>NC_090932.1:1601975014-1602575014 GCF_040938575.1 Ambystoma mexicanum
CACTGGAATTGCTGGCGTGCAGAAGACATCACCTGGCAATGCGAGCGGGGCACGCGGAGAAGCAGACAGCAGTGGGATCCATCTGAAAGGAATGCGGAAGACTGTCAGGTGTCATTGGAGGACACTTGCATGACGAGCCTGAAAAGAAAAGGGACCTGAACTACCCGCAGGTCAGGCTTGCCGGTAGTTAACTGCCCCTACCAGCAGACTCGGAATATGCTGATCCGGAAAAGGCGCTGGTACACATTGTTACCGTCACTTTATTTCCATACCGGCATACTTGTAATGACCCCTTATATCTTCAATTGATGAGGAGGAGGGGGTCACTGATCAGGAAACTTCTCCTTTTGTCCTAGAATACGGAACTCCCAATGTTCCTGAGGCCTTGATTTCTGAAGAGTCCAGGATTCAGCCTCTGGTGGACTCTTTAAGGGATGCTAGTGGGCTAGATAACTCCCAGGAGATGGTATTTGCAAACCCAGAGCCTTCTGCAGATGCAGGTGCTTCCTATAGGACAGCCATGGGCAAAGTGGCTGAGTATCTGGGCTGAGGAAGGCCGACTGCTGTTTATGAACAGGATGACCTCACAGATATTCTCAACAAGGGCCCTCCTAAGGACCCTTTTCTCCCTTTCCAGAGTTACGGCAAATTGAGAAAGTCCTGCTACAAATCCTGTGATTAATAAGGATTTCACTAGGAAATACAGGCCTGTGAGTGTAGATCCGGAGTTCCTATTGAAACATCAGTCTCTGGAGAGTGTGGTGGTGCAGGCTGCCGCTTCTTCATCAAGAGCAGCCCCCTATCCTTCAATTCCTCTTGATAGGGATGATTAAAAGCTTGATACCCTAGCAAAGAGAGTTTTCTCAGCCAGCAGTATGGTATTAAAATCCATCAATGCCACATGTGTATTGGGAAAATTTACTTTCACGTTTTGGGAAGTGGTGGTTATGGCTGCTATAAGGAAGGCATAGTATTGAGTAGTAGACACAGACACAATGGATACAAGTTTCGAAAACCTTTATTTAATATTTTAGTTGGGTTGGTAGAATTCCTAACTGGCCCTAACTCTAGAATGCGAGTAATCATGACCATTAAACAAATAAGAAACGCGTCCAAGTCAGTCTAGTCAAAATAAAAAGGCATATACGAAGAAAACCTAATCTTGCCCTCCTTCTCAAAATGACAAATGTGTTAATGGAATACAAAAGTTAAAATAGTGTTTCAAACGAAATGCCAGAATGGCTTCTGTAACAACTCCCTTCCCGACGTTCAGGTCCACAGGGTTTAGAGAGTTCCTTTAAAAAAAAAAAGGATAGGTGGATGGCACAGTTCTTTCAGTCTTGCACACTTTGGCTTACTGGTACAATTCCACAGTTCATTCTAGGACTTCAAACCTCTGGTAGATCAATCACTTCCTTAGACTTTGTCCGTCTTGTCATCAATACTTTACATTCACTTTCTCAATTTCTCACAGTTCTGCACAGGCATCCCTCTGTCTGGCTCAAGCCTGTCTCTTCTGGTGGGGGGGTTCCCTTCCCCATGTTTTATCTTGGGTCTTGGGTCTTTTCACTGTCGAACACTTACGAAACTGCAAGGATTTTAAGTAGACCTCTGCATGGCCACTTCAACCTGTTTCAACAATTCTGCAATTCATAATCTTCCTCATTTTGTAACACCAATGCCTCTTGGAACTTGTATTTCTTATTCTCTTTAGTTTGCCCTCTTGGCCTTTTCCAAAGTTCATATATTTTGCCCTCTTGACATATTCAGAGTTCACATACTTCACTTTTCTCTTATTCAACTTTCTTTCCCTATCGCGGTTACTTTCTTACCTTTGGCTCCCGCTGTAATATCTTTCAACTAACATTTCACAGAGAATTTCGAATGTGCAACTTCCCCTTGCAGGAGCACTGTTACTTTGTATCCATTCCTCTCAACAATTGTCATTTTCATTCGCTTTTTGTCGGCACACGCACTACGTTCAACTTTTAAATTACAGTTACTTTGCTTTTAACACAAACTGGACTTTTGTTGTGTTCGATAATTCACCCGTCATGTTAATTGGTTTTCTTTCATCTTATTCATGCAGCAGTCAAGGCGGTTACCAGTGCCTCCTCTGCTCCTCCCCAATGCCTCCTCTGCTTCTCCCCAACTCCGCCATTCACCCGGGAGGGTCGCTGGCCGCTTTATGGCAACTTGAAGGTTTCTTCCCTGCGCTCACCCGGTTTCGCTCTTAGAACGCTTGCAGCTTCCTGAAAGTATGGAATTCTCGCCTGGTTTTCTCTCGATCCTTTCAACTGCCTAGCAGCCCATTGGCTTCCAATTTACACAGCATGGCTCACGTCAGCCCCGAAAGAGTTGTTCCTTTTGTACCCAGCTTCGCTCAAAGTGTGTCTGTGTGCACCACCTTTTTTAGGGAGTGTTAACAACTGGCAGGTGTGCAATGTTAGAACTACCTGCATGGGGGCACTGTTGCATGACGCTGAAGATGCCCGCTGCCTGAAAGGGCTCCGGCAGGGGCTCGACTATTCTTTTAAATATACTTGCCTTGCTACATTTGAACAACTCGTGAAGGTCTCCAATTTGGGTCGCTAGCACTGCCGCAAAGATCCATCCGTGATTTGAGGGAAACTGTGGCCTGGAGGAGCTGGAGGCCCAGAGCGTGGCCTGTGAGTGAGTGGACAGCGAACGCTGCAGAGGGCCTGAGTCGGCAGTTCCCGCGGCTGACACACCCTGCTGGAGGAGGAGGGACATCAACGTATTAGCGGTATGTCCTCCTTCTGCCCTGGCTCTGGCCCTAGAAAGATTGTAGCGGGCAACAGGCTCCCCCTTGCCCCTCGTACTGCTATATTTGTATTTTATTAAATATGTATATGGCACTTTCTACCAAAGTGCTTCACAGAGAGCAGTACATTAAAAACAGCATTAGAAGGTGGTGTTCAGAATCAACCATTAACAATCAAACAGATGACTGAATTAAATTAGTTTTTAAGGAAGAGTGAAACAGAGAATAGGAGGAAATGGAGCAGAGAGGTAGAGGAAGGAGGTTCCAGTGAAGGGGGCCGAGAAGTTGGAAAGATCGAAAGCCGGATTGCGCACAGGGGGCACGAGGAACATTAAGTCGGAAATTTCCAGCAGAACGTAGAGGACGAGGGGGAGAGTAAAATGAGAGAAGCGAAGCAAGGTACTTGGGGGGGGGGGAAAGACCATAGAGAGATTTGAATACTAAATAGAGGTAGTTGTATTTGAGATGGGAATGATAAGAGAGCAATCCTAGAGAGTCAAGGGAAGAGGAAATTGAGGCTTAGTAAGAGAGCAGACAAAGTGAGTGAATAGAAGAGTGATAGATTGATTTAAGAGGGGAAGACGGGAACAGGGAAGACCAAAGAATAGAACAGAACAGTAGAAGATTTGAGAAAAGACTAATGAGGAAACCAGAAGCTTAGCGGCATGAAAAGTAAGAAAAGGGCAAATTTTGCGTATATTGTAGAGATGAAAACGACAGGCGCATGAGGTGAGAGAGATATGATGGGAAAGGAAAGATTAGAGTCAAAGTAAATACCAAGATTGCGAGAAGTGGGGAGAGATTAGAAGGAGGGAAGGGGATAAAAGGAGGAGACAGGGATGGAAGAACATTAGCGGGAAAGAAAAGGACCTCAGTCTTACCGGCATTTAGGGTAAGAAAATTAGAAGTCATCACGAGTTGATGGCAGTAAGGAAAGATGAGAGGGTGAGCTGGATGTCAGGTGTGAAAGATGAGAAAGAAAGTAAGTCCTGACTATCATCAGCATAGAAGTGATGTGATACTCCGAAGAAAGAGATAAAAGGAGCGAGAAAAGTGGTGTACAAGGAATAAAGGACCAAGAACACAGCATTGTGGGACTCAGTGATCGAGAGAAAGAGAAGGTGTGCAGAGGGTGTACTTGTGCCAAAGGCCGCCGTATCGTGCTCGCCTGCCCTGGCGGCAGTTCCCCTTTGAGTGTGCTAAAGCATCCACAGGGTTTCCAGTGGCACCGCGGACGTTGGCAGGTTCTTCCTTGCCCCAGCTTTGAAGCCTGTGGACCCCTCGGCTACATGGAAATTCACCTCTACTGCCACGGCTGCTGCTCACTGCACCACGCTGTCCCTTGCACTTGGAGAATGCTGTGTGGCTCTGGCCCGGAATGCTTCCCTGCAGCCTGCGTGTTCTGTGTGCTGGTGTCCTTCGCTCTGTGGCGTGGCTGGCCTGGCTTCTGGGCTTTCAGGATCGCGGCCGTGGACCCTAGTTGTAGACGGGCATCTTACTTGGGGACACAGACAGAGCAGATATACCCAATTGAGAATCGAGAATATCCTGCTACCCTTCCACCCGGCAGAAGGATGTTAGACTACTGGCTGCCATTCCGGAGTTATGTGTCTAGAGAGGACGGTAGACAGATTGCCCGGCCTTGAGAAGTCGGAAAAGGAGATATTGCCTTAGAGGATAGATATGAGGAAATATATTATTGTAACACTGACTTCCATGCTATTAGATGGTTATGTACTACTGTGGAAATCTCTGTTGTTTTCTTTGCTGTGATATGCTGATGCTATATACTGCCCTGGTTAGATGGAGGATTCAGAGGAGGCGGGGGCAGCGTCATGCCTGTATGTTTTGTTTACTAAAACCCAATAAAAATGTTTAAAAAAGAACTATGTGCCTGGCCTCATTACAGGGTCAGAGCCAATCCAAGTCAGTGGAGGTAATCTTCCGTACCTTATTCCTCATCTTCCTCGGTGCAGTACTGTTGTCAAAATAAAGAGGGGAGGAATTATGGGAGTTTCCCATTAAATAAGTAGGGAAAGGGGGTTAGATGGTTTGTGGAAAAAGGGGGACACCATGTCTCACCATTGGGTGCTTCTCCCCATTCCCTGAGGACCCCCTACACAAGTAATCCTCGCTCGCTTGTCCACCGTGTAAGGAAGGCATGGTATCAACAGTAAGACAGACACAAGTGACCACAGTTGAAGGGTGTTTATTGAACTTCAAAAAAGGTTTGAAAAACACCTATCTAATGCTAAGTCTACAGATGGGAGCAAGCTATGACCATCTAACAATAATAATGCAGTCCTGCTGTCTTCTTGTCAAATTAAAACGACCTATACTAACAAACCCATTGCCAATCCTTACCTCTAAATACAAATAGTGTGGGAAACAACATTATGTAAAAGAAAGAAGTGTTCAAGAAATAATATGTCGGGATGCTCAGGCCGTTGGCCTCCCTTCCCCACATTTTCAGCACGGGATAAGGCGGTACACTTGAGCTTTGCACAGTCTCTGGCTTCTCTAGCACTAGGGTGCAGTTCAAACATTAGCATCAGGTCCTTTTTTTGCCCAAGTCTATTTGTCTTCCAAAGTCTCATCTTGCAGAGGACCTGATGCGACGAACAAAAATACGTTCTTATCCTCCCAGAATTTCACACATACTCAATTTCTCAGGTGATACACTAGTCACCTTGGATCCCCCTCAGCCGGGCTCAAATCCCCTTTAATACAAACTTTGTAGGATTGGGTCTAATTTCTCGGGTGTTTCACTAGTCACCCTGGATGCCCCTCAGCCGGACTCAGATCTGCTTCAACACAATATTCAATCAGTCTCCCTCCACCGGGCTCGGACCATTTTAATTCACTTTAACACAAACTTGCTTTATCCAAAAAGCTTTCAATTGATCTCCCTCGTTTGGGCTCGGACCAACTTTCTCTATTTTGTCATCAACTTATTCACCAACTTGCTTGGCAGTATCAACATCGAAGACTTTCGCTTGTGCACAGGATTTTCCTTGACCCGTCGCAGGACCACTTCGATGTACAGTTCTTTGCTACTTTTTCACCTTTCTCAACTCTCAGTTGGATACCTTACAGAGACTTTCAAATGAGCTTGCTCGCGGTGCTGGACCACTCTGTCAAGGGTATCGTGTCTTGGTTTCAAAGTTCAATCATTCATATATTGTTCAATTTTCACTCACGTTGGTTATCACATGCGTTTCACACTTCTTGCTTCTGCACTCACCATGCAATGTTGATGCTTGCAAGCTTGGCTTCAACGCAGACCTGTTTAGTATCAGTCTCCCCAACTCACCGACTGTGTTGATTTCACTGGCGCTGCTTTGTTGTAGGAGCCAAGGACAGTACCACAGCAGCAAGCAATTCTCCCCGCTTGCTTATCGACGTGGGAGGGCCCTCGTTACCTGCAACACACAATACAGGATTCTTAAGCCTGGTTTCCTGAATTTATGCTTTCTATTCTCGAAGGTTCATGAAAGTAACAGTTCCTCGTCGATAAGGTCAAGGGCACTTCCCTCCTTACAATCCCCTTCTGTTTTGCCGTCTTTCTCCTTGTGTTAAACTGCCATCTGGGAACTGCTGCTTCCTTGAGTGCTTTGCCTTGCTCAGTGTGTGCTCTCGTGCTCCGCCTTTTATTTGTGTGGGGAAGTGTAATGGAATTCAGGTGTGTGTGATGGTCAGTACTTACCTGACCATTGTATTGGGACATGTCAGGTATACGACTTGAGTGTTAGTCCGTCTTCTCTGATAGCGAGCTGTCTGTGAGAAAGTGTTTGTGTTGTGAAGGGGGGTTGAGTTAATAAATATCCTACCTGGTAGGATGGGGTAAAAGTGTTACAGGGAAAGGGATACTGCATCTCGCCATCCAGTGTCCCACTCCCGGACCCCTCACCCAGGTTATCCTCCCGCACTGGTCCACCCCCAGGAATGGATCCAAAAGCGATGACCGTATCCTGGCCACCTGGATGACAGATCCCCAGGGACTAATGGGTGAGACACCTTCTAGTTTCTCACAACCCCAGGGTCGGCATCCAAAAGCGATGGCCTTTCCCTGGCCACCTGAGTGCGGGATCCCCGGGGACTAGGTCGTGAAACACCCTCTGGGTTTTCACACTGCTGAACACATCCCGGATGGTGCAGAAAGGGAAGGATTTTTTAATATTGTAAAGGATGGCAAGGAGGCTATGTGCCATTTTCTCCAGTCCGGAATGAGTTCAGCTGACAGTGTCACCGAGTGATGGCAGCCAGTACCGTCTCACATAGATTTGCCTGGCTGTTCAGGTCTGGCTTTGCACCAGATGTACAAGCAAGGCCATTAAACATGCCTTGAGACAGCTCCCATTTGTTTGTCTCCAAGGCTGATGAATGCTTGGAAAAGCTTCAGTACTCAAAAGAATCGCTGTGAGCAGCAATTCGACAGCAGCAATAGACCCACATGACTTCTCAAAGTTGTAGGGGCCGGTCCTTTCGCTATTTTTCATCAGTTGGAAGGACAAAAGTTCAGAGCACACAAGGGGGACAGGAGAGGTTTCCTTGTCTTGGACAAGGACGATGTGGTAAATCCACCGAAGCAGCTGCAACCTACTTGCCATCAGTAGCCGCCACCACTACACCAAAAACTATGGGGCCTTGTTCCACAGGATCGTGGTGGGGGCAGGCTGACTCAACATCTGGAGGAATGACAAGGCATTGCTTCTGATGCTTGGGCCCTGCAAACGGTAGCCCAAGGTTACTGCCTCCCATTCTTGAGAAGGCCGCCCGATTTTGCACCAGGGATTCAGTCCTTAAAGGATCCTTATCCGCTCCTTTTGCACAACAATAGCCTTATGCTGGAGAAGGGTGCTATAGAGCCAGTACCTGTAGTGGAGAGGAACTAGGGATGGTACGCCCCTTACTTCTTAATACCCAAGAAGGACAGAGGACTGCGACCTATCTTGGACTTGAGAAGCTTGAACAAGTTCTTCAGGAAGGACAAGTTCAAGATAGACACTCTTTCTCAGATCATCCAGGCCCTCCAGGTCCAGGATTGCATTGTATCATTGGACCTTCAGGGTGCTTACTTCCAAGTGCATATTCATCCCAAGCACAGGGAAGTAACTGAGGTTCGTCTTTAGCAGTTCTCATTTTCAATTTTGCGGTCTGTCATTTAGGCTCACCTCTGACCGGAGGGTGTTCACCAAGTTGATGGCGGTAGTGGCAGTAAATCTGAGGAGGGGAGGGGTTAATATATACCCCCTACAGGACGATTGGCTGATCAGGGCTCATTCTCCCGAACAGGTCCTGGAACATCTCAGCATGACCTGCCACTCTGTCCACAAACTGGGCTTCACCCTCAATTTCAAGAAGTTCAACATGATACCTTCCCAAAAGCTGCAATGTATTATAGCGGTCCTGGATGGTTCTGGGAAAGCCTTGCTACCTGAGGTGAGGGCTCATATTCAGCAAAGAGTCATGAAGTTTCAAAATGCCCAAATTCTACCAGCCATTGACTTTCTAAGGTTGCTCAGTCTCATGGCATCCTGCATTTTTCTAGTGCCAGAACCGTGTCTGAGAGTGAGATCTCCTCAGTGGGCACTCAAATCCCAGTGGTTGCAGTTCTCAGCCAGAATGATGGGTCTACTTCGGGTCATGTGAAGGCTTGTTAAGGATTTTCTGTGGTGGGCCTGCAAGGAGAATTTGTTGAAGGGGGAACACTTTTGGCAATCATGGCCGGAGAAAAACCGTTGTTACGGACGCCTCCCTCACAGGTTGGGGGGCTCATGCCAACGATCTGGCAATCAAGGTTCGCTGGTCTCCATCGGAGTCCAAACTACACATCAACCTTTTGGAGCTGAGAGCATTCAAACTAGCGCTGATGCCCTCACTGTATGGGGAAAGAATGTCCTAATAATGACGGACAACACAGTGGCCATGCATTAACTCAACAAGGGAGGAGGTGTAGGGTCACTGCCACTGTGCAGAGGGCAATGCAGCTCTGGTTTTGGGCACTGCAAGAAGGAATCTCTCTTTTGGCCCTTCACCCAGTCGGAGAGGAGAACATGGTGGTGGATGCTCTGAGCAGGCAGAGCACTGTCTTCCACGAGTGGGAGCTAGCTCAGGAAGTGCTTCAAGAGATCTTCACCCTTTGGAGAACCCCTCAAGTGGATCTGTTCATGTCCAATGTCAACAAGAAGTGCAACCTGTTGTCAGGCTCAGTCTTGATTGAAAGTCCGCAGGAGCTGCTGAACCCTGACAAAAGCGTGGAGCACTCAACCACTCAAAGTACAGTTGAGCACACAACATCCCCGGCGGAAAGGGGAAGTGGATAAAATAACAAAGTAACAGATTCCTTCAGCACCCTGAGGATATCTGCAGTTGGAAAGAAGAAAATAGGAAAAGCGGTTAACTATATTTTGAATGGATTGTGTCCTCCCACATATTCCTCATCTTGTGATATTCGTTATCGGCAGCTTCGCTGCTTCGGAATTTTTTTTTTTCGGCAGAGGGCGCTGTGCTCGAGGTCGTGGTGTCGATTGTCCCTCGACGGTCTCCGTTCCGTGTCAACGTCACTGCTGGTATAAATAGCTCGAACCGCGCCCGTTGGCTTCAGTTCTGTTTTTCCGATTGCTTCGCTTTCGTGAACCTGTCAGAAAATGTCTTCATCATCAACCGCTTCTACACCCAAGACTGGGTTTAAGAAGTGTATCGACTGCGGGCCGAAGATGTCTATCACCGATCCTCACCGTATCTGTCTTTGGTGTCTGGGTTCAGGCCATTGAACCGGCGACTGTGGCTCCTGTCAGTGGATGACGGAGAAGTCCCTCCGTGAGAGGAAAGGTAAACTAGCGGTGGGGCGGGAGGCGTCAAAGGCCACTTCAAAGGCCTCATGGAAAAGGCATAAAAAATCTTCCGATTCAAAGGAATTGGAACGTCATAAAAAACATTCAAAGAGATCCCGATCTCGTAGTAGATCGAGACGATCTTCATCATCTTCTAAAAAACTAAAAAGGAGACATAGATCTCCATTGTCATCATCTGATACATCTACTGATTTGTTTGATGTCCAACAAAATCGGATTCCCCAACAAAATGGAAAATTGTAGAAGAAAAATTATGCAGGTCTTTGAGAATGCGGCCTCGACCCCCGCAAAGAAACCTCGGAAGAGCCAGACCCCAGTCGCTCCATTGGACAACACAGGGAAGTCGGGAACTACTGCAGTGAAACCCAGTAGTATGGGTGAAGCCCGTAAAACTCGAGTCAACAAGTCGTCGAGAGATCCTTGAGAATCGAGTGTTTCTCCGATCTCTCATAAAAAGCAGAAGTTGTCGAAATCAAGCGCAACTTCGTCAAAGCCATCGATGCCCTTATCGAAGACTTCATCGAGTGTGTCGAAGGTTCCTTCGACACCTTCGAAGAAAACACCTATTCCTTCGACAAAAAATCAGGAGGAAGAGAGAAGGTTTACACCCTTACCAAAGTCAGATTTTTTTAGGTCCATGTCTTCAATCTTTGAAGAATCTGGCTCGGAGAATGAAGATGTTACTCTTTTTGGAGTAAAATATGGCGCTAGACAGGTTCCAGAGGAGCTTATAAACCCTGAATTTAAAATGAGAGACCTGTGCGAGACTTTACATTCTGCTAGTGGCATTGACACGTCACCTGAATTAGAGTTTGCTACACCTGATCCTGCAGAGCATCCAGACTCAGGGTACAGGAGTTTGATGAACAGGGTGATACAATATATGGGTTGGGGAAGAGCTTCACCTACTTTTGAACAGGATGATATGACGGACATAATAGTTCGAGGTCCCCAGAAAGATCCAGTTCTCCCTTTCCATAGGGCGCTTCAGAGGACAGTGGAAAATAACTGGGAAAAACCTGATAACATTGCTGCAGTAGACAGCAATCTTCCAAAGAAGTATAGAACTTCTAATTCTTATCCAGAGTATCTGAATAGACACCCTACTCCAGAAAGTCTGGTTATTCAGGCTGCAACTACTTTGAGACAAACAGCATACTCAACCATACCTCCGGATAGGGAGGATAAGCAGGTCGTTGCTTGGGCTCGTAAAGTTTTTACTCCAGGTAGCATGGCCTTGAAATCAACCAATGTCACCTGTACCCTGGCCAGGTTCACACATACCCTGTGGAATGCATTTCGGTTGCGGCTGAACATATTCCGGAAGGCCAGGAAAGGGAAGGCTTCCTGAATATAGTCAAAGATGGGAAGGAGGCAATGGGGGAATGTCTCCAGTCTGGACTGGATACTGCTGATAGTATTAGCAGATCCATGGCATCAAGCACAGTGCTACGCAGATTTGCGTGGTTGAGGAAGTCGGGGTTTGCACCAGATGTGCAGGCCAGACATCTCAACATGCCCTTTGATGGCTCAAGGCTGTTTGGTAGTAAGGCTGATGAGAGCCTAGAAAAACTACAGACCTCAAAAGCAGCAGCTAAATCCCTTAGTGCCTCCATTCGACAGCCTCAGAAACCCTATTCTGGCTCATTTTCCTGGAGGGGTCGTCCTTTTCGATACTACTCTTCTGTTGGTAGAGGAAGAGGACAGGCTTTTCAAAGGGGCAAAAGGAATGTCACTCGTGGTGGACGAGGAAAGACTACAAAACAAGGGGGGGGTTTGGAAATCTCTCTACCAGCACGGACACAGCCCAATGAACTGTTCTTGGTTGAATAACCCCTGGGTGAGACTCTACCAAGTCGTTAGCTCACTGTCCCTTGCACAGAGAAGACATTTCGCTGCCTATCAGTCTTTGTCCTGCCCAAGGGCAGTCCAGCACCGAAATACTAGGCAATTCTCCTCTGAACAAGAGTACCAACAGAAACCCCATACACGTGTTTCAGCCTTGTTGGGCATCATCAGTGAGGTGAAGCTGTGTCTCTCTAAGAACAGTGAGCAAGGGGTCCACGTCTGGATCGCCCTGTTAATTTAGGGTGAGACCCAAAGTTAATGTATGCAAAACAAGGGGGGTGGGGGTCTGGGAATCTCTCTACCAGCACGAACACAGCCCAATGACCTGTTCTTGGGTGAATAACCCCTGGGAGAGACTCTACCAAGTCTTTAGCTTACTGTCCCTTTCACAGAGAAGAAATGACCCTGCATATCAGTCTTTATCTGCCCAAGGGCAGTCCAGCACCAAAATACTAGGCCATTCTCCTCTGAACAAGAGTACCAACAGCAACCCCATACACGGGTTTCAGCCTTGTTGGGCATCATCATTGAGGTGAAGCTGTGTCTCTCTAAGAACAGTGAGCAAGGGGTCTACGTCTGGATCGCCCTGTTAACTTAGGGTGAGACCCAAAGTTAATTTATGCAAAACAAGGGGGGAGTCTGGGAATCTCTCTACCAGCACGAACACAGCCCAATGACCTGTTCTTGGGTGAATAACCCCTGGGAAAGACGACAAAGCCATCTTCAGGAATGGCATCTATGCCCTCAGCCTCTCCTGCAGCCGCCTCCAAATCACTCTGAAGTCTTATCATACAAAACACCAGCAGAATCTCTCAGCATCTGAAAGAATGGCGTGGCATTACTTCAGATGCTTGGGCACTGGAAACAGTAGCTCAAGGTTACTGCCTTCCGTTCCTAAAAAGGCCTCTCGATCATCCACCGGGAGCCAGCTCTACCAAAATTCCAGACCCGCTCCTTTTGCAGATAATTTTAACCCTGCTAGAGAAAGGTGCAATAGATCATGTACCTGTAGCGGAGAGGAACAAGGGTTGGTACTCCCCTTATGTTCTAATCCCAAAGAAGGACGGAGGATTGAGACCCATCTTGGACTTAAGAAACTTGAACAAGTTCCTCACGAAGGACAAGTTCAAGATGGTAACCCTTTCTCAAATCCTTCAGGCTCTCCAACTCCAAGACTGGTTGGTATCATTGGACCTTCAGGATGCTTATTTTCATGTGCCAATCTATCCCAAGCACAGAAAATACCTGAGGTTCGCAGTTGGCGGTTCTCACTATCAGTTTTGAGTTCTGCCATTCGGGCTGACCTCCGCTCCGAGGGTTTTCACCAAGCTGATGGCAGTAGTGGCAGCGAGTCTCAGGAGAGGAGGGATTCACGTCTACCCCTAGCTGGACGACTGGTTGATCATAGCACGTTCTCCCGAACAAGCTCAGGAACATGTCTATCACCTGCCACTTCCTCCACAACCTGGGCTTCTCCCTCAATTTCAAGAAGTCCCACATGATACCATCCCAAGAACTCCAGTTTATTGGAGCAGTCTTGGACACTCCCTCGGGCAAAGCCTCGCCACCCGAGGTAAGAGCTCTCCACATCCAGCAGATGGTAACAAAATTCCAGAAAGCCCAGCATCTGCCGGCCTTCGATTTTCTGACGTTGCCCGGCCTCATGGCATCCTGAATTTTTCTGGTGCCAGAGGCCAGACTAAGAATGAGATCCCTCCAATGGGCCCTCAGAACTCAGTGGTCCCAATTCCCGGGGAGTATGTCAGACCTTCTGCAAGTTTCGAGCGCAGTTGCTCAGGATCTACTATGGTGGGCTTGCAATGACAATATCGTCAAGGGCAAATCTTTTTGGCAACCATGGCCGGAGATAACAGTAGTAACAGACGCCTCACTCACGGGGTGAGGAGCTCACACCAGCGATCTTGACAATCAGCGGACGTTGGTCTCCATCGGAGTCCAAACTACACATCAACCTATTGGAGCTGAGGGCAATCAGACTAGCGCTGAAGGCCTTCCTGCCCTTTGTACAGGGAAAGTGTGTCCTGATAATGACAGACAACACAGTGGCCATGTACTACCTCAACAAAAGAGGAGGCGTAGGATCACTACCACTGTGCAGAGAGTCAATGTAGCTCTGGTTCTGGGCAATACGAGAAGGAATCTCTCTGTCGGCAGTTCACCTAGCCGGAGAGCAGAACACGGCGGCAGATGCTCTGAGCAGGCAGAGCACAGTCTCCCACGAGTGGGAGTTAGCTCAGGAAGTCCTTCTGGAGATCTTCGCCCTTTGGAGGACCCCTCAATTGGATCTGTTCTCGACCTCGGTAAACCGGAAGTGCGATCAGTATTGCTCAAGGGAATTACCCCCGAGAGGAGCTCTGGGAGATGCGTTTGTGGTGGACTGGGATTTCCCCCTACTGTACGCGTTACCTCCAGTCCCCGTGATTCCTCACGTAATCAGGAGGTTGAGAAAGTTCTGGAAAACCATGATCCTATTTGCCCCGGATTGGGCCAGGAGGACGTGGTACCCGGACCTTCTGGACATGTCCATCTGCCCATGTCCATCTGCCCTCCAATACGTCTTCCGCAAAGAGGATCTTCTCTCGCAAGAGGAAGGTCGGTTCTCCATCCAGAGGTCAAGACACTCAATTTACACGCATGGTTTCTGAGAGGTTGAGATACAAGGATTGGGATCTTCCGGATGATGTAATGGAGATTTTTCTTTCGGCCAGAAGGCCAGCAACGAAATCCTTGTACTGGTGTCGTTGGAACAAGTTTAGTAACTGGTGCAAAGATAAGGATGTGGACCCTTTTCAATGTGGCACCCCGGTGATGCTTTCTTTCCTGTTACATCTAGCCAATCTGGAGCTCCAGATCGGAACAATTAAAGGATATCTTGCTACGCTGTCCATTTTTAAGCGCTCCTCAGAAGAGGTTTCTTATTTTAAAATTCCATTAATCATACAGTTCCTGAAAGGACTTGCCAATGTATATCCACCAATACCGTTTCATGTTTCAACTTGGGATTGAAACTTAGTTCTTAAATTCATAACTTGTATACCATTTGAGCCTCTGCACTCCTGTCCATTGAGGCTTCTAACACTAAAAACTGTCCTTCTTGTGGCATTAACATCAGCCCGCAGGGTTAATGAACTACAGGCTCTCTCATGTAAACCTCCATATACCATCTTTTACAAGGACAATGTAGTTCTTAAAGTTAAACCATCTTTCTTACTGAAAGTAGTTCCTGACTTCCATTTGTTACAAAAAAATATTTTACCAACATTCTATCCTCCTCATTTGGGTAAAGAAGAGGAGAGATTGCATAGACTGGACCCCAAGATGGCCCTCAGTTTTTACATTTCAAGAATGTTAAAATTACGTCAAGATGACCAACTCTTTGTGGGTTACACAGGTCATAAATTGGGGTTAGCTGTGACAAAACAAACTATATCCTGCTGGATCATTCTGGCTATATTGGAATGCTACAGATTAGCAGGAAAAGACTCAACGGATGGGCTACGTGCTCACTCCACTAGGGGAATGGCTACCTCTGCGGCTTTGAAGAGGGGAGCACCGCAAAAGACATTTGCTCGGCTGCAACATGGGCATCAATGCATACCTTCATCAAGCATTACTGCTTAGCTGCCTCCTCCTCCAATGAGGGTTTATTTGCCAGGGCGGTACTTCATTCCGTCCATGAAAGCAATAACTAGCACTCCCACCTCCAAATTGATCACTGCTATGGGAGTCTATAACAAGATGAGGAATACGTGGGAGGAAACAATCCATTCGAACAACAAGTTTCTTACCAACTGTAACGCTCTTTCGACTGGATGTTCCTCCCACGTATTCCTCATCGACGCTCCCATCCTAACCCGCAGTACAGTTTACGTCTTCTTACACTTTCCTCTCACGATGGGCCTATCAGTCACAGGACACGCCTGGATGTTCAATGAGTATTGCCTTGAAAAAACAGAACTGAAGCCAACGGGCGCGGCTCGAGCTATTTATACCAGCAGTGACGTCGACAGGGAACAGAGCTCGTCGAGGGACAATCGACGCCACGATCTCGAGCACAGCGTCCTCTGCCGAAAAAATTTTGCCGAAGCAGCAAAGCTGGCGATAATGAATATCACAAGATGAGGAATACGTGGGAGGAACATCCAGTCGAAAAAATGTTGCAGTTGGTAAGTAACTTGTTCATCTCTCCTAACCTGCTTAATCCTTAAACTGTTAACCAAAGAAAAATATATACCTGTATTTCTTCTGCTTAGTGCCCAGTGGATGGTTTAAGCTTTCTTCTTACTCCTAAGTTGTTGCAATGTGCTTTACTGAGGCTTCTGTTTTCTAACTCAGACATGACATACATTTACAACTCATTAAGTTTAAATGCTTCCTTTGTTTGACACTTGTTTATGGTATATTCACTTAGCTTGTTCTAAATACTGTTTCTCAGAATGTACATGGATCACTTGAGAGGAAATTAACTTCTTTTGAGACTCAATGGAATGTTCATACCTTGCTTGAGTTAGGATGTTATTTTTAAAATGAAGAAATTGTTAAATAAACTCTAGTTGACAAACTTCAATTAGATGCCTCTGCTCTCCTCGGGAGATTGCCTCTTTCAAGTCCAGATCCGCGCTCCTGTCTCCGTGGAAATAAAAATGGAGTCGCTGCGCAGTCTGCAAAGGAAAAAGAAACAAGAAAATTACATCCTTGAGTCGGCGCACTAAAGAGAGTTCTTCCGATACCTGTCGTACGGCAGAGACTGCACCGCCTCCCGTCGCGGAGAAACATTTCCAAGTAAGATTCTGTAACCGAGCCGACCGCGCGCCTAGAAACAAAGAACTTTCAAATGATACGCCGTACCGTAGCTGTACATGGAAAGAAGCAAATCGATTACGATTTTCGCTGAAACTGCTGCAAATGAATTAGCTCTGAGAGATCGACTGCGCTCCCCTCGAACAGTGATGTCCAAAAAAGAATAAACAGGAAAAAATCAAATACAAGACAGCTGAAACCTTAACCAAACAATTAGACATTCAGCGGAAGCTGATATTAACATTCTCCTTTGCATGCGGAAAACATACTGACACGCGAACAGCTGTCAGATGTATCGGCCAAGGGCGAAATTGACAAGCCTTTTCTTTTCCACACCACGTTGGAGACGAAAAGCAAACAAACGCTCTGCAGTTCTGCTGTGCTCCGTTACGTTTATCAAGTCATTAAATAAAGGGCACAATGATTCCTTCGCAAAATATACACGTTGTACTTGTTATTAAACCATTTACGATCCACCAGTCTTTAAAAGTACTAGAAACTTGCATTTAGCTCAGGTTGGTGTTAACTATTGACTTCTTCCTGCAAGATCCTCTCCTGGTTAGTCATTAAATCTTGATTAGGCCTCTGGATATTGGCCTACACATGGAACCTCTTAGATCCCGGACCACTCACCTGAAGCAAAGACAATGAAAGGCAGTTGAGAATGTTTCTCAACTGACCTTATGAGGTCCTCAGCCAATCAGATTACTGATTGTTTCCTCCATCTTGGCTTGGGCTGAAGTCCGCACTCTAAACAGAAAAGTTAAGGCCCAACCTGTATTAGACTCACAATTTACATTCCTAACTAAAACATATTGTTCTTCCTCCACCCTTAGCATAGACCAAGGACAGCCAATACACTCAAGAATAAGAAAACCCTGACACCTGTTTATCACCAGGGAATTTTCTCCAAGAGGAGCTGTGGGAGATGCGTTCACAGCAGACTGGGAGGTTCTGTATGCATTTCCTCCAGTCCCTGTTATCCCTCATGTCATTAGGAGGTTGAGGAAGTTTGGGAAGCCCATGATCCTCATTTTCCCCGATTGGGCCAGGAGAATGTGATAGCCAGATCTTATGGACATGTCCATCTGCCCTCCAATTCGTCTTCCCTAAAGAGAGGATCTCCTCTCGCAAGAAGGGATTCACATTCGTCACCCAGAAATCAGGACTCTGAACCTTCACACCTGGTTTCTGAGAGGTTAAGAAACAAGGATTGGGACCTCCCAGAAGAGGTCATGCTTCAGCCATAAGACCATCTACAAAGACTCTGTACCACTGCTATTGAAACAGGTTTTGTAGCTGTGCAGAGCTAGGAATGTTGACCCTTTCTCTTATGACACACTGGTGTTGCTGTCATTCTTGCTTCATTTAGCCCATCAGGGGTTGCAGGTTGCGACTGCAAAACGATACTTGGCAGTGTTGTCCATTGTTAAGCGCTCGCCAGAGCAGGGAATTATATTCTATGGTCCCTATTGGGATCCAGTTTCTAAAGGGGTTAACTAACGTTTTCCCCCCTGTCCCATTCATCGTACCAGACAGGTATCTACATCTGATGCTATAGTTTCTAATGGCAGCTCCATTTTAGCCTCTCCATTCATCACCTATAAGAATGCTCAAGACTACCCATTTAACGGCTATCACCACAGCTCGTAGATTTAGCAAGTTGCAAGCCTTATCTTGTAATCCTCCGTTTACGACATTTTACAAGGAAAAGGTTCTGTTTAGGGTCCTCCGTTCCGTTCTACCAAAGGTGGTCTCTGATTTTCATTTGGCACAAAGAGGAGGTGAGGCTTCATCGCCTCGATCCAACGAGGCTGTTCAGTTTCTACATCAATAGGCTAGTAAAACTCAAACAGGATGATCAGCTTTTTGTGGGATATGCTGGTCACAAGCTGGGTCAAACTGTAACCAAGCAAACTTTATCCTGTTAGATTATTTTATGCATTTCTGAATGCTATAACTTGGCGGGCAAGGATGTCCCTGCCGGCTTAGAAGCTCATTCTACCAGGAGTGTGGCTACTTCTTCGGCTTTGCAATTGGGGGTACCAGTGCAGGACATATGTAGTGCTGTAACTTGTTCTTCTCTTCATACCTACACAAGGCAATATTGGCTGGATTCTGAATTTGGTCAGTAGTCGAAGTTTGGGAAAGCTGTTTGCACAGCATTCATGAAAAGTAAATTCTCTGTCCCCTCCTCCTGCAACATGCGGCTATGGGAGTCTATCAAAGATGAGGACTATGTAGGGGAACACAATCCATTCACAAATTACTTACCCCTTGTAATGTTCTTTCGATTGGATGTTACTCCCACGTATTCCTCATCGCTCTCCCAACCTGTCCCTCTACCTTCTGAAAAGTGTCTGTGTTTTACACCTACCTCTCTTGCAATGTCTGGTCATCTTGTGGCCTTAGAGATGTCCATGTATACGAGAGGGATAAACTAAGAACTGAGGCATCGGGCACAGTGCGTGCTATATAAATGCCAGTGTTGACATCGTACTCAATAGCAGATGGAGGCCATTGAGGGACAACACAAGATCAACAATGCACTGACACTGGATGGGAATAAATAAAAGATGAGGAATACGTGGGAGGAACATCCAGTCGAAAGAACATTACCTGGAGTAAGTAATTTTTTCTTCTCAACCATCGTCACTTACACTCCCACTTAGTCTCACTCACTCACCTCACCACACACGCACACCCATGTGCCACATTCTCTCACCAACCAATGAGTCACTTGCACATGTTCTCTGTACTCTTCCTCTATGCTCAGCTGCACTTTCCTTCCTCTGCCTGGTCTCTGAATCCGTCTTCTCCCTTGACCTCATCCCAACAACCCACAGTACCAAGTTTTCTGCATCCCCTTTTATTTTCCTCCCCGTCCCATTGGTTCTGGCACCCACTCGGTTCCAGAGGCCAATCAATGCCTTGTTCTTTTTCGGGGGCCAGGTTACAGGGACGGGAAAACATAAAACCCTCTTTAAGAATGCCCTCTAAATACAGGTCTGCCGGTAACCATAAGAGTACACAAAAGGAAGGTCGCGTCTCAGGTTTCTGGACCAACAGACACGCTCAGATATAAATTAGTACGCTATAGTCCTCAAACAGTGAACAGGTGTGATATATGGTATTACAAAAATACTTCCAAAAATGTAAAATGATATAAAACACAAGTAATGAAATCGTAAGATCACAGGCACTTACATGTGAAAATAACAATTATTCCAAACCCAAGAAAAGAAATGCAAACAATTATTCTTGGGATATCATACACATTTAAATGAAGAAATATATCAATCTATGTTCAAACATAGCCCATCATGTTGCTGTCCTTCTGATGTAACCCAGTACAGGACATTGCTCAAGGACTGAGCATTAAAGAATGTGTGTGTTCCATAGAATTCAATGGAAGTGCCGCACATTTTCTTAACTAAAAACAAGACAAAACCAGAGAGACGCTGTCTTAGTCAAACAATTGAAAGGTTCTTCAAATTGATTCACCTTAAATTTAGAACGAACCCGCATTAGAACATAAATATTTCAGTACCTGGAATATAATCCAGGGTACACAAACAGCAGCATGAGCTCACCAGACCTTCACTTCAAATGTGGGAATCTTCTTCAAAGAAAGGCCAACTCAATATTACTATTCTGCAACCCAAAATCACACAGGGCAAAATTCAATACTGTTTCAACTGATCATACCGAAGAACTTGAATTAGTCCATTCAAAAATATAAACATTTCCGCTTTGTACCTACTAGGCACTCTGAGTCGTCGCCAAGATGTAAAATAAGGTTAAAGGACTTCAGACTCTTAAAGTCCACCAACAAGATCTACAAATAGATAGAGAGGTATAAGGGGTCACTTTGACAGAAAAAAAGAGATATTACATTTACCATGGGGTGCTCACGTCTTAATGAAACATCCATATTATCACAAGATAGAAGCCGTGGCTGATCTATCCCCCTACTGCCAGGCAGCTAAATTCTAACCAGCTTTTGCTCACAGCAATTTTGTAGCATCAATACCATGCTGTGAAAACAGAGATTTCTTTTAAAAAAAAGAGATTCTTTTAAAAAAAGGAAAAGAATAATGACAGGCTTATTGGGTATTCCTGACTTTCACCAAACTGAAAGATTAGTGATAGGCACGTCCAATCTTAGCCTCACCAGAATACATCGAAGAGATTGTGAAAAAACAAAGTCAAACAGAGGTTCAGCCAACCAACATGACAAAGTGAGCTATGGCTCACAGTATGTAAATAATGTTTTGGTCACCAAAAGCCCCAAACTCACCTGCTCACAAGCAGCCAGAGGTCTCAGCGTCCTCCTCAATACACACACCAATACTAGAGGCCGTACTGCCACAAAATGGCCACTATTTGAAAATACTGCGGCAGTCTGACAATAACCAGCAGTAGTGGCCCACTACAATCAGACTCAGTTTCCAAGTTTGTACTCCGCGTGGGATACAAATCTGCATTGCTGGTCTGTAGCGAATGGTGCTCCGCTGGCTTGTTTTCACTGCAGGTTCTCGCTGGTGGGTTGCGCGTTCCCTCCTCCACCGCAAGGACTTCTGGGCTCTGTAGTCCTCAAATAGAAGAAAGAAAACACTGGCAAGAAAGGGTGAAGCAGAAGTGGCATTTGCATTTTGCACCCAGGAAACAAACAAATAAACAAACAAAAGCGGCAGTGCACAACTAGGTAAATCTATATTTCTGAAACTGTCACATTATATAGGTTTATCAAACTTCAGGTGCAACCGGATAAAACTCCAAGGCTAGAACTAGCAATACCTATGGAATGATACGACCTGTTAACACTAACAGGTGATCCGGATGCACTCCTAAGAGGAATCCTCCCTCAATTAAATCAGAAAACTTTATATTCTCATTAAAAATCCAATAATTCTCATTACAATATAAAAAACCATATGTTGAGTTTCACAATGATACATAAAGATGTTGTAAATAATATATTAAAGAAAACATTCCTTCAATAAAGAATTTTCACAACTATACATTTCTGCTATCGCGGTTTTCGATCAAAAACAACTCTTCCTGTAATCAAACAACTTGTTCATTCAGATGAGCCATCAATGTTTAATAGACTCTCTGCCTTGCTGGCGCGTTTCGGATAGCAATCCTTCTTCAAGGGCTACACAAATGTTCTTCTTCAATTACATTCAGTTCTGTCTTATATGAATCCTACAAACATTAATCAAAATAATTCACTGTCTTCATTACTAAATCTACCACCTTATCATGATGGGGAGAAGTGAGGTCGTCCACTGGATTACCATTTTAGAGCCTCTTACTGCTACGTGTGGGGGAGAATATTTTATTTGCATTGTTGAACACTGTTTTACTATCCTTGAAGCTATGTGAATTATACAATTACAATTCAACACATTTATTCGGAGACAGGATTTCCATAAACAACAAGTACAGGATAAAATACAATGATACAAATGCGTAACACCAAAATTAAAACACATTACATAGGATATCATAAGATAACAAGGTTAAAAAGTGTGTGTGTGTAGACCAAACAGTATCCTCCACAGGGGTACCAGAATAATCATTAGCTTATCAGTGTTCAATCAAGTTTTGAGAAATGATTTTTGTTCTCCGGGGCCAAGCCTTTCTCAAATACTCCACCGAGCCCCAGGCCACGGGCAGCGTAGCAGCTGAAAGTAGATAACAAAGAGCCGGCCTAGCTTGAGACATTCCAGCAGTCCT
Source organism: Ambystoma mexicanum (assembly GCF_040938575.1). Lineage (NCBI taxonomy): Eukaryota > Metazoa > Chordata > Amphibia > Caudata > Ambystomatidae > Ambystoma > Ambystoma mexicanum. Next base: position 1,601,997,071 of record NC_090932.1, read on the forward strand.
CAGTAAGGGAGTGTTTTCCTCCTTAGGTCTGCATATATTGGACAAAACAGCACAAAATGCAAAAGGTCCTCCACAGGGCACCGACAGCAGGGGCAAGCAAGAAATTGTACATTTTGAGACCAGTTTTTGGTTCGAATTCCCAGCCATAGACAGTCAAATCGCGCTCTAGTGAGTGCCCAGTGGTCATAAGGTTTATCGCTATATAGCAAATAAGGCTGAATGGTGTCTGCAGTAATTAGAACAACGTGCCTTCTAATTATAGTAACTGTTGCTTGCTTTTACTGTGCAAGTCTAGATTACACTTTTATTTTTATTCATTTGGACATTGCCGGTAAGCGGCTCAGTCCTCTTTCTATTATTGCAGTGGGTGTTTCTCGCCCCACTGTCAGCTGTTCCCCAGCATATCATGTGCTGCGTTACTCGCCCACGCAGCGGATGGGCGTAGGGGGCAGGCCGTCTGCACAGGACACCCAGGTTAGGACAAGCACCTATCCAGTATATTATGATCGAAATACACTTTTATTTCTCGCCTCTATAAATACCATATGGCCTGCTTGCTTTTCGAAATCCTTGCCCACCCCGAATTGCAGTCCTACTGCTGAGTTGCACTGTGCTTTGCTCAATACCTGCTTGTTACCTGCTAACTCTATGGAATGCTATGATCTTCTTAGCAACAGTCAACCCGATTTCCTGTTTTTAACAGAAACTTGGCTCACAGAATCATCTGGTCCTGCAATTGTCCAGGCCCTCCCTCCTAACTATGAATTAGTGCATGTAGACCGCCTGGCCCCCCACCCTGGAGGAGGGGTAGCTCTGATTCATAAAATTAAATACAAGGTATCTTACTCTATCCCTAACCATGCTTTAAAAATGGAATGTGTCCTCTGTCGTAGTTCAATCTCTCCTACCTGTAGACTTACAGCTCTGGTGGTATATCAGCACCCTGGGACTGAGACATTGTTTTGTGTAGATTTTCCTGCTTTTGTGTTGGAGTTACAAATCAAACATCCTGACCTATTCATTGTTGGTGACTTCAATCTCCCTGCTAACACTGCTACTGCAGGGTTAGTTACTAACTTTATGTCCCTGATGCATGACTTAGGTCTTCCCCAATGGGTTATAAAACCTACTCACCAACAGGGAAACATCCTGGAGTTGGTTTTTGCTCAAACAGATTCCCCTCTCAGTTTCTCTTAATCCGATGCTTTGGTCTGATCACTTTTTGGTATCCTTTACCATTCTTGTCCAGATCCCCCGATCATGTCCTGTTGTACCTGCTATTCCTAAACGCAGTTGGCTTAGAGTATCCAGTTCTGACCTGACCACTGCGCTGTTAGCAAATTGTGGTCCACCTGGGGACTGCTCTTTGCCTGTACTGCAGACCGTTTTCTTGGCAACGGCCGACTTGCTGGCACCAGTCAGACTCTGTAAACAGAAGAAGCGCGCCCCAGAGCCTTGGTTCTCAGAAGAACCACCTTGATTACTCCAACAAAGCCAAAGCTCTCTTAGGCTGTTCTCTCACGGCCTATCATAAGGCAGTTACTACTACTAAGAAGCTTTATTACAGTAATAAAGTACAGGTAGCCCTCAATAAACCTAAGGCCCTCTTTGTGCAATCACTATCCTATCCTGAGATAAATGCTGCTTCGGTCTCACCGTCACATGGTCTGTTTGATTCTCTCTCTGCATTCTTTTTGGAAAAAATCTCTATTCGTGATCACATAAAGGACGGCCTGCCTCTGCAAATGGCCGACACGGCTGTCAATGTCTGCCCTCCTGCCACTGCATCCTGGTCCTCGTTCCCTCTGTTCTCTAATTCTGATGTATCGCTGGCCATTTCTAATTTGACGTCTTCCTCCCCCGCCGACGCTATACCTTTGGCTATTTTAAAGGAAGCAACTAATGATCTGATTGAGCATATTACCACTGCTGTTAATTTCTCCTTTTCTAATGGAGTAATTCTGCCATCCCTCAAACATGCTCTGGTAGTTCCTCTTCTAAAGAGGCCATCTCTCGATCCTGATGTACTGTCTAATTACCATCCTATCTCCCTTCTTCCCTTCCTTGTGAAGTTGATGGAAGCACTGGTATCCCCTCTTCTATCTAGCTTTCTTGAGTCCTCCCACTGCTTTGGCTCATTCCACTCTAGGTTCAGGCCAGGCAGGTGCACCGAGTCCGTCTTGAACTCAGTACTGGATGATCTGGTGTGGCTGGTAGACAAGGGTGGAGTCGGAGCAGTCCTTCTTTTAGATCTTTCGGCTGTTTTCAACACGGTTGATCACTTTATCGTGATCTCCCGTCTCTCAGACGCCGGCCTTTCCGGCCGGGTTCTTGACTGGTTTGTTGCCGTCTTGTCCACCTGTCCCAGTCTATTTCTCTTCCTCTTTTCGTTCGGCTTAGGTCTCACTTCTTTGTGGTGTTCCTCAGGGATCTGCACTATCCCCTGTTCTGTTTAATGTATATATTAGACCTCTTCTGTTTCTTATTCGGGCGCATGGGTTTCGCTATTACCCCTACGCGGACAACACCCAGATTCTTGTCCATCTTGACCTCACACAAACCGACACTATGGTTCGGTTGAAGAATTGTCTTGAGGATCTAGGGAGGTGGATGATGAGAAACTGGCTGAAGCTTAACGGCAGTAAAACCGAGGTCCTGGTTGTGGGCACCACATCTCCCCAACTGTTCTGGACTCGGAATTCTGGCTGACTAGCTTGGGCCCCCCCCCCACGCCGGTTCAATCAGTAAGGAACCTGGGGGTAAAAATGTCTGCCTCTCTTGCACTTGACGACCAGGTGGCCGCCGTATGCAGGGCCCGTCACTTTAAGCTGTGCATCCTGCGTAAAGTCCTGCATTACATTTCCAATGAGTGTCAGGCTCCAGTGGTGGCGGGTCTAGTCTTAAGCGCTCTCGATTACTGTAACTCCCTAAATTTGGCACAACCGCGTCCAACTATTGCAGAATGCAGCTGCTCTCTCTATTTTTCTGCCCCCCCCTTTGAGATTCCATATGTCCCCTTTGTTGAAGACATTTCACTGGCTCCCCGTTGGTAACCAGATCTTTTTTAAATCTATGTGCATGGTACACCATGCCTTCTATGGTGTGGGAGCTGAGTACCTCCAGGCCAAATGCGTCAACTATGTTCCTACCAGCCTATAGAGATCCCAATCTGTGCTTCTTGTTGCAGTTCCTTGCTACCGTCTTTCGCGTAAGGGAGGGTGAGCCTTCTCCGTGGTGGCTGCAAGAGTCTGCAATGACCTTCCTCTCGCCCTCTGTGGTACTGCGGATCATCTTACCTTCCGCAGAATACTGAAAACTACTTTGTTTTAGTATGGTTCTGATTTTTGTTTTGTTGAACTGTTCTTCACTCACTCGATAGTGCCAAGATGCCATTGGGCGTATGTGCACGTTATCAAGTCTTTACAACATAACATAACATCATTAATGTATAATAAATGTTCAAACCAAACTCAACTCAGAGTCTTGTGGTGTGGTCCTGCCTCAAACAAGAGAAACAACATCAACCTTTTCATTCATTTAGAATGTATGCCCCTCTAGAACAGTAACTCTAAATTAAAAATTGAAAATAAAAATAAAAATCATGCTCCCCCTCCTTCATAGGAGCCAAGTCTCAATGTGTAAAGAAAATCTTCATCCTAGCCAAAAAGTCCCTAAGGTCCATACGCAACCTGCATGATAAATTATGAGTCAGTTTCTCCTCTAGCTCAGTATTCCCATGTACCTGCATACCTGATCAACATACTAAAACTCACTGTTAGCAGTGTCCTGGACGTGTGTCCCGTGTCTGACTTTTACTTCTGAGAATCACATATCCAGCTCAAGCACAGCATGAGTTAGCCCGAACAGTGAATTGGGCGGCCATCTTACAAAGGTTTCAATGAACCCGTTTCCAATATGTAATCATAGGTCCTTTTACCCTATTTATGACTCTTACTATTAGGAATAGCTCATTCCGTTCTTCTTAATTTATGGAAATTCGTGGGCTTTTTATTACCTGGTCATGTTCCGGAAGATTTACACAACTGTACCAATTTGTATCTGACATTAATTTAACGCTCACCTTCCATTTTTCACAGTAATTTGAAACTGAGGCAGCAGACCAGCATGGCTGGTCTGGTGCCCCATATCCAACTCTCTGTGCCGGAAATCACATGTCCAGCAGATGCAAAGCATACGCTTGCTCAAACCGTGAGCCGGGCTGCCATCTTAACAGGGGTTTCAGCAGACACTTACTCTATATCAGATCCTGGGAAACTGTCTTTTCCAACTTCTGCCCGATATTACACATCCACTTATGGTTAACACCAAGTACTAATATTGTAGATGCCACCCAGTAATGAAAATCATTTTAGCTAACAAACATGGTCTTACTTATATCACAGACTTGCAGGTTCATAAACCACCACTCATATTCTAAAAGATCTGACAAAACATACCAATGCGGCATCTAACAACTTCTCTGAACTCTTTAAAATCTGCAGAAACTGGCCAATCCTGCTGCAGTCTCTACCTCTCCTGTCCCTTCCCAGGCCCGCTGCACGGCTCTGGCTTCCCATTTAATCTCTAAAACCCAGGACATCCTGTCATCTCTCTCCTCCTCCCCCCTCCTCCCTATACTCCCTGCTCTTCCTCTGGCCCTTCTCCGGCCACCTCTCCTGCCTTCTTCTCTGTCTTTCTCTTGTTCTCCACCTAGCAAGGTTTCCTGACAAGTCTGATCTATGAAAGTCTTGTCAAAACAGGTTCACCCCTGCTCCTCCAAAACCATGAAGGACCACATTGACTCCATTGCTCCTGCCCTGGCCGACTTCTGCAACCACTCCTTCGCCACTGGAGTCTTCCCTTCCCCTTTGAAGCACTTCCTTGTTCACCCTCTTCTTAAGAAAACCTCTCCCGACCCGTCTTGCCCTGCCAACTATTGCCCAATCTCCATCACTCCTTTCCTGGGCAAACTCCTGGAAAAGCTGGCCATCTGCCAGCTCAATCTTCACACTGAATCTGTTGGCTGTCTCCATGATCATCAGTCTGGCTTCAGAGCTGCCAGAAGCACGGAAACTGCTCTCCTGAACATCTGTGAAGACCTGCTCTCCAACCTTGACTCCAACATCCCCTGTGTCCTCGTCTCACTTGATCTCTCTTCTGCCTTTGATACGGTCAACCATGCCATCCTGCTCAATCGTCTCCGTGATAACCTGGGTATCACCAGTCAGGCCCTGGCATGGCTGACTTCTTACCCACTGCATTGCCGCGCTCTGCCCCAACTTCCAGTGCTATGCTGATGACACTCAGCTCATTTTCAGGCTACCCTCAGCCATCTCCTCTCCCTCTCTCATCTCTGACTGTCTTTCCGCCATCCAGGAGCGGTGTGCCACCAATGATCTCTGCCTTATTGCCAGTAAGACTGAGATTCTCCTCATCGGCACACTCGCTCCCTCCTTTCCTGTCACTCTCTGGCTGACCTCTCTTGGCCCTCTTTCTGTGCCCACCTGTGAGGCTTAAAACCTTGGGGTCATCTTCGACTCCACACTCTCCTTCTCTCCTCAGATCTCCAATGTCTCTAAGAAGTCACACTATCAGCTGCACCTCCTCAGAGGTATTCCTCCTTTCTTCTCCTTCCCCCAGAAGCTCACTGTCTCCATACCTCAAGTTCTCTCTAGGCTGGACTATTGCAACAGCCTCTTTCTAAATCTGCCTGCCTCTATGCTCCGCCCTATGCAACTTATCCAGAACAGAACTACAAGACTTGTCCTTGGCCTCAAGCCCAGGGATCGTATCTCTCCAGGTCTGAAATCTCTGCATTGGCTCCCAGTGGCTTCGAGGATTAAGTTCAAAACCTTCTGCATTGTCCACAAGGCCTTCTGGGGCCTCAATACCTTCAACTCTCTCTTCCTAAATATCTTCCTTCTCGAGCTCTTCGCTCATCCACCTCCAACTCCCTCGGGGTCATTTGCTTCTCCAAGCACTGAGTTGGTGGTAGAACTCTCTCTTTGGCTGGGGCCTGCCTCTGGAACAGCCTCACTGAAACTTGTGGAGAATCATCTCCAGTTCCGGAAGCATCTCAAAACCTTTCTCTTTACTTCTGCTTTTTCTCCTCCTCTCCCCTGCAGAATTCCTGGCTGAAACTGCACTGGTTACCTGGCCACCCTCTGATCTCGGGCCCAGGTTCCTCCACCGCCAGTCGCACACCTGCACGGCCTTCTTGGCAACCTCCCACACTCGGGACTGTCCCTGTATCCCTACAGTCCCTCTACCAGCACTTGACACCAGATGTCTGCACTTACCTTTGCACTTGCCACCAGCTGGCTGTACTTACTTTTGTTATTAGTCTATAATGCCATGTACTGCACTTCCTCTCCCCCTCTCCCTTGCACTCTCTCCCTTCCCCCTTCCCATGCACTTGTGCGATCTGAATGACACATGGCCTAGTAGAATGGCTGTCTGTCTTCCCTCTGTACCCCCTCGCTTGCCTCATCGCGCCTGGAAACACTTGTGTATAGGCGCGTTATAAATGACATAACCCCTACGTCCCGTCCCCTTACCTCCATACTTATGGGACATCCCTCCGTCCTGTGGGACGGGACCAGAGCACTTTATAAAACCATCCAAAATTTTAAAAAAACATTTTTTTTCCTCTCTTTCTACGCGGGGCCCGGCACGCAGCCGTAACCCCGCCCATCTTGGCTCCGCCCTGCGCATCGCCCATCAGTCCTTTTCTCCGCTTGTTCGGGACTGGACGCGCTTGCATCCTCCTGAAGATCTTCTTCCCTTTTTTTCCTCCTCTCTGGCTCTCGCTAGCGATCATGTACTAGTCTGTCTATGTCGTTCAAACTAGACTTTCCAGATTGTTCATCGTGTCACAGACGCTTCACGAGGGCGGATCCCCATCCTCTTTGTCTAGAGTGTTTGGGTCCGGATCACCGTTGGGACTCCTGTTTTTATTGCGACTCCCTTTCGGTCCGGGCACTTCAATGTCGGTTGGGGCGGTGGGAGGAGGTGTTTCGACGTACTCCTCCTTTGCATTTTCAGGTGTTTATCGTTGAAAAAAGAAACGCCTGGTAAGTTCTTTACTTTTCAGAGCACCCCGGCCGGGAGATACCTTTCCGGGCTCTTCCCGAGCCGGGAGGAGCATTGAACGCTCTGTCACCGACGTGCCTTCTGGGCCTAATAATTGTACCAGAGTTTTCTCCGAGGGTCTCCGTAAGGGGCCTGTGGACACCGGAGCACACTCTGAGGCCCCTCCTGTGGGGGCTGCCTGTTGACCCTGTTCTACTGAGTCGTGGAGGACCGGAGCTCGCTATGAGGCCTTGTTATCGGCTTCCCTTAAAAGTACCGGGGTGCGCCCCGAGGCCTCGGCTGGGCTTGGTGTTACCGAACGGATGTTCGAGGCCCACGCTAGTAAGGTTGTTACCGGACCTGGGTCGGAGGTCCCTCGTACAGAGGCTAAAATGACCAACATTTCTGAGAGGCCGGCCAAGGCCTTATCGGTGAAAGTTGTCCCTCACCGTTCCCGCTCTTGTGGCGACGCCAGAACTGCTGAGGGGGCAAGGAGTAAAAGTTCTTTCTTTACCGGCAGTGCCAAGGTCCTTCCTGTGGAGACTAGTTTGGCCATTGGTATGTCGCAGAAAAATTCCAGGCCACATAGTACCGGTTCGGCCAAGGTTCCTTACGTAAAGGCTAAAATTAAGACCCCTGACCCACCGACGGGGACCCCTGCCTCACTTCCACATGTGCCGCAGTTCCCCGCAGGTGATGGCAAAATGGCAGCTGTTCCCGCCACGACCATGGCGGCCATTTTTGGTGCTCACCCTACAACTACGCCATCGGCCTCAGCTGTAGGAGGTGGTTCTGTGGGTGAGCATAAAATTCCTTGTACGCATCAGTTTCGTCCAGTTTATGATTGGTACACCCGGATGCCCCTTACGGACAATATCTCATTGCCTGTGGGTTCGACACCTTTGATTTTTGTGGACACTTCGGGGGATGGGCCTGTGTGGCAACCCGCCCCTCTCCGTCCCTCGAATTATCCTCCTCATGAGAGGCCTTCTCCGGCAGTTCTAAAACCGTCTCCGGAGGACGCCTTTTTCGGCAAATTTCAGACGCTCATGCATACCGACCCCATGAGAGAGTATTTCAAGGGTCTTTTCAGAGAGATATGCCCTCATGCGCCTCCGGCTTCGTTCTACCAGTGCTTCCACCGTCGCTGCCCTTGCCTCCACTGACCCTTCCACCCTTACCCCCTTCGTCCCCCGTGGACAAGACTATGCCTGACACGGTTCAGCAGGATTCTGACCTGTCGGATGATGCGCAGGGCGAGCAAGACAGCGAAGACCAGCCCCTCTCTATTAGAGCTTTTCACTACCGGGTACTGGACATGATGTGCCTATTGGATGTTCCAGTGCCTGAGGCACCCGCTCAGCAGGAGGGTGTGCTTTCGGGGGCGTTCACCTTGTCTCCTTCGGAGTGTACCGGCCTGTTCTTGCAGAAGGGCGTTTTGGCCGAGGTCCGCAGCCACACTCTGGACTTTTCATCAATAAGAAAATTGACGCGCGTTACAGGCTGCACTCTTCGGAAGAGGTGGCCATGTCATCTTGTCCGCCCCCCTCCTCCACGGTGGTGGCCGCGGCCACTCTGCAGTCCAGGCCTGCAGCGTCCTCTTCTACGACGACGACTCAGGTTCTTGGGAAAGAGGGTAAACTCCTGGACTCCCTTGGGAGGAAGATTTTCGCTAACTCAGCCTTGCAGCTCCGGCAGGCCAACGCGGAACTGGTGTTAGCGGGGGCGAACATGAAGATGTGGAAAGGTCTGTCAGAGTTCGAGGAGTTAATTCCGGTCGAGAAGCTGGAAGACTTTAAAGCGGCTTTATCTGACGCCAGAGTCTTGGCCCAGGATCTGCTTGAGGCTGCGGCTCATCACGTCGACACGTCGGCTCGGGGCCTTATGCTTGGTGTTGACACCTCTCGACAGGCGTGGTTGCATGCCACCAAGTTCTCGAAGGAGGTACAGGACAAGGTGTTGGACCTGCCGTTTGACGGTAAGGAGCTTTTTCATTCCACAACGGATGTGGAGCTCACCAAAACGAAGACAGCTAAGTCCTTGTCAGTCCTGGTTAAAACCCCTTTCAGGTCCCAGAGGCCGCTGTCGCAGAGCCGGCCCTCCTCTGGTTTCAGGGGATTCCTACACCGGAAATCCCGCAGAGTGGATACTCCTTTGGGTAATAACCGCCAGAGGCAGCAACAGACTCGTTTTTTCTCCCGCGCCTCATCCTCAGGTTCAGGTGGTAACACCACCGAAAAGCCTGCCAAATGAGGGTTTTCCTCGCTCTCACGAGACCCCGGTGGGAGGACGCATTGCGTCTCATTGGGAGGCGTGGCAGACCATCACCGAGGACAGGTGGGTCTTGTCAGTCGCTCGGCAGGCTTCCGCTTAACCCTACCCCCTACCCCACCCTTCAACCCTCCTTTCCAGCAATCGGGATCGCCCTCCCTAAAAGCCGAGGTGCAGAAACTGCAGGACCTCAGAGCTGTTGCACCCGTTCCTTTTGGAGAGCGAGGGAGGGCTTCTACTCCCGGTTGTTTACGGTGCCCAAACCCAACCAGGCTGGCCTGTGCACCATCCTAGACCTTTCCCAGTTCAATCTTTTCCTACCCCAAGAGAAATTCAAGATGATCACGCCCGGCCAGATACGGTCTTCCCTGCAGATGGGCGATTGGCTCAGCGTGGTGGATCTTCAGGATGCCTACATGCATATCCTGATCTGGGGTCCACACAGGAGATATCTCCCTTTCTCTGTGGGAGAGGAGCATTTCCAGTTTTGAATGCTTCCTTTTGGCCCAAGTTCTGCACCGCGAGTCATTACGAAGATGATGTCAGTGATCGCGGCCTATCTTCGTCTGCAGGGTATTCATGTATATCCGTATTTGGATGACTGGCTCTTGCGCAGCCCTTGTCCGCTGAAAGCTGCCTGCAATCTTCAGTCTCTCCTCCAGCTCGTGTTCCACCTCGGGCTGTCGGTGAACTGGCGGAAATCTTCTATGACGGTCTCTCGGATCTTCCTGGGTTTTCGCTGGAACACGATCGACTGCAGATTGTACCTGACCGGGGACATAATGGCGGATCTGTTGGCCGCGTATCAGATGTTTGCGCTTTCGGAGAGCATGTCGGCCTGGTGGTTTCAGAGGCTTCTGGGCCTCATGGCCTTGTGCGTTTTGGCGCTTCCTCTTGCTCGCCTCAAGATGAGGCGGACTCAGACGGCTCTTCGGAGTTCTTGGCTTCAGGCTGTGGATCCGGACTCCAAGTTGATAACGATTCCGGCTTCCATGAGAGCGGACCTGGACTGGTGGTCGTCTCTCAGCAACCTTTCGGTGGGGGCAGGGTTTCAGGACCCAGCCCCGATGGTAACGGTCACGACGGACTCCTCCCTTCTGGGGTGAGTTGCGACGTTGGATCTTCTTCAGGTCTAGGATCTTTGGTCGCCTCAGGACAAGCTCCTTCAAATAAATCATCTGGAGCACCTGGCTATCTTCCTAGCGCTCAAGGCGCACAGACCGATCATAGCCAACAAGGTGGTCCGGATTCACACGTACAATGCGGTGTCGATGTTTTACATCAACAAGCAAGGGGGCACCAAGTCTCCCCGCTCGTGGAGCTGTCCATCCAGATTTGGGAGTGGGCGGTTCAGCATGGTGTTTGGCTACTTGCAGTACACATTCCGGGCCAGCTGAATGTCACGGCAGATGCCCTCAGTCGGCGGACGATAGTCAGCTACGAGTGGGAACTGAAGGCCGAGGTCCTCTCATGGATTTTCCTGCGCTTGGGCACTCCGGAAGTGGACCTCTTTGTTACGGCGGCAAACAAGAAGCTTCCTCTTTATGCCTCCAGGAATGGACTGGGAGCCTCCTCTCTATGGGATGCTCTAGAGATTCTATGGCACACCATGAGGGCTTATGCCTTCCCGCCTCTGCCTCTGGTTCATCAGACGATTGGCAAATTGAAAAACTTGGTGAGCTGTTCTCTCCTACTCATAGCCCTGTGGTGGCTGGCCAGGTTTTGGTTCTCAGAACTTCAACACCTGTCAGTGTATCCGCCAATCAGGTTACCGGTGACCCCCAATCTTCTTCACCAGGGGGAGCAACAACTGTGGCACCCCTCCCCACAATCACTCAGCTTGGAGGCATGGTGCCTGAGTTCAGGTCTTTAGAACATCTTAGCCTGTCTGCGGATAACATGCGCATTATCCAGGCAGCCAGTAAACCTTCGACTAGGTCCCTCTACAGAAGCAAATGGCTTAGGTTCTGTCATTGGTGTTTGAACAAGCAGTTGGACCCAAGGCGGGCTACGATTGACACGGTACTGTCCTTTGTATCCTACTTAGCAGCGTCAGGAGTTCACGTTCTGTCATGTAGAACTTATCTTTCGGCGGTTTCCGCCTACCTATCTGCGGACCAGTGTTCTTACTCTCTGTCTAATCCAGTGGTTAAGAGACATTTTGCAGGCTTGACACGCCTTTATCCACTGATTCGCAGTCTGCACCCGGCGTGGGATCTAAATGTGGTCCTGACGGCGTTGTGCCATAAGCCTTTTGAACCAATGGCCACGGTGGACCTCAAGCACCTGTCATGGAAGGTGTCCTTTTTGTTGGCCGTCACTTGGACAAGGCGCGTGAGTGAGCTCCAAGCTTTGTCGGTGGAACATCCCTTCTTGGCTTTTCACAAGGATAAGGTGGACCTACGGACAAACCCTGCTTTCTTGCCGAAGGTGGTTTCTGAGTTCCATCTAAACCAGTCTATTTCCCTGCCGGTCTTTTTCCCGAACCCCGCTTCAGAGGCGGAAAGGGTTCTACACTGTCTGGATGTTAGAAGGGCTCTTAAGTTCTATCTTGACAGAACTTCTGAACTTAGGAGCTCTTCTCAACTGTTCGTCACCTTTGGTAATCCACAAGGTAAGCAGGCTTCTAAGGCGACCATCTCCTGATGGATCGCGGCCTGCATTACCGTGTCTTACACCGTTCAAGGGCTGAAGCCTCCTAAAGGTATTTATGCACAGCTGGTGTGGAGCAAGGCAGCCGCAGTTGCCTTTCAGAAATATGTCCCCTGGGAGACCATCGCAAAGGCAGCTACTTGGGCCTCCACATCGGCTTTTTGTGAACATTATTGTCTAGACCTGAGTTCAAAAGCAGATGTTCAGTTTGGTCAGGCTGTGCTGAAGAATCTGTTTCAGTAAGGTTTTTTTTTTTCCATCCACCCATAGTTCCTGTAAGGAGTGCTTGGGAATCTCCCATAAGTATGGAGGAAAGGGGACAGGACGAAGGAGTATAACCCAGTTACTCACCGTAGTGAACACCTTACTCCTAGACTCATAGTCCCCTTTCCTCCATATGCCCGCCCGCCGTCCCCTCTAATAAGGTTCCTCTGTTATTGCTAAAAGGTCTCTGACCTGGCGATAGAAAAGGACTGATGGGCGATGCGCGGCGTGGAGCCGAGATGGGCGGGGTTACGGCCGCGTGCCGTGCCCCGCATAGAAAGAGAGGAGGGACTAAACAATTTTTTGGATGCTTTTACAAGCGCTCCGGTCCCATCCCACAGGACGGAGAAATGTCCCATAAGTATGGTGGAAAGGGGACTATGGACTAGGAGTAAGGTGTTCACTATGGTGAGTAACCTGGTTAGTCTTCGGCCCAGTTGCGTGTGCCATCATCTCCACTGTGGTCATATATACCCCCACTTCCACCATCTCAGGCTATTCCTGTCCGTAGTAGCCTTTGTTTTCTTTGCCGGGACACATGTAACTGGTAGCCATATGCTTTTCCAGTTGAAGATACAGAACAGGCATGGTTGGTGTAGTCTCCCTTACTAAAGGAGTAATATATGTCAGGTTTGGCCTGTAACAGTGGGGGTGAGCTTCCCATTACTTGCCTCCCCCTCTATGATGGTTTAGTGAAAAAGGGTCTACTAGGCTCCCTTAGTGCCCCAGGTCCTAGCCTAGATGAATAAGTATGGAGGAAAGGGGACTATGGACTAGGGGTAAGGTGGTCACTATGGTGAGTAACGTGGTTAGTCTTCGGCCCAGTTGCGTGTGCCATCATCTCCACTGTGGTCATATATACCCCCACTTCCACCATCTCAGGCTACTCCTGTCCGTAGTAGCCTTTGCTTTCTTTGCTGGGACACATGTACCTGGTAGCCATATGCTTTTCCAGTCGAAGATCCAGACAGGCATGGTTGGTGTAGTCTCCCTTACCAAAGGAGTAATATATGTCAGGTATGGCCTGTAACAGTGGGGGTGAGCTTCCCATTACTTGCCTCCCCCTCTATGATGGGTAAGTGAAAAAGGGTCTACTATGCTCCCTTAGTGCCCCAGGTCCTAGCCTAGATGAAACATTGGGTTGAGTTCTGGCTCCAGCAGTAACCCTACCTTCTTTTGTTCTTCTTTCTTCAGTTGGTTTGAAGGTAGAAGTCCTGGTAGTGAAGGTCTCCAAGCATAAGCCCCATGCCTGGTCTCTTGGACTGCCACCATGCCCCAACACCGAGACCAGACACAAAAGACCACTGTCCTAGAATAAGAGTACAGGGAGTTTCCTGACGACCGCGCTGGTCAAGGGGATAGTGTTTTGTGCTGGCCCTGGAGGAGTGTTTTCTCTGCCCTTTGGTACCTAATGTGTTTTTTTCGTTTTGACCAGCGTTCACAGTCCTTGTCATTTTTAAAAGAAATATGAAGCAGCTAAGCCAGGCCTGGCTCTTCTGTACAACCTCAGACAGTTCTCATGTCAGGTTTGAGATCTCTGCGGTCTTCTTTCTGGAGGGGATTTTTGTTGTAGAATGGCTACACGCTCATTCTGTAATAACGATCTCCACACACAGATAACAAATGAGTAAGTGTGTGTTGCGTTTATTTTAACAGCCATATTTAGAAACAAAAATAGCAGAAGGAATGTATATGTATAGATAATATATACGTCACTTTTGCTACCAGACCCCTTCACTTGACATTTTCAAAGGATGTAGATACGCTGAAGGACATCATATGAGTCATCCTGACTTTTGACATTTTTATCTAAAAGAAAAATGTCTGGTCTTGGACTGAACTGTTCTTAGGGAGGCTCCCTTTCTTATCATCTACTTCCAGATAGCCTTCACAGTGAACTCAGGTTTTCGTTCCCACTGCATCATCACGTGACCATGTGCATATTTTCCAAAAACAACTTTTCTTAGAGCAAGCATTATTTAGAGTTATGTAAGTGCAGCTTTAAGATGGTGGAATGCAGCGAGACAAAATGGCAACCTTGCTCTCATCCTGTCATTGTGGATTCCATTTGCTTTCCAATGTCCTGTTTTTGTCCCTCAGAGGAAAAGGTTGGGAGGTTACCACCTCTTGGTTTTACACAGACCAGCCTCTTGATGTTCTGTCCTTTGGCAAGTTGGTGGACCTGCTGCTGATGAGCTCAAGAGCAGAGTCCCTCTTGCTCCAGCGAGACTCTGGATGTCTTTCCTCTAGTGCAAAATGTGCCCTTGCCACTAGCCACTGCCTAGTGCTATTTGACTCTTGGTGAGTAAGAAATGGTGTGCTGGGTGACTGTATATAATTGAGGTGGTGAGTGACTTTTTTTTATAACTGGCGAGTAGAAGCTTGCAACTTGAATTTATTTGTGCCCCTACTCTAGTGGCTCTGATGAGAAGTGTGCCTCCACATCCACCCAAAAGGCTGGACAAGTCTGTTTTACCGACAAAGGTAATGCAAGACCACTGGAACTTAAATATCAATTGGCTTTACTGTTTAAGGTTTCTATCATGTCCAACTTAGTCACCAACTTGTCATCAGAGAGTGTCTCCTGTCCCCCTGAGTGATCGGTATAATGTTGTAACTAGATGGCATCAGGGACGATCCGGAACCTGAAAGAGAACCAGTATTTCTTTGTGGTACTTTTTATATCCCAAAATATCATGGTGGTTAGACCCATGTGTACTTGTAATTTCCAAATCATTTCCAGCTGTTTGAAAATGTCCAGATGGTTTATGCAAACATCTCAGCGTCTCTACAGTAAAGGGACTGGTTACTGCCTCTCGTCAGGTTTTTTTCACATCACCCTCAGAAAAGAACATTGATGTTCCTGAGAATCATAGTGGGTAGTCGGCATTTCAGTACACATTTTCTTACATTTGGTTTCTGCAATGCCCAATGGTGTTCACAATGGGCCTACCTTTATTGTTGGCGGATCTCGGGAGATTATTTTTATCTCTACGTAGATGATTACCTGATCAGAGCTCTTTCTACAACTTTCCTTTTGGAGAATATTCAGCAGATGTGCAAGACAATGGGCCTCATTACAAGTCAGCTGGTCTAGAAACAACGGTGTTGGTAAATCCTCCGCCACCATTGTTTCCAGACCGGCTGATTCCGAGTCCTGCAGGCGGAACGTGTCACTCCCGCCAGGTCTGACCTGGCGGAAGTAACACCACCCACATGCAGGCGGACATGGAAACACCGGCTCTGTCGTAGACAGAACCAGTGTTTCCATGGTCCCCATCCCCATGGAGTCCTACAGGACTCCATGGGGATGGGGCTTTACAGAATTCCGCCTCCAGAATTACTGGGTCACCGGGGTTGTAATGCCCTGGTGATTCCGGCAATCACAGAGGCGGAATGGAATTACCGGTCTGGCGGCAGCTTGTCGGTTTTTCCGGCACGGCTACCGCCGGACTCGTAATGAGGCCCAATGTTTAGTTTCAGAATACGGTTAAATATCAAACTTATGCAGACAGTTCAGTTCCTTGGGAAAATTCTCAACACTTCAGTGGGGATGAAATTTCCACCATGAAGTAGATTGAAGCAATCACGTGGGCTCTAACTTTCTTTCAGAAAAAGTCATGACATACACCCTCTAGCTCCAAAAGATAATATGCTTAATGTCCTCTTGCATTCATATCATGCCTTTTGTTAGGCTTAGGATGTTGTTGGTACAGTTTCAGTTGCTCAAATGATGGGATTAGCATTGAGATTCTTAGTCCAATCTGTTGGCAGTTTCTACACTATGATTACAGGTTTTTCTGAGGAGGACTAAGAAAGACCACGTACTTCTGAGAGGTCCCTTTCTGGAGTTATAATCCTTAGGTTGATTGTAATGACAATTGTTGCTTAGACTATTTTTGATGAGCCCATTCCGACTCTCTGCAGGTGCATGACCTTTGATCAGCAGAGGATAAAATGAAGCACATGAATTGGTTGTAGCTAAAGGTCATTGGGCCTCATTACAAGGTTGGAGGTAGCCATGTCACTGGACACCTGCCAGGTCAACACAACAAACACCATGGACTAACACAGTGGATGGGCACTCACAAGGCACTGGACCCCCCTGCATACACTGGTTGATGGCATGCAAAACAGTCCATGAGAGGAATACACATATACCGGTCACATAGTGTGACTCCATTTGTGCATGTAAATGTGGTACAAAGTAAGAGATGAATGCATGCCATGGTGGCACGTCATGATTTGAGATTTGATGTCATGACTGACACATGCATTGTTGCCCACATACAGGTGATGCAGGCTATCCCCTGAAGAGGTGGCTCCTTACCCCAGTCCGGAACCCACAGACCCAGCACGAGGAGGACTTCAATTGTGCACATACACAAACCCTTGTGGTGATTGAGCAGACATTTGGCCTATTGAAGGCACGGTTTCGCTGCCTGAGCAGGTCTCCTGTACCGCCATGAGAAGGTGGCAAAGATCGTCATGGCATGTGTCATGCTACACAATATGTGCATCAGACGGAATGTGCCCCTGCCCCCTGACGCTGAACTGCAACCACCTGACGATGAGGAGGGTGGGGATGGGGCAGCACCTCAGGGAGTCAGCGATGCACAGGAGGGACGTGACATGCGTCGGACTCTGATCAACCAATGTTTCTAGCACACACGGATGGGGGTGTCACATGGAGATGGCAATTGGGGCACTGTGTTTGTCTGGGATATGCACACTGCGGACTGTTCACCAATAAAGCACACATACGCAATGAGCAATGTCCACACATGTGATTTGTGCTCAAGCAAAAATGGTATTGTAAATGTGAAACGCACCCACTCCCCCCTCCCCCCTCAACTCCCCAACACACCCACTCCCCCCTCACCCTTCAACTCCCCAACACACCCACTCCCCCCTACCCCTCTCAACCCCCCAACACACCCACTCCCCCCTCCCCCATCAACTCCCCGCAAAAGTGTGTGGATGCCTGTGATGAAGTGCCTAATGTGGGATTGTTCCACTGGGCGGCCTCTATTGGCAGCCCCCTCTGCCGGCCCCCGGGGCACCCCTGCCTGTACTCTGCAGGTTCCTGTCCGACCTGCGCACGGGGCTGCTTGGAGCAGAACTGGCAGCGGAGGAGGTACTCGGCTGCTCACTAGGACGCATGTCCCTCATTGTCTGTACAAGCTCCGAGAGCATGTGCCGCACCGCGGCAAGTTCGGCACAGTTATCCTTGGTGGAGGATTGTATGGCTGCCTTCACAGTCTCGGCACATTTTACCATTTCCGCACTTGCACCTCCACATTCAGCCACATGCTGAGTCAGGAGTGAGGACAGTTGGTGTTGGCGTGTTAAGATTTGGTCCAGCGACTCTTTTTTTTTTTGGGCATTGGATAATGCCAGTGGCGTGTTCATTGGGCTGCTCCCCTCCTCCACACCTTCCACTGGGCATGGAGTGGCTGGCCAGGAGTCATCAGGGGATTGCCCCTGTGTGCCATCATCATGCAGGCTACATGGGGACAGGTAGGGGGAATGAAGGTGGGCAGTGGGGGGACATTCTACGACATCATCATCATTCCCCACATCACTATCCGAGCAAGCTGCAATGGCAGCAGTCTCCCCAATCGTGCTGCTTCCTGCAGACACAGTCCCTTCAGTGGCCACCAGTTGTTGGATGTCTGTTGCTGGTGGTACCGTGCTGCTTGCCTTGGTGCTTATCAGTGCCCTGGCCTGTGTTGTGGCCATTGATTTTGGCTGCTGTGGGCGTTTGTTTGATCCAGCAGAGGTGGAGGGTTGGTGTGGTGTCACTTCGGGCCTGGCCTTCTTGGCAGGTGTGGTGCCAGTGTCTTCCTCGCCAAGGTCCGAATGGGAGCCTGTGGTGGAGCAAAGGAGGGAAAGTGTTATTGATGGGTCTGCGGACAAGCAGGCATTGTGATGACTGCCATCATTTTGATAACTAGATGGTGCACATTGGAGGAAGTGACATACAGGTTGTCTCCCTTTTGGTTGGGAGAAGCATGCAGGATTGTGGGTGCCTACAATGAGAGTGTGCATACTGCATGTGTACAGGGTGTAGGTCAATAATGCCTGTAGGCAGTCTTCTGCTGATGTTTCGCGTTGACCCTATTAGGCAACATTGTGCTTCCCATGAAACTGGACTTCAGGGAGTTTTACATGGCTTGATTTGAGGCACCTACCTGCGTCACCTGATGTGGGGCTCCTCTCTCCATTTCTCCGACCCCCTTGATGCTCTCGATGCCAATGGTTGTGGCACATATCTCCTCCCACGGCTGCAATTTTATCGGTGAGTCTGCTCCTCCACCAGTTGCCATGCCCAGGTTTCTGTTGGCAGACCGTATACTCCTTACACGGAGCCGGAGGTCGTCCCACCTTTTCCGGGACTGTCTTGTGGTGCGGGGTGTTGTTCCAACTGCACTGACCCGCTGTGCGACTAGGTCCCATATGGCCTTCTTCCGTGCTATTGCCGGTCTGGTCATTTCTGTTGAGAATACAACGTCCGCGTTTTCCTGTAGGGTTTCCGCCAACATGGTGAGCTCTTCCCTAGTGAAGCGCTCCTGCCGCAGCCGATCGCAACTTTTTTTTAACAACTTTCGGCATTCTGACGATGGGTGGATGTGGGTGAAGGTTTGTGGCGGGTCTCGGGGTCAGATGTGCAATGGTTGTGGAGGATGGCAATGGATTGTGTTTTTAAAGATGGCCGCCGTGCTCTTTCCCGTTCCGGTGCAACTTCCGGATCCGCTTCTTTACGGTCACCGCTAATAGCTGTTCTGCTCTTCATTCCTAAAGTCTTATCTAAATTGCATTTAAACCAGGCGATTTATTCACCTGTTTTTCAGCCGAAGCCACATCATCATTCCAGAGCTTAAGAGTATTTGCACAGTTTGCATTTGACCAAGATGCTAGTTTTATTTGTAGAGGACCAGACCTTTTCTCAGCTGAGGCAATATTTTTGTTACCAACAGTGCTGTTTAACTGTACTCAAGGCGGCCAAGATCACTGTTGCCTGTTTGATTGTGCTGTGTCTTGCAACTTATTTCTGTTCCTGAAAAACTACATGGGCATTCAACCAGATCTAAAGAAGTATCAGTAGCTTTCCAAAGGCATTTTTCCATTTGTGAGGGTGGCCATGAGGGCTGCTCCCATGTATTGTCTATGCACCGATCACTGGATGTTTCCTCCAGTTGAGGTGCTTCTTTTGTTGTGATGAAACTTATTCCTTTGAAGCAACCTGATAATTGTTGTACATTCACCAGCATAAGTATTTTGCTGTGTTATTTGTCCAAACAAGTTGGGAAATAGTGAGAGTTATATGGACGATAGAATAACAAAAAATTACCCTCATGGGGGTTCAGGTACTTTAGTCTGTAGATCTTCCTCCTTCACATCCTCTACCCAACTATCCCCTTGTGCAAATGCCAGAGCTTTGACACTACTGTTTGGCATAAAAACGTAAATGGCCATTGAGCCACAGCATCTGATTATCAAGAGAGCATGGCACCCAGCCGAATAATTTCCAAATGCTTACTAGGGCTTTCAAAGTCTAAATTCTTTGGATGGTATGTGCTTTTTCTTTGTTGCAATTGTGTAGCATCACCTGCTGCTGCAGCAGCAGGTTTCTCAACAAGTTGGGAAGGAAGGAGAACTACAGACTAAGAGCAGCTGAATCAGAACTCAAGGTGGTATCCTCAACACGTATTAAGTGTCAGTTTCGTCTGTTCCACTTTTCCTCTAGAAACTGTTCAAAGTGCAATTGAAGATTTCCTGCCCAAATTGGACGGGGGGTTATATATGTTTGAAATGTCATATTCACATATTTCTTCCCTGTGCCCTTCTAATCAATGTTCTTCTGTCTTTTCTTAACAGACCTCTGAATCAGTGCCAACCAGGCAGAGTTCTCTCAAGATGAGTCTTCACACTCTTTCATCAGGGTCAACTCCACGTCCAGGGGGAGCCCCCAATACACCGCAATCATCTATAAATATGATTAGATCATATGGCACGACACCTCAGTCATCTGTTAATATGATTCGTTCACCTAGCAGTACGCCACGGTCATCAGTCAAAACATCTCAGTCTTCTGTGAGAAGCTCTACTATATCGGACATTAACCAGGATGTGGTGAAAGCTGAGTCACAGACAGAACAAACAAACTGGCTCAAATCCTTCATCATCAACCAAATTCCGTACATCTTCAATCAGCTGCACTCCAGTGACATGCCTCCGATATCCAACGAACAGCACCTAAAGGAGTTCATGGCATTTCTGCAGGAGCAGAATGTCCTAGAATCCCTGCAAAATGTTGCCGAAAAGGCAGTTGCCAAATTAACACAGAAATCCTCATTCAGGGAAATAGGAATGGCCATGATTGACACAAAAACAAATTACACTGGCACTCTTGGGCTGCGCAGTCAATCCAGGAACACAGGCCCTCGCTCCACCAGTTCTGGAATCAAAGACAGGTCCTCGATCAGCTCTGACTCTGACACCAGTAGCTCTCAAAGCCACTCACCAACCACAAGTTTAGATCGAGAAGTCTCCAAGTCATCGAGCAGCATTGAACGGTATGACTCCAATGTAGAAGACCAGCCGCCGAGAGGCTTTTGGGAGGAGACCCCGCTTAAAGATACTATCCTACCCCAAAGCAGGAAGGTATTTCTTTTTCTCATTCACCTTTGCTCAACATGGCTTAGGTCTCATTGGGTAATACGTGAAAGCAGTTGCTGAAAAACCCTTTCTCAGTAACACTTCTGAGTAACATAGACCCAAAACTGTGAATAAAGGGGGCAAGGATAAAAGGTTAAGAAGAAGAAAGACTAGGGTTTGACATGTAGGTGCAATAAAACAAAGGGCTCCATAGGAAAGTGGAATAGGGTAACCCCAATATATCAAAGGGAAAAAACAACCTTAACAACTTCAAAATCAGAAGATGTTATTTAGAAAGATATTTTAAGCAATATATTTTCCCATTGAACAATCAATGTAATTGGTTTTATCAACAACTTCACTCAACATTATTTCCCATCCATCCCAATGATACCCTCCTTCTGCTAGCTCCATCTTTATTCTTCTTTTCTAGATCTGTGTGTTTAATTTGAAAGGTAGAGTGCCAGTAACCAATCCTAACACAATATTGTATAACTTGATTGCTAGACTAATTGCACACATGCCTCTCACACAACGCCCCCTAAGTGACGTCCTAAAGCCTTCCACACTCCCTGTACATCCTGACCTAATTCCAGAGGGTCTTCTCCCTCCATTTCCAGTGAATTGTCCAACCTCTCTCAGCACCGTTCTCACTCTCCCCGTGACTTCTTTGACCACTTCATCTCAGTATTTTTTTGCTTGCAAGTCTCTTTCTTGCTCAGCTTATTGTTCCTTCGTTCACTTCCATACAATGCTAGCCCCATTCCCCCTCTAAATATCTTGCTAATCCATATGAAGTCCCTTCTTTAGTTCCGTTTCCATCTGGTGTCTTCCTCTTACCCTACCAGCGTCTTGCACAGTACCCTTCCAATGCATCCTTCTCTTTATCTGTGTGTCTTCTCAACTCCCTTTGATTCCTCCATTACCCCATTGCCATTCCCTCTCCTCATAGTATTGCCATCATTCTTTCCCAGTGCCTCCTCCATTGTTTTCATCAATATTAGGTCCCTTCGCGTTCCCAGCAGTGCCCACATCATTCCCCTCTTAATGAAGTGTCTTTCTTATTCCCTGTGCATCATCTTGCATACTATCTAATGCCTTCTTCAGTCTTTCGAAGGGCCTTCCTCATTACGAGTGACTCCACCCCTTCTCAGTACTTTTCTCATCCCCTAATGATGTCTTCATCAGCCCACGCACTGTTGTCACTCTTGTCACAAAATAGCCTTCATCCCCTCCCGGTGCCATCCTAATTTTCTATTGCCTCCATCATCCCGTTCCACTGCCTCTCCACTCTCAGTACCTTCCTCTCTCTCCCGGCAGTGTCTTCATGACTACCTTCCAAGTGAAGTGTCTTGCTGACTCCCTTTCCATCATCTTCCTTGCTCCCAATATGCTTTTCACTCTCCAAATGACTTCTTCACTGCCATTTCTTTCCATTCCCATTCACAGGTGTATATGCAAATGCAAGAACCGTGAGGAGAAGAGTAGAAAGAGGTTCGACATTTTCATGACCTGAGAAGTTTCATCACTGACCTCTAGTGAATAGCCTGTGAATAGCCTGTATTGGACATTTATAACACAGTGGGCCGTATTATGACCCTTGCGGAATGGGTTTACCGGCACCGGTAATGGTGCCGGTAAACCCATTCTGTGTAACATATCGGTCCCCGCGGTGTGGGTGCGCTGCCTGTTCAGACTCACTCAGGCGGTGTGCGTCTCCCTTCCTCCAACGCTGGAGATTGCTTTGGAGACGCGGGGCTCGCGTCTATCAGCTCTGCACCAAGTCACGTGTCAGATCAGCTGATCGTGGCACGTCGAAGTCCCGCCCCCCGGCAGGCATTTATAAACGCTACTCGCGCAGGAAACGCTGCTTCTAATTAGCGTTTCTCACTACTGCCATTGCATTCTTGATATTGTGTACCAGACTACGGATTCCGACTCGACTCCTCTACTTGCCTGCTTCTTTGGCTTTGTTGAACTGGTACCGGTTTCCGTACCAGTGATCCTAGGCTTCTTGCCATTGAGACTTCCTCTCTCACCACAGCGTCCTGGGGATTACTTTCCTCTGCTGCAGCTCCTTTATTTGGTACTGTTCAGAGGCATCAGCACGCTTCCATCATTTCCCATCGTGCTTGACGTTCCAACAGGCGATCTATCTCCACGTCGCCTTTTTGAAATGGATACCTAGTCCTGTTTTTTCTTCAGGTGAGCCTTTAGTACTACTGCCTACTCTATTTTCATGCACTATTTCGCTGCTACTACTTGAGGGACATTTACTTTGTTTCTACAATCCATTTTGGAATTCCCTTCTACTTTGCAAAACAAGTGGACCCATTGCTCTTCCCTTTCTAAATAGAGACTCCTCCTGCCTGGAACTGTATTGTTTGGAACCGTTGTGCACTTTGGACGCTATCCTGTTTAGTGCACCATCCTGGCTATAGTTGCGTTCCGCTTGCCACCCGGGGTACTTCCCTGTACTAACCTCTCCTCTTTGTTATTTTCTCCTGTCGTTGTGTCCTCAGTGACCTTGCTCCCTTCCAGCCTCCACATAGGGTAACAGTTCACTAGTGTGTTACATTCCTGCACCATCTTACCACTTAGGGGATAACTGGTTCTTTCCTTTCTTCCCTGCTTTCTCCTAGCTGTTGGCTATATTGCTGAGATCCATTCCTTACAATCCTTCTCCTGTCCAGGGTTATACAGGTAGAAAATACCATGGAAAGAATTGTACTTAATCTAGCTCTTTCAGTTGACTAACCTGTTTATTATTTTCCTTACAGCCTTGGCATAGCGGTGTGGGTATCCCCACTCTTTTGAGTAATCGATCTCTCTGTCTGTCACACTACACAGCAGAGGAGTCTATTGCATAAAAGAGTTCCTCAAGTTGAGGAGGCCTGGTTCTGGCTGTATCCCTTTTGGGAAAACACCACAGCTTGGGCTGAACTATTGTCCGGAGCAGCTTACCTCTTATCTGCGGATTTGAGGTCGAGCAACGCCCCGGCCAGTTCAGCTATCGGTGAGTTACATTCCGCCCTATTACGAGGTTCCCTCGCAGGACCCGGAACAGACGTCTGGTAAAACCAGATGTCCTTTCTGGGTCCCGCGAGGGGACCAATGAGCTAATAACGTTATTAACGGGCCCGTTATTAGCTCCATCCCCACTCCTCATTTACAGACCAGGGACCCGGACACGATTTTGGAGGCAGACATGGCGCTAATAGCACTATGGCTAGCTCCAAACTCGTAATGAAGCCCAGTATTTCAGTTTAAAACAAAATATATGTATATTCAAATTTCCCAAAAGATAGTCCCTAAAACAGCACTATGATGTAACCTATTGCTCTTATCCTGCTCTCCCTACTTCTGAATTGGTTGGGACAGCCTGCATCCGTAGATAATAGAAATAGAATAGATAATAGAAATAAATGGCTACAAATGATAGGTGTTACTGTAAGAACTTGCAAAGTTATGGAATTCTTTTACATGCGTGCATCCATGTCCTAGTCCCACCCTCCATCTCCACATCACCAACCACCACACCCAGTTCCTGTTTTTTTCTGACTACTGGGCGGGTTGGAATTGCTGTGCTCCGTGGCATCCCAAGCACTTTTTGTTTTGTTTTGGGACGTTACCTTTAGCTGTTCACTCCTCTTTTTGGATTTGATGGTGTTCTTTTTTCTTTCTTTTCACTGTGGTGCATCCCTCTGATCTATGTCATATAATACAGGATTTAAGCAATGCATCCGATGTAGGAAGCAGTTCTCGGCAGCCAATCCACATCATGCCTGTGTTTCCGGTGCCTGGGGTCTATCACCCGGTGAGTTTACGTGCCTTCTGCCGATTAATTCACCAGAGGTCTCTGCAAAGCCTCCTTCTGTCCATGTCCATGCGGGGAATGGCACCAAAAGCAAATGAGGAATTCTTTAGGACCAAGAAGGAGGCCTAGATTGGTAAAAGGAAGTCCTTACATGCAGATGGGGTACGTGTTTCGTCACCTGCCTATGGTACCAAGGTGAGGACCGCAAACCCAGTTTCAGGGTCCTCAAAGGACTGTTTAGGGGGAAACTCGGGTGATTACATCCGTGGGTACTCCTGTGTGGGAGAGCATTAATACCTCTGATGGGAAAACGAAAGTATCTCTATGGAAAAGAAACTGAAAGGATTCACTCTGTACTGAAGGATCTGTACATACCTGACAAGATCGTTACGGTACAGATAAAGAGCTCTTCTGCCTTGGATGAAAACAGGCAACATTAGCTTCCGAGAGGTATGGACCGAATCTCCAGTAGCTGCATCAGTACCCAAATTGGCTACTGCAGAAAGAATTTCAGAATCATCAGTACCGAAGGAAACCGATAAGGTCTCTCATCATAAAAGGGACAAATCTTTTTCTCGGTTGGCACTGGGTTCGGTACCGGCTTCTCTGAAAAGTCACAAGAAAAACAAAGTGTCAAAAGAGATATTTAAAAGGAATTACATCCGTACTTAGAGATCAAACTGAACCATTAGATCCGATTTATGACTCAGAGGAATTTGATCTAATAAGATATTTTATGGTACCTATAGAGGTACTGTTTGGTACTCCAGTGAGGTGTAATACCCCAGAGGTTTTGCCTCAGTTTTCTCCTGAGGCTCGAGAAATTCCATCTAAACTGCATATATGCCCCCTCAGGTGGTGTTGACAAATATACAGGTTTAGAGACAAATTGTGTTTAATATTTATAATGCCAAGATCAGTTCAGGATCTATACAATTGTCAGGTGGATTCTTAAAAGTGCCCTATGAGGACAGAAGACAACTAAGGAGAACCTTCTGAAATGGTAAAAGACATTACAGCAACAGTACTGGAGACCATGTTTTCTGAGATCTTTCTAGATGTTTTGCCCAACCAATAAAAGAAAAGATGGGACCTTCAGAGGAACAGCAGAAGCCCCACCACCACCTAGTCCAGCTCCTACTAATATTGACCGGGGATCTGTTCCTCCAAATCAAAAACATGGACACAGACTCTGAAGGAGAATATCCATCAATTTCACCTTCCAAGTTTTTTAATGAAATCATGTCAAAGGAAATACAAGCTCTTCAAATTGTCTCAAAGGACAAACTAAAGGCATTAGGTGTATTTATAAAATTATCTACACAACATACTCAGTCAATATTGCCAATGGAGTCATCAGTGATGTAACAGTCACTAAGTCACTGGGAAAAACCTAATTGAGGCTCATATATTTTGAAGGTTCTGGCAAGAGCCATTTGTACTAATGGGAAAGCTAGCTACTGGCTCAGTCCTCAGTGGTTTCAGCAGCTTTAAGATTTAAAGGCAAAGGGTTGGAACTATCCCCAGAGTTAATGTTGGACAAGAATTCTAAAGCATGGGAAACACCAGGGATAAAAGCCCATGTCAATGCATCCTTGCAGCTGAGACAGATTAATATCAGGCCATAGAACAGGCTTCTTTAAATACTTAGTTGGGAAAACGTAAAGGTATTTCCAGAGTTTCTACCACATGAGGTGGCTGATGAGCTTGCCTTCTGGATTTCAGAAGGAAGAGAGGCTGCTGTACAACAGTTGCAAGTAATAAAGTACTTGATAGATACCACAGCATGCGCCATAAGAGAAGCAGTCTGCATGCGCAGACATTCTTACCTATCGGCTACATCACTGCACCACGGTATGCAAGATAAGGTGTCGTATTTACCTTTTGGCACTAAAACATTGTTTGATCTGCTGCACCAACAGTCGAGATATTACAAAAATGTAAGGCAAGCATTCAAAATCTTTGAGCTCCATCTCTGTCAGACAACAGTATCATCAACATTTTAGATCTTTTAAATCACGCACAAGAACTAATAGTAGTGCAACCTCCTCCACAGCTAAGCTGTACTATTCTTCATTGAAAATAAGGAGATACAGAACGAAGGTGAAAGCTGTTGTTATACCTTCAACTAACACGGCACAGAAGTCTATTTATTTATTTATATTTGCATTTATAAAACGTGCAAAAACCCTGAGGCATTGAGGTGCTGTTACAACCAGTTACATGCACATGAATGTCAAGAAATGGGCGGTAGTGAGGTTGACTCACTTGGCCTTAGTCAAACAGCCTGTAATGCTTTTCTGCCAGCCCAATCGGATTGTTCGGCTCTCAGGTTTGGTGGGAGAGAGTTCCATTGTCTACCTGCTACGGTGGGGCAGCTTGTAGCTCCACCTTTAACTTGATGGAACATCGGTTAGATGTGCCGATTGCGTATGCATATGAAACTGGCCTGGATGACTCGGCTTTCGTGAACTTTTGAGAAAGGTAAGGCAGCTCAGAGTGAGATAGGCACCTTTGTGTAATGGATAAGGTCTTGCAGATGATTCTTTTTAGGATAGGCAGCCAGAGGGATAGCACAAATGGCATTGTTCTAGATCACCTATAGCTTACGGATGTTGCTTGTGGAGGTTCCAGCAAAGAGAGCATTGCAGTAACCAAGCTTGAGAGCTCTACCAATGGAAAGCTAGTTTTTAGGGGATAAGAATGGTCTGGAATAATTGATTAGCTTAGTGGTGAAGGCTGTGGCGGAGGTAATGCTGTTAACCTGGTGTTACGCTCACCTGGTTCCCACGGGGGCGTCGACCGGAACTGGGCCGCTGTTGTTTCCACTAGCGTGACGTGTAGCGCCGAGATGACTGACTGGACTGGCCCGCTCAGCCTAGTTTGTCTGGCTTGCAGGAATATTCTTCTGCAAAGGAGAAGAGGAATTAACCACCCGTGGAATTGAGTGTCAACCCACCTTCCCCACTCCCGTTGTCTTCCCACAGATCACTCTTGATGTCCCCTCCTTAGTCTCACCTGATGGTTTGGAAGGATGAGCTCTCCATCCTGCGTCGACCGCAGGGGCGCATTGATGGCCAGTTACTTCACTGGCGTAGAGGAATTGATGAGTTCCAGTATTGACTCTAAAGTCCAATTGTTCATAACATAAGAGTTCAAATGTCTGATCTTCACTCTGTCCGATTCCTTGCAGGTTGCCGATTAATCCACTCGAAGATTTCCAAATGGCAATTGGTAAGATTCAGGTAAGTCTATTGTGGTTTTCCCCTTAGGGGCTGGGGTACGGCGATGAAGCAGAGTTGACTGCGCCGACCCGAGATGAGGTGAGTACCCCTCGTGGTAAATCAGGTAAGTCCTTGGGGGGTAGCTTGTATAGCTTTAGAGAGTCCCCTTGCTCACCTTGCTGTCTTTGTCTCCTTAGGTGTCGGAGGGCGGCCGCGAGATTGAGAGAGCGTGATGGAATGCTGAAGTACCGCCAAGCAGATGAGATCAGCGCGGCGCCGTAGGAATGCGAAGCGATGCTTCAAAGACTTATGTCTTTCAGCTCCGTGGCGAAATGGATCAGGATTCAGGTAAGGATTAAAGTTAAAACTCCTGTTCTAACCTTTATCCTTCTTTTCTTCTTGTTTCAGGAGTCCCAGGACTGAAGCGGGCGTGGCTGAAGACTGGAGCAGCAAGCAGAATAACGCGAAGCACGTGTGGCTGTCTGGGCGTGGTTTAAATAGCCTTGGAAGAAGATCCAGGTAAGTATTCTTCCACAGCCCCACCCAAGTAACAAAATAGTCCCTTCAGTAAAATAGTCCCTCCTAAGCCTCATTTGGCGTGAGTCTTCATGCAGCATGGTCTGCCTCAGGTGAGTATGCAGCATGGTCTGCTTCAGGTAAGTTATCAATAATGAGCCTGGCGCCCATGGCGCCAGGACTGACTTTATCTTTATGAGCCTGGCGCCATAGGCGCCAGGACTGCACCCAAACAGCCCCTAACTGGGGCTTTTGGGCATGCTCCAAGTGGCTTCCGGGGCTGCTGGGTCTGGTCTGGTCTTCCGGGGGCAGGCATCATGACACCTGGTGAGTCAGGGAGAGGATGGCATCAAGATAGATGCCCAGGGTCTTCACCAAGGAAGAGACTGGAATCGGGAGGCTGTTAATGTTGAAGGTGGAGTATGATGAGTTCAGTTTCTTGATTACTGCTGACAGCCCGACTGTCAAGAATTGGGTGCAGCGTAGACTATAAGTACCTCCGTCCCCAAGCACCAGTCAGGGAGTTAGGAATCCCAATCGCTGACTGGTTATTGAGGCCACAAGTGGCTGGAACAACAGCACTGGGTCCCCAGATAGCTGCAAAGGGAGACAACACGGAATACAGGCACTTCAATAGTTAATACAGGCAACAAGGTTGAAAGGGAAATGAATGTACCAAATCTGAGAAAGGAGACAGGCTCTGTAGCAGGAGTGGGAGTACAAACTCCTGGGATGCAGGAGCGGAATTCCCTGCTAAAGTGGTGCAGAGTTGTGTGTGGGAAGGTCCAGCATCTGATGTGATGCAGGCAAAGGTAGTAGTAGCACACCACAAGTAGTCCAATACGAGGGACAGGAAAGGTAATCCTTAGCAGTCCATAAACAGTTCCAAATCCAAAAGCATATGTAATCCAAAGGAGAAATGCAACGCTAAGCAAGTTGAGGAAAATCCAAAGGCAGTCCAAAAATAACGTAGCCAAGGTTCAGAATCCGAGAGTCAAGAAGCGTGGAGTTGTAACAACAAGAGGAGCTTGACGCCAGCAGGCAACACAGCTGAGAAACAGTGGACACTGTGCCAAGCGTTCATTTAAGCTTGTTGCCATGAGAAACAGTCACGTGACGTTGGACGTGTCATGTGACCGGCTGTGGACGTAGCTCTTCGTTCCACCAGGCGCTTTGGCAACCGCCAATACAAGTGTGGCCGTGAGCGCTGCTAGAGCCTACTTCACGGAATCGTGGCTCCCTTCAACCTGTGTCCCCCGAACAAAGGGGTTTTGCCAATTGTCCTCCGCCATGCTGGCAAAGAGGAGGCAGGAGCCGAATGCGCCCCTGCCGGGGGCAGAGGTACGTGCGTCCTGAAACCATGACAGAAAATCCCCCCCCCCCGAGGCCCACAACCCTGTGGGCTAGACGGATGTTCCTTATGAAAACAGGCCACTAGAACCGGGGCATGTACATTCTCTGTGGGTTCCCAGGACCGCTCTTCGGGACCGAACCCCACCCAGTCTACCAAATACTGGCACTGACTCCTACTAACGCAGGAATCTAGGATGGCATGAACCACATACTCTTAAGAGGTACCTTGCAACAGGGGAGAGGGAGGCAACAGTATCCTAGTGGAAGGAGGACACTGCTTCAGGAGCGAGGTATGGAACACTGGGTGAATGCGCCATGATACAGGAGGGGCAAGGCAATAAGAAACAGCATTGATCACCTTTTTGATCTTGTAGGAACCAACAAAATGAGGAAAAAAACTTCCGGCACCCGGGTATGTGCAGGTGTTTGGAGGACAACCACACCCTATCATGGACTGCATAGGTCGGGGCTGGCTGCTGTTTTTTGTCTGCAGAACGGCACATACTGCTCTGTGCTTTCTGAAGGTGGGCAAGGGTTTGTTCATGTATCGAGACAAGGTCCCTGAGGCAGGAATCAGCTGCAGGAGTGTGTGAGGTAGAGAGGTCTGGGAACGGCAAGACTCAGGGGTGTTGTCCATACAAAGAGTAAAAAGGAGAGAAATCAGTGGAAGAGTGTGGAGCGTTGTTGTATGCAAACTCTGCAATGTGTAGGACCTGATATCATGTTGTTTGAGATTGTAGGTATAGACAACTTAAATACTGTTCAAGGGTCTGATTGGTGCGTTCAGTCTGGCTGTCTGTTTTGGGGTGATATGCTGATGAGAAACGGGCATCAATACCAAGTAAAGCCATGAGGTAACTCTAGAAACGAGACCCGCGATCTGTGATCAGTACAGAGGGGAGGCCAAAAAGACAAAACTCGTTGCGAAAAAAACAGGTTGGCCAGGACAGGGTATGACGGTATACCCGTACATGGAATGAACCGGTCCAGCTTAGTGAAGATGTCCACCACCACCCATATGGTGTCGAAACCCTGGACCCTTGGGAGGTCAGTAATGAAGTCCATTGTCGCTATTTGCCATGGTTTCTGTGGAAGTGGCATGTGTTGGAGTAGGCCTAGGGGCCTGCCGTTTCGGGTCTTACACTGGGCACATATAGAGCAGTTTTCTACATAACTGATCACATCTCGACGCAAGGTAGGCCACCAGCACCAACGCTGGAGGAGGGCAAGGGTGCGTTGCCGACCCGGATGACCATTTATAGCTGCATCATGTGACCATTCTAGGAATTGTATTCGTGATTGTGAGTGGGTAAAACAGTCTGTCCTGTACAAAGGGAACACCACCATGAACAACAGGGTTCAGTCATGCAATTGTTCGGGATGTTGTGAGGACCACTAACGGACATCAGAAAGCAAGGAGGAAGGAGGGGTACATTTAAAGATAAAGTGCGATTTGTCAAGGAGGGAGTCAGGAAACACAGGGAGTGCTTCTCTCCCCCCTGTCAGGCACGACAAAGCATCTGCTTTCACATGGCCCGTACCCGGGTGGTGCCGGATAATGAAATGAAATGCAGAGAAAAATAGATGCCAACGCACCTGACAGCTGTTGACGCACTTCATGGTGGCCAGATCTTGGATATTTGATGGCCCGATAGGACCGTTATGGGCCATTTGGCTCTGACCAGATGGTGTCTCCACACCTGGAATGCATCCTTCACGGCCAATAATTATTTCTCAGTAACAGTGTAGTGCGTCTCTGCAGGAGAGAATTTCCGTGAATGGTAAGTGACCGGGTACAATAATCTGGTAGTTGGACACTTTTGGGACAGGACAGCACAGCACCTAATGCATAAGCTGAGGCATCAGCCTCCACCAAAAATGGCAAGTCTGGGTTGGGGTGCTGTAGGATGGGGGGCTGTAGTAAACAGTACTTTGACTGTGTCAAAAGCTGCCTGATGCTGTGTGCTCTGGTCCAAACATAAGGGTTCTTTGGGCTAGTGAGTTGGCTCAGGGGAGAACCGATAGCTGAGAAACCAAAGATTAACCTCCTATACAAGTTTGAGAAACCTAGGAAGGACTGAAGAGCCTTAACCTTGGTAGGAACAGGCCAATCAAGGATGGTCTGGATCTTTGAGGAGTTCATAGACAGACCCTTTGATGTAATGTGAAAACCCAGGAAGTCTACTTCTGTGACATGAAAGAGGCATTTTTTGGGTTTAGCGTAAAGGGAATTGGCCTTGAGTCGCGTGAGTACTTCCCTTACATGTAACATGTAGGCTTGATATGGGGTGGAGAAAATCAGAATGTCATCGATATAGACAATGACATAGGTGTCGATGATGTCAAGAAAGTGGTCATTCATAAACTGCTGGAATGAGGCGGGGCGTTACACAAACCAAACGGCATCATAGTGTATTCATAGAAACCATGGCGAGTGCAAAATGCTGTCTTCCACTCTTCACCCCTCCTCATACGAACCAGGTTGTAGGCCCCCGAGATCTAACTTCGTGATGATCTTGGCCAGACCTAGTTGTTCGAGTAAGGCCGTGATCAGAGGAATAGGGTAACAGTTCTTTACCGTGACTTGGTTAAGACGCCTATTGTCCACACAAGGGCGGCGAGCCCCCTCCCTCTTGGGAACAAAGAAGATGGGACTAGCACTGGGAAGACTGGGAGGGCCTGATGTGACCCAGACGGAGAGAGAGTGTAAGACATTCTTTTAGAGCCTGGTCCTCTGAAGGTGACAGGGCATATATCCGATCACAAGGTATCTCTGCCCCTGGGACCGAATCGATCGGGCAGCTATAAGCGCAATGAGGTGGGAGCATTTCTGAACCACCTTTGTCGAAGACCTCCAAGAAATCGTGATACTCGGACGGGGCCCTGGGTATGACAGCACCCACCGTATGATTGGGAGTCGTGGGAGTAATGTCTAAGGTACTTTGTGGAATGGATTGGGCAACAGCAACAAGAGCGTGACAAGGGGAGTGGTGTATATACCCCAAACAGTTCTTTTGGTAAAATTGGGATTCAAAAGAGACATGATACTGAGTCCATTCTATCAGAGGATTGTGTACCCTAAGCCATGGGATACCCAAAATGATCCCGAACTGAGATGTCGTGATTAGGTCCAACGTGATCTCTTCCCTATGGGTATCTTGAAGTAGTAGCATAAGGGGCATGGTTTGTTGTTTGATAGGTCCTGATATCAGGAGGCTGCCGTCAATGGCCTGCACTGGTTCGGGTCTGGTCTTATTCTGCAGGGGTAGATTTAAGAAAGTGGCAAGGACAATGTCTATGTAGTTGCCTTTGGCACATGAATCGATTACCAATTGAACAGTGTGTTTGAAATCATGAGACGACAAGAGGAAGGCCTGGATAACCATAGGAGCTGTAGAACCAGGAGGATGCACAGGGTCTCAGGGAATCAAAACAGGGCTCATCCGTTCCCCCTTTTCTAGGGATGAGCCTTCTGAAAACCTGCAGGCCTCTTGGGCAGTTTAGGGCATTCTTTTACAAAATGACCGATCTGACCACAGTAGAAATAGGCATTGGATAGGTGGCGTTGCTCCCTTTCGGTGGAAGAAATAGGGCCGCCCACGCCTCCTATCTGCATGGGTTCCCCTGAGTATTCACCGGAGGGAGAGGCCGATGAAAAGGTTTAACTAGGGGCTTTTCTGGATTCGGTCTTTCAGTCTTTTCTACAGGCGTCCACTTGAAGGGCCAAATCCACCAATTCAGGGTACTGTACGGGTAGAGTGGGAACAACAGCTAAGGTGTACTTCCTGGGGTCCCTTGGGCCTCAGTAGAAAACCACTGCTTTTTTATGCTCAGGCCAGGCACACTCGACCGACAATTTGTTAAATCTGGTTATGCATTCCATCAGACTGGACTTGCTCTGGACCAGATCCAGCAGTTCAAGGTCTCGGGTTTGCGCCTTGCACCGTGTGTCAAAGACTCAGGTAATTTCCGCTATTAACTGATCAAAGTCATAAAAGACAGGACTGTTACTTTCCAACGGGGGATTGGCCCAGGCAGCAGCTATGCCACTTAAGTGTGAAAGGGTATATGCGGCCTTGGTGGTGGAGTTGGGGAACGCCTGAGGCCTGCACAAAAAGTGTAATTTGCACTGTTTTAGGAATGTCTGGAACTTTCGTGGGTCGCCTTGGAATTTGTCTGGGGCAGCCAAAGGAAAAGGGGTAGGAACGTAAACAGGATTTTGGGGCAGGACATTGCCTGAAGGAGGGAGTTCTTCAAAGGTTCCAAGGTGGGATATATACAATATGGAGAGAGAGGGATTTTTTGGGTGAAGTGAGGAGTTTGACAGAGAGTAAGTTGCAATTTCCCTATATATCATTATTAACTTGCCTAAATGCCAGTGAGTGTTTATAGATACATGCTACCCCACCTCCTCTGGCTTCAGGCCTGTCACTTCTGTGAATAGTGTACTCATGTGGTATTGCAGCATGTAACCAGGATTCGGTAATAGCTAGGAAGTCAATGTCAAGTGTCATGATGAGGTCACATATATTCAGCGCATGAGCGGTGATGGATCTCACATTGATTAATGCCCCTTTAAGCAGTGACATAAGCACTTTATGCGGTGCACTAGCACTCGTTGAACTAACGGTGGTACCATCTGCAGGAATACTGGGTGTAGATGGCGAAACCTTGAAGACCATAGTGACAGTCTGGGTAATATCTCTGTTGGCCGGGATGGGGTTTTAGCAAGGTGGCAGGACATTTTTCAGACTGTGGCTGGCTAGAGAGATGTACAGACCTGGTGGGGGCAGTGCGTTTGACAAGTTTGGCATTTCTTCTCTCTAGGGATGGGGCAGTGGGAGAACAGGTAGTTCTTGTGCACAGTGTGCCATTTCTCCACTTGGTGGAGGGTGGGCTTAAGGCAGGACTGTCTGTGCAGGCATTCAGCAAGGTGCTTCATTTAGTTCTCCCAGTGTGTGGTAGAGGCCTTGCTATACAGTGGGCCACCCTGTTTTGAGATTGCCGTTTCAGCAGATGTACCTTACTGGCAGAATTGCATAGGTCGGCTCTAGACAAGGGGAGGCAGGTAGGCTGGCTGAGAATAAGGGGTGGGCGTGCATGGCGTACCTTGTCTGTGGTCACTGATAGCATGCAAGGTTGACAGGGAGTTGGATCAGTGGGATGTGCAAATGCTGCCAGGCTTCTATGATCAGGGGAAAAGGGTCAATAGAAGTGGTTCACTGAGTCAGCGCTATGGAGTGCGGTAGCTGCGTGGACTTGGCAGGTGCCAAACTGTGGCATACAGGCTTCAGGAGGGGCGTGTGAGCAGGTGTGGGGATCCTGGTAGTGCAAGATAGGCTCATAGCATCCATCCTCGCATAGGTGGTAATGCAGGTGGGTGCACATTATTGAGAGTAGCGGCAGATGCACGCTTACCTTCCTCATTATGGGCAGTGGATGTCACGAGATGGCGGTTGTGGCGGAGAGCGGCAGAGAGTTCTGAAGGCCTTAGAAGCAGGCCATGGGGGCAGGCCGGTTTCACCATCTGGCTTGTAGCTGGATTTCCATTTGATGCATGATGTGGCCAATCAGGCTGGCAAATCCATGGTGCATAGCTCTTGTGTAGGGCTAGTTCCACGGCAGTAGCCATCTTAGGCTGTATCTCGACTCCAATGAGCCCAATGGTGGCAGGAGGCAAGGGGGACCCTGGAGGTTTTACGCATCATCAGTTCCAATACACATTAAGGGACATACATCCCTGGTAGCAGGAAGGATAGCGAAATTCCTACATCATTGGAAAAACATCACTGCAGAGGTTTAGGTCTTAAACATCATCCATCTAGGCTATTCTATGGTAATTCCTGCTATGCTACCATGTTCACTGCCGAAACTCCAGAAATGAACTTCAGAGATTCAAAAACATCTCTCCC
Source organism: Ambystoma mexicanum (assembly GCF_040938575.1). Lineage (NCBI taxonomy): Eukaryota > Metazoa > Chordata > Amphibia > Caudata > Ambystomatidae > Ambystoma > Ambystoma mexicanum. Next base: position 1,602,032,812 of record NC_090932.1, read on the forward strand.
GTGGAGCAATAGATTTGGTTCCAGAAAAAGAGATAGGACAGGGATTCTACTTCTGAAATTTTCAAATTCCAAAAAAGAATGGCGGGATAAGGCCAATCCTCTCCAGCATGGGGTCTGGCATGGATTCACATGCTCATGAATATTCCTCGTCGTCAGACTGGGAATCCTCGGTAAAGAAAAAAATCAGTTTCAGTTTTGTTTCTGAACTGTCTTTCTACTAATAGCCAATCACTGGTCTCTGGGTCATACTGCCCCCAGCCAATGACTGCCCTCTACCTAAACCCCTCCTCTGGCAGCCATCTTCAGATTTTTAACGCACGTTCGTGCTATAGCTCTCGAGCTTTTACTGCGTATTGCGTTTTTCAAAGAGTGTTGCTCTCGTTTTTCGGTCAATTCGCACCTCAAGCGCCACTGATTCTTCTTCCGATTAATGGGGACACGTTTTGGAATTTTCTACGCTCCCATGCGTGGTCATGGCCCAGGACAAAGGAGACACGACGCCTGTTGGATCCAAGCTGTTTAGGATCTGCCCTGGATGTGGATTACAGAATGTCTTCAAGGAAGATGAGCACTCCCAGTGCCTCTACAGCCTTCACAACGACAAATTGCACGTGGAGAAGGACTGTGTGTTCTGTAAGAGCATGTCCGTCTGGAATGTCGTACTCGGCTCACTAACTGGCTGGAGGGGAAGAGCCCAGCAGCAGGTGAGAAGAAGAGATCCGAGCAGTCTTCTAAGACCTTTGAGGGCGCTCCGGCGACGGGGGCCCAACAAAAGGCTAAGCCCTGCGAGTCTGCGGGCACCGGGAGCCCCGGTGGTTCGTGCTCCTCAGCTGTCAGGCAGGGTGCAATGTCACCGATGTCATCATCCACGAGCCAACGCTCTGGCTCGGTGAAGAGGAAGTCAGACAACCCGGGTAAACTTTGGGAGAAACCCCGGTCGATCCCGATGGAGACAGCCAAGGGAGGGGCGAGGCATTGACCCTCCCCCTAAGGTGAAGGCCTCAGACGCGCCCAAGGTCGTGAAGGCCCAGATTCGCCCGGCGAAGGCCTCAATTGAAGGAGTCATGGCAGCCCTGGCGAAGCCTGCAGAGGCTACCCCAGTGGAGACAACCTCTGGGCCTAGAGTTTCCCTGGCACCCAGGAGGGAAACATCTTTCCAGCCTATCGATAAGATCCCCGTGAACACCGGGATGAGAAAGAGGGGGGGCACGGTAGCCCTAACGGACACTGATACCACCTCCGAAGATGAGCTGGCTGTCGTCAAAAAGATCTTGGACAAGAAGTTGAGGAGGCCAAGTCCTACGGGAAGGATCCCGACGAGGTCGACATAGAGAGCAACGGTGAGGCCGACGGGGAAACGCGGACCGTGGAGGAATCGGAGGACCCCCCGCCCCAGCCTTCGCTCCTGTCGCAACTGATGCCACAAGACAATTTAGGAGCAATCTTGATGGCTTTGCAGGCCCTGTGTACAGAGATATGGTTGCCCTTACCTCCAGCGGACGATCCAGCGGTGCCTGGACCGTTGGGGAGCCCACCGAACAAGCGGAGGCGAATCCATCCTCCAACTCCCTTCCAGCCTTCACCCCCTCCTCCGAGTGACGGAACAGGGACGGAGACGGGGAATACGGGGACGGACGACAACGGTGGAGAAGACAGGTTTGATCTCTCATCACCCCTTGCCCGGGCCCCCTCACGACGAAATTGGCTCCTTTCACGCCATGATCGCCAGGGCATCAGAACCTTTCCAGCTATGCCCCGAAGAGCAGAAGGAAGGAAGGATTCCTCTACCAACGACGGAAGGCCAAGAGAAAGACCGTCCTCTCAGTCCTCTTACTGGACAACATCTGGGACGAAGGACTGTCCCTTTTGAAGAACCCGTCCACGGCCCCTGCGAAGAGGGACCGGTACGAGAAGAAGTACCGGGTCCCGGACTCCACTCCTATGTGCCTCAGGGCACAGCCGTCCCCGGATTCAGTAGTCTCTGCGACGGCCAAGAAGAAATCGGCAGGGGCGACGGCATCAACTTCCACTTCCCCGCCTGACGCCGAGGGGAAGAAGCTGGATGCCATGCGACGACGGGTCATCTCGTCGGCAGCGAAGACCATCAAGGCGGCCAACGCCCTCGCAATCCTGGCGTGCTATGACAGGGAGCTGTGGTTCAAGATTGCTCCCATCCTGGACTTTCTCCCAGATGACAAGAGGGCAGAAGAACCTTGACATTCTGCAGGAAGGTGAGATGGCGTCGGACCACACCATCACGGTGGCTACGGACATCGCCGAGACTGACTTTCGCCAGATGGGCAACAGGTTTGCCTTTGCCGGTGCGGTTGGCTCAGGGCCCTGATTTCCGTAAGGACATGCAGACCAGGGTATTGGACATGCCCTTACACGGGAACAACCTGTTCGGCAAGGCAGTGGAGAAGTCACTGCAGGCCATCAAGGTGGACACCGAGATGGCCCGGGCCCTGGGTTCTCTTCATCAGCGACGGCCATCCTTTCGGACTTCCGGAGGCAAGTCTCAAGGTGCCTCCAACGGATTTGGCGGCAGTTCCTCGTCGTACCGCCAGGCAGCCCGCTCCTTGTCGCAGGAAGCCTACAGAGGCCGCGACAAGACAGGAGGACACTGTCGTCGTCGCCAAGGAGGCCAAGGTGGCAAGGCCTCAGAGAAACAAGACTGAACCGGCCGTGACGTCGGGCCCTCACCCGAGCTCCCCGGTGGGAAGCCGGCTGGCGAAGTACGTCAGCGTGTGGGAGTCCATCTCCACTGACCGTTGGGTGCTGGATGCCCTGGCCCACGGGTACGCCCTAGATTTCCAAAGAAATTGGCCCTGTTTCCCGCCTGTGGCCAGGAAAGAAAACCAGGAGCCACAGCTGCTTCTGGAGGTACGAGCAATGCTGAAAAAGGGCGTGGTAGAAATCGTTCCAAAGAGGCTCCGGGGCTCCGGAGTATACTCGCGGTACTTCCGCGTCCGAAAGAAGACCAGCGGCTGGCAACCCATCCTAGACCTTCACCGCCTTAACAGATACATCAAATCCCAGAAAGTTCAAGATGGTCACCCTTCAGCACGTGCTAGGACAATTGGAGGAAGGCGACTTCCTGTCGTCGCTGGACTTGGAGGATGCTTACTTCCACATCCCCATACGCAAAGGACATCGAAAGCTCCTACGGTTCATGGTCTAAGGGCGGCACTACTAGTTCAAGGCCCTGCCCTTTGGTTTGAAGTCAGCGCCAAGGGTCTTCACCAAGTGCCTGGCACCGGTGGCGGCGCGGCTGCGCCTGCAGGGGATTCACGTATACCCCTATCAGGACGATTGGCTAATCCAAGCAAAGTCAAGAGAATGCGCCGTCGATCACACAGCGAAGACCGTCTTCCTGCTCACGGAACTGGGATTCTCTATCAACTTCGCAAAGTCCCACTTGGTACCATTGCAGGACGCCCTGCTCCTGGGAGCCAGACTCGACACAGTGGCATGGTTGGCTTCACCGTCGGAGGAGAGGACGAAAGCCATCCTGGGCAAGGTACAACGACTGTTGACCATGGAAGTGGGCAGGGTGAGGTCCATCAAGTCCCTGCTCGGCATGATGTCTGTGCAGGTTGCTGAGGCGGCTACTACAGGAGTTTCTCGATGCCCGTTTGATGCAAGCGGCGGGCAGCTTCGAAGACAAGGGGTCTCATTACGAGTTTGGAAGTAGCCATGGTGCTATTGTCCGGGTTCCTTGAATGGGGACTTACCGAGTCATTCTAACCTTGGAGGACCAGCTAAGTCCCCATTCAAAATACCCATCCCCATTCGAGCCCCCATAGGGCTCAATGGGAATGGGGAGGGAGCTAATAACGGGCCCGTTATTAGCTCCCTGGTCCCTTAGCGGCTCCTGCTAAGGGCGGCTGGTAAAACCAGCTGTCCTTAGCGGGACCCACTAAGGGACCTCGTAATGTGGCGGTAAGGGGTTAACGGCACCGGCATCCTTACCGGCGTTGTTAACCCCTTACCGTCACACTCGTAATGACCCCTAAGATCTCCCTCAACATGACTTTCCGCCAGGCGATCCGGTGGTGGGGCACCCGCACGCACCTAGTGGGGGGCATGGACTTCCAGACCACGGAACATCAGGAAACGGTGACGATGGATGCCTCCCTGGAGGGATGGGGGGCGCACACCGGAGATCTCCACTCAAGAGGCATTTGTCTCCCGGAGGAGCGGTAACCACACATCAACGTCCTGGAGCTCTGGACCGTGTTCTGGGCCCTCAGGTCTTTCCTCCCGTCCCTTAAGGGCAAGGTGGTGAGGGTCTTCACTGACACCACAACAATGTTCTACATCCGGAAGCAAGGGGGCACCAGATCCCCAGCCCTATCCAAGGAAGCACTGGATCTGTGGCACTGGAACGTGGCCAAGGGGATGTTCCAGGTACCCTTCCATCTGGCAGGAATAAAGAACACCATCGCCAACTGGCTCAGCAGGGAGCTGCTCTCTTGCCACGAGTGGGAGCTTCGGCAGGATCAAGTGGATCTCCTATTTTGACGATAGGGCAATCCCCAGATTGATCTATTCGCGAGGCTGACGAACACCAAGGGCTGGATGTTCGCCAGCAGGTTTCCCCAGCTGGGGAGCATGGGCAACGCATTCTCATTCCCCTGGGACGGCCTGTTCCTGTATGCATTCCCACTGTTGTCGTTGCTGGTGCGACTCATCAGTCAACTCAGACGTTCCCGGTGCAGGTTGATCCTCATCGCACCAGTGTGGCCGAGGCAGATCTGGTTCCCGGACCTTCTGGACATGTCTGCGCCCCCCCCCAGTCAAACTGCCGACGGACGCGGATCTTCTCGCCAGGGAAGGAGGTGCCATCCTACATCACGACCTGCGATCCCTGAACCTGCAGGCCTGGCTCCTGCAGCGCTAGAGTTCGGAGGGTACGATATCCAGGCGGACTGCAAGGAGGTGCTTGCAAAGGCCAGGGCGTCCTCGACTCTTAAGTGCTATGGACACCAATGGAAGAGGTTCTCTGTCTGGTGCCGTGCACAGATCAATCCTCTACGGATTACAGCCCCTCAACTGCTGCCGTACTTGCTGTCGCTGGCCAAGGCGGGCCTGGCACATGCCTCCATCAAGATGCATCTGGCGGCTATCTCCCGCTACACCAAAACTCTGGGGCGGTCATCGCTGTGGTCTCACCACCTGGTGAAGGAGTTCAGGAAAGGGCTGTTCCGCTCGTTCCCGCCGGTGAAGGCTCTGGCCCCGGCGTGGAAGCTCAACATGGTACTGACTAGTCTCATGGGTCCCCCATTCGAGACCTTGCATTCGGCACCGCTGATGTTCCTATCATGGAAGCAAAACGAGTGGGAGAGATCCAGGCCCTCTCCTGTAAACCTCCATACCTGACATTCCACGAGTCGAGGGTAGTGCAGAGTTGGCCAGGCATTGCTGCGCAACCTGTTCGCTTGAAGGTGAGACTGGTGAGGAGGTAAGAGATGCTTAATGTTGAGTTGTTGAAATGCTTAATTTTGAGCCTTGCCACCTCCCATGGTTGTGCATGTGTGTACTGCTATGTATTCTTGTATTCATGAGCATGTGAATCCATGACAGACCCCATGATGGAGAAGGAACAAGTTACTTACATGTAACTGTTGTTCTCCAGCATGGGTCTGGCATGGATTCACATGCGAACCCTCCCTCCAACCCCTCTACGGCTCTTCTCTTGCTCCTACTGCCACTTTACATGCTACCAAATCTGAAGATGGCTGCCAGAGGAGGGGCTTGGGTAGTGGGCAGTCATTGGCTGGGGGCAGTATGCCCCAGAGACCAGTGATTGGTTATTAGTAGAAAGACAGTTGAGAAACTGAAACTGATTTTTTTCTTTATCGAGGATTCACAGCCTGACGACGGGGAATATTCATGAGAATGTGAATCCATGCCAGACCCATGCTGGAGAACAACAGTTACTGGTAAGTAACTTGTTCCTTAGATCTATTAAATCTGAACCAATTTCTTCTAGTGGAGATGTTGCGATTGGTCACAGTGCCTAAGATCCTGGTGGCTCCCCAGCACGACGACTGGATAGCATCCTCCAAGACGCATATTTTCGCATACCTATTATAAGGTAACACAGTGTGTACCTGAGGTTTACAATAGGAAAAGACCATTATCTGTACACATGTCTCCCTTTTTGGTTTAGATTCAGCTCCCAGAGTCTTCACAAATGTGTTGTAAGCAGTATGTGCGGTTGAACAAGGTGCACATTTACCCTTACCTGGATGATTGGCTGGTAAAGGCTCAATCTCCAGAAGAGGTGAGACAAAAGATACATTTTACATGCAAACACTGTTTGAGTTGGGATTCTTAATAAATGTGCCCAAATCAAGCTTAGTCCCTTCACAGAGGATCCAAGAATCCAAGTGGTAGAGCATTTGGGGGGAATTAAGATATTTGTTAAAACACCTTTTGATTGTGACTCAATTGTTTTAGACCAATGTATGTCTCTCCTCCAAATTTTGAAGATCAAAGTGGAAAATTCTGAGGATTGGAAAATTGGACATTTTTCTTTTCTTTTTTTAAATGTGTCGATTATGATTTTCAGTATAAGACCATACAACAACACAAAAACCAGGCCCCAACCAACCCTGGCCCCCACCACTCCCCAGCTCCCAAACAGTTCAGAGGTAATGAAAAGCCGATGGCATTAGTCCTCCTGCCGTGATGCATCATAGTCTCATAAAATGTCCAAAATAAGTATTCGAGTGGTTTGTGTCCTCCAAAGTATTCCTCATCTTAGATGTATTCTATCCAGCTTTGCTGCTCTTCGGAAATTATTTTCGGCAGAGGGCGCTGTGCGTCGATGTCGTCGAGTCGATGGCCTTCGAAGGCCTCCGTTGAGGGTGACGTCATCGGGTATATAAGTAGAACGCGCAGCACCCGTTGGCCTCAGTTCCGTTTTTCCGCAGTATATGTTGCTTCAGAGATTCGGCACGCCTCGTGTTCTGTGAAGAAATATAAATAAACAAATATGTCCTCATCATCGACGCCGACCAAGTCGTGTGGTTCAAAAATGTTGATCACAGACCCGCACCGAGAGTGTTTGTGGTGCCTCGGAGAAGGCCATGACATGGAGGCCTGTACGAAGTGTCAGGCGATGACGGGTAAGGCCTTGCGAGAAAGGAGGGGAAAACTACAGGTAGGTCGCAAACCCGACCATAAAGCCTCTAGCGTTGAGTCGAGGTCCCGCGAGGAGAAATCTCGTTGACGCGAAAGGCATCGGTCCAGGTCCCAAAGCGATTCCCATTGCTCGTCGTCTTCGTCGAAAAAGTCGAAGAAACAATGCCACAGGTCCCCCTCCACCTTGTCCTCAGACGAGTCCCCAAAAAGGATGAAAGGCCCCACGAAACATTCGTCCTTCGAAGAGTGGGAAGCATTCAGGGTCAAAATGATGGAGGTGTTTGAGAAAGCGAAGCCTCGGACCGCGCCTTCTTCGGAAGCCGGTCGGGAGCATCATCGCTCCGACACTCGCACGCCCTCGCACGCCCTCGAGCCCGGGTGATCGAAAAAGGAAGGATAGGGAACCTTCCAGGATGCAGAGCGAAAAGGACCGCTCGAGTCGGGTAGACCGTTCGAGGTCACCAACGCCATCCGAGACCCAACACACTTCGAAGGGCAAATCTTCGAAGAGCGCCTCAACGCCCTCGAAGCAGGCTCTGTCGACGACCACTATTTTGTCGACGTCATCGACGCCCTTGTCGACGTCGACCCCGAAGCCCTCGGCGTCAAACGCTCCAGCCAAGCCAGGCCAGCCAGAAAAAGAGAAAGACAGGGTTACAAGACTTGTAATACCCTCAGAGCCCTGTAATGCACCTCTTCCTCCTCCTCTCCCAGAGAAGGTTTTCAAGCCTCTCCCTAGGAAGGAGTTTTTCAAGTCCCTGACCTCAATTTTTAAGGAACAGGAAAGATCTGATGAGGAGAATGTACCTTTTGGGCTAGAATATGGCACCCCAAATGTCCCAGAATGCCTGATTTCAGAAGAAAGCAGAATGAGGAACTTGGTGGAATCATTACACAATGCAAGTGGCATTGACACATCTCCTGAAAAGGACTTTGGCAGACCAGAACCAGGAGAGCATGCCAGACCATCATACCGTCAATTAATGACGAAGGTAGTAGATTACTTAGGATGGGCTAGACCATCAGCCCAATTCATCCAGGATGATTTGACAGATATATTGGACCATGGTCCCACCGAAGACCCAGTACTACCCTTTCATGTAGCCCTGCAAAATAGAGTGGCCAAGAATTGGGAAACTCCGGATTCTATTCCTCCGGTAAATAAATCCCTCACCTCAAAATACCGCCCTGCCAGTAGCGACCCGGCTATCTGTCCAAACATCCCACTCCCGAGAGTCTGGTCATACAGGCAGCCACAGCTTCTAACAAACTTGCGTACCCTTCTATCCCTCCAGACTGGGACGATAGCGTGTGGATGGCTGGGCACGGAAGGTATTTTCAGCTGGTAGTATGGCTTTAAAATCTGGCAACTCCACATGTGCCTTGGCAAAGTTTTCGTACACTCTGTGGGAGTGCATCGCAATGGCGGCGGAGCACATACCAGAAGGGGACGAAAGTGAAGGGTTCCTAGCCATCGTTAGAGATGGAAAGGAACCCACGCAGGAATCCTTTCAATCTGGATTGGACGCTGCGGATAGTGTAAGCAGGTCCATGGGCACTAGCAAGGTAATGCGCAGATTTGCGTGGTTACGGAAGTCGGGTTTTGCACCGAACGTACAGAACCGCCTTCTGAACATGCCCTTTGACGGGTCTCACCTTTTTGGCAGCAAGGCTGATGAGAGCCTTGAGAGGTTGCAGACCTCAAAAGCAGCTGCCAAATCTTTAGGGGCTGCTATTAGGCAACCTCAGCCTTTTCGTGTGCCAGGACAATCGTGGAGGGGACGATCCTATCGTTACTACTGCTCATATGGAAAGTTGAGAGGAATGGCCAGTCAAAGGGGCCAGAGAAAGGCCACTCGCGGTGGATGAGCAAAACGTGCAAAGCCAGCTCCAGCTGTAGCCTCTTTGCCATCAGCGGCTGCAACAACCGCCACAAAACCACTTTGAGAACTTGCATCACAAAACACCTGTAGGAGGCACGATGTCACAGCATCTGCAAGAATGGCGAGCCATTACTTCAGATGTTTGGGCTCTAGAAATAATAGCCCAAGCTTACTGCCTTCCTTTTCTAACGCAACCTCAAAGCAATCCACCAGGGAGACACCCTTTGTAGTTTTCAGACCCGCTCCGACAGCAGGAAGTTCTAACACTGCTGGAGAAAGGTGCTATAGAACCAGTACCTGCAGTGGAGAAGAACAAGGGATGGCACTCCCCGTATTTTTTGATCCCCAAAAAGGACGGACGACTGAGACCCATCTCGGATTTAAGAAACTTGAACAAGTTCCTCAGGAAGGGCAAGTTCAAGATGGTTACCCTTTCTCAGATCCTTCAGGCCCTTCAACTTCAGGACTGGTTGGTGTCATTGGACCTCCAGGATGCTTATTTTCATGTGCCGATTCATCTCAAGCACAGAAAATACCTGAGGTTCGTAGTTGGCGACTCAAACTATCAGTTTCGAGTCCTGCCATTCGGATTGACCTCCGCCTGAGGGTCTTCACCAAGTTAATGGTAGTGGTGGCAGCGCACCTCAGGAGAGGGAGGATTCACGTCTACCCCTACCTGGACGATTGGTTCATCAGGGCACGTTCTGCCGAACAAGCACTGGATCATCTGAAAGTCACCTGCCACTTCCTCCACAGACTGAGCTTCTCCCTAAATTTCAAGAAGTCTCAAATGACACCTTCCCAACAGCTCCAGTACATAGGAGCTGTATTAGACACATCATTGGGAAGAGCTCGCCTCCCAAGTCGAGGGCTCAAGACATTCTTCAGATGGTTTCCAAATTACAAAATGCCCAAAATCTCCAGGCCTACGACTTCTTAAGGTTGCTCGGCCTCATGGCATCCTGCATCTTCCTGGTACCAGAGGCACGTTTGAGGATGACATTCCTTCATTGGGCTCTAAAGACTCAGTGGTCCCAGTTCTGACGGATCTTCTCCAGATTCCGAACAAGGTTTGACAAGATCTTCTATGGTGGACTTGTACAGAGAACATCCTAAAAGGAGAACTTTTTAGGCAACCATGGCCGGAGATCACAGCCTCACTCATGGGGTGGGGAGCTCATGCCAACGATCTGACAGTCAGCGGTCGTTGGTCTCCATCGGAGTCCAAACTACACATCAACCTTTTAGAGCTGAGAGCAATCAGATTAGCGCTGAAAGCTTTCCTGCCATCTGTCAGGGGAAAACATTTCCTGATAATGACGGACAACAAAGTGGCCATGCATTATCTAAACAAAAGAGGAGATGTAGGGTCACTACCTCTGTGCAGAGAGGTAATGCAGCTCTGGTATTGGGCAATTCAGGAAGGAATCTCTTTAACGGCAGTTCATCTAGCCGGGGAGAAGAATATGACAACAGATGCTCTGAGCAGGCAGAGCACGCTGTCCCACGAATGGGAACTGGCTCAGGAAGTCATTCAAGAGATCTTTGGGGAACCCCTCAAGTAGATCTATTTGCGACCGAAATCAACCGGAAGTGCGAAAGGTATTGCTCAAGGGAGTTTACCCCGAGAGGAGCCCTGGGAGACACGTTCGTGGTGGAGTGGAAATTCCCACCACTATTGTACGCGTTCCCCCCGATAACCGTCATCCCTCAGTTCATCAGGAGACTGAGACGGTTCGGGCACCGCATGATCCTAATTGCCCCGGATTGGGCCAGGAGAACGTGGTACTCGGACCTTCTAGACATGTCCATCTGTCCCCCGGTACGTCTTCCTTAGAGAGAGGACCTTCTCTCACAAATGGAGGGTCAGGTTCTCCATCCAGAGGTCAAAACCCTCAACCTTCATGCTTGGTATCTGAAAGGCTGAGATACAAGGATTGGGACCTTCCAGATGATGTCATGGAGGTGTTACTTTCGGCAAGAAGGCCAGCAACAAAATCTCTATAACGTTGCCGTTGGAGGAGGTTTTGCAACTGGTGCAGAGAAAAGAATGTCGATCCTTTTCTATGTTCTGTTCCGGAAGTACTGTCCTTCCTCTTGTCCCTAACGCATAGAGGTCTAAATGTTGGTACCATTAAAGGTTATCTTGAGGCGCTTTCCATCTTCAAGCGCTTGTCGGAAGAATGATCCTATTTCAAAATTCCTTTGGTAGTGCAATTCTTAAAAGGACTCACTAATGTGTTTCCTCCTTACCCATTCCAAGTGCCAATTTGGGATCTCAATCTGGTTCTAAAATTCTTAATGTGTGCCCCTTTTGAGACTTTGAAAACATGTCCATTAAGATTACTGACATGGAAAACTGCTTTCCTAGTTGCTTTAACATCTGCAAGAAGAGTGAGCGAATTGCAGGCACTGTCTTCTGGGCCACTATATCCTGTATTCCATAAGGACAGAGTTGTGTTGAGGGTTAAACCCTAATTTTTACCTAAAGTAGTATCTGATTTTCATTTAAGTCAGAAATTGTTTTACCCACATTCTATCCTCCACCTCATCCTACTAAGGAGGAGGAAAGATTACACAGGTTGGATCCAAGAAGAGCTTTAAGCTTTTACATCTCTAGGCTTTCCAAGCTTAGAGTGGACAACCAACTGTTTATCGGCTACACTGGAAGGAAACTGGGTCAATCGGTGATAAAACAGACAATATCACGCTGGATTGTGCTTTGCATTTCAGAATGCTACATATTAGCACAAAAAGACTCACCAGAAGGTTTAAGGGCTCATTCCACCAGAGGCATCGCCTCTTCGACAGCCCTTCAAAGAGGTGTTCCAATAAGGTCCATTTGTGAAGCAGTGTTATATCTTTATGGTCGTGAAGATTATGGGGCCTCTGTCCCCAAGTACTGTACAGGGAGATACACAATAACTCCCGGATCCATCCTTGAGGCCACAGGTATTGAGTGCCGGAAATGCCAGGAACCAGGGACACCGGAAACACCCCGACCGCTGTAAAGCAAGCAATGGGTAAGTACAATGACAAGGAAAACTGGCGAGGTTTACAATGTAACTTAATACTAAAGGGTTTACCAAGGTGGAGGGGCCCATTCCCTAAGTAGTACAGACAGGATGGGAGGTGTTCTGTGCAGAGACAGGGTGTAACTGGCAGCAACAGATGAGGTAGCACACTGGATGGCAATCCGGATGGACTTGCACCAGATTACCTGCGTGAGCTGGAATGACAAGTTCAGGTGTTGCAGAGCTTGGGGAGATCCGTAGGCAATCCGATAGAAGTTCTTAGGTCTAGACCAGATGAGTAAGCAAGGGTGATCCAAACGAAGCAGAAGCAGTCCAAAAGTCCAGTAACCAACAGAGCAGAACAATAACCAAGGGCTTGACAAGAAGAGGTCTGAAAAAACAGTCAGTGATTCAATACCGTGATCGTAGTAACAGGAACGCCAACCAGTGTCGAAACAAGTCAGCTGTGAAGCACTGAACGAGCGTTCCCTCACAGTATTTGAATGTATAGAGGCTCGTCAGGTGACCGCGTCACATGACGCGCGGTCCCACGCGCTTCCTTGTCACGTGATCCGAAGTAACAGTCGGCCGGGCCTTCCGTGTCATGTGGTGATGCAGCAGGAGGGGCCGGCGGTTCCGCAGACCAGTTGCAAGATGCCAAGGTAGTTGCCACTGGCGAAACGGATGCAAAAAGTTCACACGCCCATATCCAACAGGCTGTTTCCATGCGCGCTGCCTGTCATGTTGCTGTTGCTGCCGCCCTACATGAGTGAGTGGGGATCTATGTGTGGGGTGTGGACCGGGACCAGAGAGGGTGCCTGTCTGTGGGTTATGTAGGACAGATGGCATAACAAGCAGCAACTTTGTCTTCACTGCACACCTTTTCAAAATTCTATAGTCTGATGCTTCCCAGTCTAAGGAGCTGAATTTTGGTAAAGCAGTACTATATTCAGCCATCTAAGGGCATTGAAAAATCTAATCCCTCCTCCAGAGAAATTATCCATACTGCTTTGGGAGTCTATCTAAGATGAGGAATAGGTTGGAGGACACAATCCACTCGATGAACAAGTGACTTACCAACTGGTAACGTTCTTTCGATTGGATGTTTCTCCAACGTATTCCTCATCGCCCTCCCGGCCTACCCCTCTGTAGATTTTTCCGGGTTATTGCCAACTCACCTCTCGCAAGGCTGATACCTGTCTGCCGGCACAATCTACACAGTACAAAATCAAAGGTGAAAAGGAGAAAAACAGAACTGAGGCCAACGGGCGCCGCACGTGCTACTTATATACCCGATGACGTCACCCTCGGCGGAGGCCTTCGAGGGACCATCGACTCGACAAAATCAACGCACAGCACCCTCTGCCGAATTTTTTTTCCGAAGAGCAGCAAAGCTGGATGGAATACATCGAAGATGAGGAATACGTTGGAGGAACATCCAATCGAAAGAAAGTTACCAGTTGGTAAGTAACTTGTTCATCTATGTCCAGTACTACTATTTGAAGTCCTCCTATCCAACACACCTTCAGGATTGAGAGAATGCTTGTCATGTTTTGCAAAGATGTATGCTGATTTAGGTCTAGGTCTAAATGTTGAAAAACAAAATCTTTGGTCTCTTCCCCATAGAACACAACAACCAAATCTCTGTATTTGGAAGTAGGATCCCTCCAAATAGAGCAAGTCCCTTGGCATTCGCTATGACAGTAAATATGGGTGGGTTCCCTTGAAAAAAGCTGGGGCACCCTGAAAAAATATGTTTTAGGCATGGAGGTGGTGTGGCACACCAGGTACTGGATATTTAAAAATCCCAAGCCAAGGCGACTGTTTTGTATGGTGTGGACATTTGGGGATTCTCCAAAAGTGAAGTATTGAAAACATCCAAAAACAAATTCTTAAAATGTATTCTGTTACTCCCGCAGCAGCTGTCTGCATGGAAGGTAACATTGCACAATTGGTGAAGAAGCAGCATTAAAATCTGTTCTTAGCTGGATTAGATTATGGGGAAATCCTGCACTTGGTGAATACCGCGAAGCAGTGACCTACCTACTCAAGATGCAAGGGGGTGGAACCTAAGTTGGTGCTCACATGTAAAATAATTCTTAATAGCATTTGATCGTTCATGTTATTACTAATAATAATAATAATATTTATTGTGATATTGTTTAGATTATAAACTTTACACAAACTTTTGAAATAATAAAATAGAAATACATAATACAAATAAAACATTAAAAACAAACATCATAAAACCATAAATTCCATAAACATATTTCTGAGGCTTGTGGAATCTGCTTAGATCACATGCTGTGCATAGGCCGACATCTAGTGGAAGTTGCGGAGTATTACAGTTTGTTTTTTGAAACTCGAAAATGGGCGTCGACACAGGGCGTGCCAGTAATACTATCCCTAGTGTGACGTCCACTGTACCCAAGATCCCTCACGCGTCTAGGATCCTCAGATTGTTTTTTTCCGCCATACTGGTCGGAAGCATTTTGCGGAGTCCTCTGGCCTTAGCCATACTTTTGCTAAAATATTAATTTATTTACATCCTTCCCCGTCCCAACGTCGAACTTCGACACTTGACGCCGGCTGGAGAAGAAATCGACCGTCGGCTGCTGCACGACGGATTTGGGCCTTGGAAGGCCTCTGGCCTCAGCCCTGCAAGTAGGGAGAGTGGGGGGGTTGGACATACTCTACACTCTTGGTATATAGGTACACCTTATACATTTCCTACACTTAACAGCCCGCTGCCTCAAGGTGCGTATGGAGGGTACCCCTTTTCAATTCTGCCCCAAGTGCAATCGCAAATACCCTTGGGTCGACAGGCATGCCACATGCAATCTCTGCTTGCCGAGGGACCACCCCGAAGCGAACTGCAGAGCGTGTAGTAGGTTTAAACCTAAGACACTTAAGGACCGTTCGACGAAGTGTTGGGCCCACCACGCCAGGCAGGCAGCCATGGCAGCGGAGGGCGCCTTCAGCGACGGCAGCGACGCCGTACTTTCGGACGGCGAGGGCATTACGACCTTGGAAGGTCGTCCGGCAGGGCGGCTATGGGGAAGACCCCCAGCGACACAAGCGCTTCACACACCACACACACTAAACACACGAAGTCCAACCGAGACTCAACAATGTCGAGTTCTCGGAAAGAGGCACAAACAGAACGGTCCGATTCAGTGTCCTCTGGGCGTTCTCGATCGAGATCGCCGCATGACTCCAGGCAATCATCCACTCTTGCCAAGAGTGCCTCGCTCCCTAGGCTAACAGAAGTTCGATCGTCGGAGGACGAAGACGATTTCCACCCCCAGGCCGCGTTCCAGGAGTCGGAGCCCGCAGTCAAGATCAACGAGGCCCCACGCTCGAAGGACAGGGACTCTACCCCCGATCCTCGACACCAGGCGTCGAAAACCTCCGGAGCCACAAAAGGACAGGGAAAACATTTTTCCACTCACGGGGAGGGGGGAAAACAGCAGAAGAAGCAGCCTTTGCACTCTTCCACACCTGTGAAACACACCACTTCCCCCTAAACAGACAGACAAGACCAGGTCTGCTGATATGTCTAAAATCAGCAAATCTACTCAAGATAAATCCCCGAGACTTGCTGAGAGAGTCATTCCCAGTTCCAAAAAATGGTCTAGTGAAGACATAGATAGGGTCATGACAAGGATGTCTTCTTTGGCTGACTTTTACGATAAAAATCCAGACCATTTCCTTTCGTATGATCCACAAGGGGTGACACCCTCAGGCTCTGACGATCCTATCCCCCCCGAGTAAGAAGCCCCGGTTTGAGACACCGATGAGGTCTACAGACCCCTTCGAGGTACAACCATACTCACGACCATACTACCTCTATCAAGGAGAAGCTTCCTTTAGTGAGGACCAAGAATTTGGCATGGTAGAAGAGCAAACCGGGACGGGCTAATATGGGGATGATGAGGACCAAGAAGAGGAAGAGGAAGACCCTGAAACCTACAGAGTAGATTCCCCGGTAGAAAACGAAGCCCCGGTTACCGACTCCCCTGTCGATAACCAACCCCTCCTAAACGAGGTTCTCGCACGTGCAGCAGAACATTTCCATATTGACACACACGGTGTCCAGGAGGAGAGGGACTTCGCAGAGGAGTTAGTGGGAGAAAGGAGGCCTGTTGCCCAGACCATCCCTATCCTTAAGTCCATTCAGCGTAGAATAGACCCGTCCCTGGTGAACCCGAACCTCACCAGAGCAGTCAATCCCAGGGTTGAAAAACTTTTCAGGGCAGCCCAGTCTGACCCTCTCTATATAAGAGGACATCTGAAGCCAGACTCCCTAGTTGTCACTAACACTCGTAAGAGGGCTGGAACACCCTTGTCATCGTCCGAAGCTCCTCCTGACAAGGAGAGCTAAAAACTATATGGTTGCGGCAGGAAAGTAGCCTCAACGTCCGCCTATCAAGCAAGGACTGCAAACTCCACCACCCTGTTGGCCAGCTACAACTGCCATCAGTGGGAAGAAGTCGCGGCACTCATAGCCTCTGCTCCGGAACCTTTAAAGGGCCAGTTAGCTTGGATTTCCGCAGGGGGTAGAGCCGTGTCTGGTTGCATTTTGAAAGCATCCTTTGACGCTGCGGACAATGCAGGCAGATTGATAGCAGAAGACACTGTTATCAAGAGACATGCGTGGTTACGGCAGTCTGGTTTTAAGGCAGAAACCCAGGCATCATTGTTGGACAAACCGGTGGAAGCCGATCTGTTGTTTGGTAAGGAGGTCGAGGACGCACTGAAGAATGCCAAGGACGAATACGAGACACTCAAGTCCCTTGGCCAGTTAACCAATACACCCCCTGACCAGAGAGGGAATAGTAATTTTCGTCACCCATGCGGCAAAAATTCCCAGAGAGGATCTAACTATTCCCAGGGGCAGGGTAACAGTGGAACAACAGCCAACAGTCTACCCAGGGTTACGGCAGGGGTAATAGGAGAGGTTGTGGTAAAGGCAGAGGCAGCCCCAGCAAAGGAGGCGGCACGCCTCCACCAAAGCAGTGACACTCAGTTCAGGGTCCCTTCACACGCAACCCCAGTAGGGGGACGCATTCCCAACTTACCCCAGGCTTGGGAAGGGATCACATCAGACAAATGGGTGCTGTCAACAGTATCCACAGGGTACTGTATAGAACTACTGCAGCGTCCCCGGAACCATCCTCCACGACAAAGAGTACACTCTTTAGAACATCAGAAGATTCTCCTCGAGGAGATCGCCATTCTGCTAGAAAAGGACGCGATAGAACTCCTCCCGGGACACCAGGTAAACAAGGGTATTTATTCAACTTACTTCCTTGTGCCAAAGAAAGATTTGACAATGCGCCCAGTATTGGACTTACGGCCTGCCAACAAGTATGTCAAGCCCCAAAAGTTTCATATGACTACGCTACAAGAGGTAATCCCCCTCCTAAAAAAGGGGGATTACATGGCAACCTTGGATATGAAAGATGCTTATTTTCATATTTCCATGTTCCCAGCGCACAGAAGGTACTTGCGCTTCAAGGTGGACAGTCGGCACTACCAATTCAAGGTACTGCCCTTCAGGATAGCTTCGGCACCAAGGGTATTCACCAAGGTACTGGCGGTGGCGGCTGCACACCTACGCAGGGAGGCAATCCCGGTGTACCCTTATCTGGACGACTGGCTCATAACGGGGGAAACCCCAGTAATTTGCAGGACAAACATTCAAAGGACTTTCGACCTCCTCCACGAGTTAGGCTTCTCAATCAACGAGAAAAAGTCAAGCCTGGTGCCAAGCACCTCCAAACAGTTCCTAGGAGCAATCCTAGATACTCAAGAGGGGTTGACCTTTCCTTCAGAGGAAAGAATTTGGAATATACTACTGCAAATTCCGCATTATCAGTCCGGTCACCAAATAACGGTACGCAAAGCAATGCATTTAATGCAGGAATGGTTGGCGAAACAGTGGTCTCAGGCAGGTGGTCAGTGGGACGACCTAGTGGTCGTTTCGCCACCACTAGTACAAAGTCTTCACTGGTGGACAAGAGAGAATCTTGCACAGGGAGCTCACCATCTCCACCACACAGCTCAGGGTCTCTGGTTTCCCTCAGTGGCCAAGAACCACATCAACCTGCTAGAACTTCTGGCAGTATTCAGAGCGCTTCAAGCGTTCGAGCCCCACCTACTAAACCTGTCAGTGCAAATCCAGACGGACAGCACAACAGCCATGATCTACCGGAACAAGCAAGGAGGGACTCGTTCGCCAAATCTGTCCAAGCTTCCCCAGAAAATCTGGATAAGGGCACTCAGACGGAACATCTTCCTGTCATCACAACATGTTCCAGGGGAGCTCAATTCCCTAGCGGATGCTCTGAGCAGAGACTCCCTCCCAGAGGAACACAAATGGGTTCTACACAGAGAGGTCGTAGAAGATATCTTCTCTCAGTGGGGTTTCCCCATTATAGACTTATTCGCCACAAGCGAAAACAGACAATGCCAGGATTTGCATCCAGGTTCCCCCAACCAGACTCCCAGGGGAAGGAACGTCCTGTGGATGAACTGGTCAGGGATGTTTGCGTACGTTTTTCCACCAACTCCTCTCATCAGGAAGGTGGTGAACAAGATGAACAGGGAGTCGATGACGCTCGTCCTAGTTGCTCCCATGTGGGCAAGACAACCGTGGTTCCCACACCTAGGCAGGATGGCGGTGTGCGAGCCCATCAAACTTCCAGCCTGGTACAACCTACTGTCCCAGCACCAAGGTCAAACAGTGCACCAGCAACCCAACTCAATGAACCTGGCAGCATGGCTCCTCAGGTCATAGAGTTTGGACATCTCAATTTACCACTGAGGTGTATGGACATCCTAAAAGAATATAGGAAACCAAACACAAGGCACTGTTACTTTGACAAGTGGAAGAGGTTTGTTATCTGGTGCCAGAGTAGACAAATCAACCCTGTTGATTGCACTCCTTCCACTATTGTTACATACATGCTCCACCTGCTAGATGCAGGATTGGTTTTTAACTCACTGAAAGTACACCTGGCAGCCCTGTCGGCATACACCACTTCCCATAGCAAGGTCTCGTGGTGGAAAGTACCAGTAGTTAAAGCCTTCATGGAAGGAGTAAAGAGACTTCACCCTCCTATTTCAAACCCACCACCAGGTTGGGACCTTAATGTGGTGCTATCCAAGCTCAAGGGACCCCCTTTCGAGCCCATGCATAAAAGCAGTCTCAAACACCTGACTTATTATGTATCTGCTTAGATTCACATGCGACCCACCCTTCCTCCCCTCTGAGAGAAGGCGCATGGTTGCTTGTAGTCTTACCTTTCTATCTATCTGCTTGGATTATCTGTACTCATGCTACTCCTCATGCTACCTCATGTCAGAAAAAATACAATCTGAGGATCCTAGACGTGTGAGGGATCTTGGGTACAGTGGACGTCACACTAGGGATAGTATTACTGGCACGCCCTGTGTCGACGCCCATTTTCGAGTTTCGAAAAACAAACTGTAATACTCCGCAGCTTCCACTAGATGTCGGCCTATGCACAGCATGTGAATCTAAGCAGATACAAGCATCAGAAATACGATTACGGTGAGTAATCTATCCCATATATATATATATATATATATATATATATATTTTATTATTTGATATGGCTGTTTTTTATATAGCGCCTATACACAATGTGTTTCAAAGCGCTTCAAGGCAAGGGAGGGAACAAGGGAAAATACAATGACATTCTTACAGGCCATGAACAGTAAGGATGTGAAATTAACTATCATACTCGGCCTGACAACATTTCAGATAGTGCAAAAGCTAAGACATAGATAAGGAAGGGAGGGGGAGAGTGGGAAGGAAATGGAAACAGACAGGTGACTACCGTACTAGGCCTTACAACATTTCTGGTAGAGCCGGAGAATAACAAAAGGTGAGGGAGAGGGGTGCAGAAAGGGAGGGGAGTAACAAAACAAGCGACTATCATACTAGGACTGGTTACATTTCACATAGTGCTGGAGGTGGGGTGGGGAGGAAAAAAACAGTAATGGGAGGGTGGAGGAAACAGACGAGGTTGCTATCATATTAGGTCCAGGGACAATTCTGATAGAGTAAGTGCATAGAATAAAGTAAGGGGAGGAGATAGGAAAAGGGAGAAGGGAAAGGAGGAGAGAACAGAGAGTAAGCAGTCAAAAAGAGTGGAGAAGCAAGAGTGGAGAGCAAATACAATTGCAGAAGTCAGTAGTAACACATAATGTTGCAAGCCAGGATACAAGACAATAAAAGAAACAACATGCTATACAGTACATAATTACAAAACTCAACAGAGAAACATAAAACGCTTAACAACTTTCAAGTTAGCAGATGTTACATATAATATCTCTGAAATTCTTACTACAAATTATTTCATCACTCCCTAAATATAGTATGTTTACATTCTTTCACTGATTTCCCAAAAATGATTATACAGCTAAAAATATAGACATATGGATTCTTTACTATAAGTAAAAAATCTTTCAATGATTATTTCAATTCCAAAAATGTAATAAAAATTTAGAAAATCAATCACCAGGCATTATTCCTCAATGTGCAGTGTTTGTAAAAACATGATCATCGCTATATTCATTTTAGAATTTTGACTGTTATATAATTCAGTCCAAAGAATTTCGGGAACTGTCATAAGACGTCCTTTAAACAAATGCTTAAAATAGAGTGATCTTTCCTCATACAAAGCTTGACATACTGCTACCAGATGCTTCAGTGTCTCTGTTTTTCCCATTTGTTGACAAAATCTACAGTTATCATTATCAGATCATTTTCTCATGCACTGTACTTCATTAGTAGCACAGATATTGAGTCTAATTCTCATGTATGACAATCTGGATTTGGGATCTGGAAACAATAACAGATACTGTTCTGCTTTGTTAAATTCTTTGGTACAGTAAGGTTGGTTAGTAAATATTTTCAATTTCATGCACACATTTCTAGTATTGATCCAGTCCATGACCCACCATTTTTTTTTTTGCTCTCTGAGGGATAGTAACAAGAAGGGCATTGTCAATCCCTGTTTCGTCCGTTATTACCTCAATGGATTTACGCCAGTTACTGATCTTTTTGTTATCAGATTCCAACATGTATTTTCCCATTTTATACAATATGCAGTTTATGTCTGTCACCATAAAATATTTTCTGTACAAAGAAATAATTTTCCATAAATACATGGCATTCAGTGATATCAACCCTAACTCATGTCGAACCAGACACATAGAAACTGTTCTAGGTAAACCACATATAGCTTTCCAAAAATGACCTTCCATTCGTAGCCACCTTTGTTCAGATATAACATTTCTCGTTTCAGCGCCGTAAGTCAGTATAGGTAC
This sequence comes from Ambystoma mexicanum, assembly GCF_040938575.1. Taxonomy (NCBI): domain Eukaryota; kingdom Metazoa; phylum Chordata; class Amphibia; order Caudata; family Ambystomatidae; genus Ambystoma; species Ambystoma mexicanum. The sequence goes on from NC_090932.1 coordinate 1,602,054,224, forward strand.
AATTTTTTGTTTATAAAAGCTCATAGCAGGTGACACTGAACATTTTCCATACTTTACTGGTATGATTTTTGCTTGAGCTATACCTGTTCTGACTTTACATTCCAACTCTCTGTGATAAGGTTTATCATTTGGATCATTGCTTATTTGAAAACCTAGATATTTGTATTCAGAAACAGTATCGATGACCACATTTTGTATAGTCCAAACCTCCTTTCTATTTACTGCATTCTTTTTTTTAGATCACATTTCATTATTTTGCATTTGTCCTGGTTTATCTTTAACAAATTTGCATCTGCAAAAACAGTCAACGCTAATAACAGTGAACGCAGTCCCCTCGGAGTCTTAGCCAATAACACTAGATCATTAGCGTAAAATAGCCAAGGAACAGGTTTGCCCCTTATGCGAGGAGCATCAGAGATTATCGACATGAAATTATGCTGCACTTCCGAAATAAAAGAATTAAACAGCGTGCTGGCCAGGATACATCCCTGTTTTAGTCGTTGTAGCGTTACAATATGATTAGATAAAGTGCCATCTAGTGCCAGTCTTATTTGGACAGTTGTTTCGGAGTGTAGTATATTGATCCAAAAAATCAGATAATCCGGGCATTTTGCCACTCTTAATTTTCTGATTAATAGTTTACAACACACAAAATCGAAAGCAGCCGCAAAATCAATAAAAGCCATATATAATGGCTGTTTCTTAACTTCCTCTTGCTTTTTAATGATTTCGAGGATATGCAAGTTAATAGAACTTCCAGGCATAAATCCAGTTTGATTTGGGTCTCGAATTTTGGATTTATTCAGCCACACATTTAGATCTCTCAACAAGAGCCTCGCAAAAGGTTTGCCCGGTATATCTAACAAAGATATCGGTTTATAATTCCGGGGGTCTGTGTTATCACCCTTCTTATATATTAGTATTTTTATTGATTTTCTCCAAGATGGAGAAATCTTGCGAGTTCTTAAAGTATGATTGAAAATTGTAAAAAATATCTGCGCCCATGCGCCAGGATGTTTTTTAATCATAAGGTTGGAGAGGCCATCAGGGCCAGGAGCTCTCGATGTCGAGAGCTTCATTATATAGAACAAGATGTCAACAACATCAAATTCTAAATGTTCCCGGTCACCATAGTCCTTGATGATATCTGGGCTCTATACATCTATATTTGCATATAAAGTTTTATAATATGTAGCCCATACCGCTTGTGGAATGGGATTCATTTGATGCACCAGCTGTTCTCTGCGCCCTGATTCTTTCAACAAAGACCATATTTTTGCTGTATTTTTGGAGCACAATTTCTCTAGCATTGACTCCCCATCATGTTGATACATAACAGCATGTCTGGATCTCAGCCAGTTTTTATATTGACTTTTGAGCGCTCTTAAAAGGACCATATGGTCAGGGGAGACAGATTTTAATAGCTGTCTTTTCATTTTTCTGAATAGAGATTTCCGACTTGCCACTTCATCATCATACATATGCAATCTTTTGGGTCGAATAGTATTTTTCAAACTCTTATGGATTACAAAAATCTGCATTTCTTCAACATAAGATATTTGATTTGTGGACCCATCAGGTTGCTGGTATTTGTGGCTGTTCAATAGATTTAGGTTCAATGATTCAAGAGTGTCTGGAGTCCACGTAAATATATTTTTTGCACTATTCAATGTCATATTACATGCAATCGATACCTCATAAGTTTCCCCCACAGAAACTTTCCTCCATTGCATGGCCTGAATGTTGTGGTCACTTGTATCCTGATGGATCATATGAAACTCCGTAACTAAGGAGAATAAGTCACTATCTACAAATGTGTAATCGATAAAAGCAGACTGCACACCTCTATGCCAAGTTGGCTGTGCAGGGATATCTCCTTTTTTTGTGCCATTTATTCTAAATATATTTTGTTCTGTCATCAGAGAATTCCATCTTCTGGCTGCTGGGATGAGAGTTTTATTATTTTGTTCATAGCAATTCCTATTTAAGTCTCCTGTTAATACAACATGTTCACAACTAGTGTCAAGCAATGTTAGATTCAATAATTCTTCTAGAGCCTCAAAAAAGATGTTGTCATTTATTGCCACATGGTTCCAGTAGATGTTTATAAGACCTATACTCTTGTTCTTGGTTTTGATTTTCACCAGCTGCAAAAAGCTATTGGGAGACAGCCACGGTTCTAGTTGGATATTACACAATGTTTTAACTGCCACCATCACACCAGCCATAGGTCTGCCTCTTACTGGAACAATGGCAGGGGTCAGGGTCAGGAGTACTGTGCGTTTATCCCATACAGGTGGTACCGATAACCACATTTCGAAGGGATTGTGTCCTCCGACGTATTCCTTATCTTTGATCATCTCCTCGGAGGCCAGCAGGAGATGATCAAAGATAAGGAATACGTCGGAGGAACATCCCATCGAAAGAACGTTACAAGGTAAGAAGTAACTTGTTCTTCGAAGGGATTGTGTCCTCCGACGTATTCCTTATCTTTGATCATCTCCTCTCCCAGCTTGCTGGCGTCCGAAGAGATGATCAAAGATAAGGAATACGTCGGAGGAACATCCCATTGAAAGAACGTTACAAGGTAAGAAGTAACTTGTTCTTCTGGGGAGGCTAAGATATCATATTTCCATAATTGATTATTTTTAGAAGATGTTAAATGTTTGAATCCTCGAGTATTCCATGATGCTAAAGAAAGGTTATCTAGAGCAAGACTTAGTTAATTGTTGTTCGGCCTACATTCACGTTCATCAGTCATTTGATTATTACTCATTGATACTTCCCTTTGCTGGTTTATCCCAGCAGATTTTAAGATACCTCCTGCTTTTGACACATGTTGATTTCCTGCCGTTGATGATCTTTGATATTCTGGAGTAGAGTTATTTAATAACACAAAACCTAGGTCATATAATTCCCCTCTGGCTTCCCACAAAGCATTCTTGACAAACCTAGGTCTCATCCACAGTTTGACTACAGAAGGGTCATGATCTTTGAAAAACTCAATTTGGTCTAGGTCTCCTGAACATATTCCCTCCAAATTGGGTACATCTGCCAATATGTTTATTACAGATTGTCTATTTAAGTCAAAACTGTGGAAGGGATGTGGTTGACATTGGAGGATCAGCTGGTTAAGTTCTTGGTCTCTCGATTGGGGTTTAGGTCCCTCCCCTATGAGTTACAGTCCCCCTTGTTTGTTTTGGGAATTGGAAAGATTTACCATTACTTAACGTTGGTTGTTCCTAGATTGGTATTTTTATGAGTTTTTAAAAAAGAGTCCTGTCTATTTGCTTGTAATATGAGTCTTTTTAATGATTGTTCGATCTCACCTCTCCAGTCATCTGTTGTAATTCGCACTTCACCATTTGAAACAGCAGCACCCATCCGCATATCTACACTCAGTTTTTCATTATTTTGGGGTCCCATTGAATTAGAAGAAGAAGGCAAACCCCCTTGATTTGCTGGTAATTGCAGGGAGTGCTCACCTACTTTAGGTCCAATTACCCGTTCTTTTTGATGTTCTTTTTGTTGTTCACTCAGTAATATCAGGCTATCTAAAGGTTCATAAGCCATTTGTTCGGATGTTGCATTCTGCAGTTTTACTGTTTTTTGTTGTTGGACATTTCTATATTTTTTCGCAATGGCCGAGGGAGCAATAACAAAAGCTGACTTTGCCATAGACAAGGATTGCATAAAGGGACGTGTACCTGTAATTTTTGAATTTGCTGCACTTTTAACATTTTTTGTTTTTTTTCATTCGTGCACTTTCTGGAACCATAGGCACTTTCTTCTTCTTATTTTTGTTTTCAAAAATATTGTACGTGGGTGCACTGCCGCTATCACACACTTCCTTATCAATTGCCACCTTTGCCACTGTTTGCTCCGTATTGTTTGGGTCTCCCATGGTATTCTCAATATTTTTCAATTTCATTTTTTTCTTTAAGACACTTTTCTGTCCCGCTTTACATAATTCCCCTAGTCCCTTTGATGTTTCACCCATGCTCAGAGGGATATCTGTAATCTTTTCAGATTCTATACTTCTTACTTTGTTGGAGTCCTTATTATTTTCAAGTATACTCTTGTTCTTCGTCTTAAGTTGAAGAATTGCCTGTTGACTCTGGGTGCAATCAATCAACATGACCTCATTTTCTAATTCTACAGCCTCAACATTTATATGATCAACTGGTACATCATCAGGCGCCATTTTTTGTTGCATTTGGCACTTTTCACACAAGCTATGTCTAGAGCTTATCTCTCTCATCATCTGTACTAACTTTACATGATGGTCATTCATTTTGGTGTCCAATGTATTGTAAAATCTAGTCAGAGAAAACAAGACAGCATTCATTGTTTGTAATGAGGTTTCTAAACCTATTACAAACTGGCCTGGCATGGTTTGAGGCCTCTCGATAGGCGCAGAATGATTGCGCCTCTGGGTTGGATGAATAAATTAACTGGATAGAACCGATGAATTATTTGCCATCGGTGAAAACATCATCAGTGATTGTGATAAATTTAGTTTATCACACTTTTAATTTACAATCCCACTCTTATTATTAATTGAGAAAATTGAAATGTCATCAATATTTATTTCCTTTTCCTTATTTAAATTACCCATGGTCAAGGATTCATCTTCAAGAGAGAGCAGTGTATTAGCAGGTTTAAAGGTATTCTTTGTTACCTTTGCCACTTTCAGCTTAATCGGCTGAGATTGGTGAGCATTGCTGTTATCATCAACTTCAATCACTGCAGCACAGACCGTGTGATGATCTAATGCCTCCAAAACACCAGCCGCTGCTGAAGAGTCTGGAGGGGTATCCACCAGGTCGATCATTGTTTTGCCGGTTGTAGCCGACATACAATCCCTCACGGCTTCGCTAACTGGGTGAAATGATTCCAGCAGACGCTCTGTTCCTACTGAGCTCTTTCCCCCCCAGCGCGCAAAATTTCCTTACGTCTACTGTAGCCGAGCAAACTCTATTAATTGTAGCCGATTTAGGTGCTCGTGTCAACATAATTGTTCATGAAGATGATTTTGGGGTGTGTACGGCTTCTTTACTACAAGCTGCAATCTCTGTCAGTGACGGCATTCCTGCTTTCAGAGACACTACCATGTCAGTTCACACAGGCGTGTCTAGTAAAAATATGGGATTAGAAATATGATTTTTAACCTCGTAACCCCCGCCTGAAAGTAGGAGATATTTACCAGACCAAAGGCACAATGAACGGTCAACTATGCCCACCGCCCGCCGACAGCTGACAGCCGACAGGCACTTCCAAGCACTTCACCAATGCCAGAGCTTGAAATAGGGCTCTGGGAAGGATGGGCGGAGCTTAATGTTCGAGTCACTAGAATAGGGAAAATAAAGTATTTGATTAAGTAAATATAAGTAAATATTATTTATTTAAGTCGACAATAGGTAGTCCGCAGCTATATATATTCTTTTTCCACTCCGTAAAGCAGAAGGTATCCCGTACCGTGATGGCTCCACAAGCACGTAGCAAAAAGTTCATTGCACTGGTAAATAGTTCAGCCACGACAGGCACTTCCAAGCACTTCACCAATGTGCACGCGCCAATGTGCGCAGCCAGTGCTTGAAATAGGGTTCTGGGAAGGATGGGCGGAGCTTAATGTTCGAGTCACGTGATGGCTCCACAAGCACGTAGCAAAAAGTTCCTTGCACCGGTAAATAGTTCAGCCACGACAGGCACTTCCAAGCATTTCACCAATGCGCGCCATATAATCATATGTCCAACTTGCAGTTATCAATACAATATAAATTTCTTGATCAGCATCTTAAAGTGTTATGCCCAAGCTAACTTCAACTATCAGCCAGATGTTATATAAAGCTGTCAACAGGTGCATACTATTAGAATTAATAAAATGGTGCCAAAAGAGATCATCCTTGATGTGCTTGTCATCATGGACGTAGAATAAATGTGCTAGCCATTTTCGGGCATTCAGTCAGAACGTGCTTCGTTGTCTCCAGATGATCTTGTGATTTACACAGACGGCATGTTCAAAGTTCTACAGCAATCCTACCTTTCTTCCCGTGGTCATAATAGTGGGTAATTGCTCCAGTCTGAGCAATAAAATAAACCGTCTAAGTCATGCTGATGGGCAAATGTTCAAGTATCTCTGAGGTTTCTTAAACTCATACAATCTGCTGCACAAATTGATAACTTTTTAAACTCCTTAGGTGGTCGTAGTTCTCTAACCAATCCAAGAGATCTATTTGTTTACCCAAAGCCCTTTGTGCCTCTTCTGAATAACACCTTTCCCTAGATTGCCAGCCTATTTCATTGACCAATTTAGCCATCTGACCAGTGGTTGTACATGAGGTGTTCTCCCTAGCCATTTCCTGGTGGACTGCTGTTAATAATCCATTGCCTGTGTCTCGAGTCATTTTTAGATATAGTGAAGCCCGCTTCTTCAACACTGTGGCCTTTTTTTTAACTTGTTTATTTATTAACATCACATAGGGGAGCATACATAGTGATATTGCATATCACTATCACAACATTCAAAACTTAAAATCCCATCTCCCCCCCAGCCCCTGCGTTCCCGGAGATCATTGTTCCTGGGCCTCATTCGGCATGACCGGGCGGCAAGGTGTCCCCCATATAGTGGAGAGCTCTCGCGATCAAGCGTGGCTTAAAGGTCAGCGCCAGATAGTTCTGGTCATAGTCTAGGACCGGGGCCCAGATACCGGTGAATCGGTGGAGTCGGCCCGCTTTGACTGCCGTGACCTTCTCAGCTAATCAGAATGTCCCAGAGTTTAATCCACCATAGGGTCATTAGCGATCCATCTACGGTCTTCCAGGTGCGGGCTACCGTGATTTTGGCGGCCAACAAGAATTGGGTTATCAACGTGGCCCCCCCTCCCTGTTCTCGGGTAAGCGTCTGGGTGCGGGATCCCCAGGAGGACCTGCTCGGGAGTCAGCGGGATAACCACTTGGGTAATGTCTTTTATGGTAGCGAGACATTGAGTCCAGAACTCCCTTACATTAGGGCAGGTCCACCACATGTGGAAGTAAGATCCTGACTGGCCATAGAGACGCCAGCTATGAGGGTCCAGCGTCTGTTCGAAATGGTGGAGGCGCGCCGGGGGGTTGTACCATCGCAAGAGCAGTTTGTGGGCGCATTCCCGGTTGGTGATGCAGTGGGATGCTGTGCGTGTCCTAGTCCAGATGTCCACCCAAGTGTGGTCCTCTATGGCATGACCCAGATCCGCCTCCCATTGGGACATGAAGGAGGGCTTACTGTGGAAGGGGTCTTGTTGCAGCAGTTTATAGAGGGCTGAAATCCTTCCCCGGGCAGGCAGGTCTGTCGCTGTGAGCTCTAGAGGGGTAAGGGGTCGAATTGCTGCCATTCGGGTCTGGGGGTTGGAGCACCAGCGCCTTAGTTGGGTGTAAGCGAATCTATCTGTCTCCGCTAGCCGGAAGGTGGTTTTACATTGTTCGAAGGTGAGGGGGGAATCCCCTGCAAAGAGTTGTCCCAGTGTTTCGAGGCCTTCTGCGGCCCAGTTCCTGAAGTTCGCTGGGTGAGCTCCTGGGGAGAAGGCTGGGTTGTGAAAAATTGGGTAGAGCGCACTCAAGTCTCCTGGGATGCCTTTATATCTCCAGGCCCAGTCCCACGCCTTTATCGATTGTTTCGTGGCAGTCAGAACCTCTGGCCAGCTCCGACGTAAGGCATTGGGGAGAAACGGGAGAAAGCGAAGAGGGAGGGGAAGGCGGGATTGTTCGATCTCTACCCATTTTGTTCGAGCTGAGGCCAGTCCCCATGCTTGGAGGTGAGCCAGCTGTGCTGCTATATGGTATTTGCGGAGGTCCGGGACCCCCAGCCCCAGACGGGGAGGGAGGTGCAGGCGTACAATAAGCGGGGGAGAAGGTTCCTTTTGCATGTCGTTATGCGGCCCAAAAAGGAGATTTCCTGTGACCGCCAACGAGTGAGGTCTCTTTCCAATTCCTGAAAGAGTGGGGGAAAGTTAGCTTGGTAAACTTTCATTGGCTGAACGGGGATCTGTACCCCCAAGTATGGAATTGCTTGAGTGCTCCATTGGAACGGGCTCTGCTTCTCCAGGGCGTCCCTCTACTCTGGGCTCAGGCCCACTCCGAGCGCTATTGATTTTGGGAAATTGATGGCGAATTCCGCTACCTCTGCGAAGCTCCGGAACTCCGTCAGGGCCACCCTCAGCAAGGTTTTGATGTTTGTGATGGTTAGCAACACATCATCCGCATAGAGAGCGATCTTGTGTTGTGTGGTGCCTATTCTCGAGCCGCTGATCTGAGGGCTTTTCCGAACTCGTTGGTCCAATGGCTCCATAGCCAAGGTGAAGAGGAGGCGGGATAGTGGACATCCCTGTCTCGTTCCGCATGTAAGAGGGATAGGGTCCGACAGGCGGCCGTTAATCCTTAGCTGGGTTTTAGGAGATTGGTAGTTCGCCAGAATCATCTTCCTGAAGATTGGGCCGGAGCTAAAGGCTTCGAGAGTAAGGCTCAGGTAGGGCCAGTCCACCTTGTCGAAGGCTTTGGTTGCGTCCAGGTCGAGCAGGGCCAGCAGTTGAGACTTCTGTGCGGCAACCTCTATAAGGTCCAATGCCTTGCAGATGTTGTCTTTTGTCGACCTGTGGCTAATGAAGCCCGTTTGGTCCGGTTCTATGATGTTCGGAAGGACAGGTGCGAGGTGGTTAACTAGGATCTTGGAGTAGATATTCGCGTCCAAGTTTAGCAGAGAAATAGGTCTGTACAAGCTGTTTTCCAGGGGGTCCTTTCCAGGCTTAAGGATGAGAACAGTGATGGATTCCTGCATTGTTGGAGTGACCGTTCCATTAGCATCAAATGAGTTATAGAGGCGGGCCAAGGGAGCCACCAATTGGGGGCAGAAGAGTTCATAGAACCGGTTGGTAAATCTGTCCGGGCCGGGGGCCCTAGGCTTCAGGCTTTTTATGGCTTCTTCCGCCTCCTTGTTCGTGATGGGCGTTTCAAGCTCTTGTCTAACCTCCGGGGTCAGACGCGGGAGAGCCGCCTCTACGATGTTGGAGCGCTGCTCGTCTAGGTCCCTCGGGACTGCCGTCACGTAGTGGACTGTCCCTTGCGGGTCGCAAAGCTCTAGAATAGAGTTTCGGGTCTTCTCCCTAGCCAGCTTACTGACCAGCAGCTTGTTAGCCTTATTATTATGAACATAATACCTTTGCTTGGTTCTGGTGAGCAGGTTAGCAGTGACGTCGGCGTAGTGCGCCTCAAGCCTCTTCCTCGCCATCTGTAAGGCCTTGTAAGATTTCGGGGACCAGCCCTTCCGCTTGTGGATAGCTTCGGCTGCACAGACTTCGGCCTCCAGGGCAGCTCGCGTCGCCTTCTTCTGTTTATGAAACACAGAGCCTTGGGCGATCAGTTCCCCTCTAAGCACGGCTTTCATGGCATCCCAGGTATTGGCCGGGGAGGTGTCCTTGTTGCGATTTTCGTCGAAGAAGTTTTTAATTGTCCTGGCAATAGTGTCTCTCACTGTCATGTCCCCCAGGATAGGGTCATATAAGCTCCACTGGCGGCGAGGAGGGGGGTCCGGATCATGGGTTCGGAGGGTGAGTGAAACTGGGGCATGGTCCAAGAGGATCCGGGGGCCAATTGTGACGTCGTCTGTGAAGGTCAGGATCTGGGGCGAGGCCAGCATCAGGTCGATTCTGGAGACAGTGCGGTGTACGTATGAATAGAAGGTGAAGTCTTTCTCTTCTGGGTACAGTACCCTCCAGGTATCGACAACGTTAAGCGTGCGAAACAGGTGGAGCAGGGCTGTGCCCAGCTTCTGATCCCTGGAGGTTGGGGGGTGATCTGTCTTTGAGGGGGTCCGGGGCCCCATTGAAATCACCCCCGATGACGACTTGCCCCTCAGTGAATGGGAGGAGGACATCCTCCAGGTCTTGGTAGAACCCTTCTTGGAGCTCTTTCGGAGCGTAGGTTGAGATGAGGGTGTAGAGTTGGCCCAAGATAATGCATTTGACTGCCACAAAACGACCCTCTTGGCATCGCAGCACGTCGAGGATCTGGGGATTCAGGCCTGCAGCGAAGAGGATTGCGGTACCTCCCTTTTTTATACCATTGGATGCCAAGAATTGTGTGGGAAAGAGCCTGCTTCGCAGACGGGAGGAGTCCACTGGGATTAGGTGTGTTTCCTGTAGGAAAGCGATTGAGGTTCCGTCGGTTTGCAGCCTGTGTAGGATAGATTTCCTCTTCGGGGGGGAGTTCAAGCCCTGACATTTAAAGTAGTAAGTTTTAGTTTTAGGTGCAGTGGCTGGCTCTCTGAGGTCGTTTGCTGTGGGGGGAGGATTGAGGGGGGTCAGATTAGCCATAGCTGCGAGGTGTCAGCGATTTTGGTACTCCTGTGGCTGATGGTTTTTAGAAATAATCTCCAATGGGAGATCTGAACTTCCAGCCTTGGCCTTCAATGGGAGGTCGTAACTGTGGCCGGGGGGACCGATTGAGAACTGTTGGTGATTCCCCCAGCCGCCCAGGCCGTCGATGGGCAACCTAGCCAACCTGGTTGAGGTTTTCTCCAAGGGTAATATGGTGACATCCACCTTGGAGGAGGGTATAGGCCGCATGGGGTCCGCGGTGGGCTTGAGGAAGAATAGATGGTTCCAACGCTATGTGATCTTCAGAGGAGTCCTGAGTCGCCGTTTGCCATGCCATGAACGGGGTATTTTACCTGTTTGCCATGAACGGGGTATTTTACCTGTTTTTAGAATTTTCTCAAATAGTATACCCAGCAAACTGGCCCAGAACTCAGGATACGATTTAATAACAATGTTGGCCAATTCGTTAGGGCCCGGTGCTCGTGAGGATGTTATCTCTTTGATTTTATTCAATATGAGTTTGTGTGATATGACGAGAGGTGCCACTAGTGGAGAACTACCCAATGCTGTTAATTCCTCATCCTCTGACTCGGCATTCCGATTTTCCAGGAATTTTGCCCCCACCCTAGCTTCAATGGGATTTGCTAGTGTCCCTTTCTTGACACCTCGAGTATCGCCCAAAAGCAACCAAATGTTACGTGTCTTTCCTTTGCATATGGTCTTCACCAATCTTTGCCAGGAAAGAACCTTATCAGCCCTTCTTTTCGCCTTAATGGCTGATCCAGATCTGTTTTTGATCCCCCTAACATTTGCATAGTATACCTCCCGGGGGGCCATTGATTTCTTGGCCTTGTGAAGCTCAGCTCTGAAATTCCTTTTTGCATCTCTAATCGTCTTATCATAGGGCAGTTTTTCCCCCTCATGTTCTATCATAGCCCCCATAGGTGCAGCCGCATGCTTTCCTGCAAAGACATAAATCCAGTCCTCTATAGAGTCGATTGTCATCTCATTAAAATTAGGGAGCTGATTAGATCCTAGCACCCCCAGGTCTTCAATGGTGTGTATTATATGTTTATCCAACCAGGAAATCCTGGTACCCGCTTTAATTTTCACATTACCCATATTGCTGGACAAGGGCTCCTCTCTAGGAATATTGATCTCACATTTCAGGGCAGCATGATCACTCCATTCATTGGGGATGACTATCATGTCATACACCTGTAGTTGGATCTTGGAACATACAAATATATAATCCAACGTACTATAAGAGCTACCATTTGACCATGTATGATGACCAGGATGATCACTAGTTGTTCTACCGTTTAGCATTTCCATATCCCAGGACTCAAACAGATATTCCCATGCTCCACCCTCAAGGTATTTTTTAGTGTGATCCATGGCTCCCTTCACTTTTAATTTAGGATTCTGCGATTTACCCCGTGCCCAGTCATATGGCAATTAAAGTCACCAACAACTATTATCCTGTGTTACCAGATATGATCAACCAATTCACCAATAGGTCATGGAGAGTCTTGCAATTGCTCGCTTTGCGCTGCACCAGGTGGATTATACAAGCACACAAGTAGAAATGATCCCTTGGGACCCTTATTGTCATAGATCACTTCTACTGCAATCATATTGCTTTCAAGGTTACAATTGATCTGCCTCGAACTAAAAGTATTAGCCACCCCTATAATCAATCCTCCATATGGCCTGCCTTTTTCTCCTCTTTTAGCTGCAGAATAGTATATGACATAGCCATCTAATATTAGCGGGTCCATAGCCCATGACTCTTGTGGGCAGAAACAACTATGTTTGTCGACCAATTTCGTAGAGCCCTCCGATGATAATAGATGTACGAAGCCCTGACAGTTCCAAGATAGTATGGAGAGATCTCATTGTTTTGATAGAATCTCAGGAAGTGCATCCACCAACCATTTTAATACTTGTTGGATATCTGATGCCTCAACCTTCTTACCATTTGGTGAACTTGAGCAATCTACTACTACCATGTCTGCCTGTCCAATCGGGCAGCTCAGGTCTATTTCATTTAAATCGGCATCTACTTCGACATCCACTGCTTTCAGTTCCTCTTTGTAACTTCTTATTAATTCGGCTGTGGATAGGAACTCACAATGTAACGCAGAAACTTTAGGGTTTGGGCCTTTCAATGGTTCCACAAATTGAAAGTCGTCATATTTAAGGACCCGCAATTGTGGCACTGAATATAGTCTCGTCAAGAATTCTGAGCGCGATAGCCATTTGTTATCCCTGCTCTGATACAGGTTCTTGATCAGACGTATACGACTTCCTGTCGCCTCCCTTTTGTTTTCCGTGATGTCAGTTAATGTAGTTCCTTATTTTTCCAACACAGTAGGTTGGCTTGACACCTTGTCCGTAATAGTAACATCCCTGTTGCACACAACATCCACCTCTGAGATGTCTATCGCCTCTTCCAACTCGTTTTCAGTGACGTGTTCAGGTAGCAGCAAGCTAGTGAGTTAACCCTCATTAGCTGCCTTCCTTTTCTTCGCCCTTGCTGCTCTTTTCCTGGTCTTCTTAGTGGGCAACCCCCCCAGGGCCCTGCTGCACTGTCGGGAAAATCATAGTACTGGCTCTTTCACTCTTTCCAGCCCTTCTTGCTAATCTTTGCTGTTTTCTTGAGAAGAATGGGTCAGAACTGGCCAAATTCTGGTCAATCTCCATGTTTTGCTGCTCTTCAATTTCCTTAGCAATGTGAATGGGTTCGGAGAGATTGGTTTCTGCCTCTTCAGCAGTTTTCTCCCTTCCATTGTTTTCCATAGTTAGTGCATTAGTATTGGCCAATATTCGCCCAAACATCTTCAGCAGAATCTTGAGCGCAAATTGTAGAGATGCTACTGATGACTGGATCTCAGCTATTTCTACAGCCCCTGAGTAGGGCTTATCCAAACAATCTATTTCAACGTCTGGAACATCCTCCATTGAGACCATTGCTAGATTAGGTGAGATTGGTAGTCTACCTATTCCTCCTCTAATGGTAGATGTCCCCGGGGGTGTGGTCATCAGTCTATCTGCCTGTAGAGAGGGCGCTAGAGTGCCATCCAAGATGGCAGCTCACTAGAGAGCTCTGTGCTAGACCCCCTGTAAAATCCTGAAAAATCAACGCTCTCAGTACACCCACTCGCCCTGAGCTGAAAACTCCTGAATTTCAGAGATCGAGAAACCATTCTCAAGCTCGCCAGGGAAAAAGGCGACCTACAATACGATGGCGACAGGGTCCAATTCTTTCCAGACTTCTCACCGGCAGTGCAGTCCTCACGGAAGGCCTTCGAACAGGTGAAACGCCGTCTGCGGGATAGCCAGATTCAATACTCCATGTTATTTCCTGCCAAACTCCGGATACTCCACGCAGAGAAGACCCAGTTCTTCACGTCCCCGGAGGAAGCCAACAATTTCCTAGACAGCATCGGCTGCAGCCCTCCACCAGACATTCCCAGACCACACAGGTGAGAAAGAGGTGGAAGAAATCCCCTGTGATGCCTGGCTGCCCGGGGTGTCACATGCTCAGGGAAAACCGTAAACACAGTACCGGAGCACTCTATTGCTGAACTTCAACAGGGGTGATAGCTCTTGGAGGGCTCTGGCACCCCACGCTCTGCATAGTTTATGTTTGTTTTGTTTAAAGGGATGGGGATAACATCGGGCAAGTTGGGGGTTGCCCAGAAGGGAGGGACTCAAAGAAGTTGGGAAACAAGTTTAGTAGGTTGCAGCGGTCTCGAGACAGACCGCCACCGTCCGCCCGCCCTTAGTCTGTCCTCAGTGGACACTCAGGAACTGACACCCTCGACAGCATCAAGCCACAGACTTAACAATATCCTACCAAAATATTTCGCATCTGCAACCCATTCAGGGTAATCACCTGGAACATCAGAGTAGCTAATGCTCCTGCTAAAACCAGGAAGATCTCCCTTTACCTGAAGCGGCACAAAGTAGACATCGCCCTCATTCAAGAGACCCACTTAACTCGCACCTCCGAAAACCAGTGGGCCTCATTAGGCGGGTGCCACCGCTACTACTCCTCCTATTCATCATATCGCAGAGGCGTTGCCATCCTGATCAATAGGAACATCTCCTTTAAACTGATCAAAGCCTCACGCGACACAGAGGGCAGGGTTCTGCTGGTGCAGGGAATTCTGGCTGGGACCAACTTAGTCTTGGTCAAATCCTACTGCCCGAATGCCAGTTATATATCCTAGGCAGTTAGCCCTCAGCAATCTGTAGATCTTAATTTACTAGATTCTGGCCACAGGGCTCAGTTTACCAGGACCCACTTCAGTCCAACAACAGGATCAAAGGCTTTAGGCCCACAGTCTCCTGATGATGTTATCGTAACACCTACTATCTCCGCAGATGCTCTGGCTCAATTTGTTGATGAATATTATCCAGAGTATTGAAATACCCCGGATTTATTCAATTTATTCAATTTAAGGTTTCTATTTTCTCCTGCCTAAAAAGTTCTCACACTCCCCCCGTATTTCAGAAGGGTCACCAGCAATCCGCCGGTACCGACCCAATAGCCATAGAGGGGCAGGGCAGAAAGAGTTAAGCGGTCCTGGCCGTCTCGATGACCCGCCTATGGCACCCACTCACAGCCCCCAAGCGATGTCACCCAAACCCACCTCTCGCCACTAGTTACCAATAGTGGCTATGTTGAGGGGGGAGGGAGATAGGGGCACAGGGGAGGGTGGAGGGTTGGCTCAGTAGCAGACTAGTCCCCAAGGTGCTCCTGCCGGTCGGGACCGACTTCCAGGCTTCTCCGGGTCTGTGCGCAATCCCAAACCAACAGAACCCGGAAGCAAACCCTTACTTTATTCTGCGTAGTGGGCCAATCCACAAGGCGTTCCCTGCCTGGTCTCCGCTCTCAGAGAGTCCCAAATCCAAAATTCGAGGTCTGGGGTCCGGGGTCTGCACTTGCGCTCCTCCCGCACTGCCCAAGATCGCGCCTTCCTTCCTCCGGCAGTCCAACTCTGTGTGCTACGAACTAGAGTCGTTAGAGGAATGCATCTCTGAGCGTTCAGTAGCTTGACCACGCAGGAGCAGTACCAGGAACAACGGATCAAGCCGCACCTTGCAACACTCGTTGATTCGTCTAGAGGCCGCTTCTGATCTGCTCAACCAAAATAAAAAAGAACACAGACTTCAGTCTTCAAATTAGTTGGGAAATCTGCAGAGGATGAGAAATCAAGAAACAAGGTTATTTCTGTTTTCAGGAACTAAGCCCACTGTTCCTACAGCCTGGTCAACTGTTTGCACCTTTTCTCCCTCGATGAGCTGGAAGGTACAATTGAACCAGCAAGATTCTCTTCAAAAGATGCTTCAGATGCGATTGACCAACTTCTTAAAGAAACTCCTTTTGGCTTTATAGAGACCTAAAATTCAGAACTGAAGCTACCCAGTCTTAAATTCTCTGGTTGATGTAGCTTGGAAAGGTTTCTTGTGTTACTCTATTTTCTAACAGGTAATTCCTCCTCCCTTATAGAGATTACAGTCTTTAGAAGGTAATTCTTGAAACTTCCTTTTGCAATAAAATGTGTTCCTTTTGAATAACAATTTATGGGTTTTGTATTTACTTCAAAGAAATTTAAACTGCACAAAAGTAACTGTGGGCGGTGTTCCAGTAACAGGCTTCACTTTTTCCCAAAGTCTAGTTCATAAGAAATGAGCCAGCAAACCCGCAAGACTCCTGACGGTAGCTCCATAAGAGTGCGTTGAGAAAAAGAACACTATCTCTGCCTTTACGCGCAGACTCAAAGTCATTCTTGTTATAAAGGTACGCTAGTCTCCCCCAGGCAATGCGCATCTCTTCTTAATACTGAGGTCGTGATCCCTTGACGCATGCGCACAAGTAGATCAACATTGACTGTCTCTTCCGTAACAGCGTTTGTGAAAGACACTTCCCTTTCAGCGTGTTAGGGAGAATTCTCATTGATGGCTAATTTCCCTCACCTAGTGAGTCCCCCAGCAGCTTTGCTGGACTTCTGGAGTTTATTTTTTTCCACTTGGTAAGAGTGTGAGCTTTTACCCCACTCTTACCTGTGTTTTGCCAGGTATATTTTTCTGTTTTTGTGATGGTGGACTCTGAAGTACACCACTTCAGTAGCCCCCTTGTTTTGTGTGTCACACAGCACCTTCAGTGCCGTGGCGCAGGGTTGTCTTTGAGACTTCCCCCCGACTCCATTTCTGAGGCTGACTACAGTCCCTCAGAAAAGGTTAAAGTTACCATTAACTTTACCTAGTCAATCTACCATAGATCCAGTACACCCCATCTTCCATGGAGTACTGGAAAGGGTTACTTCGTATCCTTTTTTATCTGTACCTCCTAGAGCATTGTTTCGCTCTTTTAACATTTAGACTTGGCTGGTGGCAGTGGTATCTACCCTAACTTTTCTACCACGATTATATTAGATAAACGTGGTATTGTTTTAGGCTATTATATTAGCCTCGAACATAAACCCCATTGACCAAATTGTCTTTCTTTTTGCTCCGGTTGGGTTTATTCGCCATTTCTTCTTGTGTTTTACTTTGCGCGGCAAACTAGGTTTGCCTTCTTTGTTCACCGTCTTTTGGCGGGCTTCTGCCCAGAAGCCCTCCACCAGGCGCCTGGGTGTCTAGGTGGGCTGAATGTGAGGGAGGGGTGTAGTCACCCCCTGCACGGGGTATCCTAGGAAACCCAAGTCACACTTTGCCATGATTGGCTGAGGTGGTTGTCCCAGCTGGACAACCCCCCTGCTGGGTGATTGACAGCCAGGCTGTTTGAATGGGGGTTTTGCGCATAAAAGGCAGGCCTCTTGGACTAGAAGTCAGAGTCGCCACTGGAACTACAAGGAACCGAAGAGAAGTGGAGAGAACGACGACTGCTGCAACTACCCCATCCCGGTGAAGCCATGCTGCAGACTGGAGCTATCTACACTTCGACGACTAGAGAAGATCCAGTCCAGAGTCTTTTTCCTTTGAGCCTGGTGGGGATAACCAGCTCATCTTCTTCAGCCAGAGGTCGCCTTCGTGGTCGAAATCGCTGCACACTGCTGTAGTGGTCCGGATATCCACCTGAAGACCCTCTCCTGTTTTTAAGGAGCGCACCGTTTATTCAGTGTCGCTGCTGCCGGCTTCATCCCTGTGTGGTGCAGACCCCCTTCAGACGTCCTCCTTCACCTCAGGAACCGTGGGTCCGAGGGACACCAACAGGAACAACTGCCAGGGCACCAGCTGCACCATTGGAATAAGGTACTGTGTTCTGCTTGAGGAAACAGGGTGAACCCCTTTTTCTTCATCTTCAAGGCTTGCCCTTGTCTTCCCTCCTTCTTATAACTTTTGCTTCCGCACATTGACAATATCGAAGTACTCTTGGCTACGTTGAACCGTGAACTGTCTGACTGTGTGATCTTCGGAAACAGGTCCCCGGTGTCACTTAACCCTGGCTCTGGCCCTTTGACTCTTGAACTCCTGTCTCTGAGTGTTTCTCGATTCTGTCTGCCTAACCAAAGTATTGCCTGTGATTTTTGCCTCCAACTCCCTCGCGGTATCTCAGGTGCTAAGTGTGTTTTTGCCCCGGTAGCATTTCATGTAACGGATACGCGTTTAGTTATTAGACCGAACTGTCAAAAAGTGATCGCAATCATATTCACGGTAACATGTTTTGTTCGTAACACCGGTCCATTCAAACACAGGGTACTTACCTTGAGACTTACTATACAAAGTGAATTAGTTAGTTGTAGTATATTTTACGTGTGGTTTTAATCTAATAGAAGTGTCGTGTTTACAACAAATTGTTTAAAAATAAATGTACTTATATTTTCTACCTGAAACCTTGAGTCAGTGTTTGCTTGAGACACAGTAATTGCGGTCCCTTTGTGTAATCTCTGCTACTGCTCATATACTCTTGAGATAAGCCTGGCTGCTCCGCCACTGCTACCACTCTGACATAGTAGTACATGTTTGTACCAAAGGTAAAACTTGTATTGCCACCTGTAGTCTTTCCCTAAGGGCACTGCACAGGATTCTGCCTAACACAGCGCAGTGAAGATAAACTGTTATGTTGCTTGCTGATGTGTGCAAGGATTTCTCTTAATATACAAAATATTAACTCCTTTCTCTTTCACATGGAATGAAGAACACTATCAGCCCTACCCTATCACTAACCAGCCAAATACCTAACCTAGAACTTACTGAGTCTATGAATTTTATACAACGAACGCACAAAAGGAAATTCCGATCAGTTTTCTGTAAATCACTAGAGCGCAGCGCTCCCACCAACGTCTCTGGTTGCCTTGACCCACGTAGAGCTGAACTTTCAGTTCTCTTCTTGTCAGTATGGTCTAACTTATCCTCTTCTTCCGAATATGCCCCCGACCCCCCTTCCTCCCTTTCCACCTCACCTTGAAGTCTCCGGCGTTGTGACAGCGTTGGGTTGTCTTTTGCTCGAGTCTTTACTCCTTTTTTTTGTAGATGAAGGCGACCAAGGTAGGACGCCACAGTGACACCCAAAGGGTGATCTGTGGCAACCCTCCGCAGCCGCCGAGTACTGGGGAAAAAGCCAAAGGCATAAAAAACCCCGGAAGAGATGAGATTCCGCAGCTGAAGGAAGCTCGAGTATTATGACTCCAAAGGATACTGTAGTGAAGTAGGAACGGATCCAACACAGCGGGGGTGGAGGTGCTGACAAGAAAGGCAGATAGCGATAGAAAGAGTGAAGCCGTAAGTACTTCAGCCAGAAATGGTAGGCAAGGCAATCCGAATAACAAGCAGTGGTCGATACACGGGAGGAGCAATAGCTAAATCCAAGCAGGAATGGGCGAGGCAGGGCAATCCGAAATGCAGGCAGTGGTCGATACACGGGAGGAGCAACCGGTAAATCCAAGCAGGAATGGGCGAGGCAGGGCAATCCGATATGCAGGCAAAAGTTGGAACCGGGAAATCAGTGGAGAGAAAAGAAAAGAAGGAGAGAGGAAGGAGAACAAACTCCGCGAGAGAGGAAGGAACCAGGGTAGCCAGGAAATAGTAAACTGAAAGAAACGAAGGGAAGCGCACTCACGGAAGACGGGAGGGTGGAAGGAAATATTAAGAGGACCAGAAAAACAGGCGGGGAGGAAACGAAGGAAGAAAACAGTAATAACCAGAAAGGGAATACCAAACGGAGATAGCGCAGGCAAGAGACAGAACGAAAACTGTACGTTGCAACGCAACCCGACCCCGGAAGTGAAATGTATAAATACCGGTGTCGGGAGGCTGCAGGAAACAACTAGACCGACACCTCACGTTTTCATTGGACGTGATGGTGCCAGTAAAGGCGGACGCAGTCTCCACCTATTCCACAGCCGCCAGGTTCCCCGCGGTGTGACAGTATGCCCCCTCCCCAGGTCCACACCCCCAGGTTTAGAAGGGTTCTTGACATGGAACTGTCGTAGAAGGAAGGGGGTACGTAAGTGGGATCTGGGTTCCCATGTGTCCTCAGAGCTTGGATAGCCTTTCCAGTGGACCAGGTACTCCAATCGACCTTGATGATAACGAGAGTCGCAAATACGGGAGACCTCATAAAAATCTTTAGAGGGATCCGGAGGTACAGATACCTTCCCTTTCGTCCGAAGCCATTTGTCTTCAACAAATGTCTTTAGTTGGGAGGTGTGAAACACTGGGTGCACTCGGCGTAGTTGTGTGGGTAATAGGAGACGAAAGGCCACTGGATTAACCACGTGTGTTATCTTGTATGGTCCGATGAATTTAGGTGACAATTTTGAAGGACGCACCCACCGTGGTAAGAATTTAGTGGAGAGAAGCACTCTAGAACCGACTGTCCAATCTGGGACAGGTCTCCGGTGTTTGTTGGCTTGGAGCCTGTTTCTGTCTTGTGTTTCTTTGAGTCCCTGTCTAGCCCGGTCTTGGGCCTCTTTTACGGTTGCTGATGTTGTTTCAACAAAAGGGACTGAGGACTCTATGTCAGTCAATGGTAGAAAAATACGGGGATGGAAACCGTAAGTACAAAAAAAAGGGCTGGTACCGATGGCAGAATGGGAAGAATTATTGTACGAAAATTCAGCAGTAGGAAGCAACTGGACCCAATCGTCTTGTTGTTGATTAACGAAACATCGAAGATACTGCTCTAATGTACCATTGAGACGTTCCGTCTGACCATTTGATTGTGGGTGGAACCCAGAGGTCAGATTTCTTTCAATGCCCAACCGCCGACAAAAGGCTGCCCAAAAATGCGAAGTGTATTGGGTGCCACGGTCAGAAATGATTTTGGTAGGCAGACCGTGTAGTCTAAATATGTCTTTGAGAAATACCCCTGCCATCTTGGAGGCTGAAGGCACTCCGGGTAAAGGTGTAAAATGTGCCATCTTGGTAAAAGAATCAACGACCACCATTATACAGGTGCATCCTTGAGATTCGGGCAATTCCACTATGAAATCGGTAGATAATGTGGTCCACGGGCCTGTGGGAACCGGGCATGATTCCAACAATCCCAATGGTCTTTGGGTAGAAGACTTGTTATGGAGACAGGTGATACAAGATTGTACGTATAGTCTGGCTTCTTCCCTCATCTTTGGCCAGAAGAAATAACGCGATAAGAGATCTTGAGTGTTTTTTACTCCACGATGACCTGCTATCTTGGTATCATGACACCAGAACAATGCCGTCCTTCTCAAGGATGTGGTTGGTAAGTATAACCTTGCGTTGACTAAATACAGCCCATTATTCAGAACGTACTCCGGCTTCTCTCCCTGCATTTCATCTTCAAATCTCTCTCTTGAATCATCCTTGACTTGTTGTAGGAAAGTCGATACCAAACCGATACAGGGAGATCTAGCAAACATCAATTCAACGGTGGTTTCCTGTTCTGACAAGTAGTCACTACGTCGGGACAGGGCATCAGCCACAACGTTTTGCTCTCCCGGGATGTAGGTTATGTTAAAGTCAAATTGAGCAAAGAAATGAGCCCACCTAGCCTGCCTAGTATTGTAACATTCAAATTGACGCAACACTTGTAGATTCTTATGGTCTGTACGAAGGGTGAAAGGGTGTTCACCACCTTGAAGGAGATGTCGCCATTCAGTGCAAGCTAATTTCATGGCCAGCAGTTCCCTCTCTATAACAGAATAATTACGCTGGCTAGGATTCAGTGTCCTAGAGTAGTACGACACTGGATGTTCTTCACCCTGATATTCCTGCAGCAAGACTGCTCCTACAGCAGCTGAAGATGCGTCCGTCTCCACGCTGGAGGGTTTGTGTTGATCAGGTTGTCTTAGTATGGGAGCGGAGCAAAAGGCCTGTTTTAGTTGTAGAAATCCTTTTTCAGCTTGAGAAGTCCACTCAAATGGTAGGGAGGACTTTTTAAGGAATGTGGTCATTGGGAGTACTAATTGAGAGAAGTTCGGAATGAACTTCCGATAGAAATTTGACAATCCTAGGAATCTTTGGATCTCCTTCACAGATTTAGGGGACGGCCAGTCCAAGATAGATTTAACCTTCTGAGGATCCATCGATATTCCCTCTGAGGAAAGAACGTAACCCAGATACGAGATAGATGTCACAGAAAACTTACATTTTTCCAACTTGACTGAAAGGTGGTTGTCTTTGAGTCTGCGGAACACCTCTTTGACATGTGCAACATGTTCTTCCTTAGAGAAGGAAAAGACCAAAATGTCATCGAGATATACGATGACTGAGTGTCCTAAGAGATCCGAAAAGAGTCTGTCCATAAAACGTTGGAATGTAGACGGCGCGTTCACCAAGCCAAAGGGCATCACTTGGTACTCATATAACCCGAAAGGGGTTCTGAACGCCGTCTTCCACTCGTCCCCTGCTTGGATCCTAAGCAAATGGTATGCATTACGGAGATCGAGTTTGGTAAACACCGTGGCTGACTCTACAGCATGGATGATTTCTGAGATCAGGGGCATCGGGTACCTGTCCTTGACAGTAACTTTGTTCAGCCCCCGGTAGTCTATACAAGGTCGTAGCTCCTGGGTGTCTTTTTTAGGTATAAAAAACAAAGAAGCGCCTGCAGGGGATTTGGGGGATTTGATTAGATCGTTGGCCAGATTCTTATCAAGGTAGTCTCGCAGAAACTGTCTTTCTAGTACCGTCAAAGGATACATCCGACAAAACGGGACCAAAGCACCTGGATGTAAATCGATGCTACAGTCTTCTGGTCGGTGGGGGGGAAGTTCCAAAGGGATCTTTTCCGTAACCACTTCGGTATATTCTTGGAGATAGGCGGGTATACAATGAATGGTCTTTGCTTCTTCTTCTCCACAGGAGGTTTGGATGGTAGAAAAAGTGGGTTTTGCCAAACAGTTTGTCTTGCAGTGCTCAGAGTGAAAACTCAACAGGTTTCTGGACCAGTCTATGGTGGGATTGTGTTTACGTAACCATCCAATGCCAATGATCAGGGGAAAGTGGGCCGCTCGGATTAAATCAAAAGAAAGACGTTCGGAATGCTGCCTGATGTGCATCGTGAGGATTTCAGTGGCATGAGTAATGAGGCCTGAGCTCAAAGGTTCCCCATCAACACCTTCCACCTTTTGATCTTCCGTCTTGGCAATCCGTGACAAGCCCTGGCTTTCTGCCCAATGAGTATCCATAAAGTTCCCAGCAGCCCCGCAATCAAGGAGTGCTTGGGTTTGAATGGAGTTCTTGCCAATCAGAAGAGTAACGGCCATTACCATGAGTCGGGCATCATCTGATTCATCTGAGTGGTCTGAAGTAGTGACTGAAAGAGTAACAAAGGGACTGGAATCACTCCCTCGGTAATAAGTCCCTAAGTTTACCGAGGGTGCTCGTTTCCCGAGCGCCGGGGAGGAACAGACGGACAATCCCGAAGTAAATGAGATGAGGATCCGCAATACATGCATAGATTTCCTTCTCTTCGTCGTCTGCGTTCTTCAGTAGTGAGAGGGGAACGAGTGGTTCCGATTTGCATAGGTTCTTCTCGTGAAAGACGTGTAGAGGGAGGTGGCATCGAGGAAGGAGGGACAAGGGGCATGGCACCACCACTCTTGATCTTGCGGCGCTCCGCTCGACGTTCGGACAGTCGGAAGTCGATCCGAAGTGTTGCAGTGATCAAATCTGCAAAGTTTAGGGGACGTTCAATACGTGCAAGTTCATCCTTCAACTCTTCTCGAAGACCCCTTCGAAAAATGGCATACTGGGCCTGTTCTTGCCACCCAGCTTCTGCTGCGACCTGCTTAAACGAGGTAATGTAGGACATCAGGTCAGAGCTTCCTTGCCTGATATCTAAGAGGTCCTCAGAGGCCATGTAGGTGCTTTCGGTTCGTAGAAATGTCTGTCTCATCAGGGTTTTGAAAGCATCATAGTCCTGGAGAACCGGTTCGGTTCTGTTAACCAGTGGGGTGGCCCAAGCCAAGCATTGCCAGACATATGAGTTATCATATATCCCACCTTGGCATGACCCGTAGAAAAGGCATGAGCCCGAAAAGAAAAATGCAGGTGGCAGGCATCCAAGAATTCTTGTAACCTCTTAGGCGACCCATCAAACTTCCCAGACACCAGTGGCAAAGGGGGTAAGTCAGCAGTGGGTGGATCCCGCTCTGCTACTCTTTGTTGTAGCGCAACGTTGGTGCTCTTGAGGTTTTGAACTTCCAAGTTCAGGCTTTGAACCGCCGCGATCAATTCCTGGACCTGTTGCGGCGTAGCCATATCTGATTCTGGGCGTTGCAAACTGTCAGTATGGTCTAACTTATCCTCTTCTTCCGAATATGCCCCCGACTCCCCCTCCTCCCTTTCCACCTCACCTTGAAGTCTCCGGCGTTGTGACAGCGTTGGGTTGTCTTTTGCTCGAGTCTTTACTCCTTTTTTTTGTAGATGAAGGCGACCAAGGTAGGACGCCACAGTGACACCCAAAGGGTGATCTGTGGCAACCCTCCGCAGCCGCCGAGTACTGGGGAAAAAGCCAAAGGCATAAAAAACCCCGGAAGAGATGAGATTCCGCAGCTGAAGGAAGCTCGAGTATTATGACTCCAAAGGATACTGTAGTGAAGTAGGAACGGATCCAACACAGCGGGGGTGGAGGTGCTGACAAGAAAGGCAGATAGCGATAGAAAGAGTGAAGCCGTAAGTACTTCAGCCAGAAATGGTAGGCAAGGCAATCCGAATAACAAGCAGTGGTCGATACACGGGAGGAGCAATAGGTAAATCCAAGCAGGAATGGGCGAGGCAGGGCAATCCGAAATGCAGGCAGTGGTCGATACACGGGAGGAGCAACCGGTAAATCCAAGCAGGAATGGGCGAGGCAGGGCAATCCGATATGCAGGCAAAAGTTGGAACCGGGAAATCAGTGGAGAGAAAAGAAAAGAAGGAGAGAGGAAGGAGAACAAACTCCGCGAGAGAGGAAGGAACCAGGGTAGCCAGGAAATAGTAAACTGAAAGAAACGAAGGGAAGCGCACTCACGGAAGACGGGAGGGTGGAAGGGAATATTAAGAGGACCAGAAAAACAGGCGGGGAGGAAACGAAGGAAGAAAACAGTAATAACCAGAAAGGGAATACCAAACGGAGATAGCGCAGGCAAGAGACAGAACGAAAACTGTACGTTGCAACGCAACCCGACCCCGGAAGTGAAATGTATAAATACCGGTGTCGGGAGGCTGCAGGAAACAACTAGACCGACACCTCACGTTTTCATTGGACGTGATGGTGCCAGTAAAGGCGGACGCAGTCTCCACCTATTCCACAGCCGCCAGGTTCCCCGCGGTGTGACACTTCTTCAAAACTCTGCTCCACTTGTCCTGCTTAGGCCCCAACGCTTGGAGCTTCAGAAATACAGGACCTTCCTCCAATCAGCTAACAGCCCCCCTTTTCTCCAATCAGTTGCTTGCTCCATCAAAGCCATGCTGGATTGGGGAACACTCTTTCTGCAAACATAGTGGTTAAGGGCCTAACCAACTGAAAATAAATGCCAGCCTACCATAAGGAACAAACAAAGATAAGTACCAGCGTGGAAACCCCTAACTGATATGAAACAACTCATGATACAAACCTGACAGTTTTGTACCTAAACATTACTACAGTCAAATAAAGGAACTATGATGATGACAGTAATCTATGAGGATACCATTGAAACATAAAATCACTGCGGAGAAAGGATAAAACAAAACCCCAGTCATTCCTAAATGTGTTGTAATACCCCTGGAGCCTCTACGTAACCAGCTCCATAGCAAAGAAAGTGTCAGACCTTCTGCAGCCAGCCGTACTCTGTTGGAGGAGCTTGCTGCTTCCACCTCTGGGCAATAATCAACCAGCCTGCTATAAGCAGAATCATGCAAGCTTTTCTGTAAGCCTTAGAAGGTAGTTTCACCTCCGGATGAGCAGGGCCCAGCAACCACTTCCTGACCCCCAACACTGTATTAGTGGGGAACTGATGTTGCATATTGGAAGTGATACGTTCCCAGAAGGGTTGTAGAAACGAACAGCTCCACCAAACCATGCACCCAATCACCTAGCACTGCACATCCATGCCAACAGAGGGGCGATGAGTTGGGAAACATTGTGTGTAGAATGTTGGGGGTACAGCGCCACTGGAAAATGGTTTTATACCAGGCTTCCCTGATCTGAATGGACCAAGTCAACTTGGGTACATTACCCCATAAGAATTCCCAATGCTCTTTTAATATTTCTCTTTTGAGCGACCGCTCCCATTTTTTCAGCCATTAATGTAGTCAATACAACACATGGTCTCCTATTGTGCCAAATAAACTTTGTAATCTCGCTATTCAATGGCGAAAAGGACTTGGGGACTGGTACCGGAAGAGCCTGATAATAACAAAGAATTCTTGTTAAGATCAGCATTTTTATCTTAGCAAGACGGCCAACCAAGTGACAGAATGTGGGTTCCATTTCCATAGCTCCTGATTTGAACATTACAGGGAACTTAGCCTCATACAATTGGCTAGGAGAGTGGACAATAGTAACCCCTAGATATTTTATCGATCCCTCCGCCCAACCGAAGAGGCTGGTCCATCCAGCCATGGAGCCTACAACACGCAACCCGGCCGCCAAATACATATTTCTGACTTCTGCATGTTGATCTTCAGCCCTGCAATGGCCTCAAAGTCTCCTAACAATCCACTCAAGGCCAACAGTTATGATGCAGGGTTAGTCAAAGGCACCAGCAAGTCATCTGCGAAAGCAATAACCTTATGTGTAGCCCTGCCAAAACTACTCTCTGAACCTCCTGAGAAGTCCGGATCCTGGCCAGAAGAGGCTCCAAATATAGCACATTTAGCAGTGGAGAAAGCTGGCATTCCAGTTTTGTCCCACGCGTAAGGGGAATATGCCTAGATAATCAACCGTTTATAAAAAATCATATGAATGGTGGCCTATAATTAGCCGTGGCCATATTGATAAAATTAGGACCGAACCCCATATCTTCAAGTGTATTAAAATGGAAAGACCACTCCACCCGGCCAAGCGCTTGTTCAGCATCCAGTGTTAACAATGTGCCCTGTGTCCCCGTAATCGCCAGTTTTTCAAGAAAATGACAAATGTGCCGAATGTTATCAAATGTTTGTCGTGCAGGGATAAAACCCAACTGATTAGGTGCGATCAACGTTGAGAGAAGTGGTGACAGATGATTCGCCAACATTTTTTGTGAATAGCTTAGCGTCAATGTTAATTAGTTAATTTATTTCATAGCCCACTGTAAGGGTGTGGAAGGAGGAGACCAACACAAAGGATGCATGTTTCTGACTATAGGATTTTATTTGTGTTAAAGCAAAAGAGAAAACCCTGCCTGACCCTAGTGCTGGGAGGGGTTTCACTGCCTCAAATAATGCTAAGGAATGCATCAGGATGTCAGTCTAAAGCAAAGAATTAATTGTCCTGTGTCCAAAAACCTATTTCAAACCCTTATACTATATTCAACTAACTAAAGAAAACAGGTGGTCTTCTTGATTCAGACGAAAAGATTCTTTGTTCAGGGTGATGTTCGAAAGTTCACTTCTGGGTGATTCAAAATTAATTGTTCTTCTTAAGGGCTAGAAATAAAAAGTCACAAAAAAGGTTCTTTGGAATGAGGTTCCAATATGGCACATAGAACAAAAGAGTCTTGTATCCTTACAATGTTAAGAGGAGGACCCCCTCCTCTTGATTCTGTTTACAATGTCCACAAACACCAGAGTGTATGTCTCCCTTCCCCTGGTCTAGGCACGTGGAACAAAAGTCTCATATCTTTACAATGTTCGCTGTGTTCACAGTCTACGAGGTTCACTATCTTGCTAGGCACGGTGATTTTTACAAAAGGTTTGTGTGTGGTTTATTAATGTCTGTGGATTCCAATTCCTCCTTGACTTTATCCCAGGCCTTAATTTGTACCTGGTTCACTATCCTGCCAAGTATTCTTGCTGTCGGGTCCCAGACCACTGGTGTATTGACTTTTCTCACTTGGGCTCCAGGCTGATTTGGCTTTATACCTGGTTCACTATCCCTCCCGGTATTCTTGTTGTTGGGTCCCAGACCGATCTAGTATTGGCTTTCTTCTCTTGGGTCCCAGACCCCTCTGGTATCTTGCATTCGGGTCCCAGACCCCTTTGCTTATATACCTGGTTCTCATGATCTGGACAGGTCTGGTCTTCCACAGCCCCAGGGACTGCCACAAAGAAGATGGTTTCGGAGGACACTCCTTATTGGGTGCGGTTCCCCGCCCTGTGTCCCACTGCAGGATAGTCTCTCGGGGTTCCCAGCAAGCCTTCCAGTTTCCCATCCCTTCTCTGGTTGCTCACCGGTCTCTGGCGGCTGCTTCTGGGTCTCTCTCCCCCATTCGGGGACCTCTTCCTGCACTCGAGATCTGCAGCAACTCTGCAGCGGCATCCTACTTTCCTGCATTGCTTTCCAGGCAGACCATGCTCTGCAAGTATCTTTCTCCGCTGGCTCTTCGGTTTCCCTCTTCCAGAGATCGCCTGTCCCTGGTGAAGCTCGCTGAAGCGTTTCTACTTACAGGTAAGCATCCCGTCTGTGGTTGCTTTGCATGGCTCCTGACGGCAGGCTCAGCAGCTCCCGGTTCCTCCAGGGAGGATCTCCCATTGGGTTTATTTTCCCTCTTCTATTTCACTCGCATCCTGGCCAATAGGAAGCCCACAAAGACTAGACCCCTCAGTATGCTTCACAGAGGTGCTCTCTATGCTTCTGCACCTCCTCCTTGTCTCAGTACTGATCTTAAAGACTCCTAGTGCATCAGTTGGACTCTTCCTTATTGTAGTACTCCCTATCTTACGCTGTAGGGGGCTAGAGAGGAAGGCTGTTTAGGGTTAGTTGGGCTATTGGGATACCATGTTCTCCCTGAATTGTCATTTTTCCGATAGGGGTCTTCCTTCCATTCAAGATCCACCCGCTGAGTACCACCCCCTGGGGGACTATTGGGTAGCGGCCTCACCTCCCTGGCCTCATGGGAAGGGGCTCCCCCGCTGGGGTGAAGTGACAATATCCAGGGTTTTATCACACTGCACTAATCTAATGAGACAAGCTGTTTAAGTCATCTTAAACCGGCCTTTGTGGAAGTACTATTGAAATATCAAACAGAGAACACTATGTTCATTCTAGCAGGAGATTTCAATGCTAACTTGAGAAGTGGCTGAGCCCTTAACCTTTTTGATGACATATAAGACAGGTGATAACAGAATGTGTGCTAATGGGCTCCAGGTAATGTCCTGGTTGTATGAATGGGCCCTCAGGTCCATAAATAGGCACTTAAAGAATGATAGGCCCAGGGAACTACACATTTAGAAGCACCCTGGGTAGCCCCCCTATTGACTTTGCTGTTTTCTGGTTTTGTATTGGGATTGATAATTGATTTTTATGTTGTAGAGGATGTTATAAGTGACCATCACCCACTTGATTTGAAATTTAAATGGCAAGACAAATGGAATAGTACCAATATTTCACACTTGATGATGACAGTACTGAATCCAACGAAAAAGATCTTTCGATGGGCAGCTGCTGACAAAACAGCAACACAACATATCAAGACAAACATCCTAATAATTAATACCATAATAGAGGTGGCAGTAGAACCACTGCATTTAGTTTTCAAAATGTAATTTGCAGGTTCACTTGTCTCTTGAGATGGATGTGCTGTAACGTATTGTAATTCTTTGTTTATTTAACTACTTACACAATTCATACACAGTTCAGACTAAAACTTACCTTAACTTCCATTGTTCAGAAGGAGAAATCCCCAAGCCATTATGGTGGTGAGGAGGCAGGGTCCTGATTGGATGTGAACATTTCGCAAGATGATTGGAGGCTGAGGTGGCCTGGAAACAGAAAGAAAATTCTAAACTGCCTTTCATTGTCCTCACCTTAACAGGAAGGTCCTGTTTTTTGTATCTCTCGAAGTAGGCCCCATTTTAATCTTCGAATTCAGCTCAGGTTGGTGAAGAGGCAGGTTGGAGTCCAGATCCACGAGGGACAAGACAAGCAGAAATCTGGTGGGAGCGCAGCACTCTGATTTCTTGAGAAAAGTTTATACAAATCTACTGAAGAAATAATCTGTATTCATGAGAAGTTAAGAAGTGACTGCAAGTTTATTTTTAATCTCTCTAGTTAGTTTAGGTATTTAGTTAGTTAGTTTTGAATGCCAAGAAAGCAACCTTGTGAGTCCAAGTTGGAAGCAGCGTTCTGCAAGGAACAGTAATTCTAAGCTGACAGGTGTAAAACCAGTCACACTTGTAAGTGTTGATTTTCTCTCTGAAGGAAACTTTTGATCAATCCGTATCAACAGTGAATGCTGTTAAAAAAGACTGCTTTGAGAGATAAAGACGTTGGTAATATTATGCACGCGCTATGGCAGACCTTTCCTTTATTTTGCTGCAGTTCACACACATTTCACTGAACGTAGTGTTTCTTTTTCTTTTTGCCAAATAAGCCATGCGCAACGGCAGACAAACTGCCGAGACTGCGCATGAATGAGGGAACTCATGAATAGTGACTCACAAGTACATGCACAGTGACGGACTGTGTCCTATTAACCGCGAGTGCACATGAGTGAGTGAACACATGAATAGTGACTCATTGTTTTGGCAACTCCAGTGTAGCGTAAGGAGCACATAGCTGGTGCTTGTTAAAATAAAAAAGTTTAGAAGGAAGGAACAAAGCAGAAGATCACTAGGAGCAATCCGTGATAAAAAAGACAGTGTAATGATCGCTAGCGCCTGGCAGTGATTAATAACACTTAAGTAAGCCTCACTCTGCATTTCATTGCTCAGGCGCTCAGGGCGACCAGTGGTTTCTCAGGAAGAGAGTCAAGCGCATCTTTCTCTCATATTCTGGACAGGAGTCTAGGAGTTCAGAGGTTATATCCGTTGAAGAATGCATTAGAGGAGATAAAAATAAAGAACACTGATTACTTAAAGACTCATTCCAAAAGAGATAAGTCTCAAGGTAGTCTTAAGATGTCTGCTGCCAGTTTGTTACTGGGAGATCTACATTTGCATCCAATTCAGAAGAACAGTTTTTTAGTCTGCAACCAGCTTGCAAATCAACACACATGTTTCCTGACCGTGGGATGGTACAGAATTAGTCTGAACAGCTATTTCAAAGGAAACCTCTCATAAGGAAAATGTTGTTAAAGGTTGTTGGAATTTCTGAAATAAAACTCGCTTGCCAGCTCTCAAGGGAAGCACAACAGGTATAGAAATGTACAGGGGACCTCAGGTAGGGTGTTTTTATTAGGAAGGTATTAAACTTTTGTTTTCTCATCCTTTGCAGGTGCTCGGCTGGTTGGAGTGAGAGTAGCCTGTGTTCTGTTTTTGTTTTATCCACTTTCCCCTTTCCCTTTGGGGTATAGAGACTTCTGCTGTTAAAAATCAGTAGTCGTCTACACATTTTAGAGGGACTGTGGGGCTCAGTATCTCCCGCAGATCAAGAATCAGGACCGGCAGAAATTCCCTTTGCTTTAATATGTCAGAAAAATGTCAAAGTGCTCATACAAAAACAAGGAAGTTTGAGTCAGCAGGGCGGTTCCATAGAGACTGTACTAGAGCGAAAAGGAGATTGCTCACATCATTGAAGAATTCAGCCACTCCCGAGTGAGGTTGGAGATGCTAGAGCGAATTACAAAAGGCTTATTAGGACCCGTAAACAAGAATTAAATAATAACAAGAGGGAAGAGCTAGTTAAGGCTGGGAGTTGGTGACGCTGTGTAGTGGATTGGAGACCAACATCTCGGATAACAGCTGGACTACGCATTTCACTATCCTATACAAAGTAGAAATCAGCCCCCAGAAACAGGAGCTTTCACTTGCCAGCCATGCTAATAAACTAGGCTGCAATGAGAGCAGTGGATCAGAAACACACATTTTTGAGTTTTCGATTAGGGAGATGAAGGATGCTATAAGTAATCAAAAACATAACTGTTGCCCTGGAACTGATGGAATCCCATCGTACCCGTTCCTGGCGGAGATTGACCAGTGGGCCCACCTATTGACAATGATTTTCAAAGCAATGTCTAGGACTGAACTCATTACCCAATCTTGAAAGCAGGTTAGTATTCAACCAAAATATAAGAAGATAGGCACGGTTAGCCTGGAATCATATAGGCCGATCTCCTAGTTGTACTGTCTTTTGCAAATATTCGGTTGCCCACTTTTGTATAAATTAGAGCATTATGAAGACATAAAGCACATATTATGTGCAGTCCAGTTTGAGTTCCGGGCGGGTGTAGGAACCAGCAAACAGGCCTTGAAACCTGTATCTGATAGCTTCTAACTCAGTTTACTAGAAAAGGAACTAATTTATCTGGCTTTTATGGACCTGAGCATGGACTTTAACAAGGTTAATCGGCTAAAGCTGTGGCTTGTACTCACGTCCATAAATTGTCCAGCTGCTAAATATACTAACCATCCAACGTTAGACAACAAAGCCTGTGTGAGGAATGGGGCTAAAGGACAATTCACCAAATATTTCCCAGTTAATACAGGGGTACACCAAGGATATGGTCTGGCTCCCCTGTTGTTTTCCTTACATACCAGTGGACTCTATGAGTCTTTGATACAGAGAGGAGCTGACTTACCAAAACTGGGGCACATTTTTCTACCGGTTGTGGCTTACACCGATGACACAGTGCTGATAGCTCATACGCCTAGTGTGTTACAACAACTAATCATAGTGTATACTACTTTCATGAAAAACTTGGATATCCAAGTAAATGCAGGCAAATCAGCAGTCATGGTATGTCATGCTGGAAACACCAAATTAAGATGCCAACAATGTTCAGTAACAAAAGCGTAATACCGTTAGTAAAGGAGTTTGATTAGCTGGGAATTTGTTTTTTGTCTCAAAACTGCCTGGGGAACCGCACATTGCCTAGCAAACTAACAAATTCAAGCAATTCCAAGAGGAAGTGAATAATTAAATGAACATTTCTGAACCCCAACCGCTAGACCTGATTTTAAAAGTGTATAATAGTAAAGTAGGGTCAGTGGCGAAATATGGGGCCTCTCTGTGGGAATATGCTAACGTAACAGACATGCAAGTTGTAGAGAACATCTTTTATAAGACTTTACTTGGCTTGCCATGGTTTGCACCAAACTACAGAGTTCATACGGAGCTAGGAACATCATTCTTAGCAGATGTCCTATCTGTTCAACCAATCTTACACTGGCTCCAAATTTGGAGCAACCAAAAGGCTTGGCTGACAACGTATTGTGAAAGACCAGAGGGTGTTTCACAACCTAGTCCCTGGAGATCCCGTACTCAGAGGGCCACGGAAAGGTCATCGCCTTTGGATCCCGTCCCTGGAGGTGAACAGGCGAGGGGGGATCACCTGGGTAGCTGTTCCTCGAAAGGTGGAGGAGAAGCACCCGATGGTGAGACATGCTATCCCCCTTTTTCCACAACCCATCTAACCCCTATCCCTGCTTAGTTCATGGGAAACTACAGTTCCCATAATTCCTCCCCTCTTTATGTTGACAACACTACTGCGTTGAGGAAGGTAAGGAATGGGGCCAGAAAGATAGCCTCTACTGACATGCAATGGCTCTGTCCCTGTAATAAGGCCAGGCAGAGTCCGGCACGTAATCCTAAATACACACACCTGCCACTTATTAACACTACCAAGCAGGATAAATGATGAAGTGCACAGTCACACTCTGAGCGAGGGTAGGTACAAGAAGGAACTGCTCTTTCAGGGCTGATGCGAACCAGGCTATGGAAGTTGGAAGATCAAGGGGCAGATCGGCAGTTGCGAAGAACGAGAGAGAGAGCAAGGCGGGTATTTCACTCTTTCAGGAAGCCATAAGCATTCCATGACTGAAACCGAGTGACCAGAAGAAAGAAACCTCCAAGGTGCTGGGAAGCGATGCGCGTCCCTGCCGGGTGAACAGCAGAGTTAGGGAGAAGCAGAGGAGGTGTTGGTAACAGCCTTGCCTGCGGCATGATAGGAATTAATGAAAGGAGACCAATTGACACGACCAGTGAGTTATCGAAGGCAGCAAAAGGGTTTGTGTTAAATTCAAAAGTAACCCAAAAGTTGAAGGCTGCGCGTGTGTTGGTAAAACGCATACTGGAACAGACAATTGCTGAATTGTAAAAGGAAAGGATACAAAGTAACAGAGTGGCCCTGCGAGGTGAAACTGCACATTTGAAAGTCTCACTGAAACGTTCTAAGTTGAAGTGTATTACAACAGGGATCAAAGGCAAGAAAGTAACTGCAATCCCGAAAGAAAGGCAAATAAGTAAAAAGCAATGTATGTGAACTCTGAATAAGCCAAGGGGGCAAATATGTGAACTTTGAAAGAGGTCAAGAGGGCAAGCAAAGACTAGGAAATACCAAGAAGTGCTGGTGTTGCATGTGAATTTTGAAAGAGGCCAGGAGGGCAAAGTAAAGCGAATAAGAAACGACAAGTACCAAGAGGCATTGGTGATACAAGATGAGAAAGATTGTAGACTGCAGAATTGTGTAAAGACAGGTCGCAGTGGTCATACAGAGGTCTAATAAAAATCCTTGCAGTTTTGAAAGTGAAAAGACACCCAAGACAAAATGTGGGAACCCCCACGAAAGTAAAAACAGGCTCGAGCCCGGCAGAGGGAAGCCTGTGTAGAACTGTGTGATAAAGTGAAGAGGTGAATAGACAGGCTCGAGCCAGGCTGAGGGGAGCCTGTGCAGAATTGTGATGAATTAAGAAAGTGAATGTGAAATGTGTGGAAGGGAACCCCTATGAAAGGAAAGACAGGCTCAAGCCCGGCAGAGGGAAGCCTATGTAGAACTGTGTGATTAAGTGAAAAGGTGAATAGACAGGTTCGAGCCCAGTGGAGGGAAGCCTTTGGTGAACTTTGAGAAAGTAAAAGGACAAAAGTAGAACTGTGTATTTATGACAAGGCGGTGCAAGCCTAAGGAAGTGATTGAACTACCAGTAGCTTGAAGCCCAAGCCCGAACTGAATTGTATGATTTAGCCAAAGTGTGTTAGGCTGATAGAACTGTGCCATTCACCTACCCTTTTTTAAATACTCTCAAGACCCGGTGGTGCTAAATGTGGGGAAGGGAGTTGGTGCTTAAGCCAGTCTGACATTTCTTTTGAGACACTATTTTCCTTTTGTATTCCTTAACACATTTGTCATTTTGACAAGGAGGGCAAGTTTCGTTTTTTTTAATGTAGGCCTTTTTATTTTGACTAGACTGACTTGGATTTGTTTTGTTATTTGTTTAATGGTAGAGACGATTCCCATTCTAGAGTTTGGGCTAGTTAGGAATTCTACCAACCCAACCAAAATACCAAATAAATGTTTTCGAACTTATTGATTCTGTGTCTACTACTTGATACCATGCCTTCCTTACAGTATCATAAAATAATTGCTAGTCAAACAATAGTGCTGGAGATACCATGGTTACAATATGTAAAAGCGCATCTTGAGAAAATCAATGCACAGCACCACTTTATTGATCCTACCATTTTGGACAAGGTCTTAGTACGGCGACTAAAAACACAAATGATACTATACACAAATAAAATCTGGGACTCAATTGAACTTGCCAAGCCATCCAACCAAAAACATTCAATAATAACAACATCTTTAATACAAATATTTATTGGCCCGGTCTAACAATCCTAAAGAAAGAAACCTCCTTATATGTACAAGATTCAATTGTCTGCCTTTGAGAGCGATAACATCTTTGTAGTTAGGCAAGAGTTATGAAAAAAAATGCCTATTACGTCAAGCTCACTGTACTCTACGATTAGAACAAGAACCCTGATCCCTTTATTAAGAGAGGCAGGATTTACTCAATGTCGCCCAGCTTTGCTGTATTTATTATGGGCTGTCACGCCATGGACTAGTTGGTGCTTACTGACATATCTGAGACAAGCTCTGATGGTAAGGAAATCACTACTTGCCTTTTAAGATATTTTACTAACTCTGTAACGCTTAGAATGTAAAAGAAAAAAATGCATAATTGAATGCTATTGTAAGCTTTGTTTTTATTCATTTTATATGTCCATGAATTATTGATGTGTTTTTATGGAGTACTGCAATTGTATCCTTAGAGCATGGCAATTTCTGTACCATATCATATTCAGGAATCCCTTCTTCGGTGCAACAACCTATTAATAGGGTCACCATTTCAAGCTCCCCAACCTCAAATCGTGGTGTCAACAGTTTCCTCAGAGTACGTTTGGTGTGCTTGTTGTCATAATAAAACATGGGGGAGGTCCTACCATTTCTGACTTCTAATATCTTGTTATTACTGGGATATTTTTTAGGTGGCATAAAGGGTGGTAAATCCCCATTCCATAGAGTCGCATGGGACTCTATGGAGGAGATTGCTAGTATTTATTACCATTACATTGCTAGTATTACCAGCGTGCTGGTAATACCGTCTGTTTTGTGCCAGTGGGGGCCTGATTTACCTCCAGTTCTTGGCTGGAGTAAAATCAGTGACCCACACCGGCAAACCTATAGTTTGGCAGTGCAGTAAAAGGGCTGGTAGCGGAATTACAGCCACTTTTACCAGCACCTTTCCCGCACTGCCAAACTTGTAATGACTAGGGTCTTTGGTCAGAATAGGGAAGAAAGGCCCACAGAAACGTTTTGGAGTTGTAAGCCATTCTCTATGCAAGTAATTTCTACCCTCCATTCAAGGAAAGGTGGTACACCTTTTTACAGCCAATGGGCCTCATTACACAGTAGGTGGTAAGGGTTTACCGGTACCGGTATTTTACCGGTACCGGTAAATCCTTACCGCCTTACTACGAGGTCCCTTTGCGGCTTGGGGAATTTAACGCCTGCTTTTTGCAAGCGTTAAAAACCAACCTGCAAAAGGACCATTGGAGCTAATTACGGTACCGCAATTTGGGGTACCGTAATTTTCGCCTTCCCCATTCCCATAGAGACCTATGGGGCAAAATTGGGAATGGGGAAGGGCAATGGTGGAAGGGAGAATTACCGCCCCGACAACCTTGGAATGGGGCGGTAATTTCCCTTTCCACCAAGGCGGTGCCGGAACTTTACCGGCATGAACCATGGCGCTAATAGCGCCATGGTTCACCACCTTCCGTGTAATGAGGCCCAATACCTCCTCAGTCTTTTAAGTAGACAAACAAGGGGGTACTCAATCCCATCCACTTTGTGTTCTGGTGGAACAAATATGCTATTGGACCATGGAAACCATATTTTTCTGACAGCGCCCCATCTACCGGGCAAGAAAACCATCTCAGTGGACAACTTGAGAAGGATAGAGTCCCCACTACACGGATTGGAACTGAAACTATCTGTTGTGAAAATGCTGTTCTAGGAATGGGAGTTGTTCACAACCCAGTATAATGTCCTTTTTCCCCAATGCGTATCGAGGGTGGGGCAGGCACGTCCTGCTTTGGAAGTGCTCTATATCTAGAATGGCCAAACAAAACGCTGTATGAGTTTCCTCCACTCCCCCTAATACACAAGGCGTTGATCAAATTCAAAGCAACACAGAAATGGACAATGATCCTTGTAGTTCCATTCTAGCCACATCAGATTTGGGTTGCAGATCTTCTGGAGCTTGAGAATCTTCCAACATTACATTTACCAATGACAAAAGATCTCCTGAAGGGGCAGCAGCAGCATCTGTAGACGGTTTTATGCCCTTCATGTCATTCCTAGCATCGATGGGAGCGAATGTAGACAACTGTAAACACTATCTATCAGCAACAGGTTCCTATTTGAATAGACAGCAAACATCCTTTTCAAATGGATTGTGTCCTCCCACGTATTTCTCATCTTTTCATACTTCCATTCCAGCTTCAGCTGCTGCTTCAGCTGCTTCGGAAAAATGTTTCTCCATAGAGGGCACTTTGCACTGTTACTGTCATGACCCTCACCCCAGACCCCCACTGGCAAGCCCACTTGCCAGGTGGAATCAGGGCTTGGGTCTCCATCAGGGCCTTGAAGGCTTGGCATCCACTCACAAGGCTCTCTTGGGGCCAGTCCTGGCGCCTATGGCACCATGCTCATGCACCTTGAAGAACATGTGTGCAGGGGACTACTTTTTTTATTTGTGACCTTTGGCCAACATGGAGGCATCCACATAGCTTGGCTCCTAGGAACCAAGCTATGCAGTATAGTGTTTTCGGTGTGGTGGCCTAGGGACTACTTTACCTGGACTACTTTATTGAGGCTATTTAAACCACACCCGAACAGGAAAGCACGCTTTGCGTTACTTTGCAGTCTGCAACGTGATGCTCACCATGTCCTGTGATACCCACGAGCCTCGGAGAAGAAAACCTGCAAGGAGACAAAAGGAACATCGTTAGCAGCATCTTACCTGCAATCTCCATCTTATTATCCGCTCGCAGCTCCAGTGTACAGCTTTCTCTGGATCCGCATGCTACCCGGACCGAAAGACCTGAAAGAGAAAGGGAAAGGACAATACTAAAGAAGGCATATTAGACATTGCAAAACCACAAACTGCACAAGAGGCTTACCTTGCTGGTTGCCTCCCGGCCGGCATCGTTCCAGAATTCCACACACGCTGGGAAAACACTGCAACCTGCAAGAAAGGAAGAAAACAGGTTAGCAAAGGCAAGATAATGCAGCGCTGCGCATAGAGCTTACTTACCGCGTTGTAGCGCACATCACGGGCCATCATTTAACGGCCAGGCCCAACTCAGCCAGTTTGCCACGCTGAAGCTCCGCACACCTAAAGGAGAAAAAAAAGACATTATTCAAACAAAGAATGGCCTGCAAGAATAACAATGCTATACAAAAGCTGCAGTAAGACCTACCTGAGAGACACCAAACAGGCCCACGCCAATGAAATAACTTGGCCGCACACGTCCACACAGAGAATGCGCCCCTGTCTAAAAGGCAGGACGGATAGCACGCCTAATTCCACAACAAGGTGAGGAGAGGGCCCTGAGGGGATGAAGTCACACAGGGTGGTGGGAGGATATTTACCTCAGTCGGCCAGCCTTGAACACAGTCCTCCTGTATTTTCAGGCGGAATCTTCCCCGCAGGCCATACCTGGGCAAAAACTGGGAAGAGGATACCAGCAACCAACCCGGCTGAGTGGCGTGTCCGTGGATACCAGGTGAGCGTAACAGTTACGTCGACTCGATGTCCCTCTAGGGCCTCCGTACGAGGGTCCATGTCATCACCAGTATATGTAGCACGTGCAGTGCCCATTGACTTCAGTTCCATATTTCATACGCAGCTTTTACTTTGGTTCGTCATCGAAACTTCGATTCAACCGGATTTAAATTCGGTGTCTCGACACAGAACATCGCATGTCGGAGTGTAATTCCTGTCAGACGATGACTGACAAAGCTCTAAGGGAGCGTAAAAGTAAATTGGCGGTGGGTAGGACCCCCTCAAAATCCCCTTTTTTAATATTTATAAGAAAAGGAAGTCCGACAGTTGAGAATCTCCTCGATGGAAGAGATCCAAGAAAAGATCTCAATCGAGCAGTCTATCACGTCACTCTTCGTCTTCATCCAAGAAGGCAAAGAAATAGAGATCTCCTTCGACCTCAAGCGATTCCTCTCCTGAGAGAATCGTATGCTTGACTAACTCTGACTCCCCGGCCAAATCCAACTCCCCGGCCAAGTGGGATGCATTTCGGAGAGAAATTATTAACGTTTTGGAGAAGGCGGCCTGATTTCCTTGAAAGAGAAAGAGATGGACCATGCCTCTGTCGCTCTGCATAAAGATGACAAAGGGAAGTCAAAGGCCAAACCCTGTGAACCTTGGAAGTTCAGGACGTAAGCCTGATTCTCATCGAGAGCCCTCAAGGCCTCGGTCTCACGAGAAATCGTCGAGGGCGTTGACAAGCCGAGAATCCAGTCCTTCGAAGATCTCTTCAAAGAAGAAGTCAACAGCCTCGACGAAAAACTGGGTTTATTCCATCAACGCCATTGGCGTCTGAGCCGTCGTTTCTTGTGTCAAAGTCTTTGACAACCTTCGACGAGTTGAGAGAATCTCCTTGATGGAAGAGATCCAAGAAAAGATCTCGATCGAGCAGTCTATCACGTCACTCTTCGTCTTCATCTAAGAAGGCAAAAAAACACAGATCTCCTTCAACCTCAAGCGATTCCTCTCCTGAGAGAATCGTATGCTTGACTAACTCTGACTCCCCGGCCAAATCCGACTCCCCGGCCAAGTGGGATGCCTTTCGGAGAGAAATTATTAAAGTTTTGGAGAAGGCGGCCCGACTTCCTTGAAAGAGAAAGAGATAGACCATGCCCCTGTCGCCCTGCATAAAGATCACAACGGAAGTCAAAGGCTAAACCCTGTGAACCTTGCAAGTTCAGGACATAAGCCTGATTCTCATCGAGAGCCCTCTAGGCCTCGGTCTCATGAGAAATCATTGAGAGTGTTGACAAGCCGATAATCCAGTTCTTCGAAGAGCTCTTCAAAGAAGAAGCCGACAGCCTCGATGAAAAACTGGGTCTATTCCGTCAACGCCATCAGCCTCTGAGCCGTTGATTCCTGTGTCGAAGTCTTTGACAATGAAAGCAACAACGTTGTTAACTTCGAAGTTGTTTTCAACAACTTTGTCGAAGCTGTCAAAACCTCCACTGATAACAGGAAAATACTTAAAACCCTTTTCCCAAAAATGATTTTTAAAGTCCTTAACATCAATATATGAGGACCATGAGCTCTCTGATGATAATACTCCGCCTTTTGGCTTGGAATTAAATACTCCAAATGTTCCAGATACATTCATTTCAGAGGAGTCTAGAATAAAAGATTTGTATGAGAATCTACAGAAGGCCAGTGGTGTGGATACATCGCCAGAGTTAGAATTCGGGAAGCCAGACCCCTCTGACCATCCTGATGCCTCATATAGGCAACTGATAAGCAAAGTAGTGGAATTCTTAGGGTGGAGTAGACCTGCTCCTCCATTTGAGCAGGATGATTTGACTGATATACTGGACCAGGGTTCTCAGAGAGATACAATTTCACCTTTTCATGTTGCTCTCCAAAGAAGAGTCACTATAAATTGGGAATCTCCAGAAACTGTGCCTGCAGTTAACAAACATTTCTCTAGAAAGCATAGGCCATCCAGCAGTGACCCAGAATATTTAACTAAACATCCAACACCAAAACGTTTAGTGGTTCAGGCGGCAACGTCCACCAAACAATCTGCATGCCCAGACAGGGAAGACAAACTGGTGGATGCTTGGGCACGAAAGATCGTTCCTGCTGGAATTATGGCTTTGAAATCGCCAAATGCTACCTGCGCCTTGTCAAAGTTTACGTTCACCCTGTGGGATCACGTAGCAATGGCGGCTGACCACATTCCTGAAGGGGAAGAAAGAGACGGCTTCCTGGCTATCATCAAGGATGGTAACGACGCAATGTATGAGGGCCTTCAGTCATGTCTGGATACTGCAGATAGCATTAGCAGATCCATGGCGACGAGTACCATGCTACACAGGTTTGCGTGGTTTTGGAAGTCTGGATTTGCACTGGATGTGCAATCTAGGCTTCTCAATATGTCTTTTGATGGATCTAGGCTGTTTGGGAGCAAGGCTGACGAAAGTCTGCAAAAGCTGGAGACCTCTAAAGCAGCAGCAACATCTCTCAGCGCCGCAATCAGACAGCCTTAACATTCTTACCCCAGTACGTCATCTTGGAGCGGTAAGTCCTTTCTTCTATATTCCTCAGTTGGAAAAGCGAGAATCCAGGCTAGACATAGAGGCCAGAGAAGATGTCCTCGTGGTGGACGAGTGAGAGGTACTAAGTCTTCCCAAGCAACGGCTACTTTTCCCTAAGCCACTGCTTCAGCCATCTCAAAACCTATCTGAGGCCTTGGCCCACAATACCTCGGTGGGAGGCAGGCTCTCACGACATCTGCAAGAATGGCAGGGCTTTACTTAAGATGCAAGGGCACTAGAAACGGTAACCCAGGGTTACTACTTTCCCTTTCTAAAAATCATCCACTGGGAAACAGCTCTTTCAAGATTCCAGATCCTCTCCTTTTGCAGGAAATCTTGACCCTGCTAGAGAAAGGTGCTATACAACCGGTATCTGTAGCAGAGAGAATCAAGGATTCATACTCCCCGTACTTTCTAATCCCCAAGAAGGACAGAGGATTGAGAATCAACATAGACTTAAGAAGTTTGAACAAGTTCCTCAGGAAGCACAAGTTCAAGATGGTTAGCTCTGTGTTAGAAGTGGCTGCTGCATGAGTGATTGATTGTTTCTGAAGCAGTGCGGCTTGACACGTTTGAAGGTCCTTTCCTCAAGCTCTCCTGCCTGCCTCTCCTGCCTGCCACCACTTGCGGACATCAGAGAAAGAGCCCCACGAACCAGGCAAGGGTAGTAGGTTAGAGGACTGAGGAGTGCAACGAGAGGCAAGTGGCGGCGTGCCGGCATGCCACAATCATCCCTTGGAGTTCTTTTAAAACATTTAGTTTTAAAACGAAGGTGAGCGCGAGTGGGGGGGACTCTAGGGGTGAGCTCAGTGAGCATGGGTAATAAGGCGGTGAGTGCAGAATGCACCCCATCTAGCCCCCGGTGCAAGGCAGCCTACCCTTTCCGTCCCCTCTCCTTCCCAGTAAACCATCCCTAGCAGTCATTTGCTGAAACTTGCGTTATCCTCTGGTGAGGGGAAAGAAAAAGAAAAGCGGGGGATTGTAGCCAGTGATATAACTACTATAAGCAGTAGTGTAATAGGGTGCAAAATAGGCCTATAGGCCTCCAGGGCGACTGCGTAGCCCCTCACTGCTGGGGCCCTCTCGATCTTGTGAGGGTTATCAATCTTAACATCCTTGGATTTGTCTGCTTGTAAGTCAGCTGTCTTCTTGTGAGTCTGCTTGTGAACTAGCTGGCGATTTGGCTGTGTCTTCGGCTGTGCTGATTTGTTGGACTGTCTCTCTTCCCCGGAGGACAATGGGGTATGAGGCCCTTGCACTATCTTGTGATCTCTTGGACCGCAGCAGTAATTTTTGTCGCTCAAATGAGATGAACTCAATACAAATAGCTACCACAGTGAGTCAGGTTCGGATGCTTTTGGAAGGTACTGATCCTGCCCTTGCTCTGCTGGCGACTGAAAGGCAGATCTCTTTTCCTGAGTATGTTGGTAGCCTCAAGGCTAGACGGCTCCCGACCCTAAGACGGGAGTAATTCAAATCTTTGCATTGATTGTGTCCTCCCATGTATTCCTCATCTTTTGACAAATGTTGACCAGCTTCAGCTGCTTCGGAAACATTTTGTTCAGCAGAGGGCGCTGTGCGTCGATGGCATTGACTCGATGTCCCTCGAAGGCCTCTGTCGAGGATGATGTCATCGAAGACATATATAGCACATGCAGCACCCGTTGGCTTCAGTTCTGTTTTTCCGCAACAGCGATAGCTTCGAAGAAATACGGCACGCTTCTTTACTCTTGTGATGTCTTCGCTAATTTCGAGATTGAGATGTCTTCATCATTGACACAGACGACTCTGAAGTCCGGTTTCAAAAAGTGT
The DNA here is from genome assembly GCF_040938575.1 of Ambystoma mexicanum. Taxonomy (NCBI): domain Eukaryota; kingdom Metazoa; phylum Chordata; class Amphibia; order Caudata; family Ambystomatidae; genus Ambystoma; species Ambystoma mexicanum. The sequence goes on from NC_090932.1 coordinate 1,602,097,506, forward strand.
CGGCATTGCGGGTCGAAAATGTCTCTGACCGATCTCCGCCAAATCTGTTTGTGGTGCCTCGGGGCGGACCATGACACCTCCGACTGCTCCAAGTGCCAGTGAATGAATGGAAAGGCTTTGAAGGAACGCAAGGGGAAGCTGAAGGTAGGCTGAATCCCTACATCTCCTACCCGGACAGTGAAACCTTCGACTGACGAGTCGAGAGGCGACTCTCCTCGGAGGAAGAAGACCAAGTGGTCGAGTTCGAGGAGTGGCTTCCACCACTCTTCTTCGTCCTCGAAGAAATCGAAGAGAAGGCACCGTAGAGAGGCCAGGAAGGAAAAGGCTCAACCTAATCCTTCACGCCCTCGAGCCCAGGACGAAGGCCTGATCCGCATCGTGAGGCCTCGAACTGATGAAGTCTCATCGAAGGATCAGTCGAGCCGCAAGACATCATCGACACATTCGATGCCGGCGGTGCCTCCGACGCCAGCCAAACCCTCGTCGTTGACATCGACGCTGAAGGCATCAACGCCTGCTGCGCAATCATTGCCAGCTGCACTATCGACGCTGAGTGCCCCAGTTAAGCCAATGGCACTGATAAAGAAGGCCTCAACGACTGCTCCAACGTTGAAACCATTACTGTCAAAACCCATGATTCCTGATGAAACATATGTCCCACTACCTAGGAAAGACTTTTTTAAGTCTCTTTCTTCAATCTATGAAGAGGATGAGCAGTTTGATGAAGAGGCCCCATTTGGCCTACAATATGGTACGCCTAATGTTCCTGAGAGTTTCATTGCAGAGGAGTCCAGAATGAGGGACTATGATAACCTGCAGACTGCAAGTGGGGTGGATGCCTCACCTGAATTAGAGTTTGGGAAATGAGAGGCTGCGGGGTTTCAGATGCATCCTACAGGCAACTCATGTCAAAGGTAGTGGGCTACATGGGTTAGAGTAGACCTCCATTACCTTACTGACATTCTAGACAAAGGTCCACAGTCAGATCCCATTTTACCATTCCACATTCCCTTGCAGAAAAGGGTGGCGACAAATTGGGAAATACCGGAGACCAATCCGGCTGTTAATAAAAACGTGACCAAGAGGTACTTCCCTTCTAGTAGTGACCCCGACTACCGTCAAAACACCCCACTCAGTAGAGTCTGGTGGTGCAGGCAGCTACTGTGACATCTTACCATTTCTCCTGATAGGAATGACAAACGAGTAGATGGATGGGCAAGGAAGGTATTTTCTGCAGGGCGCATGGCACTGAAATCTGCCAACTCCACTTGTGCCCTCGCAAACTTTACATTGAGTCTATGGGACTGAATTTCCATAGCGGCAGAGCACATTCCCGAAGGGGATGAAAGAGAAGGCTTCTTAGCCATAGTTAGAGAGGGCAAAGAGGCCATGTGCGAGTCTCTTCAGTCAGGTTTGGATTCTGCTGATAGAATCAGCAGAGTCATGGCTACCAGCACCGTTATGCGCAGGTTTGCATGGTTTCTGGTGTTGGGTTTTGCACCGGACGTGCAATCCAGACTTCTCAACATGCCTTTTGACGGGTCTCACCTTTTTGACAACAAGGCGGACGAGAATCTTGAGAAGTTGCAGACCTCGAAGGTGGAAGCCAAATCTTAAGGCGCCGCTATTAGGCAACCTCAGCCTTTTCTACCTACTGGACAACCTTGGAGGGGTAGATCTTTTCGCTACTACTCCTCCATTGGAAGGGCGAAAGGAATGGCCAGTCAAAGGGGCCAAAGAAGATAACCCTGTGGTGGATGATGAAGGGGTGCAAAGCCAGCTCAAGCTGCAGCTTCCTTACAATCGGCCACTGCATCAGCTACCTCAAAATTTCTCTGAGGTCTTGAGTCACAGTTCATCAGTGGGGGGCAGGCTGTCTCAGTATCTAGCAGAGAGGCAAGACATTGCTTCAGATGCTTGAGCCCTAGAAACCATAGCCCGCGGTTACTGCCTTCCTTTTATAAGGAGACCCCAGACCAATCCACCGGGGAACCACTCTTTGAGGATTCCGGATCCGCTCCTTGTGCAGGAGATTTTAACCCTGCTAGAGAAAGGCGCTATAGAACCAGTGCCTGTTGACCGGAGAGGAACAAGGAATGGTATTCCCCTTTTTACGTAATACCCAAGAAGGACGGAGGACTGATACCCATCTTGGACTTGAGATACTTGAACAAGTTCCTCATGTAGGACAAGTTCAAGATGGTCGCACTTTCTCAGATCCTACAGGCCCTCCAACTCCAGGATTGGTTGGTGCCATTGAACCTTCAGGATGCATATTTTCATGTGCCAATCCATCTCAAGCACAGAAAATATCTGAGGTTCGCAGTTGGCGGTTCTCATTATCAACTTCGGGTTCTGCCATTTGGGCTAACCCCCGCCCGAGGGTTTTCACTAAACTGATGGTGGTGGTGGCAGCGAGTCTCAGGAGAGGGGGGCATCACGTCTACCCCTACCTGGACGATTGGCTGATCAGGGCGCGTTCTCCCGAACAAGCCCGGGATCATCTCAACATCACCTGCAACTCTCTTCACATACTGGGCTTCTCCCTCGATTATAAGAAGTCCCATATGACACCTTCTCAAAAACTCCAGTACATCGGAGCTGTACTGGATACTTCCTTGGTAAAGAGCTTACCACCCGAGGTGAGGGCTCAAGACATTTGTCATGAAGGGGAGCTTCACAGGCAAAAGAACCTTAAGCAGTGGCAAATCAACTAACCCGGATCAGGAGGCAGCGACTGAGGAGTGGAAAATCCCCCTGGAGACTCTGCTTCCCTCCGCCTGCTAAGCAAAGATCAGAGAGGCACAGAGACCCCAGGGAAAGCTTCTGGGGTAAAAAACCCTGATGTCAGGAGCCAGGAGCGTTACGGCTGTTGGTGTTCGTCTAGGCGTTGAAGACGCTGGCTGTAGAACTCTCAGGGTCGGAATGCATCAGAGCATCTGATAAATGAGAAAGAAAAGGTAAGTGGTTTTATAGAACCAGAAGCGAGAGCCAGAAGAAATGGTGTGTACCTTGCAGTGAACTGAGAGGAATATACTTTGAGGCATTCCGGGGGGAATGTGTGTTTCCTGCTGTAAGGAATGAGGTTGTTTAAGAATCCAACTTGCAGCTTGGAGAGAGGATAGGTGAGGACTGCTTACACATTCCCCACCTCGTTTTACCGCTTGTGCGGCGTAGATAGTGAGATCGAAAGCCGCTGAACACTGGTGTGCACAAGCACGGAAGCTGGCCACGAGTGAGATACAGTTCCATGTAAGAAATGTGTGCGGCTTAAAGATAGAGAGAGTTTAGAGCGGCTAATCCTGGTAGGAGGTGAATATTGAAATATGGAGTGAGGGAATCCTACCATGACACCGGCAAGGGATGAGATGGAGTGAAGTATTGTTTCCGATGAGTCTGCAGCAAGAACGGAGGCAGAGGGACGCCTCGGTGAGCTGGGATGCGGGAGAAGCTGCAAATGTCTGACGAGAGGTCTTGTAAGGAGGATCTTTCGAGACCGCAAAGTTAGGGCAGGAATAAAGCAGAGATTAGTAGCAGAGGAATTTACTAGGAGTCGAATTTATGAAGCGTCAACTGCTAGAGGAGCGACGCGAAGAACCCCGGCAGTGTTCTGTTGATATACCGTTCCTGGAGACGGCTGGGACGGAGCCAGCCTGCATGCATGTACGTTGTGCAGAGCCAAAGGAGAAAGGAGATCTGTGGGGGCCATCTTGGTATGGACTTGGGATACAGCATAACAGAACTTTCCACCATGCCACTGTAGGGGAGGAGTGGTCCAAAAACCCCCCCTTGCCTACATCTCCACCCCAGGTGAGGGCCATGGCTCATCGGGCGTCCCCCCCTACCACCAGGGCCCAAGTGGAGGATGGCTCACCTGCTGAAGACATTGCCCGCACGTATTGAATTTAGCTAGGCCTCAGAACCCATTTTGTCTACTAAAGATGGTGCGAGCTCGGCGCACTGTAGCGCGGCCCCCACCCTTGGAGAGTTTCAACTATCCCTGTCGCCACAGCACCCTGGCAGATCCGCTGTGAGCCCGTTCCCACGAGCAAGACGCACATGAGCTAGCATAAGATACTAACATTGTAACAGTTCACCTTCCGCAGTGTATCATCACTCCCAGCATGACCCGGCCAGCAGGCCTGGGCGATGAAAAGAACGGTAAAATGGTCATCAGATGGCAGAAAGTCTCTACATATTAATGCCAAGACCACTTGCAAAGTATACTTTTCTCCACAAACTCTCTTATATTACAAAAACCTGTAAAATATATAAACATAGAAAGCATGCTTCCATGATATAAGCAATGGCGAGCTCACACCACTGCAGTTGGGTACTAATAATGAAGGAGCGTTCCAGGGATCTATTTGTTACGTGTATCATTGGGGAACTTACACTTCATGGTTTTGCACCATAACCGAACTAATGCTGCTAGAGTACACAAGAAGACGAATGTAACCATACAGAGGGCTCATGTGAAGGATGCGCGTGAATGCACTTGTCATGTGTGTATGTCTAAGCCCCTTATGTGCCACCACCGTCACGTACAGTGGCGGGTCATTTTCTATGTACTTCACCAACCTCAACACTACCTCACTTACTGCAAATGTATATGCATATAACTAAATACTGCAATTGTTAAAATATAGTGTACGAACAAGGTACTCAGACTGGATATAATCGAGACACATCCAGCCAAGTTGAAATGCATGTTTTAAAGTGATTTGAATAAGTATTACAGAGTGTTCAAATGTTTGTGATGTTTTACCTAAAGTCGGCAACATACGAGGAAGATACCTTTTGTGAATATGTGCATGGCCATTTCCCCTCCCACCCTGCGAAGACTGCCAAACACGAGAGCAGAGGCCCGCGCCGTGCTGCTCCACCTCCCCCAACCAGACTGGAGCCGCTTCAAAGATTTGTAGCCCCCTCTGCAGCACCCAAGGCCACGGCCCGCCACCTGCATTATTTACAGCACAGCAGTAAACCTCGGCCTGAACACACACTTTCAAAGGCGCCCCCTCGTAAACCCCACAACCCACCGGATTATCCTAGACTTATGGCCCTGTGCAATCAGGACACCCAATACTTTGACAACACACACAGCGGCACATCCATAACAACTTCTAACAAGACAGAAAGACCTGTACCGCCCGTCCCAGGCCCTGAAGCTTAGCACCTCGACCTATGGCCCCGGTCAACAGGACACTGGTAACCATGTCCTGACGTATTACCATCACACCCCTCACAAGGTGCATTCCTCCTGTGTTGCATTAACCTGTAGAATAACCTATTGGAAGATTTACTAAAGAAGATAATATTGTAATGACTGAATGACTGCGGCGTGCATGGCATAGGGCAAACAAGTCAGGAAAAGACATTCATCTCTGACACTGGCCACAATGGCACAACAACACCGCCCGGATGAACTCAGCTGACCTGCCAGGCCCAGCCCAACCCACGAGGCTGACCAGTGACGTCCTCCAGCCAAGGCCAACCACATCGCAGCAGCACCTATAGTTAGTCATCACCACCCAATCCCATCGAACTTGTGCCCCCTATAGTGTGTAGGTTCTTATGACGTTTTTTTTAAATATATACGCCTGTCTTTGCTATTGTCAGACAGAGCGCTCTCGGAGTTTGCAGAGTTCTTTGCATGCCCTATTCTGATTGATAAACTCCCATTTAAGCTCACCCGCACTCTGTCTTGGCTTTATTCCCGACTCGGGAGAGTCCTTCATTGTCTCTCATTGCGGGGAGGATCGTGCTGGCTGGGGACGCTTGCCTTCACCACCAATGAGATTTGACAGTATGCACCCCTCCCAGAGGCACACAACCTGGTTTACTGGGATGAAGCCGATAAAACCAACGAAACAAATGGGGTGCATGAACCCCAAGGCAGGCTCCCACGACCTATCGGCAGAAGAGTAACCCTTCCAGTCCACCAGAAATTGGAAGCGACCCCTGAAGTAGTGAGAGTTGCAAATGCTAGAAACCTTGTATTCAGAACCCGAAGGAGTAGCCACAGGAGGAGGGTGAGAAGTAGCCCCACGTTGGAAACGATCAGCGACATCAGGCCTGATCTGGGAAATGTGAAAGACTAGGTGGATCCGAGACCATGAAGGAGGGAGCTGTAGATGAACTGCCGCCAATCCCAACAACTGTAGAATTCTGAAGGGACCAATATAGCGGTGTGACAGTTTGGAGGGAATCAGGTGGCGAGGTAAAAAGCGAGAGGCCACCCAGACTGAGTCCCTGACTGATATGGTCTGTGCAGGCATCCTTCTTCGATCAGCATAGTGCTTGACATGGTCTTGAGCCTCTTGCAGAGCCGTACGAGCTGACTGATGACCCCGTTGTATGTCCGTAAGTAGAGCATCTACGTCCGGAATCTGGGAGGACGAGGGCACTGTGGTTGGGAAGTAGGTAGGATGAAACAAATACGTGCGATAGAAAGGACTAGACTTCAGTGTGGAGAGAGGCGCATTATTATAGGCGAATTCCGCTAAGTGCAGAAGATTGACCCAGTTGTCTTGTGCTGCTGATATGAAGCATCTCAGTTATCCTTCCAGGGTCTGATTACGCTGCTCAGTTTGTCCATTCGTTTGTGGCTGGAAGCCTGAACTCAGGGCCCGTTGAATATCGAGAAGCGAACAAATCTTTTGCCAATATTGAGAGGTATGTTGTGGCCCCCGGTCAGAGATGATAGTGTCTGGCAATCCATGCCGAGCAAAGATTGTCTTGATGAAAATTGGGGCCATCTGATGTGCTGTTGAAACCCCAGGTAATCATGCAAAGTGAGCCATTTTTGTGAAATAGTCAATGGTTACCATAATCTTGGTGTGTTTCTCAGACGGAGGGGGATCCACTATGAAGTAAGTTGAAATGATTTGCCATGGCCTAACAGGGATAGGCATACGAGATAGGAGGCCCGTTGGGAGTGAACATGGTGACTTAGACTGCAGACAAATAGAACAAGTGGAGACATAATCATAGAGATCTGAGTCTAGAGAGGGCCACCAAAGGTGTCTCTTTATGAGCTCTATCGTATTGGACACACCTCTGTGGCCGGCAGCGCGCAAGTCGTGACTCATGTGCATGACTTCCGTTTGAAGAGCAGTAGTAGGGATCAGTATTCGGTGCCCATAGAAATAATAGGCCCTTTCAGAGGTCAGATTATGGCTTTGCATGAGTTCGAGGCATTCGGTCTTCTGTTCCTGGGAAACCTGCTTGACCTTATGAAAGAAATCGGTGATGATGTGGAGAAATACAGCTTTTGGGAAAATCTTTTCGGAATGAAACTTGGCTGCTGGAAGATCCTACTGGACAGCGCATTGGCTCGAAGATTGTCTTCCAGGTAGAAATGTAAAAACTATGTTGTAGGGGGAGAAGAAGTGGGTCCACTGAGCTTGTCGACTGTTGGTGGTTTGGGCATACTGGAACACCTTCAGATTCCGATGGTGAGTCCGGACCTCGATGGGGAATTGTGATCTTAACAAGAGATGTCTCCATTCGTCGAAAGCTTTTTTTATGGCCAGTAGCTCCTTTTCTAAGACTGAGTAATTAAACTCTGACGGGTTTAATGTCTTGGACATATAGGCCACTGGGGATTCAATGCCAGAGTTTCTTGTAACAGGATTGCTCCAAGTGCATGCTGGGAGGCGTCTGTCTCGAGAATAAACTTTCTTCCTTGGTCCGGAGTGATCAGAATCGGAGTTGAGGAAAACAGACATTTGAGATGATCGAATGATGCCTGTACCTGGGAGTCCCACTGGAAGTGGATCCCTTTTTTCAGAAGCCTTGTGAGGGAAAGATTGATATCCGAGAACCTAGGAATTAATTTCCAATAGAGGTTTGCGAAACCAACAAAGCGTTGATCTCTTTGACAGAAGAAAGGGGTGGCCATTCTAACTGCAGCGACTTTCGATGGGTCCATCGAAATCCCTTGGGCAGATATTACGTATCCCAAGTAGGAGACCTGTGGTTGGTGGAACTCGCATTTCTCTGCCTTGCTAGAGATGGTTAGATTGAAGTCGGTCCAGAACCAGACATACATGGTGAACGTGTTAAGCTTCATTTGGGGAGAATATACCAGTATATCATCCAAGTATACTACCACAAAATGAAGTAGTACGTCAGCAAATAGATGTTCCCTGAACCTCTGAAAAAGTGTGGGGGCATTGGAGAGCCCAAAAGTCTTCACATGGTATTCAAATGCCAAAAGGGAATACGGAAGACTGTTTTCCATTCGTCCCCTGTGGTGATCCTGGTCAAATGATATGCACCTGGAACATCCAACTTAGTGTAAATGGGGGCTCCGTTCACAGCTTTGAGTATATCTGAATTAATGGCACGGGATCTCTATCGGGCACTGTTATCTTGTTGCGTCTTCGATAGTCTATGCACGGGCGTAATTCTTCTGTGTTCTTTTTCGGAATAGAAAAATAAGGATACACCTGCCAGAGAGGTGGATTCCGAGATTAGCCTGTTTCGTAGGTTGGTTTGTAGATATTCTTTGAGGAAGGCCTTCTCCTTCTGCGAGAGCCTATACATCCTGCCGAAAGGAATTGGTTGATCTGGCAACAGTTCAATATGACAGTCGTCTCTCCGATGTGGGGGAAGAGCTGAAAACCGAGGGAGAGAAAAGACTTCGGCATATTCGGAGTAGCACCCAGGGATGCCACTTAGGTGGCTCAGGATTGTGGTGGAGGTAGCGTGAGGCTTTGGAGGGGCTGTGTGGATGCCAACCGAGCCATGGGACAGGCAGTGAGACATGCAGTACTCAGACCCTAAGAAAGGGTCCGAGTACCTGCTGTCCAATTTACATAAGGGTTGTACTAGCGGAGCCAAGGCAAGCCCAGAATTATGGGAAAATGTGCTGCCTTAATGATATCAAAGCTGATGAGCTTGTCATGGGATGCAATTCTACATGTGAGAGGTTGGGTTTGTTCCTGGATGGGACCGGAAATAAGGGGACTACCATCTACCCCTTGAACAGGAATCGATATTTGTTTGAGGACGCATTCCATGCCCTTATCCAGTGTTCATTGATCATCAACAAAATTGCCTGCGGCTCCACAATCCACCAAGGCTGGAATGTTCTGTCTTTCTCTGTCACCCATGTGTGTGTTTAAGAGTATAACCACCATGGGGGTTTTGGTAATGTCGGCATTATGAGATAGCAGTGTATAGTCTGGGGAACCTTGAATGTGGTCCCAAGTCACAATTCCCTTCACGACCGGGCTTGGAAGTTTCCCGACATCCGAGGTTCGTTCCTTCTAGGAGGCTCTACAGGGCATTCTCTGACCAGATGTTCGGAGGATCCGCAGTACATACACAATCCCTGTGTGCGTCTCCGGTCCCTCTCTTCTGCAGAAAGTGGTCCTCTTGCCATCCCTAGTTGCATGGGTTCCTCGTTTGGGACTGACCTGGACAGAATCACAGGGCGTTCAGGTCGTGCCCAAACTGTTCTACCCCTTCTTTGTTCGTTATGTCATTCCTGGCGTCGGTAATCGAGCTGCATCGTGAGAGTGATCATGTCCATCAGATTGGCTGGTCTAGATACTTGAGAGACCTCGTCCTTAGTAAGACCACTTCCGAACAGGGTTAATAAGGCGTCATCCGGCCAAGCCGTATCCACCGACATCTACTTAAATTTCGTGACCTATGTAAGGAGATCTTGAGTTCCCTGTCTAAAATCTAGGGGCCTCATTACATGTCAGGCGGTAACCTTGCAGGTAAAACCGGCAGGTTGCAGCCGAAATTGCAATATTTACCGGCACCTGGCTTTCCAGAAACACCAGGGAATTACGACCCCAGTGTTCCTGGAAGGCAGGCGCCGGTAAGTGGTAAATCCCCACTCTGGACAGTAGCACCGGCATCGTTAATAATTGTGCCGGTGCTATCGTGAAAGTCTGCGGCCGGGTGCCGTTCCAATCCCGAGAGTTCAGACCTGGCGGGCAGGAGGGCATCCGGCCCGCAAACTTGTACTCTGCCGGTCCAGTAACAATGTGCCGGTAAGCCTACCGGAACCGTTGTTACCGGACCGGCAGGGTCGAAATGACCCTCTAGGAGTTTTTCTTGGGAGGATACAGTGATCTCCTGTCGGCTGAACATAGTTTTTAAACTATTAACGAATGCTGGATATGAATCTATATGGGATTGTTTATTGTTACAAGGGGTGTTGGCCAGGCTAAAGCTGCCCCGGCAAGATGAGATAACATAAATCCAATACACGTCTTTAGGGAAACCCAATAGAACTACCTAAGTAGTTGTTCTACCTTCTGATGTTTTGTAATATTGACCCACCCTACCTTTTATTGGGGGTGGGTCAATATTACAAAACATCAGAAGGTAGTTAACACATATCAACAGTTTACAGTTGTATTCATTAAAACAAAACTGTAAGTGGTATATTTAAAGTCATATTTTAATATTCAATGGTTTGTAGAAAAAATACATTTCAAGTTAAGAAATGATGGGTCAACCCCATTCATTTGGAACAGTAAAACATTCATACAATGTCTAAAAAGAGAGAAAGACTGTTTAGTCGTGACACATTGATTTGTATATTTTGATAACAAATATCTAATAGCTATGAATACATATATTGATCTATGCATAAAATAGATCTTACGCTTGCAATGATCCTTAAGCCCTATTATGGGGCGGTAATTTCATCAAGCTAGTAGTTGTTACACTAGGTGGTTAAATGGAACTCGACATGTTTCAGTTCTCTGATAATTCTGGGAACTTTCTTCAGGAGTAGTGTCACTGTATCTAAATCATTCCTTACAGTAAAAACAAACATCAGTAGAAAGTGTATTTAATACATATATCATCAGATATCAATTCGTATTGCTGGTATTGCATGGCGGGTTTGAATCTCCCTTCTGCAACTGTTGATATGAAACAGAAAAACAGAAAGAAAAGGGGTATGAAAATTCCAATTGGTTCTCTAATAATTTCAATTTATAAGACAGGACTAGGATAATTAATTACCTAGTCTTGTCAGAAGCGAGTGGCTCTTGAGGAGGTAGGGATCCTGAATTAAGCAGGCTTTTCCCTCACCTAGTGAGTCCCCCAGCAGCTTTGTTGGATTTCTGGAGTTTATTTTTTCCACCTGGTAAGAGTGTACATTCTTTTTTCACTCTTACATGTGTTTTCGCCTATGTGTTTTTACTAATTGTGTGATCTTGGGCACTGGAGCACACCACTCCAGGTGCCCCGTTCTTGTATGGGTTACACAGCACCTTTAGTGTAGTAACCCAGGGTTGTCTTTCAGACTTCCCTCTGACTCCATTTCACTGGGGCTGACTACAGTCCCCCAGAGAAAGGTAAAGTTGCCATTTACTTTACATAGTCACTTTAACCACAGACCCAGTCCACACCATTTTACATGGAGTACTGGAAAGGGCTAATCTGTACCCCTTTTCTGTCTGTGGCTCCCTGAGCATTGTTTTGCTCTTTTAACATTTAGACTTGGCTGGTGGCAGTGGTATCTACCCTACTTTTCTACCGCGATTATATTAGATACACGTGGTAATACTTTTGGCTATTCTTGCAGCCTTAAGCATAAACCCGCTTGACCAAAATGTCTTTCTTTTGGCTCAGGTTGGGTTTATTCGCCATTTCTTTTTGTTAAAGTCCTTCTTGTGTTTTAGTTTGCGCGGCAAACTAGGTTTGCCTTCTTTGTTCACCGTCTTTTGGCGGATAGCCACCTGCTGAGCCACTCCTGTTTTTAAGGAGCACACCTTTTCATTGGCACTGCTGCCGGCTTCATCCCTGTGTGGTGCAGACCCCCTTCAGACATCCTCCTTCACAACGAAGCTCCTGCGGGAAACCAACAGGAACAACTGCCAGGGCACCAGCTGCATCGTGGAAATAAGGTACTGTGGTCTACTTGAGGAAACTGGGTGAATCCCTTTTTCTTCATCTACAAGGCTCGTCCTAGTCTTCCCTCCTTCTTATAACTTTTGCTTCCAAACATTGACAATATTCAAGTACTATTGGGCTATACGGAATCGTGAACTGTCTAACCGTGTGATCTTGGGCAGAGGCCTTCGGTGTCACCTAAACCTGGCTCCGACCCTTTGACTTTTGAACTCCTGTATCTGAGTGTTTTTCGATACTGTTTGCCTAACCTAAATATTGCCTGTGATTTTTTCCTCCAACTCCCTCTGGGTAACTCAGGTGCTAAGTGTGTTCTTGCCCCGGTAGCATTTCATGTAACGGATACGCGTTTATTTAGTAGACCGAACTGTCAAAAAGTGATCGCAACTGTATCCGCGGTATCGTGTTTTGTTCGCAACACCGGTTCATTCAAACACAGGGTACTTACCCTGAGACTTACTGTACAAAGTGAATTGGTTAGTGTGGTATATTTAACGTGTGGTTTTGTTTAAAGTTTAATAGAGGTGTTTATAACTGATGGTTTAAAAATAAATGTACTTATATTTTTTTACCTGAAACCATGAGTCAGTGTTTGCTTGAGTCAAAGTAATTGTCGTCCCTTTGTGTAATCTCTGCTACTGTTAGGCAGAAACCTGTGCAGTTCCATTAGGGACCACTGCAAAAGGCTTAAGACTACAGGTGTTGGCAGTAAACCCAATTGGTAGCAGTCTGTACCACCCAGATTTACCTGGTAGCTGTGGCTGAGCAGCCAGACTTCTCTCAAGAAGGGTTAGACAGTATATAGAGTATACAAGATAGGTACCAAAATACAGTAGCACAAGCAAACACTGACCAGAGCTTTGGTATCAAAGTATAACATTATTTATTTAAAGACACACTTATAGAAACACTCCAGCACTATTATTGTAAGCAAGTTCAAAACACAGTCACTATTAATATATATACATCCCTTATTCCTTATTAGACAAGTCTTAGTTAACACCACTTATTTTCAGACAGAGGTGAGCGCTTAACTGAAGATGGCACTCCAATAAGTTATCAAAGAAGGGAGGGAAGAGGCAGAAATTAGAAAAGCACACAACACTAATACTTTAGAAGCACCCAGCAAGGCAGGAAAGTCAAAGTCTACTTGTGAGCAAAAAGTTCAGAGGCCAGGCTCCCTCTTAGAGAGAGCAGAGAACCAATGCGCCCAAGATCACACAGTTTAAGAGGCTCGAAAAAAAAGTCTTGCAGGGAGTTCAAAAAGGAATTAGTTCAGCTCAGAAAAGTTCAGTTAGCCAGCCTAGGGTAAGCCCAGGTAGTAAGTCGAGGATTTAATAGACACCCCGTACAGACCGTTGCAAGGGAGGCTAGGTGGACACAGTACCTTTAAAATGGAGAGGATCCTCCAGCGGGGGCAGTTGTTCCTGGCAGCGGGTGCAAGTTGCGGCGTCGTCCAGAGGAAGAGAAGATCTCGACGTGGAGGAAAGCTGAAGGTCGTTGCACTGCCAGGGAAGAAACCAGCTGCGGAGTTCTCCAGTTAAAAGGTACTACCCTTTTATTCGCGGTAGTGGTAAAACGTGGTATCCCGGTTGCCGGGGTGCTTGGCACAGGCAAGGCGGCCACAAGGTGATCCGGGAAGGCGAAAAGGCAGACAAACTGGTTATCCCCACCAGTCAAAGGAAGAAGACTCCTCGGAATGAAGATCTTCTCTGTCGTCGGGAAAAGTGGTGAGACGGTTCAGCAGGGCTCCACCAGTGGTGTCGTCGTTGCAGGTCGGCTTAGCTTCTCCCTCCTTGGATTCTTTAGGTCCTGTGGTGACGTCTGAAGTTCCAGTCCCAAAGCTGTGCTTTTATGCAGAAAAACCTCCATTCATCAGTCCTAGCTGTCACTCAAACATGCTAAGTGGTGAGCCGGGCGGCTCACCACTTGGCCAAGCACACAAGAGTGCGACTTGAGTTGCTGAGGCAACTCAGTCCAGGGTGCCTAAACCCCGCTCCCACACATCCTGTAGACCCAGACAGAGTGGCACCACTTTTGGAGGCTTCTGTGTAGAAGCCCGCCAAAAAGTGGAACAAAGGGCTCGACTTGGGTTTTAGTTACAGAGGCGAACACAAACGCCATTTTAAAACCGAGTTCTGGCAAAAAGACCCAACCGGGGAATAAATATTAAATAAATAACCTGACGGTATCTTTAATATTGCACCAGAAAGTGGTGCGTTTAAAATGAATGGGAAAATCCCATAGAAAATATTCCAGTGAAATATTTTGCGTGGTAACCACTGCCACCAGCCAGAAACTCGACGAGGGGGGACAGCACAGTGCCCCCTCGAAAAACAGACCCACGGGCAATCTAATTACCCCTACCAGTACTTCCACAATATGATGGTTTGTACTGGTTCTGTTCCCAATTTACGACTAGTAAAGTCAATGGTGACTTTACATGCCCTGGGAGACAGTAGTCAGTCCCAGGGTATGGAGTCTATGTTTGGGGTCACTATGACACCCCTGTGTTACTGCACTGAGGGTGCTGTGTAACACACTTACCAAAAACCACATGAAACCCTATGGAGTAAAAAGACCACATAGCCCGTAAAACACATTACAAAGTCAAAGGATATCTCAAATTATGTCTAAGAGTGGGAGAAAAAGAGTCTCACTCTTAGCAGGAGACAAAAATAAACCCCAAAAAATCCAGCAAAGCTGCTGGGAGACTCACTAGGTTTGGGAAATTAGCCTTAACAGAGAATTCTCCCTAACACTCGACCCCCCCCCCCAGACTAAGGGACAGGAGGATTTAATCCACTCCTGGATGAATCTCATACCTCTAGTCGGTTATAAACACCCTAGAGAGACCATCAGCATTTTGGTGGTGACACCTTGACCTATGTTCTATGGTCAAATCAAAGGTTTTCCTTTGTAAGCTATATGACCTACAAACCCTTTGAGGAACATCAGTCTTTTTGAAACTATAGGGGATCTGGTGGACCAGTCCCTCAGAAGTTGGTACAACCTCTGAACCTGTGTTAGGCTTTTTCAAGGGGCCCTTATAAAGGATTCCCTTAGATCTAGAGGGGCCTCCAGAGGTCCTCACCACTTCTCTGTTGGGAGATGGTTGGGTTTTAGGCCTCTTGGTTGGAGGGGATGGAAATAAGCAAGGTACATGCTTCTCCTTCCTCTTAGATCTACCCTTACCTACTTTAGGAGTTTCACTCTCAAGATTAGGATTTGAGTTGGAGTCTTCAGTAGAAGGTCCAACAGTCTGGAGGTCTTTGGCCTTAGACTTTTCTTTCCTGGTTTTCCACCAGCACTGAGAATTACCAGTTCTCTTAGGCCTAGGTAGGGGTCCAGTAGGTCTATCCACCTCTTCCTCAGAAGCAGGGGGAGTCAAAGACTCTAAAACTGGGTGAACAATGATGGAGCTTGGTTCGGGCTCCCATTTCCCTAACATTTTAGCCTGAAATTTGCCTGGGTCAGAGGTCAACTTACCAACACCAGGGCTTGTAGTGGGGTTCTCAGTCGAGGGTCCCACAGGCTTAGAGTGGGACCTTAAGGTGGCCTCTCTAGCCAATTTGGTTTGGTTCTGGGTCTCCATACTGGGAGGCCTGGGGGTACTGGATACTACTCCTAGAGTTCTTAGATCATTCCCCAACAGGACTCTCCCAGGCACCTCAGTCTGAACACTGACAGGAATCAACACTGGCATGCCATTACACTGAATGAGGGCTGGTAGAATTGGAACCATTTGGACAGGGCCTCCAGACATCTTAGTGGGACCTTTGGGTGCCTTAGCAACATCCTCAGGCCTGAAAAAGCTTTCATCCACTACTGTTCTGCTGGCCCCAGAGTCTCGCCTGGCAGGAGTATCCTGACTATTGACAAGAATACTGTCCACATAATAAACTTTCTGGTATGGAGTTGTACACACTCCTATTCTGATCACTAACCAGACCCATGGACTCTACTGTTACACTTGTTTGAAGACCCAAGGTTTCTTCAGCAAAGACTTTAAAGTGAGCACTAGCCATTTGGACTTCCTCCTCAGGAGTGAAGGCTAAGGAGACTGTGCTGATCCCTGCAGGTTTACCCTTACATCTGGGATCTCCTTTGATATGGCCAGTGGCCCCACAGAGATAGCATGTTCCAAATGCTCTCTGAAAGGGTGGCTTGGTCTGACCTCCTTCTGGTTTGTGACCAGAGGGTACACTAGCCTGTTGTGGTTTACCTTGGGGCTTACCCTGGTTATTTTGTTGTTTTGGCGCCCTCTTTGGTTTGGGAGGTATTAGAAATCTCTTGGTTCCCTTTTGGTGGCTGCTTTCCCTCATCCTTTTTCTGAGTGACCCCTGAATCCTTGTGAGTAGCCCTGTTGGCAACCCACATGTCAGCAGCCTTAGCTAGCTTCCTGGAATCCAATTCCTTTGAATCAGCCAAGTGCTGTCTGAGCTCAGGAGAGCAGGCATCATAAATTGACTCCAACATAACAAGATTTCTCATTCCCTCATAAGTGTTCACCTTGTAACCCTTAATTCATCCTTCTAAGTTTTTCAAACTTTCACTCACCCAGGTAGCCCGAGGGGTACCATCATTCTTTTTGAGGGTCCTAAACCTATTAAGGTACTTGGAAGGGGTCTTCCCAAATCTAGCTATTAAAGCTACCTTCACACATTCATAATCCTTTCTATCCTCCTCCCCCAACTCCATTACCACATCAGTTGCAACAGGGGGGAGCCTAGAGAACAACCAGGAAAGAAACTAATTTCCTGTAATGTTCTGGAGCCCATGATTATGCTCAAACAAACTCAACCAATCCAACACATCCAACTTAGGCTCATACATACCCACAAGCTCTTTAGGCTTCCGGGTTCTTTTGGGACTGGAACTCCTAGAGGATCCGGAGAGAGAAGCATTTTCAACAGACAATTTCTTCATCTCTAACTCATGCTTGAGCTCCATTTCCCTGAGCCTTAGTTCTTTATTCAGTTCTTGGTGTCTTTGTTCTGCTTGAGTATTAAGTTTCTTAAACTCCAATTCAAGTGTCATTTTCTCTAGTTCCAGAGAAGGAACTAGAGGACTAAATGTGGGACCTGGCAAATGTCCAGTAGGTACAGCTGGCAGAGCAGGTAGAGGCCTAGGGGGGACAACTACATCATCTTCACCCTCCTCTTCTGCTTCTGACTCAAGATTATCAATACTATGATCAATATCAATATCATTACTGTTATCTACATTTGCTGGAGTGGTAGGTTCCTGTGAACCACCATCCAGACTTTGGTTTGCTAACAACCTTTCTATTAGCTCCATGTTCTTGCCTTTAGTCAGGAGATTCTTATGCTTACAGAGAACTCTTAAACAATCAGCAGTTTTTGTAGCAAGGGACTCTTGACTATAACTTTCCATAGTTGACGGGTTAGAAAATAAACTTTCTTAGAGCTAAGCTTTGTGGTTAGTTGCAGTAAGGTATCTATAAGCACACTAAAATGTATACTCAATACAAATCCTACCGCTGTACACCAGTGTTGGGCATAAATCTGTGCAGTTCCCTTAGGGACCACTGCAAAAGGCTTAAGACCACAGGTGTTGGCAGTTTGGTAGCAGTCTCTACCACCCAGATTTACCTGGTAGCTGTGGCTGAGCAGCCAGACTTCTCTCAAGAAGAGTTAGACAGTATATGGAGTATACAAGATAGGTACCAAAATACAGTAGCATAAGCAAACACTGACCAGAGCTTTGGTATCAAAGTATACAATTATTTATTTAAAGACACACTTATAGAAACACTCCAGCACTATTATTGTAAGCAAGTTCAAAACACAGTCACTATTAATATATATACATCCCTTATTCCTTATTAGACAAGTCTTAGTTAACACCACTTATTTTCAGACAGAGGTGAGCGCTTAACTGAAGATGGCACTCCAATAAGTTATCAAAGAAGGGAGGGAAAAGGCAGAAATTAGAAAAGCACACAACACTAATACTTTAGAAGCACCCAGCAAGGCAGGAAAGTCAAAGTCTCACTTGTGAGCAAAACGTTCAGAGGCCAGGCTCCCTCTTAGAGAGAGCAGAGCACCAATGCGCCCAAGATCACACAGGTTAAGAGGCTCGAAAAAGTCTTGCAGGGAGTTCAAAAAGGAATTAGTTCAGCTCAGAAAAGTTCAGTTAGCCAGCCTAGGGTCAGCCCAGGTAGTAAGTCGAGGATTTAATAGACGCCCAGTACAGACCGTTGCAAGGGAGGCTAGGCGGACACAGTACCTTTAAAATGGAGAGGATCCTCCAGCGGGGGCAGTTGTTCCTGGCAGCGGGTGCAAGTCGTGACGTCGTCCAGAGGAAGAGAAGATCTCGACGTGGAGGAAAGCTGAAGGTCGTTGCACTGCCAGGGAAGAAACCAGCCGCGGAATTCTCCGGTTAAAAGGTACTACCCTTTTATTCGCGGTAGTGGTAAATCGTGGTATCCTGGTTGCCGGGGTGCTTGGCACAGGCAAGGCGGCCACGAGATGATCCGGGAAGGCGAAAAGGCGGACAAACTGGTTATCCCCACCAGTCAAAGGAAGAAGACTTCTTGGAATGAAGATCTTCTTGGTCGTCGGGAAAAGTGGTGATACGGTCGTCGCCAAAAAGTGGAACAAAGGGCTCGACTTGGGTTGGAGTTACAGAGGCGAACACAAACGCCATTTTAAAACTGAGTTCTGGCAAAAAGACCCAACTGGGGAATAAATATTAAATAAATAACCCAGCGGTATCTTTAACATTGCACCAGAAAGTGGTGCGTTTAAAATGAATGGGAAAATCCCATAGAAAATATTCTGGTGGAATATTTTGCGTGGTAACCACTGCCACCAGCCAGAAACTCGACGATGGGGGACTGCACAGTGCCCCCTCGAAAAACAGACCCAGGGGCAATCTATTTACCCCTACCAGTACTTCCACAATATGATGGTTTGTACTGGTTCTGTTCCCAATTTAAGACTAGTAAAGTCAATGGTGACTTTACATGCCCTGAGAGACAGTAGTCAGTCCCAGGGTATGGAGTCTATGTTTGGGGGTCACTATGACACCCCTGTGTTACTGCACTGAGGGTGCTGTGTAACACACTTACCAAAAACCACATGAAACCCTATGGAGTAAAAAGACCCCATAGCCCATAAAACACATTACCAAGTCAAAGGATATCCCAAATCATGTCTAAGAGTGGGAGAAAAAGAGTCTCACCCTTAGCAGGAGTAAAAAATAAAACCCAACAAATCCAGAAAAGCTGCTGGGGGACTCACTAATAGGTTGCTGGGGGAATCTAATAGGTTTGGGAAATTAGCCTTAACAGAGAATTCTCCCTAACAGCTACTGCTCATATACTCTTGAGATAAGCCTGGCTGCTCTGCTACTGCTACCACTATAACTTAGTAGTACAGGCTTGTACCAAAGTTAAATCTTGTATTGCCACCTGTAGTCTTAATCAGCTGTGGTGGTCCCTAAGGGCACTGCACAGGATTCTGCCTAACACTGGTGTACAGCGGTGGGATTTGGAAGTAGAGTGATTACACTTAGAGTACTGCTGTTGCTTGGGTTCAACTAACCACAAGGCTAACACCACTAAATCTATTTTAACTGAGAAATCATGTCAAGTATGGAAAACTACACGGAAGAGAGTATTTTACTCTATACTTCTGAGGTTCTTAGAACCATGTGTAAAGATAAGAAACTCTCTGGTAAAGGAAAGAAATCTGAACTGGTTGCAAAGTTAATGGGAAAAAGTCTGGAGAGTGGGTCAGAAGGGCCTACCACTCCAGCCAATGTGGATTTTTATGTTTCTGATTCTGAAAGTTTTAACTTAGAAGAAGTAGATGAGTCTTTGTTAGGAAACCCTACAACTCCTTTGCCTGCTCTGAATGCACAACCTCTGTCCACATGGACCCTCACAGGTCCTACACCTACTCCTGAATTTATTTAACTTGAGAAAATGAGACTTGAATTAGAAGTGAAACATATTGATGCACAAACTGCTATGAAACATCAAGAGTTGAGGCTCAGAGAAATGGAGCTGAATCAGGAACTAGAAATGAAGAAACTGTCTCTAGAAAATGCTTCTCTCCCAGAGTCTTCTAGGTCTTCCAGCCCTAAGAGACCCCGTATGCCAAAGGAAATGATTGGTATGTATGAGACTAAACTTGATGTTTTGGATTGGTTAGCAATGCTTGAGTACAATCATGGGATTCAAGGCATCTCAGGGAATCAGTTGATTCCTTGGCTTTTCTCTAGGCGTCCCCCTGTTGCAAGTGATGCTGTAATGGAGTTGGGGGAGGAGGATAAACAGGATTATGTGTGTGTGAAACTAGCATTAATAGCTGGTTTTGGGAAGACCCCTTCTCATTATCTTAAGAGGTTTAGAACCCTCAAAAAGCATGTTGGTACCCCTTAGGCTACCTTGGTGTGTGACTGTTTGAAAAACTTAGATGGTTGGGTTAAGGGTTACAAAGTGAACACTTATGAAGATTTGAGGAATCTTGTAATGTTGGAGTCTATTTTTGATGCCTGCTCTCCTGAGATTAGACAGCACTTTGAAAGGGGCCCCTAGGGGTCCCTCGTGCTATGGAAACAAGGCAATGACCATACACAAAAAGATGCGCCAGACACGAGGTTTCAAATTCCCAATACTAGGGTTTATTGCAAGCAAAAGATGGTATCAATTGGCCAATTCTAATCTCACGCCCCGCGACGTGAGTTTCCTAGACCTCGAGGGACGCAAGAGAGCGAATTACATACATCAGTTACATATATACAAAATGCATACCATACAATCAGCAAAGTCATTTTCAACACCCCTCTGTATTAAGTTCCTTTGAACTCGGGATGACGATGGACATATCCGACGAGTATGACGATTATAATGCTTTCGATGTCTATTCTAGTAACAATGTGCAATTTAGAAAGTGCGGAGGCATCTTTTAGAACACAGTGGTTCTGTTCTTGGAAGCAATCTGTACAGGGGGGAAGAGCCACATTCCAAGCTTTGCTATCTATAAGGTACTATTCGTGTCCTGGGAGCCGACACGTTCTAAAGGGTTTTGCGAGGGGGGGCCGTAAGAGAAGCATAATTCAAGCCTTTAACTGTATTATTGTAACATATTCTACCATCGTACGCGACTGGCTGGCAGCTGTGAAGTGATTAAATGCCCTGCAGCTTCCTCCCAAGGCTACAGAGAGGGAGCGTGGGCATTCCTCTCTGGGCTACTCATGAGGAGTTTCAGCAAACTCTTCAGTCCCGCGACCTTGTCCTTTCATATTCAGACAACAATGTTAACAGTTGAGCAGAGTAAGCAGAATCTGCAAGAATTGCAAGCTGCAAAGCAGTTTTTAGACAAAAAGAACAAGTTACTTCTTACCTTGTAACGTTCTTTCGACGTGATGTTCCTCCGACGTATTCCTCATCTTAGATATCTCCTTCCAGCTCTGGTGGCCTTGGAAAAAATTTTCTCTAGAGGGTGCTGCGCGTCGACGTCCTCCGAGTCGATGTCCCTCGACAGCCGCCGTGTCGACGTCATCCTGCCTATAAAGGCCGCGCGCAGCGTCCGTTGCTCAGTTCCGTTTTGTAGCCCACAATAATTTTTTCTGGACTAGACTAATCACCCTGAAGGAGCGTAAGTTGCAACAACAAGTAGTCCTCAGTGCCCACTGGAGGGATCTCATTCTCAGGCGAGCCTCTGGCACTAGGAAAATGCAGGATGCCATGAGGCCTAGCAACCTCAAAAAGTCGAAGGCTGGAAGGCTGGAAGACGTTGGGCATCTTGGAACTTGGTAACCATCTGTAGAATATCTTGAGCCCTAACCTCTGGTAGCGAGGCTTTTCCCAGGGAAGTGTCCAGGATCGCTCCTATGAACTGGAGTCTCTGCGATGGTATCATTTGTGACTTCTTTAAATTGAGGGAGAAGCCCAGTTTGTGAAGGGAGTGGCACACGTGATTTAGCTGGATCTGAGCTTGTTCTGAAGAAACAGCCCTGATCAACCAATCGTCCAGGTAGGGGTAGACGTGAATCCCTTCCCTCCTTCGACTTGCCGCCACTACCGACATTAACTTGGTGAAGACCCTCGGGGCGGAGGTCAGCCCAAATGGCAGCACTCGAAATTGATAGTGAGAGTTGCCAATTGCGAACCTCAGGTATTTCCTGTGTTTGAGATGGATAGGCACATGGAAATAAGCGTGCTGAAGGTCCAGAGATACCAACCAGTCCTGGAACTGAAGGGCCTGGAGGATCTGAGAAAGAGTAACCATCTTGAATTTGTCTTTCCTGAGGAATTTGTTCAATTCTCGCAAGTCCAAGATGGGTCTCAGTCCTCCATCTTTCTTTGGAATGAGAAAGTAAGGGGAGTACCAGCCCTTGTTCCTCTCCGCTAAAGGTACCGGTTCTATGGCACCTTTCTCTAGCAGGTCCAAAGTTTCCTGCAAGAGGAGCGGATCTGGAGCTTTCTGAGAGCTGATCCCCGGTGGATGACTCTGAGGTATGCATAGGAAAGGCAGGCAGTAACCTTGGGCAACTGTTTCCAATGCCCAAGCATCTGACGTGATAGCCTGCCATACCGCCAGATGATGAGTCAACCTGCCTCCTACAGGTGTCCTGTGAGGGAAGTCCTCAGAGTGGTTTTGGGGCGGCTGATGCAGATGCCGATGGTAAAGAGGCTCCTGCTGTTGCTGCGGCTTTTGAATATCTACCCCGTCCACCTCGGGTAGTTCTTCTTTGTCCCCTTTGAGCCGGTCGTCCTCTTCCGAATGCGGAGTAGAAGCGAAAGGACTTGCCCCTCGCAGAGGTTCCTGTGGGACGAAAAGGTGTCTGACGGATTGCAGCGCCTAGGGATTTTGCTGCTGCTTTTGAAGTTTGCAGTTTCTCTAAACTGTCATCCGCCTTTTTCCCGAACAAAGAAGAGCCATCGAATGGCATGTTCAAGCGCCTGGCTTGCACATCTGGGGAAAAACCAGACTTTCTCAACCAAGCGAATCTCCTGGTTGTTGTACTTGCCGCCATTGCTCTGCTGATACTGTCAGCCGAATCAATGCCCGTCTGGAGGGATTCGCACATAGCGTCTTTACCGTCCTGTATGATATTCAGGAACGCATCCCTTTCTTCTCCCTCCGGGATGCAGTCAGCCGCTGTAGAAGCAGACTCCCAAAGTGTATGGCTGAATCTAGCAAGGGTGCAAGTAGCATTAACAGATTTTAACGCCATGCTACATGCCGAAAAAACTTTCTTTGCCATAGCATCATATTTTTTATCGTCCCTGTCCTGTGGGACGGTAGGATAAGCCGTCTTGACATCGGTAGAGGAGGCTGCCTGTACTACCAGACTTTCTGGGGATGGGTGTTTTGACAAAAACTCCGGGTCTGTAGAGGATACCCTGTATTTTGTAGACAGTTTTTTATTTACTGCCGGGACAACATCTGGGGTTTCCCAGTTCGTCATAATCTTCCTCTAAAGAGCTTTATGAAAAGGCACCACAGGATCCTCCTGTGGGCCTTTGTCAAGAATATCCGTGAGGTCATCTTGTTGGAAAGATTGTGAAGGTGCAGACCACCCCATAAACTCTGTGATCCTGGCCATTAAGGTCATCACACCTATAGGGGGTTTCAGCATGCTCCCCCGGGTCTGGCCTAGCAAACTCCACCTCAGGAGAAGTGTCTAACCCACTTGCCTCATGTAAGGAATCATGAAGATCCTTTAACCTGCGTTCATCAGAGGAAAATTCCTCTCTAATTGGGGATACAGGTCCCTGCAACTCAAATGTGTCTTCCTGTTCAGACAATTCACCCTCTTCCATAATTGAGGACATAGTTCTCAATTGTTCTGAACTCATAAAGGGTGTAAAGCCCATTTCCAAGGCAGAGGGTGCCGAACTTGTCATAATCGGCCTCGAAAACGTCGATGTCGTCGACACCGACGTCAAAGGCTTCGAGCGTGGCGTCGAAAACAAAGGCGGAGGCCTCGATGACCTCGACAGAATTGGGATTCTGCTCGACAATCTCGAAGCCATCGTCATCGAGGACCTGGGGATAGTCACTGGGTGTGTCGTAACCGTGACTTTTCTTGGCCTCGACGCCGTTGTCGAAGCTGGCGTCCAGTCGACGGACCCGTGTCGAAGGTCCCTTCGACAACGGCGTCGAAGACACCGACCTCGGCGTCGACGGAACCTTCGTCGACGGCGTCGACGGAACCTTCAAGGAAGGTTTGGAGGTCATAGTCCTACTCGAGGGTTCGAGACGCACTCGAGAGGTTTCCTTCACCGGGTACTGCGACTCGCGGCGTTTTTGACCTTCGGGTCTTTCGACCAGAGCATCGCTCTCGGCAGTCTTCGAGGGGGTCGAGGCCGCTTTCTCAAAGACGCTCATCATATTTTTGCGGAATTCCTCCCATTCAGCCCGGGAACTATGTTTCGTGGGGCAAGGGATTCTCTTTGGCGAAACAGAGGAAGAGGAAGACGGAGAAGGGGATCTTCGACGTCTCCTCTTTGAGTGCTTCGATCTCGAGGAGTGATGGGACCCACTCCGAGACCTGGAGCGCAAATAGTGACGAGGAGACGAATGTCTCGACTTCGTCGACGAAGAAGAAGCTTTAAAAGTCTTACCTTTCTCCAGCTTCCCCCATGCTCCTTCAGGGCCTTAGCTGTCATGGACATACAGTCCTCGCACTCCGAACAATGGTGTTCAGCTCCCAAACACCACATACAAACTCTGTGAGGGTCAGTCAGCGACATCTTTTTACCACAATCTCGGCATTTTTTGAAGCCGGATCGAGGAGTTGTCGGTTCCGATGAAGAAGCCATTGAGTACGGATCGAATAACTCGAGGTAAATAGGTTTAACCTGACAAAACTGAGCAAGGGTATTCCGAGGCACTGAGTAAGCGCGGAAAAACGGAACTGAGCAACGGACGCTGCATGCGGCCTTTATAGGCAGGATGACGTCGACGTCGATACGGCGGCTGTCGAGGGACATCGACTCGGAGGACGTCGACGCGCAGCACCCTCTAGAGAAACATTTTTTCGAGGCCAGCAGAGCTGGAAGGAGATATCTAAGATGAGGAATACGTCGGAGGACACAATCCCTTCGAAGCAATGGTTAACAAGCAAAATGGCGATTCTTACTACATTTAAAATGGCTGCTCGTCGGTCAAGCATAGCAGTTCATATTTCTCCAATTCAGTGCATAAAACGGTTGGCCCACGGCCATCAAGTTACGTCTATCATTCAAATGAAGGGTATTCATTTTTCCAGAAGGAGATAGATCCTAAGACGTTAGCTAAGGCTGCTGACTTGTGGGTTGCCAACAGGGCTACTCACAATGATTCTGGGGGCAACTCAGAAGAAGGAAGAGGGAAAGCTGCCCAAGAACAACAACAAGGAGAATTCCAATAATTCCCATCCAAAAGAGGGCCACAAACATAACCAGGGTAAGCCACACGGTAAACCGAATCAGGCTAGTGTACCACCTGGTTCAACACCAGATGGAGGTCAGAGCAAGTCCCCATTCCAGAGAGCATTTGGGAAATGCTTTGTTTGTGGAGTGCCTGGCCATGTGAAAGGAGATCCCAAGTGTAAGGGTAAACCTTCAGGGATCAACACCGTCTCCTTAGCCTTCTCCCAGGTGGATGAAGTACCTATGACAAGTGGAAACTTTCAGCTACTAGCTGATGAGCCCATGAGAGTCTCAGCTAGTGTTTCTTTAGTGTCCTTGGGTCTTTGGGAACAACAGAACTTAGATGTCTACAACTCAATCCCAGATAATACTAAAGAGTATTACAAAGATAGTGTTCTTGTGAATGGTCAGGAGACCCC
Source organism: Ambystoma mexicanum (assembly GCF_040938575.1). Taxonomy (NCBI): domain Eukaryota; kingdom Metazoa; phylum Chordata; class Amphibia; order Caudata; family Ambystomatidae; genus Ambystoma; species Ambystoma mexicanum. The sequence goes on from NC_090932.1 coordinate 1,602,123,213, forward strand.
TGCCATCAGAGACACTGGAGCCAGCATAAATGTGGTTGATGAATGTTTTTGCAAGGTGGAGGATGTTGCTAAGGCACCCAAACACCTAGCCAAGTTAGCTGGAGGCCCTGTGCAAATGGTTCCCCAGTTACCAGCTCTCATTCAGTGTAATGACATTACTGTCAGGATACCTGTAAGTGTGCAGAATAACGTACCAGGGAGGGTGCTGTTGGGTAATGACCTTAAAACTCTTGGGGTTGTGTCTAGTACCCCCAGCCCCCGCATCCCCAGAAGGAGGAAGCAGGAGCACACAAGGTCTGCAAGGGAGAGAACCTTAAGAGGCTCTCCTGGGGACATGATAGAGGAAGCTATCACCCCAAGTCCACAGGACTTACCTACTGTCATTGAAGGGCAAGAAAAGACAAAAGGGAAACCTAAGTCTGCCAGCAAGAAACCAGCAAGCACTCCTGTGCCCAGAAGGACATCTCCGAGACTGTCCAAAGTCACACCTGTGACTCCAACACCAGCTGAGGCTGAGTCTGAGGTTCAACCCTGTATGGTCAAACTAGATACTGAGGAATCAGATCTAGAAGAGGATCATACCTTGGTAGGAGATCTTGACTGTGTTGACCATCCTGAGCTGCAGTCTTTACTGGCAGAAGGTGGACCCAACAGGGAGGATTTCAGCAAGGGACAAAGAGAGTGTCCTACCTTGGAAGGTCTTCGCCAACAGGCCACTTCCCAGCTCAATGAGACTGAGCCTGGGAAGCATAGGTTGCACTGGGAAGATGGCCTCTTCTACAGTGAACCAACTGAGTCATCCCCTGGAGACTACAAAAGACTTGTAGTACCTCTAGTGAAGCGACTCAGGTTTCTGCAGTTAGCCCATGAGGTACCTTTGGCTAGTCACTCCAGTTTTAAGAAGACCAAAGAAAGGCTATCTCTGCACTTCTACTGGCCTAAGATGGGTACAGAAGTAGATAAATATTCTGCAGAAGCTGCCACACTTGCCAAACCTCTGGCAAGAGTGGGTCCAAGAATGTGGCACCCTTAGTGCCTCTCCCAGTGGTGGGAATTCCTTTTGAGAGGGTGGGGACTGACATTGTTGGTCCTCTTGACCCTCCCACATCTTCAGGCAACAGGTTTATCCTGGTTGTAGTGGACCATGCCACTAGATTTCCTGAAGCCATACCTGTGGGTACTGTTACGGCTCTGGCTGTGGCTAAGGCCCTATTTGGTATTTTTACCAGAATAGGTTTTCCTAAGGAGGTGATATCTGACAGGGGATCACATTTTATGTCCCACTACATGCAAACCATATGGAAAACCTGTGGAGTTACCTACAAGTTCTCAACTGCCTACCGCCCTCAAACCAATGGGCTGGTAGAGAGGTTTAACAGAACTATGAAGAGTATGATAGGTGCTTTAGAAGAACCCCTTAAAAGAAAGTGGGACCTTCTACTGCCATGCCTTCACTTTGCTTATAGAGAAGTCCCTCAGGAGGGAGTAGGATTTAGTCCCTTCAAACTTCTCTATGGCCATCCAGTCAGAGGTCCATTGGCCCTGATTAAGGAAGGGTTGGAGAGTGCTCCTTCCCCCAAGCCAGTCAGATTGACTGACTATGTTATAGGTCTCCGCAGGAGAATGTCACACATGATGGCAGAAGCAAGTGATAACTTGGGGGCTGGTCAAGCTCTGGTCAAGCTTTGGCATGACCAGAAGGCTAACATGGTTGAGTTTACTCAATACCAGCTTGTTCTTGTTATGGTCCCCACAAGGCAGAGGGCCTTGCAGGACAAATGGATAGGACCCTTCAAGGTTGTGGGTAAACTTGGAGCGGTGAACTATCTGGTGGACGTAGGCAACCCTAAGGAGGCTCCCAGTGTCTTTCACACCAACCGTTTGAAGGCTTATGTCTCTAGACCTGATATAGGAGCTCTGCTTCTAGCTTCAGCTCAGGAGGAGGAGGAGAGTGAACCTCTGTCTGACCTCCTCAGAGGCTTACCTTTAGATGAGCAAGTGGAAGGAGTTAATTTCTCTTCCAGTCTCACTTCTGACCAGCAGGATAAGTGCAACTTTCTGTCAAATCTGTTTACTTCCCTGTTCTCACTTTCACCAGGCTTGACCCCTTAGGACCAGCATGAAATAAACACTGGTGACTGTTTACCTGTCAAAAGCAGAGGGGAAGAAATGTCAGAACATATCGGATCCCACATAAGGAATGAGGTCAACAAGATGCTTGAACTCAGGGTTATAGAGCCCTATACTAGCCCATGGTCTAGCCCAGTTGTGCTTGTTCCAAAGGCAGGATCCAAAGAATTGAGATTCTGCGTGGACTATAGAGCTCTAAATGCAGTCACGACGACTGATGCCCATCCTTTGCCTAGGACAGATGAGCTGGTGGACAAACTTGGCGCAGCCAAGTACCTCAGCACATTTGACCTAATGTCAGGCTATTGGCAAATAGCCCTGACAGACCATGCCAAGGAGAAAACTGCATTCTCCACTCCAGCTGGCCTCTACCAATTCAAGGTGATGCCTTTTGGGTTAAAGAATGGACCTGCTATATTTCAGAGGATGGTCAATCAAGTTCTGAATGGGATGAAGGACTTCTGCATGGCATACGTGGATGACATTGCAGTGTTCAGCCCTACATGGAAAGAACATATTGAACGCCTTGGTTTTGTATTGCAGGCTCTGGAACAGGCCCATCTGACCATAAAGGCGGGCAAATGTCAAATGGGTCAGAGTTCAGTGGTCTACCTTGGGCATGAGGTAGGAGGAGGTGAAATAAGGCCATTGCCTAGCAAAGAACACGCTGTACAAAACTGGGCCACCACTACTACTCAAACCCAAGTGAGAGCCTTTTTAGGTCTCACTGGATATTACAGGAACTTCATAGAGAACTATGGGACCATAGCTTCTCCCTTGAATGTCATCTCCTCTCCCAAATTTCCTAAAAAGGTCAGGTGGAATGAGGAGTGCAATCAAGCCTTTGAAGGTCTAAAGAAAGCCCTTTGTCAAGCTCCAGTCCTAAGAGCTCCTGACTATCACCAACCCTTCATTGTACAAACTGATGCTTCAAATATAGGTATGGTTGCAGTCCTTAGTCAACTGGATGAGAAAGGTAGGGAACACCCCATTTGTTTCATCAGCAGGAAGTTAAAGGATCCTGAGACTGGACAACCCCCCTGCTGCGTGAATGACAGCCAGGCTTTGTGAATGGGGGTTTTGCGCATAAAAGGCAGGTCTCTTGGGCTAGAAGTCAGAGTCGCCTCTGGAACTACAAGGAACCGAAGAGAAGCAGAGAGAACGCCGGCTGCTGCAACTACCCCGTCCCGGTGAAGCCCTGCTGCAGTCCTGAGCTATCTACCCTTCGACAACTAAGAGGAGATCCAGTCTGGAGTCTTCTTCCCCTGAGCCTGGTGGGGATAACCAGCTCATCTTCTTCAGCCAGAGATCTCTGCCGTGGTCGAAATCGCTGCACATTGCTGTAGTGGTCTGGATGGCCACCTGCTGAGCCTCTCCTGTTTTTAAGGAGCACACCTTTTCATAGGCACTGCTGCCGGCTTCATCCCTGTGTGGTGCAGACCCCCTTCAGACATCCTCCTTCACAACGAAGCTCCAGGAATCGTGGGTCTGCGGGAAACCAACAGGAACAACTGCCAGGGCACCAGCTGCATCGTGGAAATAAGGTACTGTGTTCTACTTAAGGAAACTGGGTGAATCCCCTTTTCTTCATCTCCAAGGCTCGTCCTTGTCTTCCCTCCTTCTTATAACTTTTGCTTCCGAACATTTACAATATTCAAGTACTCTTTGGCTCTAAGGAATCGTGAACTGTCTAACGGTGTGATCTTAGGCACAGGCCTTCGGTGTCACCTAAACCTGGCTCCGACCCTTTGACTTTTGAACTCCTGTTTCTGAGTGTTTTTCGATACTGTTTGCCTAACCTAAATATTGCCTGTGATTTTTTCCTCCAACTCCCTCTGGGTAACTCAGGTGCTAAGTGTGTTCTTGCCCCGGTAGCATTTCATGTAACGGATACGCGTTTATTTAGTAGACCGAACTGTCAAAAAGTGATTGCAACCATATCCGCGGTATCGTGCTTTGTTCGCAACACCGGTTCATTCAAACACAGGGTACTTACCCTGAGACTTACTGTACAAAGTGAATTGGTTAGTGTGGTATATTTAACGTGTGGTTTTGTTTAAAGTTTAATAGAGGTGTTGTGTTTATAACTGATGGTTTCAAATTAAATGTACTTATATTTATTTAGCTGAAACCTTGAGTCAGTGTTTGCTTGAGTCAAAGTAATTGTGGTCCCTTTGTGTAATCTCTGCTACTGCTCATATACTCTTGAGATAAGCCTGGCTGCTCTGCTACTGCTACCACTATAACTTAGTAGTACAGGCTTGTACCAAAGGTAAAACCTGTATTGCCACCTGTAGTCTTAATCAGGTGTAGTGGTCCCTAAGGCCACTTCACAGGTGTGTGCCTAACACCGTGGTAAAGTATGTGGTCTTAAATGCGAACTGTATGGTACGGCTTTCGAGAAACTCTTTGAACTTATGTGGGTTTCCATCATATTACCTCCGGGCAATGAAGACGGAGGGAGTTCGGGGCCTAATGTTGCTCAAGCAACCTGTTGCCTGAGATAGGCATTTTCTTGTTTCAGGTTTTGCACCTCGTGGGTCGGGGACTGCATAGCAGACATCAGTTGCTGCATCTGTTCCATGATATCTATTTCTGTGGCGTCGGTATCTGAAGGGGGGCTTCACAGGAAAGGAACCTCAAGCAATGGCAAATCAACTAACCTGGATCAGGTGGCAGCAACTGAGGAGTGGAAAATCCCCCTGGAGACTCTGCTTCCCTCTGCCTGTTAAGCAAGAATCAGAGAGGCACAGAGACCCCAGTGAAACCCTCTGGGCTTAGAAAACCCTGATGTCAGGAGCGTTGCGGCTGTTGGTGTTCTTCTAGGCGTTGAAGACACTGGCTGTAGAACCCTCAGGAGCGGAATGAATCAGAGAGTCTGATAAATGAGAAAGAAAAGGTAAGTGGTCTTATAGAACCAGAAGCGAGAGCCAGAAGAAATGGTGTGTATCTTGCAGTGAGCCGAGTGGAGAGATACTTTCGGGTGTTCCGGGATGAATGCGTGTTTCCTGCTGTAAGGAAGGAGGTTCTTTAAGAATCCAACTTGCAGCTCGGAGAGAGGATAGGTAAGTATTGCTTACAGATTCCCCACCAGCTTTAACTGCATGTGCAGCGTAGATAGTGATATCGAAAGCCGCTGTACACTGGTGTGCGCAAGCACGGAATCTGGCCACGGGAGAGATACAGTTCCGTGTAAGAAATGTGTCCAACTGAAAGATAGAGAGAGTGCAGTGGAGCTAATCGCAGAAGGAGGTGAATGTTGAAATATGGAGCGAGGGAATCCTACCGTGACTCAGGCAAGGGATGAGACAGAGTGAAGTATTGTGCCTGGCGAGTCTCCAGAAAGGAGGTGGAGTGACGCCTCAATGTGTCGGAGGTAGTGGGGAGTGAGCTTGGACATGGGAGAAGCCGCGAATGTCTGACAAGAGATCTTGTAAGGAGGATCTGTGGAGACAGCAAAGTTAGGGCAGGAATAAGGCAGAGATTAATAGCAGATGGATTTACTAGGCGTCGGAACTTACAAAGCGTCAATTGCTAGAGTAGCGACGCAAAGAACCCCAGCAGTGTTCTGTTGATATACCGTTCCTAGAGACGGCAGGGGCAGAGCCAGCTGCCTGCATGAACGTTGTGCAGAGCCAAAGGAGAAAGGGGATCCCTGCGGGCCATCTTGGTATGAACTTGGGATACAGCATAACGGAACCTCCCACTGCACCACCAAGACCAGCGCCGGTAGTACGATGTGACAGCATTCTTCAGATGGTTACCAAGTTTCAGAATGCTCACAGTCTACCGGCCTTCAAGTTTTTGAGGTTGCTCGGCCTCATGGCATCCTGCATTTCTCTAGCGCCAGAGGCCCGCCTGAGAATGAGATTCCTTCAATGGGCTCTAAGAACTCAATGGAACAAGTCGAGGTCCACCACGAGGAAATCTACTCCAGCCTTTTTGGCCATTCCTCTCGCCCTTCCAACTGAGGAGTAGAAGCGTAAAGCTCTACCCCTCCAAGGTTTCCCACTAGTACGAAAAGGCAGAGGTTGCCTAACAGTGGCACCTAAAGACTTGGCCGCCGCTTTAGAGGTCTGCAACTTCTCAAGGCTCTCGTCTCGTCTTCTTAAGGCTTCTCGAGGCTTCTCAACATGCAAAAGGCATGTTGAGAAGCCTCAACTGAACATCTGGTGCAAAACCCGACTTCCTCAACCGTGCATGTCTGCGTAATACAGTGCTGGTCGCCATGGATCTGCTGACGCTATCTGCAGTATCCAACCCAGATTGAAGGGATTTACAACTAGCTTCTTTGCCGTCTTTAATAATAGCTAAGAAGCCATCCCTTTCTTCCCCCTCGGGATATGCTCTGCTGCCATAAATATGCAATCCCACAGAGTGTGCAAACATTTTGCTAGGGCAAAGGTGGAGCTGCCTGATTTCAGAGCCATGCTCCCTGCTTAAAATACTTTTTTTGCCCATCATCTAGACCCATGTCGTCCCTATCAGGAGGGATGGTAGGGTACGCTGCCTGCTTCAACGTTGCTGTAGCTTCCTGTACCACCAGACTCTCCGGAGTGGGGTGTTTCAATAGATAGTCGCGTCACTACTGGAGGGGCAGTATTTTCATTAACTGTCGGATTGGTATCTGGAGTTTCCCAATTTCCAGCCACCCTTTTTTGTAAAGCCATGCGGAATGGCAATACCGGGTCAGTTTAGGGACCTTTATCCAAAATATCGGTCAAATCGTCATAGGGGATTGGTGGTCTGCTCCATCCTAGGTAATCTACAACTCTCGACATGTTTTGCCTATATGTTGCGTCGGCATGTTCACCAGGCTCAGGCCTAACGAACTCTAGCTGGGGTGAAGTATCAACTCCACTCGCCGACTGTAAATTGTCATGTAGATCTTTAATCGTGGACCCCTCCGATATCAGACACTGTGGTGCATTGGGTGTCCCATATTGCAACCCAAAAGGAGCATCTTCTTCATCAGAGCGTTCCTCATCTTCATAGATTGAAGAGAGTGATTTGAAAAACTCCTTTCTGGGTAAAGGAGAATAGATTTTTTCAGATGAAGTCAGTGTAGTCTTCGATGGCTTCGATGGAACAGCCAGCGTATGCGGTATAGCTGTCTTTGAAGTTGTCGATATCGATGGCACCGTCGTGGACAAAGGTTTAGTAATCGTCGAGGACATCGTTGGCGTCAACGGTTTTGATGGCGTCGAGGGTCTCGATGGTGTCAAGGACCTCGATCTAGATTTCTCATCGAAAGATGGCCTCGAGCGCTCTTGATGTTTATGAGACTGTTTACCTGGGCTTGAGGGCGTGTGGCTTTTAGGCCGAGATACGTCTTCCACAAAGAGAGGAGCTTCTCTTGCAAGAAGAGGGTCAGGTTCTCCATCTAGAGACCTTTACGCTTGGTTTCTGAAAGGTTGAGCTACAAGGATTGGGACCTCCTCGATGACGTAATAGAGATTTTGCTAGCCAGCAACAAAATCTTTGTACCGTTGGCGTTGGGATACATTCTGCAACTGGTGCAGAGAAATTAATGTAGATCCTTTTCTATGTAAAACACTGGATGTTTTATCCTTTCTGCTATCTTTAGCCAATCTGGGGCTCCAGATTGGTACTATTAAAGGCTACTTGGCGGTGCTGTTCATCTTTTAGCGCTCGTTAGAGAAATGTTCCTACTTCTAAATTCCACTGGTGACACAATTTCTAAAGGGACTCACCAATGTGTTCCCCCCATCTCCTTTCCAGGTTCCAGTTTGGGACCTTAATCTGGTTCTAAAATTTTAATATGTGTGCGGCTGAGGGTTTTATTTAATTGTGTGATGGAGCTGTTAGACGATACTCTCATTGCCATAACAAATCCACTCATTTTTGTGTGCAGGGATTTTAACTTGCATTTGTTGGGTACCAATGGAGAGGTATTTAGGGACTCATCCCTCACACAGAGAGCCCTCTCCTGGGCCACTGAGTCGAAGGAGCGTGGCTTATCAATGTTAAATGGCCAGGTAAAAGGGGATATCACAGGACCATGCATGTGCTCTAGGGGGCTACAACAGGGATGTCTGGATTATTGCTTTGTCTCAGAGAATGTGCTAACGGCAGTTAGCAAATTTGAGGTTGTAGAGATGCTAGTAAGTGACCATAACCTACTAGCTATTAGCTGGGAAGTGGCCCTAGGGGAATCCAATAATATATGGTCCAACCATGTTGAAGTATTCCGGTGTAGAAACAGAGTGAACATAAAAATCTAGCGAGGTCAAGGTGGTTGCTGGGCGCTTCGACAATTTTGTGTCGAATAATCCTAACGTAGTGGATTACGAATGGTACGGTTCCTTTTCTGACCTCTCGGTAAAAACCTTCTATAAACAAAAAGTAGTCCAAATCCTTACCTACGGGGAAGAATAACTTTTGAGCCTTCCCTGAAAAGTATGGGGGATATTGGAGGGCTACTTTTGGAGGAAAGCATTGTGATTACCTGTGGTCTGTATCCATATGAATTTAGGACTCCAATCGATGGAATCAATTGTAACCTGGAAAAATATTTCCCTTTTTAGAAAATGCCTCCAGAGGGATAGTACACTCCCTTTTGACATCTTGAGAAACAAGGACCAATTACCAGGGGATGGGATGTTTGCGATCTGGAAGTCTTGTTGTATGACACATTTTGAGCAGTCCAATATCCCTTTAGAAATGATCATTGCAAATCCATTTGAAAAAAAAATGACAGCAAGAGAGGGATTGGATAACAATGCAATATACTTATGCCAAAAATAAATTGGTGATAAAATCCATCCAGGTAGGAAGAGATTCCCTTCCTCTTCCCTCCTTACCTCCAGAAATTCCCCTTAGCTCACTATCGAGAAATATTTATGAGATGTTGCTTTAAAATTCTTCCCACTAGAGAAATTCAATTAGCTCAGGCAATGTTATTAGAAGGTAACTCATTGTGCTGGTTCTGTGGGGAAAGTGGAGTTACAGAAACATTATTTCACGTAGAGAGTCTGTGTAGTGCTCTGAGGGAGGTTTGCACCCGTCATTTGGAAACATAGATTGCAGTGATAAAATCCCTATCGGCCATTAAATGGTGAGAGATGTTTCAATTGGTTTTAGTCACACAGACATTTTTCTACTTAACCTCTTTGACAAATGTATTGTTTTTACTGCTTATTTATGAAATAGATGTTTGAATTGTGAGTATGCTCTCAACGCTCACTGGATTTTTTTTCCCTCCTCTGCTCCTTCTGGAGGTCTTTATATGGTCCCAGGAATGAAATGTAAATTGTAAAAAGTTTGCTAAACAATAAGTAAACAATATACAATAAAAAAAGATGGTTACCCTTCCTCAGATCCTTCAGGCCCTCCAACTCCAAGACTGGATGGTGTCATTGGACCTTCAGGATGCTTACTTTCATGTGTCTATCCATCACAAGCACAGAAGGTACGTGAGGTTCATGTTTGGCGGTTCTCATTATCACCAAGTTTTCACCAAGTTAATGGCGGTTGTGGCAGCAAGTCTCAGGAGAGGGGGGATTCACGTCTACCCCTGCCTGAACGATTGGCTGATCAGGGCCTGTTCTCCCGAACAGATCCTGGAACATCTCAGCGTCACCAGCCACTCTCTCCACAGACTGGGCTTCTCCCACAATTTAAAGAAGTCACACATGATACTATCACAAAGACTCCAGTTTATCAGAGCAGTCCTGAATACAACCTCAGGGAAAGCCTTGCCACCGAGGTGAGGGCTCAACACATTCTGCAGATGGCCACCAAATTCCAGAATGCCCAGCGTCTCCCAGCCTTTGAATTTTTGAGGTTGTTCGTCCTCATGGCATCCTGCATTTTCCTGGTGGCAGAGGCTCACCTGAGAATGAGATCCCTTCAATGGGCTCTCAGGACACAGTAGTCTCAATTCTCAGGCAAGATGTCAGACCTACTTCAGATTCCAAACAGGGTCACTCGGGATCTCCTGTGGTGGGCTTGTAAGGCCAATATTGTGAAGGGAGAACCTTTTTGGCAACAATGGCCAGAGATAGCAATAGTTACGGATGCCTCACTCACGGGGTGGGGAGCCCAGGCCAACAATCTGACTATCAGCGGTCATTGGTCTCCATTGGAGTCCAAACTACACATCAACAGTTGAGGGCAATCAAACTAGCGCTGAAGGCCTTTTTGGCCTTGGTATGGGGAAAATGTCCTGATAATGTCAGACAACTCGTTGGCCATGCACTACCTCAACAAGAGAGTAGGAGTAGGGCCACTACCACTGTACAGAGAGGCAATGCAGCTCTGGTTCTGGGCAATACAAGAATGAGTCTCTCTATCAGCAGTTCACCTGGCCGGAGAAGAGAACACAGCAGCGGATGCTCTGAGTGGGCGCTAGCTCAGGAAGTCTTTTAAGAGATCTTCACCCTTTGGGTAACCCCTCAAGTGGATCTGTTCGTAACCAGTGTCAACCAGAAGTGCAAACTGCTCTGCTCCAGGGAAATACCCCCAAGAGAAGCTGTAGGGGACACGTTTGTAGTGGACTGGGAGTTTTCACTCCTATACACGTTTTTTCCAGTCCTCATCATTCCTCGCGTGATCAGGAGGTTGAGAACGGGAAATCCATGATGCTAATTGATCCGGATTGGGCCAGGAGGACGTGGTACCCGGACCTTCTGGCCATGTCCATCTGCCCTCCAATCCATCTTCCACAAAGAAAGGACCTTCTGTTGCGAGAGGAGGGTCAAGTTCTCTGTCCAGAGGTTAAGACACTCAACCTTCACGCGTGGTTTCTGAGTGGTTGTGATATAAGGATTGGGACCTCCCGGTTGACATAATGGAAATCTTGCTTTCAGCCAGAAGGGCAGCAACAAATTCTTTGTACTGCTGCCGTTGGAACAAATTTAGAAGCTGGTGCACGGATAAGAATGTGGATCCTTTTCTATGCGCTACACCTATGGTGTTATTTCTTTTGCTACATTTAGAGAATCTGGAGCTCCTGACTGGAACAATAAACTGTTATCTGGCAGCACTTTCAATTTTCAAGCACTCTTCGGAGGAGACCTCATACTTTAAAATTCCTTTAATTATCCAATTTCTAAAAGGTCTCACTAATGTGTTTACACCTGTTCCTTTTTAAGTCCCTGTATGGGATGTAAAGCTTGTGCTAAAGTGTCTAACATGCATTCCATTTGAACCAATGCATTAATGTACGTTAAGACTGTTAACCTTAAAAACCATTTTGCTAGTAGCAATAACGTCAGCCTGCAGGGTGAGCGAGATGCAGGCACATTCCTGTAAACCTTGATACACTATTTTCTTTAAGGACAAAGTTGTTCTTAAGGTGAAACCTTCTCTGCCAAAAATAGTCTCCGACTTCCATTTGTTACAAGGAATTATTTTACCAACTTTTTACCTGCCTCATCATCCTGGAAAGGAAGAGGAGAGGTTACAAAGACTGGACCCGAGAGGGACTCTCAGTTTCTACATCTCACAAATGTCAAAGATTTGCCAGGATGACCAGTTATTCTTTGGCTATACTGGTCACTTTTGTGAAACATTATAGTCTGGATTCAACTTCCACCCAGGAAGGAGGTTTGGGGAGGGCTGTCCTTCATTCTGTCCATGATCATTTTTAAGGACAAGTCTAAATTCGTACTCCCACCGCCAAATGTATTACTGCTTTGGGAGTCTATCAAAAGATGAGGAATACATGGGAGGACACAATCCATTCGAAGAACAAGTTTCTTACCTGTGGTAACGTTCTTTCGATTGGATGTTCCTCCCATGTATTTCTCATTGCTCCTCCCACCCTACCATACCGTAGAATTCATGTGTTTTTACACTTTACGCTCTTTTAGAGTCTACTACGGTCTAATGAGACTACTAGTAAATCCTCTACGGCGGGAGAAAAAACAGAACTGAAGCCAACGGGTGCTCTGCGTGCGCCACATTTCTCCAGCATGGGGTCTGGCAAGGATTCACATGCTCATGAATATTCCCCGTCGTCAGGCCGGGAATCCTTGGTAAAGAAAAAATCAGTATCAGTTTCATTTCTGATCTGTCTTTCGCAGTAGTAACCAATCACTGGTCTCTGGGTCATACTACCCCGAGCCAATGACTGCCCTCTCCCTAAGCCCCGCCTCTGGCAGCCATTTTCAGATTTTTACTGCACGCTCAAGTGTTGGGAGTCCTCGTGTTTAGCTCTCGAGCTTTTGCTGCGTTTTCACGCTTTTTCAAAGAGAATTTCTAATTTTTCGGTCAAATAGAGCCTCAAGCTCCACCGTCTCTACATCCGATTAACGGGGATCTGTGTCGGATTTTTCTACGCCCCTCAAGGTTGAAGATTTCGTCGAGTTACGCTTCTTTGAGGATTACAGAAGTTTCTGCGGCCTACCCGAACATGGGCCAGGAGAAAGGAAGCTCGACGCCCGGAAAGCTGTTCAGGGTTTGCCCTGGATGCCAGCTGCAGAATGTGTTCAAGGAGGACAAGCACTCGAAATGTCTCTACTGCCTTCATGAGGACAAAACGCACGTGGAGAAGGACTGTGCGTTTTGCAGGAACATGTCGGAACGGACCATCAGGGACCGACACCTTCGTATCTCCAACTGGCTGGAAGGAAAGAGCCCGTCAGGTGAGAAGATGAAGAAGAAGTCTGAGCGGTCTTCTAAGTCCTGTGAGGGCGCCCCGGCGACGGGGGCCCAACAGAAGCCAAAGCACCGCGAGTCCGCGGGCACCGGGAGCGCAGAATGGTCGGGCTGTTCAACTGCCAGGCAGGGCGCGCCTTCCCCGGCAGCATCAACCACGAGCCAATGCTCTGATTGACTGACTATGTGATAGGTCTCCGCAGGAGAATGTCACACATGATGGCAGAAGCAAGTGATAACTTGGGGGCTGGTCAAGCTCTGGTCAAGCTTTGGCATGACCAGAAGGCTAACATGGTTGAGTTTACTCAATACCAGCTTGTTCTTGTTATGGTCCCCACAAGGCAGAGGGCCTTGCAGGACAAATGGATAGGACCCTTCAAGGTTGTGGGTAAACTTGGAGCGGTGAACTATCTGGTGGACGTAGGCAACCCTAAGGAGGCTCCCAGTGTCTTTCACACCAACCGTTTGAAGGCTTATGTCTCTAGACCTGATATAGGAGCTCTGCTTCTAGCTTCAGCTCAGGAGGAGGAGGAGAGTGAACCTCTGTCTGACCACCTCAGAGGCTTACCTTTAGATGAGCAAGTGGAAGGAGTTAATTTCTCTTCCAGTCTCACTTCTGACCAGCAGGATGAGTGCAACTTTCTGTCAAATCTGTTTACTTCCCTGTTCTCACTTTCACCAGGCTTGACCCCTTAGGACCAGCATGAAATAAACACTGGTGACTGTTTACCTGTCAAAAGCAGAGGGGAAGAAATGTCAGAACATATCAGATCCCACATAAGGAATGAGGTCAACAAGATGCTTGAACTCAGGGTTATAGAGCCCCTACTAGCCCATGGTCTAGCCCAGTTGTGCTTGTTCCAAAGGCAGGATCCAAAGAATTGAGATTCTGTGTGGACTATAGAGCTCTAAATGCAGTCACGATGACTGATGCCCATCCTTTGCCTAGGACAGATGAGCTGGTGGACAAACTTGGCACAGCCAAGTACCTCAGCAACTTTGACCTAATGTCAGGCTATTGGCAAATAGCCCTGACAGACCATGCCAAGGAGAAAACTGCATTCTCCACTCCAGCTGGCCTCTACCAATTCAAGGTGATGCCTTTTGGGTTAAAGAATGGACCTGCTACATTTCAGAGGATGGTCAATCAAGTTCTGAATGGGATGAAGGACTTCTGCATGGCATACGTGGATGACATTGCAGTGTTCAGCCCTACATGGAAAGAACATATTAAATGCCTTGGTTTTGTATTGCAGGCTCTGGAACAGGCCCATCTGACCATAAAGGCGGGCAAATGTCAAATGGGTCAGAGTTCAGTGGTCTACCTTGGGCATGAGGAGGTGAAATAAGGCCATTGCCTAGCAAAGTACACGCTGTACAGAACTGGGCCACCACTACTACTCAAACCCAAGTGAGAGCCTTTTTAGGTCTCACTGGATATTACAGGAACTTCATAGAGAACTATGGGACCATAGCTTCTCCCTTGAATGTCATCTCCTCTCCCAAATTTCCTAAAAAGGTCAGGTGGAATGAGGAGTGCAATCAAGCCTTTGAAGGTCTAAAGAAAGCCCTTTGTCAAGCTCCAGTCCTAAGAGCTCCTGACTATCACCAACCCTTCATTGTACAAACTGATGCTTCAAATATAGGTATGGTTGCAGTCCTTAGTCAACTGGATGAGAAAGGTAGGGAACACCCCATTTGTTTCATCAGCAGGAAGTTAAAGGATCCTGAGACAAGGTGGGCAACAATAGAAAGAGAATGCTTTGCTATTGTGTGGTCACTGAAGAGGTTTAGGCCTACTTGTATGGATCTACCATCATCATTCAGACTGACCACCAACCCTTGAGATGGCTGATGCAAATGAAAGGGGAAAACCCAAAGTTACTCAGATGGCCAATCTGCCTGCAAGGATTTGATTTTTCCATTGAGCACAGAGCAGGAAGTCACCACCAAAATGCCGATGGTCTCTCTAGGATGTTTGTAACCGACTAGAGGTATGAGATCTATCCAGGAGTGGATTAAATCCTCCTGTCCCTTAGTCTGGGGGGGCGAATGTTGGGGAGAATTCTCCTTCTAGGGCTAATTTCCCTCACCATTGAGTCCCCCAGCAGCTTTGCTGGATTTCTGGAGTTTATTTTTTTCCACCTGGTAAGAGTGTACATTCTTTTTTCACTCTTACATGTGTTTTGGCCTATGTGTTTTTACTCATTGTGTGATCTTGGGCACTGGAGCACACCACTCCAGGTGCCCCTGTTCTTGTATGGGTTACACAGCACCTTTAGTGTAGTAACCCAGGGTTGTCTTTCAGACTTCCCTCTGACTCCATTTCACTTGGGCTGACTACTGTCCCCCAGAGAAAGGTAAAGTTGCCATTTACTTAACCACAGACCCAGTACACACCATTTTACATGGAGTACTGGAAAGGGCTAATCTGTACCCCTTTTCTGTCTGTGCCTCCCTGAGCATTGTTTTCCTCTTGCCACCTGGGTGTCTAGGTCGACTGAATGTGGGGAAGGCGTGTAGTCACCCCCTGCACAGGGTATCCTAGGAAACCCAAGTCGCAATTTGCCATGATTGGCTGAGGTGGTTGTCCCGGCTGGACAACCCCCCTGCTGCGTGAATGACAGCCAGGCTGTGTGAATGGGGGTATTGCGCATAAAAGGCAGGTCTCTTGGGCTAGAAGTCAGAGTCGCCTCTGGAACTACAAGGAACCGAAGAGAAGCGGAGAGAACGCCGGCTGCTGCAACTACCCCGTCCCGGTAAAGCCCTGCTGCAGTCCTGAGCTATCTACCCTTAGACAACTAAGAGGAGATCCAGTCTTGAGTCTTCTTCCCCTGAGCCTGGTGGGGATAACCAGCTCATCGTCTTCAGCCAGAGATCTCTGCCGTGGTCGAAATCGCTGCACATTGCTGTAGTGGTCTGGATGGCCACCTGCTGAGCCTCTCCTGTTTTTAAGGAGCACACCTTTTCATTGGTACTGCTGCCGGCTTCATCCCTGTGTGGTGCAGACCCCCTTCAGACATCCTCCTTCACAACGAAGCTCCAGGAATCGTGGGTCTGCGGGAAACCAACAGGAACAACTGCGAGGGCACCAGCTGCATCGTGGAAATAAGGTACTGTGTTCTACTTAAGGAAACTGGGTGAATCCCTTTTTCTTCATCTCCAAGGCTCGTCCTTGTCTTCCCTCCTTCTTATAACTTTTGCTTCCGAACATTTACAATGTTCAAGTACTCTTTGGCTCTAAGGAATCGTGAACTGTCTAACGGTGTGATCTTAGGCACAGGCCTTCGGTGTCACCTAAACCTGGCTCCGACCCTTTGACTTTTGAACTCCTGTTTCTGAGTGTTTTTCGATACTGTTTGCCTAACCTAAATATTGCCTGTGATTTTTTCCTCCAACTCCCTCTGGGTAACTCAGGTGCTAAGTGTGTTCTTGCCCCGGTAGCATTTCATGTAACGGATACGCGTTTATTTAGTAGACCGAACTGTCAAAAAGTGATTGCAACCATATCCGCGGTATCGTGCTTTGTTCGCAACACCGGTTCATTCAAACACAGGGTACTTACCCTGAGACTTACTGTACAAAGTGAATTGGTTAGTGTGGTATATTTAACGTGTGGTTTTGTTTAAAGTTTAATAGAGGTGTTGTGTTTATAACAGATGGTTTAAAAATAAATGTACTTATATTTATTTAGCTGAAACCTTGAGTCAGTGTTTGCTTGAGTCAAAGTAATTGTGGTCCCTTTGTGTAATCTCTGCTACTGCACATATACTCTTGAGATAAGCCTGGCTGCTCTGCTACTGATACCACTATAACTTAGTAGTACAGGCTTGTACCAAAGGTAAAACCTGTATTGCCACCTGTAGTCTTAATCAGGTGTAGTGGTCCCTAAGGCCACTTCACAGGTGTGTGCCTAACACCGTGGTAAAGTATGTGGCCTTAAATGCGAACTGTATGGTACGGCTTTCGAGAAACTCTTTGAACTTATGTGGGTTTCCATCATATTACCTCCAGGCAATGAAGACGGAGGGAGTTCGGGGCCTAATGTTGCTCAAGCAACCTGTTGCCTGAGATAGGCATTTTCTTGTTTCAGGTTTTGCACCTCGTGGGTCGGGGACTGCATAGCAGACATCAGTTGCTGCATCTGATCCATGGTATCTATTTCTGTGGCGTCGGTATCTGAAGGGGGGCTTCACAGGAAAGGAACCTCAAGCAATGGCAAATCAACTAACCTGGATCAGGTGGCAGCAACTGAGGAGTGGAAAATCCCCCTGGAGACTCTGCTTCCCTCTGCCTGTTAAGCAAGAATCAGAGAGGCACAGAGACCCCAGTGAAATCCTCTGGGCTTAGAAAACCCTGATGTCAGGAGCGTTGCGGCTGTTGGTGTTCTTCTAGGCGTTGAAGACACTGGCTGTAGAACCCTCAGGAGCGGAATGAATCAGAGAGTCTGATAAATGAGAAAGAAAAGGTAAGTGGTCTTATAGAACCAGAAGCGAGAGCCAGAAGAAATGGTGTGTACCTTGCAGTGAGCCGAGTGGAGAGATACTTTCGGGTGTTCCGGGATGAATGCGTGTTTCCTGCTGTAAGGAAGGAGGTTCTTTAAGAATCCAACTTGCAGCTCGGAGAGAGGATAGGTAAGTATTGCTTACAGATTCCCCACCAGCTTTAACCGCATGTGCAGCGTAGATAGTGATATCGAAAGCCGCTGTTCACTGGTGTGCGCAAGCACGGAATCTGGCCACGGGAGAGATACAGTTCCGTGTAAGAAATGTGTCCAACTGAAAGATAGAGAGAGTGCAGTGCAGCTAATCGCAGAAGGAGGTGAATGTTGAAATATGGAGCGAGGGAATCCTACCGTGACTCAGGCAAGGGATGAGACAGAGTGAAGTATTGTGCCTGGCGAGTCTCCAGAAAGGAGGTGGAGTGACGCCTCAGTGTGTCGGAGGTAGTGGGGAGTGAGCTTGGACATGGGAGAAGCCGCGAATGTCTGACAAGAGATCTTGTAAGGAGGATCTGTGGAGACAGCAAAGTTAGGGCAGGAATAAGGCAGAGATTAATAGCAGATGGATTTACTAGGCGTCGGAACTTACAAAGCGTCAATTGCTAGAGTAGCGACGCAAAGAACCCCAGCAGTGTTCTGTTGATATACCGTTCCTAGAGACGGCAGGGGCAGAGACAGCTTGCCTGCATGAACGTTGTGCAGAGCCAAAGGAGAAAGGGGATCCCTGCGGGCCATCTTGGTATGAACTTGGGATACAGCATAACGGAACCTCCCACTGCACCACCAAGACCAGCGCCGGTAGTACGATGTGACAGCATTCTTCAGATGGTTACCAAGTTTCAGAATGCTCACAGTCTACCGGCCTTCAAGTTTTTGAGGTTGCTCGGCCTCATGGCATCCTGCATTTCTCTAGCGCCAGAGGCCCGCCTGAGAATGAGATTCCTTCAATGGGCTCTAAGAACTCAATGGAACAAGTCGAGGTCCACCACGAGGAAATCTACTCCAGCCTTTTTGGCCATTCCTCTCGCCCTTCCAACTGAGGAGTAGAAGCGTAAAGCTCTACCCCTCCAAGGTTTCCCACTAGTACGAAAAGGCAGAGGTTGCCTAACAGTGGCACCTAAAGACTTGGCCGCCGCTTTAGAGGTCTGCAACTTCTCAAGGCTCTCGTCTCGTCTTCTTAAGGCTTCTCGAGGCTTCTCAACATGCAAAAGGCATGTTGAGAAGCCTCAACTGAACATCTGGTGCAAAACCCGACTTCCTCAACCGTGCATGTCTGCGTAATACAGTGCTGGTCGCCATGGATCTGCTGACGCTATCTGTAGTATCCAACCCAGATTGAAGGGATTTACAACTAGCTTCTTTGCCGTCTTTAATAATAGCTAAGAAGCCATCCCTTTCTTCCCCCTCGGGATATGCTCTGCTGCCATAAATATGCAATCCCACAGAGTGTGCAAACATTTTGCTAGGGCACAGGTGGAGCTGCCTGATTTCAGAGCCATGCTCCCTGCTGAAAATACTTTTTTTGCCCATCATCTAGACGCATGTCGTCCCTATCAGGAGGGATGGTAGGGTACGCTGCCTGCTTCAACGTTGCTGTAGCTTCCTGTACCACCAGACTCTCCGGAGTGGGGTGTTTCAATAGATAGTCGCGTCACTACTGGAGGGGCAGTATTTTCATTAACTGTCGGATTGGTATCTGGAGTTTCCCAATTTCCAGCCACCCTTTTTTGTAAAGCCATGCGGAATGGCAATACCGGGTCAGTTTAGGGACCTTTATCCAAAATATCGGTCAAATCGTCATAGGGGATTGGTGGTCTGCTCCATCCTAGGTAATCTACAACTCTCGACATGTTTTGCCTATATGTTGCGTCGGCATGTTCACCAGGCTCAGGTCTAACGAACTCTAGCTGGGTTGAAGTATCAACTCCACTCGCCGACTGTAAATTGTCATGTAGATCTTTAATCGTGGACTCCTCCGATATCAGACACTGTGGTGCATTGGGTGTCCCATATTGCAACCCAAAAGGAGCATCTTCTTCATCAGAGCGTTCCTCATCTTCATAGATTGAAGAGAGTGATTTGAAAAACTCCTTTCTGGGTAAAGGAGAATAGATATTTTCAGATGAAGTCAGTGTAGTCTTCGATGGCTTCGATGGAACAGCCAGCGTATGAGGTATAGCTGTCTTTGAAGTTGTCAATGTCGATGGCACCTTCGTGGACAACGGTTTAGTAATCGTCGAGGACATCGTTGGCATCAACGGTTTTGATGGCGTCGAGGGTCTCGATGGTGTCAAGGACCTCGATCTAGATTTTTCATCGAAAGATGGCCTCGAGCGCTCTTGATGTTTATGAGACTGTTTACCTGGGCTTGAGGGCGTGTGGGTTTTAGGCCGAGATACGTCTTCCACAAAGAGAGGAGCTTCTCTTGCAAGAAGAGGGTCAGGTTCTCCATCTAGAGACCTTTACGCTTGGTTTCTGAAAGGTTGAGCTACAAGGATTGGGACCTCCTGGATGACGTAATAGAGATTTTGCTAGCCAGCAACAAAATCTTTGTACCGTTGGTGTTGGGATACATTCTGCAACTGGTGCAGAGAAATTAATGTAGATCCTTTTCTATGTAAAACACTGGATGTTTTATCCTTTCTGCTATCTTTAGCCAATCTGGGGCTCCAGATTGGTACTATTAAAGGCTACTTGGCGGTGCTGTTCATCTTTTAGCGCTCGTTAGAGGAATGTTCCTACTTCTAAATTCCACTGGTGACACAATTTCTAAAGGGACTCACCAATGTGTTCCCCCCATCTCCTTTCCAGGTTCCAGTTTGGGACCTTAATCTGGTTCTAAAATTTTAATATGTGTGCGGCTGAGGGTTTTATTGAATTGTGTGATGGAGCTGTTAGACGATACTCTCATTGCCATAACAAATCCACTCATTTTTGTGTGCAGGGATTTTAACTTGCATTTGTTGGGTACCAATGGAGAGGTATTAAGGGACTCATCCCTCACACAGAGAGCCCTCTCCTGGGCCACTGAGTCGAAGGAGCGTGGCTTATCAATGTTAAATGACCAGGTAAAAGGGGATATCACAGGACCATGCATGTGCTCTAGGGGGCTACAACAGGGATGTCTGGATTATTGCTTTGTCTCAGAGAATGTGCTAACGGCAGTTAGCAAATTTGAGGTTGTAGAGATGCTAGTAAGTGACCATAACCTACTAGCTATTAGCTGGGAAGTGGCCCTAGGGGAATCCAATAATATATGGTCCAACCATGTTGAAGTATCCCGGTGTAGAAACAGAGTGAACATCAAATCTAGCGAGGTCAAGGTGGTTGCTGGGCGCTTCGACAATTTTGTGTCGAATAATCCTAACGTAGTGGATTATGAATGGTACGGTTCCTTTTCTGACCTCTCGGTAAAAACCTTCTATAAACAAAAAGTAGTCCAAATCCTTACCTACGGAGAAGAATAACTTTTGAGCCTTCCCTGGAAAGTATGGGGGATATTGGAGGGCTACTTTTGGAGGAAAGCATTGTGATTACCTGTGGTCTGTATCCATATGAATTTAGGACTCCAATCGATGGAATCAATTGTAACCTGGAAAAATATTTCCCTTTTTAGAAAATGCCTCCAGAGGGATAGTACACTCCCTTTTGACATCTTGAGAAACAAGGACCAATTACCAGGGGATGGGATGTTTGCGATCTGGAAGTCTTGTTGTATGACACATTTTGAGCAGTCCTATATCCCTTTAGAAATGATCATTGCAAATCCATTTGAAAAAAAAAATGACTGCAAGAGAGGGATTGGATAACAATGCAATATACTTATGCCAAAAATAAATTGGTGATAAAATACATCCAGGTAGGAAGAGATTCCCTTCCTCTTCCCTCCTTACCTCCAGAAATTCCCCTTAGCTCACTATCGAGAAATATTTATGAGATGTTGCTTTAAAATTCTTCCCACTAGAGAAATTCAATTAGCTCGGGCAATGTTATTAGAAGGTAACTCATTGTGCTGGTTCTGTGGGGAAAGTGGAGTTACAGAAACATTATTTCACGTAGAGAGTCTGTGTAGTGCTCTGAGGGAGGTTTGCACCCGTCATTTGGAAACATAGATTGCAGTGATAAAATCCCTATCGGCCATTAAATGGTGAGAGATGTTTTCAATTGGTTTTAGTCACACAGACATTTTTCTACTTAACTTCTTTGACAAATGTATTGTTTTTACTGCTTATTTATGAAATAGATGTTTGAATTGTGAGTATGCTCTCAACGCTCACTGGATTTTTTTTTCCCTCCTCTGCTCCTTCTGGAGGTCTTTATATGGTCCCAGGAATGAAATGTAAATTGTAAAAAGTTTGCTTTTTTTGTTTACTCAAAATAAACCCAAAACAATAAGTAAACAATATACAATAAAAAAAGATGGTTACCCTTCCTCAGATCCTTCAGGCCCTCCAACTCCAAGACTGGATGGTGTCATTGGACCTTCAGGATGCTTACTTTCATGTGTCTATCCATCACAAGCACAGAAGGTACGTGAGGTTCATGTTTGGCGGTTCTCATTATCACCAAGTTTTCACCAAGTTAATGGCGGTTGTGGCAGCAAGTCTCAGGAGAGGGGGGATTCACGTCTACCCCTGCCTGAATGATTGGCTGATCAGGGCCTGTTCTCCCGAACAGATCCTGGAACATCTCAGCGTCACCAGCCACTCTCTCCACAGGCTGGGCTTCTCCCACAATTTAAAGAAGTCACACATGATACTATCACAAAGACTCCAGTTTATCAGAGCAGTCCTGAATACAACCTCAGGGAAAGCCTTGCCACCGAGGTGAGGGCTCAACACATTCTGCAGATGGCCACCAAATTCCAGAATGCCCAGCGTCTCCCAGCCTTTGAATTTTTGAGGTTGTTCGTCCTCATGGCATCCTGCATTTTCCTGGTGGCAGAGGCTCACCTGAGAATGAGATTCCTTCAATGGGCTCTCAGGACACAGTAGTCTCAATTCTCAGGCAAGATGTCAGACCTACTTCAGATTCCAAACAGGGTCACTCGGGATCTCCTGTGGTGGGCTTGTAAGGCCAATATTGTGAAGGGAGAACCTTTTTGGCAACAATGGCCAGAGATAGCAATAGTTACGGATGCCTCACTCACGGGGTGGGGAGCCCAGGCCAACAATCTGACTATCAGCGGTCATTGGTCTCCATTGGAGTCCAAACTACACATCAACATTTTGGAGTTGAGGGCAATCAAACTAGCGCTGAAGGCCTTTTTGGCCTTGGTATGGGGAAAATGTCCTGATAATGTCAGACAACTCGTTGGCCATTCACTACCTCAACAAGAGAGTAGGAGTAGGGCCACTACCACTGTACAGAGAGGCAATGCAGCTCTGGTTCTGGGCAATACAAGAATGAGTCTCTCTATCAGCAGTTCACCTGGCCGGAGAAGAGAACACAGCAGCAGATGCTCTGAGTGGGCGCTAGCTCAGGAAGTCTTTTAAGAGATCTTCACCCTTTGGGTAACCCCTCAAGTGGATCTGTTTGTAACCAGTGTCAACCGGAAGTGCAAACTGCTCTGCTACAGGGAAATACCCCCAAGAGAAGCTCTAGGGGACACGTTTGTAGTGGACTGGGAGTTTTCACTCCTATACACGTTTTTTCCAGTCCTCATCATTCCTCGCGTGATCAGGAGGTTGAGAACGGGAAATCCATGATGCTAATTGATCCGGATTGGGCCAGGAGGACGTGGTACCCGGACCTTCTGGCCATGTCCATCTGCCCTCCAATCCATCTTCCACAAAGAAAGGACCTTCTGTTGCGAGAGGAGGGTCAAGTTCTCTGTCCAGAGGTTAAGACACTCAACCTTCACGCGTGGTTTCTGAGAGGTTGTGATATAAGGATTGGGACCTCCCGGTTGACATAATGGAAATCTTGCTTTCAGCCAGAAGGGCAGCAACAAATTCTTTGTACTGCTGCCGTTGGATCAAATTTAGAAGCTGGTGCACGGATAAGAATGTGGATCCTTTTCTATGCGCTACACCTATGGTGTTATTTCTTTTGCTACATTTAGAGAATCTGGAGCTCCTGACTGGAACAATAAACTGTTATCTGGCAGCACTTTCAATTTTCAAGCACTCTTCGGAGGAGACCTCATACTTTAAAATTCCTTTAATTATCCAATTTCTAAAAGGTCTCACTAATGTGTTTACACCTGTTCCTTTTTAAGTCCCTGTATGGGATTTAAAGCTTGTGCTAAAGTGTCTAACATGCATTCCATTTGAACCAATGCATTAATGTACGTTAAGACTGTTAACCTTAAAAACCATTTTGCTAGTAGCAATAACGTCAGCCTGCAGGGTGAGCGAGATGCAGGCACATTCCTGTAAACCTTGATACACTATTTTCTTTAAGGACAAAGTTGTTCTTAAGGTGAAACCTTCTCTGCCAAAAATAGTCTCTTACTTCCATTTGTTACAAGGAATTATTTTACCAACTTTTTACCTGCCTCATCATCCTGGAAAGGAAGAGGAGAGGTTACAAAGACTGAACCCGAGAGGGACTCTCAGTTTCTACATCTCACAAATGTCAAAGATTTGCCAGGATGACCAGTTATTCTTTGGCTATACTGGTCACTTTTGTGAAACATTATAGTCTGGATTCAACTTCCACCCAGGAAGGAGGTTTGGGGAGGGCTGTCCTTCATTCTGTCCATGATAATTTTTAAGGACAAGTCTAAATTCGTACCCCCACCGCCAAATGTATTACTGCTTTGGGAGTCTATCAAAAGATGAGGAATACATGGGAGGACACAATCCATTCGAAGAACAAGTTTCTTACCTGTGGTAACGTTCTTTCGATTGGATGTTCCTCCCATGTATTTCTCATTGCTCCTCCCACCCTACCATACCGTAGAATTCATGTGTTTTTACACTTTACGCTCTTTTAGAGTCTACTACGGTCTAATGAGACTACTAGTAAATCCTCTACGGCGGGAGAAAAAACAGAACTGAAGCCAACGGGTGCTCTGCGTGCGCCACATTTCTCCAGCATGGGGTCTGGCATGGATTCACATGCTCATGAATATTCCCCGTCGTCAGGCCGGGAATCCTTGGTAAAGAAAAAATCAGTATCAGTTTCATTTCTGATCTGTCTTTCGCAGTAGTAACCAATCACTGGTCTCTGTGTCATACTACCCCGAGCCAATGACTGCCCTCTCCCTAAGCCCCGCCTCTGGCAGCCATTTTCAGATTTTTACTGCACGCTCAAGTGTTGGGAGTCCTCGTGTTTAGCTCTCGAGCTTTTGCTGCGTTTTCACGCTTTTTCAAAGAGAATTTCTAATTTTTCGGTCAAATAGAGCCTCAAGCTCCACCGTCTCTACATCCGATTAACGGGGATCTGTGTCAGATTTGTCTACGCCCCTCAAGTTTGAAGATTTCGTCGAGTTACGCTTCTTTGAGGATTACAGAAGTTTCTGCGGCCTACCCGAACATGGGCCAGGAGAAAGGAAGCTCGACGCCCGGAAAGCTGTTCAGGGTTTGCCCTGGATGCCAGCTGCAGAATGTGTTCAAGGAGGACAAGCACTCGAAATGTCTCTACTGCCTTCATGAGGACAAAACGCACGTGGAGAAGGACTGTGCGTTTTGCAGGAACATGTCGGAACGGACCATCAGGGACCGACACCTTCGTATCTCCAACTGGCTGGAAGGAAAGAGCCCGTCAGGTGAGAAGAAGAAGAAGAAGTCTGAGCGGTCTTCTAAGTCCTGTGAGGGCGCCCGGCGACGGGGGCCCAACAGAAGCCAAAGCACCGCGAGTCCGCGGGCACCGGGAGCGCAGAATGGTCGGGCTGTTCAGCTGCCAGGCAGGGCGCGCCTTCCCCGGCACCATCAACCACGAGCCAACGCTCTGATTGACTGACTATGTGATAGGTCTCCGCAGGAGAATGTCACACATGATGGCAGAAGCAAGTGATAACTTGGGGGCTGGTCAAGCTCTGGTCAAGCTTTGGCATGACCAGAAGGTTAACATGGTTGAGTTTACTCAATACCAGCTTGTTCTTGTTATGGTCCCCACAAGGCAGAGGGCCTTGCAGGACAAATGGATAGGACCCTTCAAGGTTGTGGGTAAACTTGGAGCGGTGAACTATCTGGTGGACGTAGGCAACCCTAAGGAGGCTCCCAGTGTCTTTCACACCAACCGTTTAAAGGCTTATGTCTCTAGACCTGATATAGGAGCTCTGCTTCTAGCTTCAGCTCAGGAGGAGGAGGAGAGTGAACCTCTGTCTGACCACCTCAGAGGCTTACCTTTAGATGAGCAAGTGGAAGGAGTTAATTTCTCTTCCAGTCTCACTTCTGACCAGCAGGATGAGTGCAACTTTCTGTCAAATCTGTTTACTTCCCTGTTCTCACTTTCACCAGGCTTGACCCCTTAGGACCAGCATGAAATAAACACTGGTGACTGTTTACCCGTCAAAAGCAGAGGGGAAGAAATGTCAGAATATATCAGATCCCACATAAGGAATGAGGTCAACAAGATGCTTGAACTCAGGGTTATAGAGCCCCTACTAGCCCATGGTCTAGCCCAGTTGTGCTTGTTCCAAAGGCAGGATCCAAAGAATTGAGATTCTGCGTGGACTATAGAGCTCTAAATGCAGTCACGACGACTGATGCCCATCCTTTGCCTAGGACAGATGAGCTGGTGGACAAACTTGGCGCAGCCAAGTACCTCAGCACGTTTGACCTAATGTCAGGCTATTGGCAAATAGCCCTGACAGACCATGCCAAGGAGAAAACTGCATTCTCCACTCCAGCTGGCCTCTACCAATTCAAGGTGATGCCTTTTGGGTTAAAGAATGGACCTGCTACATTTCAGAGGATGGTCAATCAAGTTCTGAATGGGATGAAGGACTTCTGCATGGCATACTTGGATGACATTGCAGTGTTCAGCCCTACATGGAAAGAACATATTAAATGCCTTGGTTTTGTATTGCAGGCTCTGGAACAGGCCCATCTGACCATAAAGGCGGGCAAATGTCAAATGGGTCAGAGTTCAGTGGTCTACCTTGGGCATGAGGTAGGAGGAGGTGAAATAAGGCCATTGCCTAGCAAAGTACACGCTGTACAAAACTGGGCCACCACTACTACTCAAACCCAAGTGAGAGCCTTTTTAGGTCTCACTGGATATTACAGGAACTTCATAGAGAACTATGGGACCATAGCTTCTCCCTTGAATGTCATCTCCTCTCCCAAATTTCCTAAAAAGGTCAGGTGGAATGAGGAGTGCAATCAAGCCTTTGAAGGTCTAAAGAAAGCCCTTTGTCAAGCTCCAGTCCTAAGAGCTCCTGACTATCACCAACCCTTCATTGTACAAACTGATGCTTCAAATATAGGTATGGTTGCAGTCCTTAGTCAACTGGATGAGAAAGGTAGGGAACACCCCATTTGTTTCATCAGCAGGAAGTTAAAGGATCCTGAGACAAGGTGGGCAACAATAGAAAGAGAATGCTTTGCTATTGTGTGGTCACTGAAGAGGTTTAGGCCATACTTGTATGGATCTACCATCATCATTCAGACTGACCACCAACCCTTGAGATGGCTGATGCAAATGAAAGGGGAAAACCCAAAGTTACTCAGATGGCCAATCTGCCTGCAAGGATTTGATTTTTCCATTGAGCACAGAGCAGGAAGTCACCACCAAAATGCTGATGGTCTCTCTAGGATGTTTGTAACCGACTAGAGGTATGAGATCTATCCAGGAGTGGATTAAATCCTCCTGTCCCTTAGTCTGGGGGGGCGAATGTTAGGGAGAATTCTCCTTCTAGGGCTAATTTCCCTCACCATTGAGTCCCCCAGCAGCTTTGCTGGATTTCTGGAGTTTATTTTTTTCCACCTGGTAAGAGTGTACATTCTTTTTTCACTCTTACATGTGTTTTGGCTTATGTGTTTTTACTCATTGTGTGATCTTGGGCACTGGAGCACACCACTCCAGGTGCCCCTGTTCTTGTATGGGTTACACAGCACCTTTAGTGTAGTAACCCAGGGTTGTCTTTCAGACTTCCCTCTGACTCCATTTCACTTGGGCTGACTACTGTCCCCCAGAGAAAGGTAAAGTTGCCATTTACTTAACCACAGACCCAGTACACACCATTTTACATGGAGTACTGGAAAGGGCTAATCTGTACCCCTTTTCTGTCTGTGCCTCCCTGAGCATTGTTTTCCTCTTGCCACCTGGGTGTCTAGGTCGACTGAATGTGGGGAAGGCGTGTAGTCACCCCCTGCACAGGGTATCCTAGGAAACCCAAGTCGCAATTTGCCATGATTGGCTGAGGTGGTTGTCCCGGCTGGACAACCCCCCTGCTGCGTGAATGACAGCCAGGCTGTGTGAATGGGGGTATTGC
Source organism: Ambystoma mexicanum (assembly GCF_040938575.1). Classification (NCBI taxonomy): domain Eukaryota; kingdom Metazoa; phylum Chordata; class Amphibia; order Caudata; family Ambystomatidae; genus Ambystoma; species Ambystoma mexicanum. The sequence continues at coordinate 1,602,150,854 of NC_090932.1, forward strand.
GCATAAAAGGCAGGTCTCTTGGGCTAGAAGTCAGAGTCGCCTCTGGAACTACAAGGAACCGAAGAGAAGCGGAGAGAACGCCGGCTGCTGCAACTACCCCGTCCCGGTAAAGCCCTGCTGCAGTCCTGAGCTATCTACCCTTAGACAACTAAGAGGAGATCCAGTCTTGAGTCTTCTTCCCCTGAGCCTGGTGGGGATAACCAGCTCATCGTCTTCAGCCAGAGATCTCTGCCGTGGTCGAAATCGCTGCACATTGCTGTAGTGGTCTGGATGGCCACCTGCTGAGCCTCTCCTGTTTTTAAGGAGCACACCTTTTCATTGGCACTGCTGCCGGCTTCATCCCTGTGTGGTGCAGACCCCCTTCAGACATCCTCCTTCACAACGAAGCTCCAGGAATCGTGGGTCTGCGGGAAACCAACAGGAACAACTGCCAGGGCACCAGCTGCATCGTGGAAATAAGGTACTGTGTTCTACTTAAGGAAACTGGGTGAATCCCTTTTTCTTCATCTCCAAGGCTCGTCCTTGTCTTCCCTCCTTCTTATAACTTTTGCTTCCGAACATTTACAATGTTCAAGTACTCTTTGGCTCTAAGGAATCGTGAACTGTCTAACGGTGTGATCTTAGGCACAGGCCTTCGGTGTGACCTAAACCTGGCTCCGACCCTTTGACTTTTGAACTCCTGTTTCTGAGTGTTTTTCGATACTGTTTGCCTAACCTAAATATTGCCTGTGATTTTTTCCTCCAACTCCCTCTGGGTAACTCAGGTGCTAAGTGTGTTCTTGCCCCGGTAGCATTTCATGTAACGGATACGCGTTTATTTAGTAGACCGAACTGTCAAAAAGTGATTGCAACCATATCCGCGGTATCGTGCTTTGTTCGCAACACCGGTTCATTCAAACACAGGTTACTTACCCTGAGACTTACTGTACAAAGTGAATTGGTTAGTGTGGTATATTTAACGTGTGGTTTTGTTTAAAGTTTAATAGAGGTGTTGTGTTTATAACAGATGGTTTAAAAATAAATGTACTTATATTTATTTAGCTGAAACCTTGAGTCAGTGTTTGCTTGAGTCAAAGTAATTGTGGTCCCTTTGTGTAATCTCTGCTACTGCTCATATACTCTTGAGATAAGCCTGGCTGCTCTGCTACTGCTACCACTATAACTTAGTAGTACAGGCTTGTACCAAAGGTAAAACCTGTATTGCCGCCTGTAGTCTTAATCAGGTGTAGTGGTCCCTAAGGCCACTTCACAGGTGTGTGCCTAACACCGTGGTAAAGTATGTGGTCTTAAATGCGAACTGTATGGTACGGCTTTCGAGAAACTCTTTGAACTTATGTGGGTTTCCATCATATTACCTCCGGTTAATGAAGACGGAGGGAGTTCGGGGCCTAATGTTGCTCAAGCAACCTGTTGCCTGAGATAGGCATTTTCTTGTTTCAGGTTTTGCACCTCGTGAGTCGGGGACTGCATAGCAGACATCAGTTGCTGCATCTGATCCATGGTATCTATTTCTGTGGCGTCGGTATCTGAAGGGGGGCTTCACAGGAAAGGAACCTCAAGCAATGGCAAATCAACTAACCTGGATCAGGTGGCAGCAACTGAGGAGTGGAACATCTCCCTGGAGACTCTGCTTCCCTCTGCCTGTTAAGCAAGAATCAGAGAGGCACAGAGACCCCAGTGAAACCCTCTGGGCTTAGAAAACCCTGATGTCAGGAGCGTTGCGGCTGTTGGTGTTCTTCTAGGCGTTGAAGACACTGGCTGTAGAACCCTCAGGAGCGGAATGAATCAGAGAGTCTGATAAATGAGAAAGAAAAGGTAAGTGGTCTTATAGAACCAGAAGCGAGAGCCAGAAGAAATGGTGTGTACCTTGCAGTGAGCCGAGTGGAGAGATACTTTCGGGTGTTCCGGGATGAATGCGTGTTTCCTGCTGTAAGGAAGGAGGTTCTTTAAGAATCCAACTTGCAGCTCGGAGAGAGGATAGGTAAGTATTGCTTACAGATTCCCCACCAGCTTTAACCGCATGTGCAGCGTAGATAGTGATATCGAAAGCCGCTGTTCACTGGTGTGCGCAAGCACGGAATCTGGCCACGGGAGAGATACAGTTCCGTGTAAGAAATGTGTCCAACTGAAAGATAGAGAGAGTGCAGTGCAGCTAATCGCAGAAGGAGGTGAATGTTGAAATATGGAGCGAGGGAATCCTACCGTGACTCAGGCAAGGGATGAGACAGAGTGAAGTATTGTGCCTGGCGAGTCTCCAGAAAGGAGGTGGAGTGACGCCTCAGTGTGTCGGAGGTAGTGGGGAGTGAGCTTGGACATGGGAGAAGCCGCGAATGTCTGACAAGAGATCTTGTAAGGAGGATCTGTGGAGACAGCAAAGTTAGGGCAGGAATAAGGCAGAGATTAATAGCAGATGGATTTACTAGGCGTCGGAACTTACAAAGCGTCAATTGCTAGAGTAGCGACGCAAAGAACCCCAGCAGTGTTCTGTTGATATACCGTTCCTAGAGACGGCAGGGGCAGAGACAGCCTGCCTGCATGAACGTTGTGCAGAGCCAAAGGAGAAAGGGGATCCCTGCGGGCCATCTTGGTATGAACTTGGGATACAGCATAACGGAACCTCCCACTGCACCACCAAGACCAGCGCCGGTAGTACGATGTGACAGCATTCTTCAGATGGTTACCAAGTTTCAGAATGCTCACAGTCTACCGGCCTTCAAGTTTTTGAGGTTGCTCGGCCTCATGGCATCCTGCATTTCTCTAGCGCCAGAGGCCCGCCTGAGAATGAGATTCCTTCAATGGGCTCTAAGAACTCAATGGAACAAGTCGAGGTCCACCACGAGGAAATCTACTCCAGCCTTTTTGGCCATTCCTCTCGCCCTTCCAACTGAGGAGTAGAAGCGTAAAGCTCTACCCCTCCAAGGTTTCCCACTAGTACGAAAAGGCAGAGGTTGCCTAACAGTGGCACCTAAAGACTTGGCCGCCGCTTTAGAGGTCTGCAACTTCTCAAGGCTCTCGTCTCGTCTTCTTAAGGCTTCTCGAGGCTTCTCAACATGCTAAAGGCATGTTGAGAAGCCTCAACTGAACATCTGGTGCAAAACCCGACTTCCTCAACCGTGCATGTCTGCGTAATACAGTGCTGGTCGCCATGGATCTGCTGACGCTATCTGTAGTATCCAACCCAGATTGAAGGGATTTACAACTAGCTTCTTTGCCGTCTTTAATAATAGCTAAGAAGCCATCCCTTTCTTCCCCCTCGGGATATGCTCTGCTGCCATAAATATGCAATCCCACAGAGTGTGCAAACATTTTGCTAGGGCACAGGTGGAGCTGCCTGATTTCAGAGCCATGCTCCCTGCTGAAAATACTTTTTTTGCCCATCATCTAGACGCATGTCGTCCCTATCAGGAGGGATAGTAGGGTACGCTGCCTGCTTCAACGTTGCTGTAGCTTCCTGTACCACCAGACTCTCCGGAGTGGGGTGTTTCAATAGATAGTCGCGTCACTACTGGAGGGGCAGTATTTTCATTAACTGTCGGATTGGTATCTGGAGTTTCCCAATTTCCAGCCACCCTTTTTTGTAAAGCCATGCGGAATGGGAATACCGGGTCAGTTTAGGGACCTTTATCCAAAATATCGGTCAAATCGTCATAGGGGATTGGTGGTCTGCTCCATCCTAGGTAATCTACAACTCTCGACATGTTTTGCCTATATGTTGCGTCGGCATGTTCACCAGGCTCAGGTCTAACGAACTCTAGCTGGGTTGAAGTATCAACTCCACTCGCCGACTGTAAATTGTCATGTAGATCTTTAATCGTGGACTCCTCCGATATCAGACACTGTGGTGCATTGGGTGTCCCATATTGCAACCCAAAAGGAGCATCTTCTTCATCAGAGCGTTCCTCATCTTCATAGATTGAAGAGAGTGATTTGAAAAACTCCTTTCTGGGTAAAGGAGAATAGATTTTTTCAGATGAAGTCAGTGTAGTCTTCGATGGCTTCGATGGAACAGCCAGCGTATGCGGTATAGCTGTCTTTGAAGTTGTCGATGTCGATGGCACCTTCGTGGACAAAGGTTTAGTAATCGTCGAGGACATCGTTGGCGTCAACGGTTTTGATGGCGTCGAGGGTCTCGATGGTGTCAAGGACCTCGATCTAGATTTTTCATCGAAAGATGGCCTCGAGCGCTCTTGATGTTTATGAGACTGTTTACCTGGGCTTGAGGGCGTGTGGGTTTTAGGCCGAGATACGTCTTCCACAAAGAGAGGAGCTTCTCTTGCAAGAAGAGGGTCAGGTTCTCCATCTAGAGACCTTTAAGCTTGGTTTCTGAAAGGTTGAGCTACAAGGATTGGGACCTCCTGGATGACGTAATAGAGATTTTGCTAGCCAGCAACAAAATCTTTGTACCATTGGCGTTGGGATACATTCTGCAACTGGTGCAGAGAAATTAATGTAGATCCTTTTCTATGTAAAACACTGGATGTTTTATCCTTTCTGCTATCTTTAGCCAATCTGGGGCTCCAGATTGGTACTATTAAAGGCTACTTGGCGGTGCTGTTCATCTTTTAGCGCTCGTTAGAGGAATGTTCCTACTTCTAAATTCCACTGGTGACACAATTTCTAAAGGGACTCACCAATGTGTTCCCCCCATCTCCTTTCCAGGTTCCAGTTTGGGACCTTAATCTGGTTCTAAAATTTTAATATGTGTGCGGCTGAGGGTTTTATTGAATTGTGTGATGGAGCTGTTAGACGATACTCTCATTGCCATAACAAATCCACTCATTTTTGTGTGCAGGGATTTTAACTTGCATTTGTTGGGTACCAATGGAGAGGTATTAAGGGACTCATCCCTCACACAGAGAGCCCTCTCCTGGGCCACTGAGTCGAAGGAGCGTGGCTTATCAATGTTAAATGACCAGGTAAAAGGGGATATCACAGGACCATGCATGTGCTCTAGGGGGCTACAACAGGGATGTCTGGATTATTGCTTTGTCTCAGAGAATGTGCTATCGGCAGTTAGCAAATTTGAGGTTGTAGAGATGCTAGTAAGTGACCATAACCTACTAGCTATTAGCTGGGAAGTGGCCCTAGGGGAATCCAATAATATATGGTCCAACCATGTTGAAGTATCCCGGTGTAGAAACAGAGTGAACATCAAATCTAGCGAGGTCAAGGTGGTTGCTGGGCGCTTCGACAATTTTGTGTCGAATAATCCTAACGTAGTGGATTATGAATGGTACGGTTCCTTTTCTGACCTCTCGGTAAAAACCTTCTATAAACAAAAAGTAGTCCAAATCCTTACCTACGGAGAAGAATAACTTTTGAGCCTTCCCTGGAAAGTATGGGGGATATTGGAGGGCTACTTTTGGAGGAAAGCATTGTGATTACCTGTGGTCTGTATCCATATGAATTTAGGACTCCAATCGATGGAATCAATTGTAACCTGGAAAAATATTTCCCTTTTTAGAAAATGCCTCCAGAGGGATAGTACACTCCCTTTTGACATCTTGAGAAACAAGGACCAATTACCAGGGGATGGGATGTTTGCGATCTGGAAGTCTTGTTGTATGACACATTTTGAGCAGTCCAATATCCCTTTAGAAATGATCATTGCAAATCCATTTGAAAAAAAAATGACTGCAAGAGAGGGATTGGATAAGAATGCAATATACTTATGCCAAAAATAAATTGGTGATAAAATACATCCAGGTAGGAAGAGATTCCCTTCCTCTTCCCTCCTTACCTCCAGAAATTCCCCTTAGCTCACTATCGAGAAATATTTATGAGATGTTGCTTTAAAATTCTTCCCACTAGAGAAATTCAATTAGCTCGGGCAATGTTATTAGAAGGTAACTCATTGTGCTGGTTCTGTGGGGAAAGTGGAGTTACAGAAACATTATTTCACGTAGAGAGTCTGTGTAGTGCTCTGAGGGAGGTTTGCACCCGTCATTTGGAAACATAGATTGCAGTGATAAAATCCCTATCGGCCATTAAATGGTGAGAGATGTTTTCAATTGGTTTTAGTCACACAGACATTTTTCTACTTAACTTCTTTGACAAATGTATTGTTTTTACTGCTTATTTATGAAATAGATGTTTGAATTGTGAGTATGCTCTCAACGCTCACTGGATTTTTTTTTCCCTCCTCTGCTCCTTCTGGAGGTCTTTATATGGTCCCAGGAATGAAATGTAAATTGTAAAAAGTTTGCTTTTTTTGTTTACTCAAAATAAACCCAAAACAATAAGTAAAAAATATACAATTAAAAAAGATGGTTACCCTTCCTCAGATCCTTCAGGCCCTCCAACTCGAAGACTGGATGGTGTCATTGGACCTTCAGGATGCTTACTTTCATGTGTCTATCCATCACAAGCACAGAAGGTACTTGAGGTTCATGTTTGGCGGTTCTCATTATCACCAAGTTTTCACCAAGTTAATGGCGGTTGTGGCAGCAAGTCTCAGGAGAGGGGGGATTCACGTCTACCCCTGCCTGAACGATTGGCTGATCAGGGCCTGTTCTCCCGAACAGATCCTGGAACATCTCAGCGTCACCAGCCACTCTCTCCACAGACTGGGCTTCTCCCACAATTTAAAGAAGACACACATGATACTATCACAAAGACTCCAGTTTATCAGAGCAGTCCTGAATACACCCTCAGGGAAAGCCTTGCCACCGAGGTGAGGGCTCAACACATTCTGCAGATGGCCACCAAATTCCAGAATGCCCAGCGTCTCCCAGCCTTTGAATTTTTGAGGTTGTTCGTCCTCATGGCATCCTGCATTTTCCTGGTGGCAGAGGCTCACCTGAGAATGAGATCCCTTCAATGGGCTCTCAGGACACAGTAGTCTCAATTCTCAGGCAAGATGTCAGACCTACTTCAGATTCCAAACAGGGTCACTCGGGATCTCCTGTGGTGGGCTTGTAAGGCCAATATTGTGAAGGGAGAACCTTTTTGGCAACAATGGCCAGAGATAGCAATAGTTACGGATGCCTCACTCACGGGGTGGGGAGCCCAGGCCAACAATCTGACTATCAGCGGTCATTGGTCTCCATTGGAGTCCAAACTACACATCAACATTTTGGAGTTGAGGGCAATCAAACTAGCCCTGAAGGCCTTTTTGGCCTTGGTATGGGGAAAATGTCCTGATAATGACAGACAACTCGTTGGCCATGCACTACCTCAACAAGAGAGTAGGCGTAGGGGCACTACCACTGTACAGAGAGGCAATGCAGCTCTGGTTCTGGGCAATACAAGAATGAGTCTCTCTATCAGCAGTTCACCTGGCCGGAGAAGAGAACACAGCAGCGGATGCTCTGAGTGGGCGCTAGCTCAGGAAGTCTTTTAAGAGATCTTCACCCTTTGGTTAACCCCTCAAGTGGATCTGTTCGTAACCAGTGTCAACCGGAAGTGCAAACTGCTCTGCTCCAGGGAAATACCCCCAAGAGGAGCTCTAGGGGACACGTTTGTAGTGGACTGGGAGTTTTCACTCCTATACACGTTTTTTCCAGTCCTCATCATTCCTCGCGTGATCAGGAGGTTGAGAACGGGAAATCCATGATGCTAATTGATCCGGATTGGGCCAGGAGGACGTGGTACCCGGACCTTCTGGCCATGTCCATCTGCCCTCCAATCCATCTTCCACAAAGAGAGGACCTTCTGTTGCGAGAGGAGGGTCAAGTTCTCTGTCCAGAGGTTAAGACACTCAACCTTCACGCATGGTTTCTGAGAGGTTGTGATATAAGGATTGGGACCTCCCGGTTGACATAATGGAAATCTTGCTTACAGCCAGAAGGGCAGCAACAAATTCTTTGTACTGCTGCCGTTGGAACAAATTTAGAAGCTGGTGCACGGATAAGAATGTGGATCCTTTTCTATGCGCTACACCTATGGTGTTATTTCTTTTGCTACATTTAGAGAATCTGGAGCTCCTGACTGGAACAATAAACTGTTATCTGGCAGCACTTTCAATTTTCAAGCACTCTTCGGAGGAGACCTCATACTTTAAAATTCCTTTAATTATCCAATTTCTAAAAGGTCTCACTAATGTGTTTACACCTGTTCCTTTTTAAGTCCCTGTATGGGATTTAAAGCTTGTGCTAAAGTGTCTAACATGCATTCCATTTGAACCAATGCATTAATGTACGTTAAGACTGTTAACCTTAAAAACCATTTTGCTAGTAGCAATAACGTCAGCCTGCAGGGTGAGCGAGATGCAGGCACATTCCTGTAAACCTTGATACACTATTTTCTTTAAGGACAAAGTTGTTCTTAAGGTGAAACCTTCTCTGCCAAAAATAGTCTCCGACTTCCATTTGATACAAGGAATTATTTTACCAACTTTTTACCTGCCTCATCATCCTGGAAAGGAAGAAGAGAGGTTACATAGGCTGGACCCGAGAGGGACTCTCAGTTTCTACATCTCACAAATGTCAAAGATTTGCCAGGATGACCAGTTATTCTTTGGCTATACTGGTCACTTTTGTGAAACATTATAGTCTTGATTCAACTTCCACCCAGGAAGGAGGTTTGGGGAGGGCTGTCCTTCATTCTGTCCATGATAATTTTTAAGGACAAGTCTAAATTCGTACTCCCACCGCCAAATTTATTACTGCTTTGGGAGTCTATCAAAAGATGAGGAATACATGGGAGGACACAATCCATTCAAAGAACAAGTTTCTTACCTGTGGTAACGTTCTTTCGATTGGATGTTCCTCCCATGTATTCCTCATTGCTCCTCCCACCCTACCATACCGTAGAATTTATGTGTTTTTACACTTTACGCTCTTTTAGAGTCTACTACGGTCTAATGAGACTGCTAGTAAATCCTCTACGGCGGGAGAAAAAACAGAACTGAAGCCAACGGGTGCTCTGCGTGCGCCACATTTCTCCAGCATGGGGTCTGGCATGGATTCACATGCTCATGAATATTCCCCGTCGTCAGGCCGGGAATCCTTGGTAAAGAAAAAATCAGTATCAGTTTCATTTCTGATCTGTCTTTCGCAGTAGTAACCAATCACTGGTCTCTGAGTCATACTACCCCCAGCCAGTGACTGCCCTCTCCCTAAGCCCCGCCTCTGGCAGCCATCTTCAGATTTTTACTGCACGCTCAAGTGTTGGGAGTCCTCGTGTTTAGCTCTCGAGCTTTTGCTGCGTTTTCACGCTTTTTCAAAGAGAATTTCTAATTTTTCGGTCAAATAGAGCCTCAAGCTCCACCGTCTCTACATCCGATTAACGGGGATCTGTGTCGGATTTTTCTACGCCCCTCAAGGTTGAAGATTTCGTCGAGTTACGCTTCTTTGAGGATTACTGAAGTTTCTGCGGCCTACCCAAACATGGGCCAGGAGAAAGGAAGCTCGACGCCCGGAAAGCTGTTCAGGGTTTGCCCTGGATGCAAGCTGCAGAATGTGTTCAAGGAGGACAAGCACTCGAAATGTCTCTACTGCCTTCATGAGGACAAAACGCACGTGGAGAAGGACTGTGCGTTTTGCAGGAACATGTCGGAACGGACCATCAGGGACCGACACCTTCGTATCTCCAACTGGCTGGAAGGAAAGAGCCCGTCAGGTAAGAAGAAGAAGAAGAAATCTGAGCGGTCTTCTAAGTCCTGTGAGGGCGCCCCGGCGACGGGGGCCCAACAGAAGCCAAAGCACCGCGAGTCCGCGGGCACCGGGAGCGCAGAATGGTCGGGCTGTTCAGCTGCCAGGCAGGGCGCGCCTTCCCCGACACCATCAACCACGAGCCAACGCTCTGGTTCGGGGAAGAGGAAATCTGAGAACCCGGGTAAGCTTCTGGAGAGGCCCCGGTCGATCTCGAAGGATTCAGCCGAGGGGGAGCGAGGCGGTGACCCTCCCCCCAAGGTGATGGCCTCAAGCACGCTCAGGGTGGTGAAGGCCTTGATTCACCCGGCCCAGGACTCTATCGAGGAAGTCGCGGCAGCCCTGGCACAGCCTGTGGAGGCTACACCAGTGGAGGCGACCTCAGGGCCCAGAGTCTCCCTGCCTCCGCGGAGGGAAGCCTCTTTCAGACCCATCGAAAAGACCCCTGTGAAGACCCCGGAAAAAGAGGGGGGGGCCGGTGGCCATTGTGGACACGGACACAGCATCCGAGGAGGAGCTGGTAGAAGTCTTAGAGGGCCTCGACGAGGGCGTCGAAGAGGCCCGCCCCCACTGGAGGTTTCCCGACGAAGGTGACGACGAGAGTGACGGCGGCACCGGCGAGGGTCCTAGTCACCCGTCGCTCCCGGAGCCGCAGGATAAATCGGCGGCCATTTTGTTGGCGATACAATCCTTATGTTCGTAGATAAGTACGAGATTGCCCTTACCACCGACGGAGGATCCGGAAGCAGGCTCGACGGAGGAGCCGGAGCCAGGCCCGGCGGGAAGCCCCCCGAACAAGAGAAGACGGATCCATCCAGCCCCGCCTTTTCAGCCCTCGCGGCCTGCTCAGCCTTTACCCATGTACCCCGTCCCTGGGGATGACACGGGAACGGACACGGCCACAACGGATACCGACGACGACGGCGTTGACGACGGGACGGAGCTCCCATCGCCCCCAGCCCGGGCCTTCCCGCCCGAGGAGATCGGATCTTTCCAGGCAATGATCGCCAGGGCATCCAAGCTTTTTCAGCTCTGCCTCGAAGAGAAGAAGGAAGGTTTACTTTACCAACAGCGCGAGGCCAAGAGGAAGACAGTCCTCGCCGTGCCTCTACTGGATGACATCTTGGACGAGGGTCTCACCCTTCTCAAGAACCCGTCTACGACGCCTGCCAAGAGGGATCGGTACGAGAAGAAGTACCGGGTCCCCGACGCGGCCCCTTTGTGCCTTAGGGCACAACTGACCCTTGACTCGGTCGTCTCAGCGGCGGCCAAGAAGAAAGCGTGGGGGGGCATCGGCCTCAACGTCAACTTCCCTGCCGGACGGCGAAGGAAGGAAGCTGGACGCAAAGGGACGACGAGTTATCTCGTCAGCGGCAACAACGATTAAGGTGGCCAACGCCCTCGCGATCGTGGCCTGCTACGACATGGAGTTATGGTAGAAGATCGCCCCCCTGTTGGACTTCCTACCGGATGACAAGAGGGCCGAGGCCCTGGAGATCTTGCAAGAAGGCGAAGTGGCGTCGGACCACGCCATTACGGTGGCAACGGACATTGGCGACACCGGTTTCCGCCAGCTAGGCAACGGCGTTTGCCTTAGACGACGAGGGCGGCTCAAGGCGACAGATTTCCGCCAGGACGTACAAGCCAAGGTTTTGGACATGCCGTTCAACGGGAACAATCTGTTTGGGAAAACAGTGGATGAGTCCCTCCAAGCCATCAATGCGGACACAGAGACAGCTAAGGCCTTAGGCGTTCTCCGGCAATGAAGGCCGTCCTTTCTGAGCAGCGGAGGCAAGCAGGGTGCCTCCAAGGGATTTGGCGGTGGCTCCTCTACGTACCGCCAAGCGGCCCGCTCCTCGTCGCAGGAAGCCTATAGAGGACGAGGCAAGTCGGGTGGACCCAGCCGTCGTCGCCAGGGAGGCCAAGGCGTCAAGGCGTCCTCCAAGCAAGATTGAACCGACAGCAGTGTCGGGCCCCCACCGAAGCACCCCGATGGGAGGCCGGCTGGCGAAGTTCGTCAGCGTGTGGGAGTCCATGTCCACCGACCGTTGGGTGCTGGACCCCCTGGCCCAGGGGCACGCCCCCGAATTTCTAAAGAAGTGCCCCCGCATTCCAACCGTGGCCAGGAATGAAAATCACGTCCCATAACTGCTATTGGAGGTAAGGGCGATGCTCAAAAAAGGTGCCATCGAGCTCGTCCCAAAGTGGCTCCGGGGCTCCGAAGTATACTCAAGGTACTTCCTCGTAAAAAAGAAGACAGGAGGATGGCGCCCCATCCTTGACCTGCGACGACTGAACAAGTACATCAAGGCACAGAAGTTCCGGATGGTCACCCTCCAGCACGTGCTGGGACAGCTGGAGGAGGGCGATTTCTTGTCGTCATTGGATTTGGAGGATGCGTACTTCCACATCCCCATTCTAAAAGGACACCGAAAGTTCCTCAGGCTCGTGGTCCAAGGATGGCACTACCAGTTCAAGGACCTCCCGTTTGGATTGCAGTCGGCACCCAGGGTGTTCATCAAGTGCCTCGCACCGGTGGCGGCGCGGCTTGGCCTGCAGGCGATCCACGTCTACCTGGACGACTGGCTCATCCGAGCAAGGTCAAGGGAGCTCGCCGTAGATCACACAGCGAAGACTGTCCAGCTGCTCACAGACCTGGGATTCTCCATCAACTTTCCCAAATCCCACCTGGTCCCGTCGCAAGTCGCACTGTTTCTGGGAGCCAAGCTCGACACAGTGGCGCGTCTGGCATCGCCGTCGGAGGAAAGGACGAAGGCCATCCTGGGCAAGGTGCAGCGTCTACTGGCCACGGACGTGGCCAAGGTGAGGTCCATCAAGTCCCTCCTCGGGATGATGTCCTCCTGCATATATCTTGTGCGCCTGTGCAGGCTTCGGATGCGCCCTCTGCAAGAGTTCCTCGACGCCCGCTCGATCCAAGCGACGGGCAGCTTCGAGGACTGGATCCCGCTCAACGAGACCTTCCGACAAGCGATCCGGTGATGGTACACCCGCGCTCATCTGTCGGCGGGCACAGACTTTCAGACCCCATCCCACCAGATAACAGTGACGACAGATGCCTCCCTGGAAGGGTGGGGAGCGCACACCGGAGAATGTCACGCGAGAGGCCTTTGGCTCCTGGAGGAGAAGACGCTCCACATCAACATCCTGGAGCTCCGTGCAGTGTTCTGGGCCCTCAGGTCCTTTCTCCCGTCCCTCAAGGGCAAGGTGGTGAGAATCTTCACCGACAACACCACCACGATGTTCTACATCCGGAAGCAGGGAGGAACCAGATCCCCAGCCCTCTCCAAGGAAGCCCAGGATCTGTGGCATGGGGCCGTCGCCCAAGGAATGTTTCTGGTGCCCTTTCATCTGGCAGGGATAAAGAACACCATCGCCGACTCACTCAGCAGGGAGCTGCGCTCGTGCCACGAGTGGGAACTACGTCAGGATCAAGTGTATCGACTCTTTCGATGATGGGGAAAACCGCAGATCAACCTGTTCGCGACGGCGACAAACTCCAAGTGCCAGAGGTTCGCCAGCAGGTTTCCCCAGCCGAGGAGCCTGGGCGATGCTTTCTCGTTCCCCTGGGACGGCCTGTTCCTTTATGCGTTCCCTCCGTTGCCGTTGCTGCTCCGACTCGTCAACCAGCTCAAGAGGTCCCGGTGCAGGATGATCCTCGTCGCACCGGCGTGGCCGAGGCAGATCTGGTTCCCGGACCTTCTGGACTTGTCAGCGTCCCCACCAGTCAAGCTGCCGACGGACACGGATCTTCTCTCCAGAGAAGGAGGCGCCATACTTCATCACGACCCGGAGTCGCTGAACTTGCAGGCCTGACTTCTGCAACACTAGAGTTTGGAGGGTACGATATCCCGGCTGACTGCAGAGAGGTCCTTGCAAAGGCCAGGGCGTCCTCATTTCTCAAGTGCTACGGACATAAGTGGAAGAGGTTCTCTGTCTGGTGCGTGCACAGAAGATTAACCCTCTACGGATTACGGCCCAAGTGCTGCCGTACCTACTGTCGCTGGCCAAGGCTGGACTGGCTCACGCCTCCATCAAGATAAATCTTTCTGCGATCTCCCGATACACCAGAACCACGGAACGGGCGTCCTTGTGGTCCCATCGCCTGGTGAAGGAATTTATGAAGGGACTGTTCCAATCGTTCCCGCCGGTGAAGGCCCCTGCCCTGGAGTGGGAGCTCAACGTGGTGCTGACCAGGCTCATGGGGGCACCATTCGAGCCCCTGCATTCGGCACCGTTGAAGTTCCTGTCTTGGAAGACTGCGTTTCTTGTGGCCATCACCTCCGCACAACGAGTGGGAGAGATCCAGGCCCTATCCTGCAAGCCTCCATACTTGACTTTTCACGACACGAGGGTGGTGCTGAGGTCACACCCCTCTTTTATGCCCAAGGTGCCGTCGGACTTCCACCTCAACGAGCCCTTCGTGCTGCCTGTTTTCTTCCCGTCGCCTTTGTCACCGGCCGAGAGGACTTTGCACTCGCTAGATGTGGCTAGAGCGCTGAAGTTCTACGTGGACCGCACGAAGAGTTTTCGGAAGACATCACAGCTATTTGTGAACTTTGGACCTGTTAATGAAGGGAAGGCTCTCTCGAAGGCTTCCATTTCCAGATGGCTCTCCGGCTGCATCATGCACTGTCATCGGTTGGCAAACCGACCGTTGCCTGGCCGTCCGAGAGCCCATTCGACCAGAGCTATCGCTGCTACCACAGCGTTCTTGTCTGGTGTGCCCCTGTTGGACATCTGCAGGGCTGCTACGTGGAGGTCGACTACCACCTTCATGAGATTCTACTGCGTCGACCCGGATTCCAGGGAGGAGTCCATGGTCGGCCAAGCGGTGCTGCACAACCTGTTCGCCTAAGGTGAGCCTGGTGAGGAGGTAAGAATTGCTTAATGTTGAGTTATTGATGTAATGATTAATGTTGAGCCTTTGCCACCTCCCGTTGGTTGCGCATGTGTGTACTGCTATGTATTCTTATATTCATGAGCATGTGAATCCATGCCAGACCCCATGCTGGAGAAGGAACAAGGTACTTACCTGTAACTGTTGTTCTCCAGCATGGGTCTGGCATGGATTCACATGCGAACCCTCCCTCCTACCCCTCTGCGGCTCTTCACTTGGTCATACTGCCACTTTGCGTGCTACCAAATCTGAAGATGGCTGCCAGAGGCGGGGCTTAGGGAGAGGGCAGTCATTGGCTGGGCGCAGTATGACCCAGAGACCAGTGATTAGTTACTACTGAGAAAGACAGATCAGAAACGAAACTGATACTGATTTTTCTTTACCGAGGATTCCTGGCCTGACGACGGGGAATATTCATGAGCATGTGAATCCATGCCAGACCCATACTGGTGAACAACAGTTACAGGTAAGTAACTTGTTCCATACTGGTGATGACGTTGACCATCGAACGGAGGCCCTCGACGGACATTGAGTCGATGTAACCAGGGCACAGCCACCTCTGTCAAGAAATCTTTTTTCAAAGCAGCTGAAGCTAGAATGGAAGTATAAAAAGGTGAGTAATTTGTGGAAAGAACATCCAATCGAAAGAATGTTACCACGGGCAAATAACTTCTTCTCTGTCAACCAAGGCAATTTGATGAAATTTTGAGGAGCTACTCACGTTCCTTCAGCTCAGTGAAATCTAAATTTACTTTTGGCAGCATTAATGTACACACAATTTTAGCTGATGGGCTCTTATGAAATTGACCTTTTAGCATGGAAATCTATTACCTCAGCATAAAGAATACGAGAAATGAAAGCCCTGCCGTTAAAGGAACCTTATAAACACAAAAAAGTGGTCCTGCCTATGTGGTTTCTAATCTACTGCACTTTTATTCTAATGCAATCATTATTTCTTATGGACCTGTTTGCCAGCATATCATTAATTGGCAAACACTGTCTTGCTGTGTACAGAGAATACAGTGAAAAACCCACAAGAGAACGGTGCTCAGTTTATTTGTTCATGACTGACCCATTTTTACATGTTTTAAAATATATGCACTTTGTAACATATGTGAGAGACGTACAACTTGAAAATCACAGGATGCAGTACATTAATACATATTTTTACAAATGATATGTCGAGTTAGGCTAAAGAACATCGGGCACATTACTTAATGCAATCTTCATAACAAAACTCAGCATAGGCATTATGTCATGCCTTTGCAATTTATCACATGATCTTGAAACACATATAGATGTCAAATGCAGTCACAATAGTGTTTGATATTTTCACAGGTGATTATGGAGTTCCTAAATAACACCAAGCGGTTAAAGGAACCTTATCAGACTTTTCATTGGGAGAAGGGGGTCCTTCGTACAGTGCCATCCTTCCTAAATCTTGGAATTTTATCTGAACCAAGAGGTTTTCCTACCACTTTTCCATCCCAGACCACATTCCTGACCGGCCGAGGAGACGTTACACAATCTGGACGTGAAGTTTTATTTAGAGAGAACCAAACCTTTCAGAGAATTAGTACAACGTTTTATTACATATGGTGGTCTTTTGTCTGGTAATAAGGCAGCTAAAGCATCCATTGCCAGGTGGATCGTCTTGTGTGTTGCAAAGGCTTACAAGTTGAATGGACTCTTGGCTCGGCAGTGGCTTCAGGCTCATTCCACAAGAGCCAAGCCGCATCAGTAGCCTTTATTAGGCACGTCCCTATTATGGAAATTCATTGAGCTGCTACTTACCTAACTACAACCACCAGTAGGCAAAGAAAGAAAAAGCCTAAGGGAACTGGATTTGCCCATTGGTGAAATGGGCATGGAGGGTGGTACTGGTACAGAGAGGGACACACGCGCATTAAAGTGGTCTGTATCTTTTGTAGCCTGCTGTTTTCTGACTTACCTGCATATGCAGCCTGTCCCAACCAGCTGTGAAGGAGGGAGATAAAGTACTAAGAGAACTGGTTTCACCATGAAGGTCATTGTTCATATTCTTGTCACACTGTTTGACTCTTACCACAATGAATACAAACACAGCAGATGTTGATTCAAATAGAAATAAAACCTAGCGGAAAACAGCAATAGTATGTTATAGGTTTTAGACTCTTGTCTGTTTCTTGATTATTTTTCCAGCGTCTATGAAGATGTAGGATTATGGCATTCGCTGCAGATTTATTAAAAAGCTAATTTCTTGAACATTTTTTCCTCCACCATATTAGACAAACCATATACACAAAATGGATATTTCATGTCCTTGCATTAATAAAAATGTTTAAAAAATAAGTGAATCAGTAATTTCACCTCATAATGTAGTCTAGAGACACATTTGCAGCTAGGTAACTCAACCCTTGCCCATTCCAATTGACTGGTGGCTAGTTGGTTGGACGATTGAATTCAAACATGTGTAATCTACTTTATTTGTGACTTTGGGAACCATTGAAAAATGACTGTGCCACTTTTATTTTCCACTTCTTTCCATTCTGAGTGGCTGTTATATTTGTGTTTGATGGTCAGTTCCATCTTCTTAGGGAAGGGTTTGCATCACCAGTCTCCTAAAATAGAAATGCCAATTTTCACAGTTTGACTTTATTCTCTAATCAATGAATCCAGTCTGGCTGTGCATTGATCAAACCTTAAATGACTCTAAGAACTATATATAAGGGACTCAACAAAGGCTAACATAGTTTGGTGGGAATGCAGCCAGACATTAGTACGAAAAATGATCACCCAACATACTGGTAGGCTTCATAGAGAGGTGTTCTGGTCAGATTCCCATATGTGCTGTCAAAGTTTGTACGGGTTACTTTTAGAGGCTTAGCTTTAGCAATTTTATCCTTCCCTGGGATGACTTCTTATCATCAAAAATTGTCCCTGAATAGGAATGGTTTCTAATCTTTTAGCCCTCGGGTGCCATACGATTTTATGCTTGGGCTCCAAATCCCATGACCATAGTTTTGTGTTATTGGGTCATTAAGAGCATAGTGAGTTTAAAAGGGTTTGTAGGGAATGAAGGCCCAGTATACAAACTGGAGTCCACATTTAGGGAGTTCATGACACAAAAAGAGATAAATGACATTGCTAAATTCTTTGGTCAAACCAATAAATGCCACATAAATTGGGTCACTGCCTTTCCGCTCAGCTTTTGGCACGAAGACAACCCTCTTTGGAAGCCTGATTTGGAGAACAGAATTTGTATTTTAGTTGTTCTGTCCAAGTTGGCACATGGTTCAGTAGCTAGTTAGCAAACAAGGTCTACATGCAACCACATTTGTTGAGTGATGTCATTAGTAGATAATTGCAAGAAATGTCACACTTCCCCTTCTTAATAAAGAGAGATAAGTATACTACCTTTTGGAATGTGGCATGTTACTGATTCTATTTAATTTCTAAAAACCAAGTCTTACCTTTAGGGCAAATGTCACATAATGCATCAGGCTTGCATATTGTATTGAGGACTTGCTAACAGTTGCTATCAGCATTGTATGACTGCTTCCGTGTTTTGAAAGTGGGAATGTTGTGTCTTAATTTAACTGTTTATGCATTTTTATGATTCACCATTGTCCTCCGCTTTTTTTAAACCCTAAAATACGAGCCATTGTGTTCCATATGTTCCACCTCAACAGATTTCCCTTTAATCCGCCCCTTTGTGATGGGCTCCCAAGTATAATTAACTTAGAGAAGCATTATACTAGAGTCAGGACAGTATAACCTGCACACATTGTGAACTGTTCTAGTCAGTCCTTCTAGATTTCTAGACATCCCCAGGGATAACTCGAGTAGGATTAGTCCATATGCCACTATCTACGACTTTCTCTTCATTATATCTATCACTAGGACAGTTCATATACAAATCACAAGCTAGTAAAATGCTATCAGAGATGAAATAGCAATTGATGTAAACATGGAATGTGTCTATATTATTCCAGTTAAGTGTAATGTCATTTGTATCTGAAGAAGCCTAAACATGAATCCCTAAACATTTACACTATTGAATACCATCTTTTGTTTCTTGCCATATTCTGACCAATAAGATGTTTGGACTAATTCTATCTGATGCCACAAGCAGATACCTCATTGAGAGCGACATTCATTTTGCCAGCCCTCATTTAGGCTGCACCAGTGTTGTAACTACATTTAGACAAACCATAGCGAAACCTTGTGAATTATGATCATCTAATGCACACGTTTCCTGGACTAATATGATCTCAAATGTAGCCACAAATTAGCAGAAATCCTTCTCAATTAGTTGTCTTTTAAGACCAGTGACATTCCAGTAGAGCAAAGAAAGGGTAGCTCTAATGATACCGTGTTCATGAAGAAAGCACACTTTTGGTTGCAAACTAGAAAGCCACAACCGTTTTGTCTGATTTTCCCTGATGTCCATGCTTACATTAGCACAATGTTGGTTGTCCTTAATCTATAACTGTTCCATTTACTCCCCTCCACAACTTGGTCAGAATATCCCTCAAACTCACACCATTGTAAGAAGTTCACTACTTCCCATCAAATCTGATTTATTATCTAGTGTACATTCTTTTGTGATCAAAAGAGCATTGGAAAGATAATAAATAAATACATCTGTGCACTTCCTTCAATCTTATTACCATATATTATCTTCCTTACATCCTCCCTATGTCTTTTGAAATTTCATTGTGTGATGAATCTGGCAATGTCATCCCTCCTTTTCTGTGGAAAGTCTCTTCTCATGTGTCCAGGGGACGGAAGCCATTACCTGGTCCTGACCCTGAGCCTATGGGGCAGCTATTTGAGGAAAGATCACAGGGTGGAGGTGACTCTCTGGGGATAACATGACATCAGGTGAGACATAGTATCCCCCTTCACTTTTAGGGATGTTCCTTCCATTCCTCATGCCCTAATGGCATACTGCCATGAGCCCCTTCGACAACTCTACTGACAGTACTCCTCAAAATCAGATAGTGAATAAAGTAACATAAACTAAGACAAGAAGCAATGATTATTACTCTTAATTAGAATCAACACCAGCAATGTAATAGCTGGAGGAACAAGTATGGAGTTCATCGTCTTCTTACGCCGCTGTGGTGAAGACAGCTGAGCAGAGAGACTGGGTGTACTGCGGCACAGCAACTGGAGCGACAAGGCAGAGCGAGAAGCCATCATGGTGAGCGATGCACCCAGTGACGCTCCGGAAGGCTGCAGCGTAGTGAAAGGAAGCAAGCAGTGCTTTCTAACTGCTGAGGGAGCTGGGAAGCCGACCGAGGACCGGACACCTACCAGAGGTGCCTACAGGGTCAGCAAAAGCGTGAGAACAGGAGAAGAGCCACATGCAGAGTAGGAGACGCGGAGAGAGCGCAAGAAAACAACTAGTGGGCCCAGGGAAATGTTCAGGACACCAAGGTACTGTCGGGCACTGCATCAGAAGCCCTTGACAACATGACTGGGGTCAGGGACCCACAGTACGAACTTGGGGAAGACAAAGAAGGGAAGCCAGATGAACATTGTATGCTACCGAAAGTCCAAGCAGGAGAGTATACCAGGCAAAGCCAAGTGTATAAAGCAAACTGCATAAAGAAAGCCCTGATCTCTCCTATATAAATTTAAATGTTGAAAGCAGAAAAACCTCATCAATTAAATAGTAAAGCAAATTTCCTGGAGCTGTTACTACTTGATGGTATGCCAATGTTATGATACAATAGTGCAGAGAGGTAAGGACTTCATGCTCAATTCTATACCTAATCCCATGGTCATATGGTTATTTATAGAGTGCTTTTGGCAAAGCGCTGTACATAGAACATATTTATCACAATTATCACCAAACCGAAGTTGGTACTCCTTTATCGACCTCGAAAGGATGAAAGGTTGAGCTGGCTTTGCTGGGATTTGAATTTGCAACCCCCATATCATGCACAGATGATTTTGATGATTTTTGTAATTGGATGGACTCCTTGGATAAATGTGTGGGGAATTATCACATTCTGAAAGTAGATAAACTATGCCAATTGGATTCCTTAATCCCTTTGTTGATGCAACATCATCTGGCCAATTCGTACATTCCTGTCCGGTCTCCCTCTCCATCGAGGGATAGGAACTGGCACCACTAATTACACAGCTAACACCCAATGATTTGTATCCTATCATTTGTTCTGATCCTATAGCTGGGCTTTTCGCTCCTCCCTCTGGAGTAGATGAGAGTTTGAGAGATCTAAACCCTCCATTATTGGTGGACCAAAGGAAGTCCATGTTAGGAACTAGTGGTGCGGGTCATCCTGAACAAGGCAGCAATTTTTCATCCATCTCTAAAAACATTTGAGTGAAGAAGTCTACAATGTCAGGGCTTAGGATAAGACTTTTAGAGACTTTCTCAGGGATGATAGGAATTTCATCATCACCAAGATTGAGAAGCTAGCTGGGAAAGAACCTAGAGATGCACTAAGGAACACAGTTTTGGCCTGCCTCGTTCAACGAACTGGGCCAGTGGTGGTTAGATGCATAGATCTGAACATTTTATGTAGGTTGGAAATTGATGAGTGGTGTACCCAGAAAAATAGGTACTGTGTCTTGGTTGGATGTTGGGCTAGTAACTTACCAAATTACCTTAGTAACTGCTAGTATTTGTTCAGAGGCTCATCAGACTTGAAACGTAAAGTGGACCAGGCCGAGGGTTTGTACTTCCTGTTGAGAAGGGCTGCATTAAGATGAATTTTTAGTATGTTACCCATTGTGTTGAAGGTGTGTTGCTTCCTTTTTTTGTATTTCATGTTGTAAGTTGTGTTTTTGTTACGATGCTCTAATGCCTCCGGGCTTTCAGCGCTTTATAAATATATAAATAAATAGATCACAGCAACAAGTGCTCAACCGGCTGAGCTATCCTATTGGCTAACATCCTTCTAGGGTTGATAAACTGAGTATCGACTGAGGTACAATAATCACAGTGCCTAGATTTTGGATGAACCATGTATGAGGCGCTACATAAAGTTAAATACCTATCTGGATTATCCCAAGGACAGGATTTGCTGCGTTTCATTTTCAATCACAAATGTAACTTTCATTTGTTTTTGAACAGCGCTTGCACTTCCTGGAGTGTCAGGTTTTGGATGTTTTTAATTGTAGTCTTGGAGATTTGAGAGGTCATAAAACCTGTGATTGGTGTAATGACAGTCACTCTCCCTGGAGCAAAGACTCTGCTGCCACTAACCATTTTATAGTAATGTACCCCATTGACTGCAAGGTTGAATGGATATAAACTATACCGTGTCTGCTCATCATTTTGCACACTGTTTTATAATTAGAGTGTACATTCAATTATAAGTGTAAAAATAATCTGCCTCATCATGATTATGCACACAGCACAGGAACTGTGAAAAATACAATTGTGCAATACTGGTTTGTCTTCACTTGAAAACAAGCATATTTTGTTACAAAAGATTAATTTTCAATTGCAACTTAGTTTTCCATCTTATTAATCATACAATCCTAAAATGCTAGGAAAATAAATATGCACAGTGCTTTTGTTTGCTCCATGAGCATCTACACACAACATAGCAGAAGCTCAACAGAAACAGACCATTCCTTTCATCACAGTGTGCCGTTTTTGTTTTTGAAAGGCTTCAGAGAAATACATTCTGTTTCAGAGGCTCTTCGCCATGACTTGCAATAACATCCAAGTAGATAAAAATCAAAAGAAGCGTTATGGTGTTCTGCACTACCCTCTGCTCTAAACCTGTGTGTAAATGTACACAGGAAAATGAAGCTGTCGTATTTGCAAGAGTTTCATGCGTAAAAAGGCCTGGTATGAACCTTATCTGGAGGCCTGGACGTCTATGTCCGTGTGTCATTCCTGGGTTTTCACGTGTGGTGTCAGAAGTGGGATCCGGCTCAGCTGATACAAACTGGGGGGGACCCCAAACGTTTTCACACATTATCTCTTCTTCCAGCGGGCTCGGTCCCTTAGACCGAACTCGAGAACTAATTTTCCATCCGGGCCGTTTTTCCCCTTGACTTCACAATCCATTTTACCGGCTAGGAAGAATATGTAGGGGAACACTTGTAATGTGTTTTCTTCACACAAGTATTGGATTCACAGTAGAGATAAAATTGTCATATACCTAGAACTCAGGATGGAGGTCTCCAACAACTCGGTTGTTTATATCATGCACCCTGAGGGAACAGACCATGTTAGAAAACCAAGAATACTACCCTTCCTAACCTGTGAAGACGAATTAAGGTTTATTCTCCTGCCATACAGACTGATTCAGCTTAAAAGGGGCGAGTTGGTTGGTGGGATACCTGATTCATGAGACCCTAGGGGAACCTTCTTACCATTAAAACTATAGAAGGAGAGCGTGCAGCAACCCAGAGAAGCAACCCGATGGGAGGTGGGAAAAAGGAATCTTTTTGTGGCTCAGAACTAAAATCAGACTTAAACTCTGAATCTATTCACGATCAGTGCCAGGGAAAGGGCCACGATCAGAAGCGACAAGGTCTCCAAATACCTCAGTATTACGGGAGATCCCTCTCCCATTGAGATTAGAAAATGGTGACATACCCGAGAATACTGTCTCTCCGTCGTGATCCCAAATGAAGAGCCTGGACTCCTTTACTCTGGCTACCTAATCCATACTTTGCCATCAGTGCTCGTTGTTGAGAAACCTGTAAGCAATATAGTGAAGGAAAGTGGCAACCTTCCCCCTTCCCCAATCTCTTGAGTAGGATATAATTCCCTATGAGTAGAAGACCTCAACTCTATCAAAGACACCATCTCAAACTCCACTCTTCAAGACAGTAGCCTTGAAGAATCTAACGTGGCAAAGATGCCTAATCACCACTGATAAAGGGGTGACATGCCCAGACCATCTACTCCCTCAGATAAACCAGAGATTCTGAAATCCCTCCTTCTACGGTAGCCCGTTGGGATGGGAAGAAGAAAGCAAGCCACCAACCCATTTAAAACACCCCCATGTGTCTGGAATCCGAATTGGCCAAGGGCTCAAAAGCACATATCGCCTGGGGAGACCCTATCTTAAAAGAGCCTAATGAGATTGTGGTAACACCTTTTCCAACTCCACCTCGAGCATGTTACCCCTGTGAAGGGAATGGACAGCCCACAAGACAGTGCCCTATAAATATGCTCATACCATTGCCCCTACCTTCGGACAAAAAACGCAAATATGATGTAGGGAGTGATAGACAAAATATTGGGTTAACCTACGGCCAGGTCTGCTATGCCCAGGCTGAGGAGTTTGAAGAGCCCGGGAGGGATGTTAAGAAGAGAAAGAAAACCAAAAGGAAGGCGAGTTGCCATTTCTCTAGATATACCATTAACGGAAAGGTGGTTTGGGACCAACTCAACAGTGGAAATAAGGGGTGTGCCATAAGATCGGAACTACTTCCCCAGAGGTAGAAGAGCTTAGGGAAAGAAAAAGTAGTCTGTTATCATGGCTATGTTGAAAGACACCCACAGACACAAGTCCTAATCACCATCAAGGGAACAATATTACATCTGACATGGCAGTAATTCCCAATTTACCGGCTCAAATTGTTATAGGGAGTAAAATATCCCAGTTCGAACAATGGGTCTCACAGGTGGCACAAATAGAAATAAAAACTGAAAGGGGTCGACCTCCCTCTTTGAAAGAACACTTTAACCCACAGGTGGGAACATTCTTATCCGGTTTTCTTGAAGGAAAGAACAGCTAAGGCACAAAGAAAGGAAAAAGCTGGAAAGAGTAAACCCTTTGATTATTTTCCCTTGAATAACAAAGAGATCAGCATATTAAAGGGAAGAGTATGTGATGAATCTGGTGATATCATCACTCCTTTCCCGGGGAAACTCTCTCATCGTGGCCAGGGGACAGCAGTCCCCTACCTGATCCTGACCCTTGGGGTGGCTATGTGACGAAGGACCACTTGAGGGCGACAACCCTCGGGGGATGACATGACATCATCAGGTGAGACATGGTGAGACATGGTATCCCCTTTCCCTTTGAGGGTTGTTCCCCCCATTCCTCATGCCCTAATGGCATACTGCTATTATCCCCTTCGACACTTGACAACACTAATGACAGTACACCTCAATATCAGAGAATGAATAAAGTAACAAAAACTGGGAAGAGGCAAGGAGCCATGGTGGTTACTCCTAATGAGAACCAACTCTAGCTGTCTAGTAGGTGGAGAAATCAGATAGGCCCGACACAGTTTAAGACCATGCCGGGAAAAGAAGTATGGAGTTCTTACCCAGCTGTGACGACAGCCAAGCAGAAAGACTGGGAGTACAGCGGCTGGCGGCGGTGCAGGAAAGGCAGCAGCAAGGTGGAGAAGGTAGTACAGTGATTGGCAGGCCCAGCGAAGCTCCGTAGAGGCTGCAGCGAGGTGAAAGGACACAAGCAATGCTATCTAAGAGGCGATGGAGCTGAGACGTGACCGAGGACCGGACGCCTACCACAGGTACCTACAGGGTCAGCGAAAGCCATGGGAGCCAGAGAAGCGTCTGAGACGGGGTCGGAGACGCGGCGAGAGCACAAGAAAGCAACCAGTGAGCCCAGGGAAAGGGTCAGGGCACTGAAGCACTGTCGGGCATGGCATTGGAAGCCCTAGACTGTGGGCTTGGGGTCAGGGACCCCCAGTAGGAACTTGGGGAACACTGAGAAGGGAAGCCAAAGGAACATTGTATGCTTAAGTAAGTCGTAACAGGAGAGTATACCAGGCAAAGCCAGGTGTGTAAAGCGAACAGCATAAAGAAAGCCCTGGCAGGAGAGTATACCAGGAAAGGCCAAGTGTGTGTAAAGTGAACTGCATAAATAAAGCCCTGGCAGGAGAGAATACCAGGCAAAGCCAAGTGTGTGAAGTGGTCTGAAGTGAATGTGGAAAGGAACCTGGCAGGAGAGTATACCATGTGTTTTATTTGAGTAGGAGAATCCCAAGGAAGACCCATGCCCTAGGGATTATGCATTGCAGTGAATGAAGAGAACCTGGTAGGAGAGTATACCAGGTGTTTTGCGAGTGTGGGACTCACACCCACATTTTATCAAGGAACTATATGAAAGAACCTGGCAGGTAAGTAAACCAGGTGTTGTTTTGTGACTCATAGAATCCCAAAGAAGATTCATGCCCTTAGGATTACGTTGAATGTGAAAAGGACCTGGGGAAGAGAGTCAAATCCCCTGGAATAAATTGCAAAAACAAGAGAAGGAGAGTTATCATCTTGGACTATAAAGAACTAAAGTTATTGCCTGGAACTGTGAACATCATTCAGTTGGAACATTTGTTGGATTTATACCTTTTTGTTGAACTTGAACATTTGCACACTTTTCAAGCCACAGACATTACCCTTTGCACCTTAGAATTACTTTTAGAGTGTGAGGGCTAAAATGGGATTACGGACACAGGAAATGTTTGCTTTGGATATCTTGACGCAGAACAGGCTCTTAGTTTTTGATTGCGGTAAGGAAATACCTCCTAGATTGGGGACAGTGAGGAATTTTCCTGCCCCTTAATTATTTAATAAATGTTTATGGCAAACACCATGAGTCCTCTGTGTCCGTTTCTCATTCCCGGCTCTTCACAGTTGTTGCCAGGTTTTATACAGTTAATCTTGTATTCAGGGTTAAGTAGTGTTTGGAAATCAACATTCTTTGACCTGTTATTATTCAAAAGCAACACCCATTTTCTTATTTCTTTCACCTGAACTCCTATGTTAGGCCAAGGAAAATGTCTAGAGACCATTTTCCTTTTACTGAATGTATATACACCCTGTTATGGTTTCAACATGTCCCTAAATACACAGAGTTGCTGGCTCCATTCGACATGTTTGTCATTGTACATCCTAATCTCTTCAATGTCCAATGAACTAATCACACACATATGTTGGATACATTCGGTAATTTACAAATAGAGAATTTATTAAAGAAGTATGTTGGCACATTACAGAAATGTAGGCTGAATAGTAGGGTACATGATTATATTTTGCTTGGAACGAACATTCATCAATTCTCCATGCCCAAGATTTTTCAATCAGAGAAACTACTGGTACCCCAGAGGCCCTCTTCACCGCATGTACTGCATACCCTCATAGGATGTCATACCCATCTGCTCAAATGTTCTTTCTAACCTTCCCACATATGTGGCACAGTGTTGTTTCCCATCAAACATTAATGATGGATCTTCTGGTGCAGGGGTAACCCCTTTTTGGCAATGCCATTTCTCTTTAAAACTCTGTTTTTTTCCTCAAGAAGATCTCATATATTCCAACTTGCGTGGTACGCTACACCTGTTCTACTTCAAAGTCAAAGTACTTGCTTGCATTATTCTTTTTTGCCTTCTCTATGTTATCTGCCGATCATAAAATCCATCCTATCTAGCTATAAGTGCAAAAGTAGAGGAGATACATTTTCTCCGCTGGGATATCACTTCAAAATTAATAAATGTTGCTTACTCAGGAACGCGTATGTTCTTCTTGTACAACTTTGCCTATCCCTCCAACCAGCTCTACAGAAAAGCATGGTGCACTCCACTGTTTTTCCTTTAAAAAAAATAAAAATAGGGAGTAAAAATTCACCCAACAAAAATAGCAATCATCGGAAACATAAGTACCTACACTTCCTGCTTCCACCCACTTGCCGCCACTGCTCTGTTGATATCAATGATACAATTAGAGCAGTCCCAAAGAATGGTGCTCTATGTGGGTAAACTCACTTCCTGCGCCCCTCCCTGCCTGCCCCCTGCTTTCTTGTCTCTTCTTTCACTCTTTGTTTTCTCTGCGCTATGATGCCCACAGGTTTCCGCGCATTACAAATAGACAAATACAAATATGTACAGAATGGTGCTCTATTATTATCATCACTGTCTGATTTGAAGAGGATCTTAAACCCGTAGGAAGTCTTTATAAGCCCTGCCTACTGCCACACTTGACAAAAAAGCATCTTTTTATTTACATGAATTACTGGGTTGCAAAAACGCATGGATGACACATTTATTTTTACTTGCCCTAAAACTACTCCCATTGATAACCAGGATTACTTTTTTTTTTAACTCTTTAACAATAATTTTACTCCCAATGTCAAAAAAGAAGTAAAACAAAACATACTCCCACAAACCTGGAGCCCTGAATCCAACCATGTGGCTTGAGTTGGTGCAGCTGACTATAGAGAAAATGAGAGACCCCCATTAGTCTTATTGGACCTTGTATTTCGAGTGGATTGTGTCCTCCAACGTATTCCTCATCTTAGATGTATGCCATCCAGCTTTGCTGCTCTTTGGAAATTTTTTCGGTAGAGGGCGCCTTGCGTCGATGTCGTCGAGTCGATGGTCCCTCGAAGGCCTCCGTCGAGGGTGACATCATCGTGTATATAAGTAGCATGCGCGGCGCCCGTTGGCCTCAGTTCCGTTTTTCCGCAGTATACGTTGAATGGAGATTCGGAGCGCCTCAAGTTCTGTGAAGAATAGTGAATAAACAAATATGTCCTCGTCATCGACGCCGACCACGACCCCGAGATCGGGTTTCAAAAAGTGCAAGTCGTGCGGTTCAAAAATGTCGATCACAGACCCGCACTGAGAGTGTTTGTGGTACCTTGAAGAAGGCCACGACATGGAGGCCTGTACGAAGTGTCAGGCGATGACGGGGAAGGCCTTGCGAGAAAGGAGGGGAAAACTACAGGTAGGTCGCAAACCCGACTGTAAAGCCTCTAGCGTCGAGTCGAGGTCCCATGAGGAGAAATCTCCTCGACGCGAAAGGCATCGGTCCAGGTCCCGAAACGATTCCCATCGCTCGTCGTCTTCGACGAAAAAATCGAAGAAACGACGCCACAGGTCCCCCTCCACCTCGTCCTCAAACGAGTCCCAAAAAAGGATGAAATGCCCCACGAAACATTCGTCCTCCAAAGAGTGGGAAGCATTCAGGGTCAAAATGATGGAGGTGTTTGAGAAAGCAAAGCATCGGTCCGCGCCTTCTTCGGGAGGCGGCCGGAGGCGTCATCGCTCCGACACTCGCGCGCCCTCGAGCCCGGGTGATCGAAAAAGGAAGGATGTGTAACCTTCCAGGACGCCGAGCGAAAAGGACCGCTCGAGTCGAGTCGACTGCTCTAGGTCACCGATGCCGTCCAAGACCCAACGCACGTCGAAGGGCAAATCTTCGAAGAGCGCCTCAACGCCCTCATAGCAGGCTCCATCGACAACCACTATTTCGTCGACGCCATCAACGTCTTTGTCGACATCGACCCTGAAGTCCTCGTCGCCAAAGGCTCCAGCCAAGCCAAGCCAGCCAGAAAAAGGAAAAGACAGGATTACAAGACCTGTAATACCCTCAGAGCCCTGTAATACACCTCTTCCTCCTCCTCTCCCAGAGAAGGTGTTGAAGCCTCTCCCTAGGAAGGAGTTTTTCAAGTCCCTGACCTCAATTTTTGAGGAACAGGAAAGATCTGATGAGGAGAATGTACCTTTTGGGCTAGAATATGGCACCCCAAATGTCCCAGAATGCCTGATTTCAGAAGAAAGCAGAATGAGGGACTTGGTGGAATCATTACATAATGCAAGTGGCATTGACACATCTCCTGAAAATGACTTTGGCAGACCAGAACCAGGAGAGCATGCCAGTCCATCATACCGTCAGTTAATGATGAAGGTAGTAGATTACTTAGGATGGGCTAGACCATCATCCCAATTCATCCAGGATGATTTGACAGATATATTGGACCATGGTCCCACCGAAGACCCAGTACTACCCTTTCATGTAGCCCTGCAAAATAGGGTGGCCATTTTGTTCTTCCGGTAAATAAATCCCTCACCTCAAAATACCGCCCTGCCAGTAGCGACCCCGGCTATCTGTCCAAACATCCCACTCCCGAGCGTCTGGTCATACAGGCAGCCACAGCTTCTAACAAACTTGCGTACCCTTCTATCCCTCCAGACAGGGACGATAAGCGTGCGGATGGCTGGTCACGGACGGTATTTTCAGCTGGGAGTATGGCTTTAAAACCTGCCAACTCCACATGTGCCTTGGCAAAGTGTTCGTACACTCTGTGGGAGTGCATCGCAATGGCGGTGGAGCACATACCAGAAGGGGACGAAAGGGAAGGGTTCCTAGACATCATTAGAGATGGAAAGGAAGCCATGCAGGAATCCCTTCAATCTGGATTGGACACTGCGGATAGTGTAAGCAGGTCCATGGGCACTACCACGGTAAAGTGCAGATTTGCGTGGTTACGGAAGTCGGGTTTTGCACCGGACATACAGAACCGCCTTCTGAACATGCCCTTTGACGGGTCTCACCTTTTAGGGGCTGCTATTAGGCAACCTCAGCCTTTTCGTGCACCAGGACAATCGTGGAGGGGACGATCCTATCGTTACTACTCCTCATATGGAAAGGCGAGAGGAATGGCCAGTCAAAGGAGCCAGAGAAAGGCCACTTACGGTGGACGAGCAAAACGTGCAAAGCCAGCTCCAGCTGCAGCCTCTTTGCCATCAGCGGCTGCAACAACCGCCACAGAACCACTTTGAGGACTTGCATCACAAAACACCTGTAGGAGGCAGGCTGTCACAGCATCTGCAAGAATGGCGAGCCATTACTTCAGATGTTTGGGCTCTAGAAATAATAGCCCGAGGTTACTGCCTTCCTTTTCTAATGCAACCTCAAAGCAATCCACCAGGGAGACACCCTTTGAAGTTTTCTGACCCGCTCCTACAGCAGGAAGTTCTAACCCTGCTGGAGAAAGGTGCTATAGAACCAGTACCTGCAGCGGAGAAGAACAAGGGATGGTACTCCCCCTATTTTCTGATCCCCAAAAAGGACGGAGGACTGAGACCCATCTTGGACTTAAGAAACTTGAACAAGTTCCTCAGGAAGGGCAAGTTCAAGATGGTTACCCTTTCTCAGATCCTTCAGGCCTTTCAACTTCAGGACTGGTTGGTGTCATTGGACCTCCAGGATGCATATTTTCATGTGCCGATTCATCTCAAGCACAGACAGAAAATACCTGAGGTTCGTAGTTGGCGACTCACACTATCAGTTTCGAGTCCTGCCATTCGGATTGACCTCCGCCCTAGGGTCTTCACCAAGTTAATGGTAGTGGTGGCAGCGCACCTCAGGAGAGGGAATTCTCCCTCTCACGTCTACCCCTACCTGGACGATTAGTTCATCAGGGCACGTTCTGCCGAACAAGCACTGGATCATCTGAAAGTCACCTGCCACTTCCTCCACAGACTGGGCTTCTCCCTAAATTTCAAGAAGTCTCAAATAACACCTTCCCAACAGCTACATTACATAGGAGCTGAATTAGACACATCCTTGGGAAAGAGCTTTCCAAGTCGAGGGCTCAAGACATTCTTCACATGGTTTCAAAATTCCAAAATGCCCAAAATCTCCAGGCCTACGACTTCTTAAGGTTGCTCGGCCTCATGGCATCCTGCATCTTCCTGGTGCCAGAGGCACGTTTGAGGATGAGATCCCTTCAATGGGCTCTAAAGACTCAGTGGTCACAGTTCTCAGGTCAAATGATGGATCTTCTCCAGATTCCGAACAAGGTTCGACAAGATCTTCTATGGTGGACTTGTACAGAGAACATCCTAAAAGGAGAACTTCGAAGGGATTGTGTCCTCCGACGTATTCCTTATCTTGATAATAGATTACTTCCAGCTTGCTGGCATTGTAAAGTTTTTTGTTAGTAGAGGGCGCTGCGCGTCGACGTCCCTCGAGTTGGTGTCCCTCGACAGCCTCCGTATCGGCGCCAACGTCATTGCGTGTATAAATAGACTTGCCCAGCGTCCGTTGCTCAGTTCCATTTTTCCACACTTCTTGGGCCTCGGAATCGTGTTGCTCAGTTTGTTCTTCAAGTAGATTCTACTTATTCCTCGAAGATATCTTACTCTATTCGATGGCTTCCTCATCTGAACAGTCGACCCCACGGTCCGGCTTCAAAAAGTGGCGTGATTGTGGAAAGAAAATGTCTTTGACGGATCCTCACAGGTTCTGTTTATGGTACCTGGGATTGGAGCACCATTGTTCAGAATGCGAGGACTGTATGTCCATGACGGCGAAAGCCTTGAAGGAGCGTAAGGGGAAGCTCGAAAGAGGTAAGACTCTTAAAACTTCTACTCCTTCGAAAGTTTCCTCGGCAGAGTCGAGACATTCGTCTCCTCCCCGTCACAGTAAACATTCCCGTTCGAGGTCTCAAAGTGGTTCCCATCAGTCTTGGAGATCGAAACACTCGAAAGAGAGGCGTTGCAGATCACCCTCTTCTTCGTCTTCCTCTTTTTCCCCGGAAAGGGTCACCTGCCCCACGAAACACAGCTCTCCAGCTAAGTGGGAGAAATTCTGTAAAAAGATGCTTAGCGTCTTCGAGAAAGCGGCCTCGACCCCCTTGGAGACGGCTAAAGGTGATACCCTGGGTTTAAGACCCAAAAAATTGAAACGCTGCGAGTCGTTGCACCCAGCGAAAGAAACTGCCCGAAGCGTCATGAACCCTCGAGCAAAGGCAGTAAGACCACGTCATCGACGCCATCGTCGAAGGTCCCTTCGACTTCTAAATCTGCGTCATCAACACCATTATCGAAGAGCCCATCGACGCACAGATCGGTCGAATCGACGCTGTCTTCGACACCGATGTCGACGCAGATAAAGGACAAACCTACTGCTGCCACTACTTCGCAGTCAGTAGTCATACCGAGGGCTTCGACCATGACCTCGAGAATGTCGCTGATAACCTCGACGACTCCGAGTAGGATTCCGATCCTCTCGAGTTCTTCGAGGTCTCTTCATACCTTTTCAACGCCTTTTTCGGTTTTTTCGAAGCCTTTGACCTCCGCGTCTACAACTTCGACGTTTTCTCAATTGGTTACTACAAGCTTGGCCCCTTCTGCTTTAGAAATGGGTTTTGAGCCATTTCCAAGGTCAGATTATTTCAGAGCCTTGTCCTCTATTTATGAGGAAGGGGAGGATTCTGATCATGAAAGACCTTTTGGGTTGCAGAGGACTACAACACCTGTACCAGAGGAATTTATCTCTGAAGAAAATAGGTTGAAGGACCTTCAAGAATCCTTTCATGATGCAAGTGGGTAAGATACTTCCCCAGAAATAGAATTTGCCAAACCAGACCCCGGGGAACAACCAGACCCCGGTGAACATGCTGAGACCCCTTACAGAACTTTAATGGCCAGAATAATAGAATTCATGGGTTGGTCTACACCTTCACCTTCTTTTCAACAAGATGATCTTACTGACATTTTAATTAAAGGCCCACAGGAAGATCATGTGGTTCCATTTCATACTGCATTGCAGAGGAAAATATCGGCCAACTGGGAAACTCCTGAGGTTATCCCGGCAGTTAACAAAAAACTATCTGCCAAATATAGGGTATCTGCTTCTGACCCTGAATATTTGTCCAAACATCCAACTCCAGAGAGTCTGGTTGTTCAAGCAGCAACTTCATCGAACAGTAGATCTGCATACCCTTCTGTTCCACAAGACAGGGATGATAAGAGATTTGACGCTATGTCCATTAATGCTACTTGTACGCTCGCAAGATTCAGCCATACACTTTGGGAGTGTGCTTCATAAGCGGCTGACTGCCTCCCAGAAGGAGAAGAAAGGGAAGCTTTTCTGAACATCATTAAAGATGGTAAAGATGCAATGTGCGAATCCATTCAAACTGGCATTGATTCTGCTGACAGTATCAGCAGGGCCATGGCGGCTAGTACTACAATCCGCAGATTTGCGTGGTTGCAAAAGTCTGGTTTTGCTCCAGATGTACAGGCCAGACTTTTGAATGTGCCCTTTGATGGCTCTTCTTTATTTGGTAAGAAGGCTGATGACAGCCTAGAGAAGTTACAAACATCCAAGGCAGCAGCAAAATCCCTTGGAGCTGCAATCTGTCAAACTCCCTATCGTCCCTCAGGTACCTCTTGGAGAGAGGTAGGTCCTTTCGTTTTTATTCCGCATTCGGAAAAGGCAGAGGACAGCCGGCTCAACGAGGCCAAAAATGATTCACCCGAGGAGGACGGGTTAAAAATACAAAAGCCGCAGCAGCAGCAGGTGCCTCTTTACCCTCGCCATCTGCGTCAGCCGCCTCTAAACCACTCTGAGGACTCTCCTCGCAAGACACCAGTAGCGGGCAGGTTAACTCAACATCTGACAGAATGGCAGGTTATTACTTCAGATGCTTGGGCATTGGAGACCGTTTCTACGCACCCCTCAGAGTCATCCACTGGGGAACAACTCTTTGAAGTTTCCAGATCCGCTCCTTTTGCAGGAGATTCTAGACCTGCTGGAGACAGGTGCCATAGAACCGGTACCTGTAGCGGAGAGGAACAAGGGTTGGTACTCCACCTACTTCCTGAAACCGAAGAAGGACGGAGGACTGAGACCTATCTTGGACTTACGAGAATTGAACAAATTCCTCAGGAAGGACAAGTTCAAGATGGTAACTCTCTCTCAGATCCTTCAGGCCCTCCAGCTTTAGGACTGGCTGGTATCTCTGGACCTTCAGGATGCTTATTTCCATGTGCCAATCCATCTCAAACACAGGAAATACCTGAGGTTCGCAATTGGCAACTCTCATTATCAATTTCGAGTTCTGCCATTTGGGCTGACCTCCGCCCCGAGGGTCTTCACCAAGCTAATGTTGGTAGTGGCTGCAAGTCTAAGGAGGGAAGGGATTCACGTCTACCCCTACCTAGACGATTCGTTGATGAGAGCTGTATCTTCGGAAGAAGCTCAGATTCAACTAGATTATGTCTGCCACTTCCTTCACAAACTGGGCTTCTCCCTCAGTTTAAAGCAGTCACAGATGTTTGTTTGTTTTGTTTGTTTATTTATTGTGCGCACCGGACCCCTAGGTAGCAGGGCGCATAAGACAAGAGGACTTACAGCTTGGTTACAGAAGTTACAGATATAAAGAGCATGGTACAAACAGTTTTCTTGGCTCCACATGGTGAAGTTAAGGAAGTAAAGTGCATGTACAATACGGTGTGCAGAAAGCCGGTCATCATATAGCTGACGTTTTACATGATAGCAAATCTATATAAGTACAGTACATGCAGAGGATACGTGGGGCGAATGCGGGTTATAGCATTCTCGGTGAGCCATTTTATTGTGTTCTTTCTGAATTTGTTGAACGTTTGGTCGGATCTAAGAGCATGAGGTAGGGAGTTCCAAAGTTGAGCTGCCCTGACTGGGAAGCTGGACCCTCCAATAGTGGTCAGTTTAAATCTGGGCACTAGCAGGCAATTGGGAATGGCTGTTCTTGATGGTCTAGTGGAGATTTTTCCAGTAAAACGTTCTGTTAGGTAACAAGGGGCTTTGTTATTTAAGCATTTGTGGATGAGGGAGGCAACTTTGAGGTTGTTTTTTTCCTGGGTAGAGAGCCATTTGTGTTTCCGTCTTATTTCTGAAATATGTACTCCTCTGGGAATACCCAGGGCCGCTCTAAGTGCATTATTTTGGAGCACTTGTATTCTTTTGATGGTTTGTTTAGTTGCCCCTATGTAAAGGGAATTACAATAGTCTAATTTTGATAAGATAAGTGCTCTAGCTAGGATTAGGCAGCTGTCATCTGATAGGAATTGTTTCCCGGCGCGTATTAATTTACATGTATAGGCCGTGGATGAAGCCAATGAGTTTACCTGTTTGGTGAGGGATAGGGTCGAGTCGAGGTAGAAACCTAGCGTTTTTACTTCTCTGGTGACCTTGATAGTGATACCATCGATGATAAATGCAAAGTAATTTGGGTTGAGTCTAGAAATGCGAGCAGCGGTGCCCAAGATGATGAGCTCCGTTTTGTCATCGTTCAGGCAAAGGCCATGGTTGGCCATCCATGCCTGAACGATGCTATAGACTCTGTTCACCAAAGCCAAATCTTCCCCGTAATCCCCGGAAAGAGGTAGGAGAATCTGGGTATCGTCTGCGTAGTTGGTATAGGTGATACCCAGATTGTCAAGATCAGGGGAGTTGCTAGGTCTGGAAAAGGTCCGGGGCTAAGCTGATGTCGGAACTGTTGGGACTGGGGGCTAGCTAGTCTTTTGGCTGTAGCTCCTGAGATTCTATCCGGGGCTACAACCAAAAGACCAGGGGCTATAGGCCACTTAGCCCCCCCCTAGCAACGCCCCTGGTCAAGATCGTCAAAGAGTGCTTTGGTGAAGATATTGTAGAGTGTAGGCGAGACACATGATCCCTGTGGCACTCCACAAGTAATGGGTATCGGGTCTGCTTCCGCTAAGGGGGAGAACACCCTCATGGTCCTGTCACTGAGGAATGACTGTATCCAGACTATAGCCTCCCCTGAAAAGTGGGCCGCAGAGCCCAGGTGATTACACAGGACTCTATGGTCCACCAGGTCAAAGGCGGCTGAGAGGTCTAGTAGAAGGAGGAGTGCTAATTTACCCTCGTCTCTAAGTGAGTCTATTTGGGCCTTTAAATCGATAAGGGCAGTCTCCGTGCCGTGTTGAGGGCGGAAACCAGATTGGCGGGCGCCAAGGAGGTGGTTTACCTCAAGGAAGTTCTGAATTTGGGTGTATGCTACCTTATCTAGGATTTTTGGTAAGAAAGGCACCATGGTGATGGGCCTGTAGTTTGTGGGAATGTTGGGGTCCAATGTTTGTTTTTTCAGAAGGGGGAGTACCCAAGATTCCTTTAGGTTGCGTGGGATAGTGCCAGTGGTGAAGGAGGCATTAATGAGTTTGGTGATGAAGGGAGCTAGATCTCTAGCAGCGTCCTTGATCAGTTGTGCTGGGCATTGGTCACCTTTGCAATTGGATGGTTTGAGTCCAAGAATGGTTTTCTCTACCTCGATCACTGAGACCTTAGAGAAGTTGAATAGAGTGAATTCTTTGGGTTTAGGTATTGGTGTTTTGATCAGGGGAATTTGGGTTTGGGAGGATAATAAGGCTTTCTTTAGAGCAATTTTTGTTTGGAGGTTGGCTACTTTGTTGGTTAGTGCCAACTGTATATCTGTGCACCAGGTTTTATCTTTTATGGAGTCGTCCTGTACTGCAATGGGGGATTCCAATTCTTTTAAGATACAGAAGAGCTCCTTCATACTGGAGTTGGCTTGGGTAATCCTGTTATACGTTTCTTGTTTGGCCAGAATGATATCCTTTTTGTATTGCGTTGAGATATTTCTTAGCTTAGTTTTATTTTCTATGGTTGGATGTAGATTCCATACCGTTTCGCATTTTCTTTTCTGTAATCTTAGGTTTTTTAGGTGGGGTGTAAACCAAGAGTTAAGATGCTTTTTTGGTTTGCTGTTCCTAAGTTTAAGTGGAGCAATGCTGTCGAGGGCCGTGGTCATAGCCTTATTGAATTCCTCCACTAGAAGGCCTGGGTCAGTATGGTCTGGTAGAGAGTTAAGATTCGGTAGGATATGGGGCAAAATATTGTCTGCTGTAATATTTTTCTTGTTTCTGGTTGGTGTAGGTGCGGCGAAGGGGGGTATTAGAGCCATCACAGAGACTCCAGTTCATCGGAGCGGTCCTGGACACTTCCCTGGGGAAAGCCTCGCACCAGAGGTGAGGGCTCAAGATATATTGCAGATGGAAACCAAGTTTCAAAATGCCCAACATCTCCCAGCCTTTGACTTTTTGAGGTTGCTAGGCCTCATGGCATCCTGCATCTTCCTTGTGCCAGAGGCTCGCCTGAGAATGAGATCTCTCCAGTGGGCACTAAGAACTCAGTGGTCACAATTCTTAGGAAGAATGACAGATTTGCTTCAGGTTCTGGACAAAGTGGCTCGAGACCTTCAGTGGTGGGCCTGTCGGGAGAACATTTTGGAAGTAGAACTGTTTTGGCAACCCATGCCGGAGATAACAGTAGTCACGGATGCCTCACTCACGGGGTGGGGAGCCCATGCCAACGACTTGACCATCAGCGGTCGTTGGTCTCCATCGGAGTCCAGACTTCATATCAACCTGTTGGAGCTGAGAGCTATCAGACTAGCGCTGAAGGCTTTTCTGCCATCTGTACAAGGGAAAAATGTCCTAATAATGACGGACAATAAAGTGGCCATGCACTACCTCAACAAAAGAGGAGGCGTAGCATCACTGTCACTGTGCAGAGAGGCGATGCAGCTCTGATTTTGGGCAATTCAAGAAGGAATCTCTCTCTCGGCAGTTCACTTAGCCGGAGAGAAGAACTTGACATTGGACGCTCTGAGCAGGCAGAGCATAGTCTCTCACGAGTGGGAGATAACTCAGGAAGTCCTTCGAGAGAGTTTCGCCCTTTGGGGAACCTCTCAAGTGGATCTGTTCGCCACCAGTATCAACAGGAAGTGCGATCAGTTTTGTTCAAGGGAATTGCCCCCGAGAGGAGCTCTAGGGGACCCGTTCGTGGTAGACTGGGAGTTTCCACTTCTGTACGCGTTTCCTCCAGTCCCTGTCATTCCTCAGATGATCAGGAGGTTGAGAAGATTCCGGAAGACTATGATCCTAATTGCCCCAGACTGGGCCAGGAGAACGTGGTACCCGAACCTTCTGGACATGTCCATATTAGGCAGAAACCTGTGCAGTTCCCTCTGGGACCACTGCAAAAGATTTAAGACTACAGGTGGTTGGCAGTAAACCCAATTGGTAGCAGTCTGTACCACCCAGATTTACGTGGTAGCTGTGGCTGAGCAGTCAGACTTCTCTCAAGAAGAGTTAGGCAGTATACAGAGTATTCACAATAGGTCAAAAGAACACAGTAGACCAAGCAAACACTGACCAGAGCTTGGTGTAAAAGAGATATAATTATTTATTTAAAAAAAACACATCTAGTTAAACACACTGGCACTAATGTTAAGCAGTTCAGAAACACGGTCACTAAAAGATATACACTCCCTTCAACGATTATTAGACAAGTCTTAAGTAAGGCAACACTTATTTTCAGACAGCGGTGAGCGCTTAACGAAGATGGCACTCTAATCAATCGGTTAAAAAGGGAGAGAAAGGCAGAGCAAAGATAGAAACAGATCCCAACCCTTTCGGAAGAACACAGTAGGAGAAGAAGGCAGGTTAAAACCGTAAAGCCAAAGTTAACAAGGCCGGACCCACTTTTAAGAGGCTCCGGTCGAAATGTGTCAAAGGTCACACGGTTAAAAGTGCCCAAAAGTCTCGCAATAGTTTCAGAAGGAGTTGGATCAACAGAAAGGGACCAGTTAGATGGTCAAGGCGGCCAGCCCAGTCCTGAAGGTTAAGGGATTATTGTTACCTTGTAGCAATCTTTAGAAAGGGAGGCCTGGCGGACACAGTACCTTAAAATGGTGAGAACGCTCCAGCGGGGGCAGTTGTTCCTGGCAGTGGGTGCAAGTCGGTGCTTTGTCCGGAGGAAGAGAGGATCACGTCGGGGAGGAAAGCAGGGGTCCGTTGCACTGCCAGGGAAGAAACCAGGCGCGGAGTTCTCAATTAAAAGGAGCGGCCCTTATATTTGCGGTCCAGTGGTAAGTGGCTATCCAGTTGCTGGGGTGCTTGGCACGGGCAATTCGACCACAAGATGCCCTGGGATGCGAGCAAAGAAGGTAAACTGGTTGTGCCCACCAGTCAGGGGAAGAAGACTCTCCAGTAGGAAGATCTCCTCTGTCGTTGGGAAGTGGTGAGTCGGTTCAGCAGGGCTCCACCGGTGGTGTCGTCGTAGCAGGTCGGCTCAGCTTCTCCCTCGTCGGATTTTCAGGTCCTGTGGCGACTTCTGAAGTTCCAGTCCCAAAAGCCCTGCTTTTATGCAGCACACCCCCATTCACTCAGCCTAGCTGTCAATCAAACATGCTAAGTGGTGAGCCGGCCGGCTCACCACTTGGGCCAATCACACAAGAGTGCGACTTGAGTTGCCAAGGCAACCCAATGCAGGGTGCCTAAACCCCCTCCGACACCTCCTGTGGTACCCAGACAGAGTGGCACCACTTTTGGAGGCTTCTGTGGAGAAGCCTGCCAAAAAGCGGAACAAAAGGCTCAACCTTTGGTTTGGAGTTACAGAGGCGAACACAAACGCCATTTTAAAACCGAGTTCTGGCAGAAAATACCAACCGGTGAATTAATATTAAATAAATAAACAGGCAGTAGTATTAGCCTCGAACAATGGGAAAGTCCCATAGAGATATATTCGCGGTTGAATATAAAAAGTAGTATCCACTGCCACCAGCCAAAACTCGACGAGGGGGGACGGGACAGTGCCCCCTCGAATAACAGACCCAGGGGCAATCGAATTTCCCCTACCAGTACGTCCACAATATGATGGTTTGTACTGGCTCTGTTAGTAATTTGGGTCTAGTAAAGCCAATGGTGACTTTACATGCCCTGGGAGACAGTAGTCAGTCCCAGGGTATGGAGTCTATGGTGGGGGGTCACTATGACACCCCGGTGTTACTGCACGGAGGGTGCGGTGTAACACACATAGAAAAACATATGAGACCCTATGGAGTAAAAGACCCCATAGCCCATGAAACACATTAACATTCAAAGGAACACCACAAATCATGTCCAAGAGTGGGAGAAAACAAGTCTCACTCTTGGCAGGAGAAAAAAAACTAACTCCAGAAATCCGGCAAAGCTGCTGGGGGACTCACTAGGTTAGGAAATTCAGCCTAAACAGAGAATTCTCCCTAACACTCACCCCCCCCCCCAGACTAAGGGACAGGAGGATTTAATCCACTCCTGGATTAATCTCATAGCTCTAGTCGATGACATACATCCTAGAGAGACCATCAGCATTTTGGTGGTGACACCCTGACCTGTGCTCAATGGTGAAATCAAACCCTTGCAGGCAGATTGACCATCTCAGTAGTTTTGGGTGTTCCCCTTTCATTTGCATTAACCATCTCAAGGGTTGGTGCTCAGTCTGAATGACAAAAGTAGAACCATACAAGTATGGCCTAAACTTCTTCAGAGCCCACACAATAGCAAAACACTCTCGTTCAATGGTTGCCCACCTTGTTTCAGGATCCTTCAGTTTTCTACTGATGAAGCAAATGGGGTGCTCCCTACCTTTCCCATCCAGTTGACTGAGGACTGCACCTATTCCTACATTTGAAGCATCTGTTTGCACAATGAAAGTTTGGTGATAGTCAGGAGCTCTGAGTACTGGGGCTTGGCAAAGAGCCTTTTTCAGGGTTTCAAAGGCCTGATTGCATTCCTCATTCCACCTAACCTTTTTAGGGAATTTAGGAGAGGAGATGACATTCAGTGGAGAAGCTATGGTCCCATAGTTCTCTATGAAATTCCTGTAGTACCCAGTGAGGCGTAAGAAGGCTCTCACCTGGGTCTGAGTAGTAGGTGTGGTCCAATTTTGCACAGCTTCAATCTTACTAGGCAAAGGCCTTATTTCTCCACCTCCTACCTCATGTGCAAGGTAGACCACTTTACTCTGTCCAATCTGGCATTTACTCGCCTTTATGGTCAGATTGGCCTTTCCAAGAGCCTGCAAAACATATCTCAAGTGGTCTACATGTTCTTCCTAGGAATTGCTGAACACTGCTATGTCATCCAAGTTTGCCATGCAGAAGTCCTCCATCCCATTCAGAACCTGGTTTACCATCCTTTGAAATGTAGCAGGTGCATTTTTCAATCCAAAAGGCATAACCTTAAACTGGTATAAGCCAACTGGGGTAGAAAATGCAGTTTTCGCCTTGGCATGGTCTGTCAGGGCTATTTGCCAATAGCCTGACGTCAAGTCAAATGTGCTGAGGAACTTGGCTGCACCAAGTCTATCCACCAACTCATCTGTCCTTGGCAAAGGGTGGGCATCAGTCTTAGTGACTGCATTAAAAGCTCTGTAATCCACACAGAATCTAAGTTCTTTAGATCCTGCCTTTGGTACTAACACAACTGGGCTAGACCATGGACTAGTAGAGGGCTCTATTACCCCGAGATCAAGCATCTTGCTGACCTCACCTTTGATGTGGGTTCTTACATTTTCTGACATTCGATATCCTCTGCTTTTGACTGGCAGACAGTCACCAGTGAGTATGTCATGCTGTCCCCAAGGGGTCAAGCCTGGTGAAAGTGAGAACAGAGAGGCAAACTGATTTAACATAGATTTGCACTCTTCCTGTTGCTCAGGGGTCAGATTTGAAGAGAGATTTACTCTTTCAATCTTTTCGTCTTAAGGTAAGCCTCTGAGGAGATCAGGAAGAGCTTCACTCTCTTCTTCTTCCTCTGATGATGCTAGAAGCAGAGCTCCTACATCAGGTCTGGAGACATACGCTTTTAGTCTGTTGGTGTGGAAGACTGTTGGAGCCTCCTTGGGATTGCCCAAGTCCACCAGATAGTTGACCTCTCCAAGTTTACCCACAACCTTGAAGTGTCCTATCCATTTGTTTTGCAAGGCCCTCTGCCTTGTTGGAATCATAACGAGAACTAGCTGGTCTTGAGTAAACTCAACCATGTTAGCCTTTTGATCATGCCAGTGCGTGACCAATGCTTGTCCAGCTTTCAAGTTGTCACTTGCTTCTGCCATCATGTGCGACATTCTCCTTCGGAGACCTATCACATAGTCAATCACTCTGACTGGCTTGGGGGAAGGAGCACTCTCCAACCCCTCCTTGATCAGGGCCAATGGACCTTTGACCGGATGACCATAAAGAAGTTCAAAGGGAGAATTACCTACTCCCTCCTGAGGGACTTCTCTATAAGCAAAGAGAAGACATGGCAGTAGAAGGTCCCACTTTCTTTTAAGGGGGTCCTCTAAAGCACCTATCATGCTCTTCATGGTTCTGTTGAACCTTTCAACCAATCCATTTGTCTGAGGGTGGTATGCTGTTGAGAACTTGTAAGTAACTCTGCAGGTTTTCCACATGGCTTTCATGTAGTGGGACATAAAATTCGTCCCCTGTCAGAGATTACTTCCTTAGGAAACCCAACCCTGGTAAAAATACCAAGGAGGGCCTTAGCCACAGCCGGAGCTGTAACAGTCCTCCTAGGAATTGCCTCAGGGTACCCAGTAGCATGGTCTACTACAACAAGTATAAACCTGTTTCCTGAGGAGGTTGGAGGATCAAGGGGACCAACAATGTCAATCCTTACTCTCTCAAATGGGTCTCCCACTACAGGGAGAGGCACTAAAGGTGCCACATTCTTGGAGCCAACCTTACCAGAAGTCTGGCAGGTGTGGCAGCTCCTGCAGTGCTTATCTACTGTGGCCCCCACCTTTGGCTAATAAAAGTAGAGTGAGAGCCTTTCCTTAGTCTTCTTGAAACTCAAGTGACCATCCAAAGGAATCTCATGGGCTAACTGCAAGAACTGTGGTCTGTTCTCTTGGGGTACTACAAGTCGTTTGTTGTCCCCAGGTGCAGACTCTGTTGGTTCACTTTAGAAGAGGCCATCTTCCCAGTGTAACCTATATGTCCCAGGCTCTTGCCCTTCAGCCTGAGCATCTGCCTGGTGGCGAAGACCTTCCAGAGTTGGACATTCTCTCTGTCCCTTACTGAAGTCTGCCCTGTTGGGTCCACCTTCTGCCAGTAAAGACTGCAGCTCAGGATGGTCAACAGGATCCAGATCTCCAATGAGTTCCTGGCGGTCTTCCACTAGCTCTTCCTCAGAGTCTAGTTCAACCACACAGGGTTGTACCTCCCTCTCAGCCTCAGCTGGAGGGGGAGTTACTGGTGTAACTTTGGACAACCTAGGGGAAGTCCTTGTTGGCTGCACTGGAGTGCTGGCTGTGGGGTTCTTTTTAGAAGTTTTAGGTTTCTCTTTTTCTTCTAGTTTCTTAGATACAGCAGCTGACATCTCCAGTGGAGTAGGAGTGATCTCTTTCTTCATCATCTCCTTGGGAGCACCTCTCATGGTTCTCTCCCTTGCAGGTCTGGTGAGCTCCTGTAACCTTTTACTAGGAGGTCTGGGGGTATGTGACACTACTCCAAGAGTTTTCAAGTCATTACCCAACAGAACCCTTCCTGGCACCTCACTTTGTATGCTGACAGGTATTTTCACAGTCATGTCATTACACTGGATGAGAACTGGTAGTTGGGGAAGTATCTGCACAGGCCCTCCAGCTAACTTGTTGAGGCGTTTGGGTGCCTTAGCAACATCCTCAGCCTGAAAAAACGATTTGTCCACCACAGTTATGCTGGCCCCAGTGTCCCTGATGGCAGGAGTCTCCTGACCATTCACCTGGACACTGTCCTTATAATACTCTTTAGTATTATCTGGGATAGAATTATAGACATCTAAGTTCTGTTGTTCCCAGAAACCCAGAGACACTAAAGAAACACTGGCTGAGACTCCAATGGGTTCATCAGCCAGTGATAGAAAGTTTCCACTTGCCATTTGTACTTCCTCCTCTGGAGCGAAGGCTAAGTCGACAAGCTGGACCCCTGAAGGTTTACCCTTACATCTGGGATCTCCTTTCACATGGTCAGTAGAGCCACAAACAAAGCATTTACCAAATGCTTTCTGGAATGGTGGCTTGTTCTGTCCTCCTTCTGGTTTGGCACCAGGAGGTACACTAGCCTGATTTGGTTTCCCTTGTGGCTTACTCTTATGGTTTTGTTTGGGGCCCTCTTTGGAATTGGAATTATTAGAATTCTCTTTGGAGTCCTTTTTTGGCTGTTTTCCCTCATCCTTTTTCTGAGTAGCCCCAGAATCCTTGTGAGTGGCCCTGTTGGCAACCCACAAGTCAGCAGCCTTAGCTAACTTCCTGGAATCCAATTCCTTTGAATCAGCCAAGTGCTGTCTGAGCTCAGGAGAGCAGGCATCATAAATTGACTCCAACATTACAAGATTCTTCATTCCTTCATAAGTGTTAACCCTGTAACCCTTAATCCATCCGTCTAGGTTTTTCAAACTTTCACTCACCCAGGTAGCCCAAGGGGTACCATCATGCTCTTTGAGGGTCCTAAACCTCTTAAGGTACTGGGAAGGGGTC
Organism: Ambystoma mexicanum; assembly: GCF_040938575.1. Taxonomy (NCBI): domain Eukaryota; kingdom Metazoa; phylum Chordata; class Amphibia; order Caudata; family Ambystomatidae; genus Ambystoma; species Ambystoma mexicanum. The sequence goes on from NC_090932.1 coordinate 1,602,195,198, forward strand.
TTCCCAAATCTAGCTATTGAAGCTAGTTTCACACATTCATAATCCTTCTTAACCACCTCCCCCAACTCCATTACCACATCAGTTGCAACAGGGGGAAGCCTAGAGAACAACCAGGGAAGTAACTCATTCCCTGTGATGTCCTGGAGCCCATGATAATACTCAAACATTTTTAACCAATCCAACACATCCAACTTAGGTTCATACATACCCACTAATTCCTTAGGCATCCGGGGTCTTTTGGGACTGGAACTCCAAGAGGAACCAGAGGAGAGAGAAGCATTTTCCACAGACAACTTTTTCATTTCTAGTTCATGATTAAGCTCTATTTCTCCGAGTCTCAACTCAGCTTGCTTCTGCTCAGCCTGGGCATTCATTCTTCTGAACTCTAGCTCTTGGTTTCGTTCAGATTGAGCAATAAAACGTTTGTACTCTAATTCAAGCTTCATTTTTTCAAGTTCAAAATAAGCAGGGTTACATGGAGGACCTGGTATAGGCCCAGTAGGTACAGTAGGTAAGGCAGACAGAGGCTCAGAGTGGCTACCTTCATTAGGTTCACTTTCCTCTTCTGACTCATTATCCAGGCTTTGATTCAGATCAATACCATTACTGTTTTCTACATTTGCTAGGGGGTAGATTCCTCTGTACCACCCAGACTTTGGTTTTCTAACAATCTTTCTACAAGTTCCATTTTCTTGCCCTTCTCAGAGAGATCCTTATGTCTACACAACACTTTTAAACAATCAGCAGTTTTGGCAGACAATGATTCTAGGGTATAACTCTCCATAGCAGACATAGTTAGAAAATCATCTTTTTAGTGATAAGCTTTGTGGTTAGTTGTCCTAAAGTATTCAAAAAGCACACTAAAGTGTATACTCAATACAAATCCCACCGCTGTACACCAGTGTTGGGCAGAAACCTGTGCAGTTCCCTCTGGGACCACTGCAAAAGATTTAAGACTACAGGTGGTTGGCAGTAAACCCAATTGGTAGCAGTCTGTACCACCCAGAGTTACCTGGTAGCTGTGGCTGAGCAGTCAGACTTCTCTCAAGAAGAGTTAGGCAGTATACAGAGTATTCACAATAGGTCAAAAGAACACAGCAGAACAAGCAAACACTGACCAGAGCTTGGTGTAAAAGAGATATAATTATTTATTTAAAAAAAACACATCTAGTTAAACACACTGGCACTAATGTTAAGCAGTTCAGAAACACGGTCACTAAAAGATATACACTCCCTTCAACGATTATTAGACAAGTCTTAAGTAAGGCAACACTTATTTTCACACAGCGGTGAGCGCTTAACGAAGATGGCACTCTAATCAATCGTTTAAAAAGGGAGAGAAAGGCAGAGCAAAGATAGAAACAGATCCCAACCCTTTCGGAAGAACACAGTAGGAGAAGAAGGCAGGTTAAAACCGTAAAGTCAAAGTTAACAAGGCCGGACCCACCTTTAAGAGGCTCCGGTCGAAATGTGTCCAAGGTCACACGGATAAAAGTGCCCAAAAGTCTTGCAATAGTTTCAGAAGGAGTTGGATCAACAGAAAGGGACCAGTTAGATGGTCAAGGCGGCCAGCCCAGTCCAGAAGGTTAAGGGATTATTGTTACCTTGTAGCAATCTTTAGAAAGGGAGGCCTGGCGGACACGGTACCTTAAAATGGTGAGAATGCTCCAGCGGGGGCAGTTGTTCCTGGCAGCGGGTGCAAGTCGGTGCTTCGTCCGGAGGAAGAGAGGATCTCGTCAGGGAGGAAAGCAGGGGTCCGTTGCACTGCCAGGGAAGAAACCAGCCGCGGAGTTCTCAATTAAAAGGAGCGGTCCTTTTATTCGCGGTCCAGTGGTAAGTGGCTATCCGGTTGCCGGAGTGCTTGGCATGGGCAATTCGACCACAAGACGTCCTGGGATGCGAGCAAAGAAGGTAAACTGGTTGTGCCCACCAGTCACGGGGAAGAAGACTCTCCAGCAGGGAGATCTCCTCTGTCGTTGGGAAGTGGTGAGTCGGTTCAGCAGGGCTCCACTGGTGATGTTGTCGTAGCAGGTCGGCTCAGCTTCTCCCTCGTCGGATTTTCAGGTCCTGTGGCGACATCTGAAGTTCCAGTCCCAAAAGCCCTGCCTTTATGCAGCACACCCCCATTCACTCAGCCTAGCTGTCAATCAAACATGCTAAGTGGTGAGCCGGCCAGCTCACCACTTAGTCCAATCACACAAGAGTGCAACTTGAGTTGCCAAGGCAACTCAGTCCAGGGTGCCTAAACCCCCTCCCACACCCTCTGTGGTACCCAGACAGAGTGGTACCACTTTTGGAGGCTTCTGTGGAGAAGCCCGCCAAAAGGTGGAACAAAGGGCTCGACCTTTGGTTTGGAGTTACAGATGTGAACACAAACACCATTTTAAAACCGAGTTCTGGCAGAAAATACCAACCGGTGAATTAATATTAAATAAATAAACCGGCGGTATGTTAGAGGCTATGTTAAAAAGTATTAGCCTCGAACAATGGGAAAATCCCATAGAGATATATTCACGGTTGAATATAAAAAGTAGTATCCACTGACACCAGCCAAAACTCGACGAGGGGGGACGGGACAGTGCCCCCTCGATTAACAGACCCAGGGGCAATCGAATTGCCCCTACCAGTACGTCCACAACATGATGTTTTGTACTGGTTCTGTTAGTAATTTGGGACTAGTAAAGCCAATGGTGACTTTACATGCCCTGGGAGACAGTAGTCAGTCCCAGGGTATGGAGTCTATGGTGGGGGGTCACTATGACACCCTGGTGTTACTGCATGGAGGGTGCGGTGTAACACACATAGAAAAACATATGAGACTCTATGGAGTAAAAGACCCCATAGCCCATGAAACACATTAACATTCAAAGGAACACCACAAATCATGTCCAAGCGTGGGAGAAAAAGAGTCTCACTCTTGGCAGGAGAAAAAAAACAAACTCCAGAAATCCAGCAAAGCTGCTGGGGGACTCGCTAGGTAAGGAAATTCAGCCTAAACAGAGAATTCTCCCTAACAGTCCATCTGCCCTCCGATTCGTCTTCCACACAGGGAGGATCTTCTCTCGCAGAAGTGAGGTTAGGTTCTCCATCCAGACATCAGAACCCTCAACCTTCACGCTTGGTTTCTGAAAGGTTGAGATACAAGGATTGGGACCTCCCAGATGACGTCATGGAGGCGTTGCTTTCAGCCAGAAGGCCAGAAACAAAGACTTTATACCGCTGGCGTTGGAACAATTTTGCAGCTGGTGTAGAGAAAAGAATATTGAACCCTTTTCATTTCAACCCTTTTCATCATGGTACACCAATGGTGTTATCTTTTCTACTCTATTTGGTGAATTCAGGTCGTCAAGTTGGTACGATCAAGGGCTATCTCGCAGCCCTATTCATCTTCAAGCGCACTGCAGAGGAGCCATCATATTTCAAATTACCCCATGTAATACAATTTCTGAAGGGGTTAACTAATGTCTATCCCCCAAGACCATTCCAAGTTCCCTTATGGGACTTAAATTTAGTCTTAAATTTCCTGATGGGTACTCCTTTTGAACCACTCCACTCTTGTTCGTTAAGATTTCTCACCCTTAAAACTGTCGTATTAGTGGCTTTGACATCTGCCAGGAGGGTGAGCGAATTACAAGCCCTATCTTGTAAACCCCCTCATACAACTTTTCACAAAGAGAAAGTTGTCCTACAAGTGAAGCCTAATTTCCTCCCAAAGGTAGTTTCTGAATTCCACATCACTCAGAAGATAACCTTACCTTCATTCTATCCTCCTCCCTATCCTGAGAAAGAGGAAGAGAGGCTACATAGGCTGGATCCAAGGCGAGCCTTAAGTTCTTATATCAGCAGACTTGCTAGGATTAGGCAAGCAGGCCAACTGTTCATAGGTTACACAGGGCACAAATTAGGATTGCCAATCACAAAACAGACCATTTCCATATGGATTATTTTAGCCATTCTAGATTGTTACAAATTGGCAGGGAAAGCCCCCTCAAAATCTTAGAGCCCATTCAACCAGGGGTATCGCAGCCTCTTCGGCCCTCCATAGAGGGGTACTGATTGGAGACATATGTGCGGCTGCCACATGGTCGTCCGCACATACCTTTACAAAATTCTATAATCTGGATTCCTCCTCTAGCCAAGAGACTAAGGGCCTCATTTCGAGGTATGCCGGTAAGGCAAAAACGCTGCTGGTGTGGTAATACCGGCATCGTTTACTGTCCCGTTGCATTCTGACCCGCAAACCCGGTATTAGCGGCACACTAAACAACGGTCCTGCTAATAGCGGCATAGGCGCGTACACGTGCCCCTTCAGGGAGCAAATACCGGCATGCCGGTAATAGGGGGTAATTCCAACCCACGCATACATGCAAATACCGGCATCGCGAAGCCGGTAATCACGGCCTGCACGATACCGGCCATACAGGCATCTCGGACCACCCGCAAACAGCAAGTAGGATACAAGGCAGCTGCCACAGGTGCACACAATCTCCACAGGTGGAGTCAATGGAGGCTGTGCCATTATAAACTGAGCACACCCACACACCAACACCACAACCCCCCCCCACAGGTGTAGGCAATGTAGAGTGGCCAAGTACAAAAGGAGCACACCTACACACCACACCCCTTCCTACACCAACATGCTACCACTAGCAGTTGCAATCATGGCACTTGAGGACATGCCTATACTGCTACAACTACAGTAACAACAGCAACAACTACATCATCAAGAACAGGCTGCACAGAGGAGGCGCAGGAGGAGAGGAAGGGTGAGACAGGCCCAGCAATTACCACCAGCGCAGCCACCAGTGCCTTGTAGGCAGCCACCAATCCCTCGCACCAGACCCAGCCCATTCAACCTAACCCCAGAGCAGATCCACACCCTGTACCGGTTGGACCGTGACACCATCACCACCATAGTGGACATGATACAGAACGACATTGCCAGCCACATAGGAATACGCACTGCCATCCCCCCACTACTAAAGGTGGTGTCAGTGCTACACTTCCTGGCCACAGGCACCTACCAACACACAGTGGGCCAGCTGCATGGCATTTCACAACCACTATTTTCACACATGCTGAACCAAGTGCTGGATGCCCTCCTGAAGCACGCAAGCACCCACATATCCCTACCACGGACTGCCCAGGAGATAGCCTAAACCAAAGTAGGCTTCCATGCACTGGCAGGCATGCCCAATTGTGTCGGTGACATCGACTGCACCCATGTGGAATTGGTAGTCCCCCATGCCATAGAGGCGGTGTACCGCAATCGCAAGCAATACCACTCCATCAATGTGCAAATGGTATGTGACTCCAGGAAGATCATCACACATTGCTGCTCCGATTTCCTGGATCAACACATGATGCCATATTACTGGGTAATTCCACACTACCCCATCATATGGAGCGACATGTCGGACCACGTGCCTGGCTGCTTGGTGAGTTGTACAACCGTCCCATGGCAGTGCTTTGGGGTACTGATGTGTGGGGATGCATAAGGGGTGGGGATACTGCACCTGGGTGGGAATAGCCGGTGATTGGAGAATGCATGCAGAGCCAAACGGTACATGACACTTCACTGGGCCACATATCACAAATAATGCATATCGATGAGAACAAGTAACAGGCACAACCAGGCCACCATGGTGATGGCAAGCAATGCATTAATGAACAGGATGGCAAGTGTTGCAATGTGGGCAGTGTGTCCATGCATAGTAAATAATGAACAGCATGAATTGCATTCAAAACATTGTTGCACTACCACAGCATTAATGCCTCAGCATGCATGATTACACCCTGCATCATCTATTGAACGCCATCCAGACTACCACACCTCATGACAGTATAGATTGCACCTAGATAACATTTATTCATGCTTACAGGGCCATGTGCATGGCCACACCAAATAGCTGCCGCCATGACTGTGCTCCCTGAATGTGGCAGTTGTACCGCTCACCTGATTCCCCCGGAGGCGCAGATCTTTCCTGGGTTGTTACCGTGTCTTCAATTGTAAAGCGCAGGACTCTTGGCTGGTTCCCTGGGCTGGACCTCTTCTCACGGTATGCCTGACTTGAAGAGCGAGGTGTCTGCAGGCAGAAGAACAAGGAGTTAATGAACGGTGGTTGGATGGACTTCTCTTCCTCACTCTCTCTTTCCTTGAGGCCCAAAGGATAGGTGTGCTCACCTTAAATAGGTGAATGCTGGGCTCTCCATCCTGGCACTGGTGCAGGGGCGCGGGTACCAGTTACTCCACTGGTGATATTGTAAACCTCTTACTTGCAGAGGACAACTTTGAGCGCGAGGCCGTCGTTAACTGCACGATCGGTTCCTTATATGTATCTGAACACCTTTAATGAAGTCCTTTTCTCTTACAGGCTTTGGATGCGGTAGGCGTTGTTTAATGGACGCCAAAGTACGTCCAAGCGCGTAAGTAGGTGGATGGCGCGCGTGAAGGCACGTAAGTTGAATGGCTGCTGATGGTTTTAAATGCCCTCTTTAATGTCTCTTTTTCTCTTGCAGGTTTTGGATGCGGTAGGCGTTGGTTCATGGACGCCAAAGTTCGTGCAAGCGCGTAAGTAGGAAGATGGCACGCGTGAAGGCACGTAAGTAGAATGGCGGCTGATGGTTTTAAAAGCGCTCCTTACTGTCTTTCTTTATTTGCAGGTGCGGGTATGCAGCGCTTGTTGGAATCCGGAGCGTGCGTCGCACAGGTAAGCAGATCAAAATATGCAAAATGACTGATCAATGTTCTTTGCCTTTACAGGGATCGATGGACTGCCAAGGAATGCGGCGTGAGGATTGGAAGATGCCGATGGATCGGGTTAGTAAAAATGCTGGCTTTTGGCTTTAAGTTGGCTTTTGCTAACCTGTTGTTTTTTTGTGCTGGCAGGTGCGGCTGAAGACAGGATCCCAGGAAGGTAAGAGTTTGTTCCCACAGGTGCTGGAGCTGGAGTTTTCACTGGAAGACTGGAGCTGACTCGGTGAGTGTCCTGCTGCTGATGCAGAATAACGCGAAGCACGTTGCATCAATCGAGCGTGGTTTAAATAGTGTGCAGGAGTGCTTAGGCGTCTTCTTCCACTGCCTCGCCTAGGTAAGGAAAGAGTTCCAGTTTCCAGAAGAGTCCCAGTGTTCCTGATCCAAGGAGTGGAGCCTGCCCCAACCAGGTAAGATAGTAGTCCCTGTCAGAAGAGGATGTGGACGTCATCTTGTTGGTGAGTATGCAGCATGGTCTGCTGTAGGTAGGTCCACCCAAGCACTTTTACACATCTTATGAGCCCGACGCTTCCAGTGCCGGGACCGATGATCTTTATGAGCCTGGCGCCACCGGAGCCAGGACAAGGTCCAAAAGGTCCCAATAGGAGCCGGCTGGTGCCCGGAATGAAGGTTATGAGCCTGCTTCCAAGGATGTTGGGTAGGTCCTGCATTCTTGGAAGTAGTGATCATGACAGCAGTTCAGAGTGACACACACCTATTTGAATCTGCTTGCAGGTGATGGAGGATATCCCTTGAGGCCGTGGCTACTCACCCCTGTGCGTAACCCGCAGAACAGCCATGAGGAGGAGTACAATCGTGTGCACACCCGTACCCGTGTTGTGATTGAGCAGACCTTTGGCCTGTAGAAGGGGCTGTTCCGCTGCCTCTGCAAGTCTGGTGGGGCACTCCTATATAGGCCTGAGAAGGTGGCAAAGATCACCATGGCCTGTGTCATGTTGCACAACATGTGCGTCCGGAGAAATGTACAACTGCCACCTGACATTGACATGCATGGGCCGGGTGAGGATGATGAGGATGGAGACGGAGGTGAAGTAGCTCCCCTGCCAGTAGGTGATGCACGGGATGGCCATGCTGTACGCCAAGCACTAATTCACGAATACTTCTGAAACACAGCGACTATGAAAGACTTGTGTCAGTCAGACACTGGGCCAATGTGGACATGCACACAGGGAATGTTGGGAGTTGGGCACCGAACACTGGGCACTGAACACCGTACCACATTAAATGGATGCACACAAAAATAAAAATGTCCAGCCATGGATTTTTCTTATCACAACGTGTGTATTATTTACAACAACAAAAATGTGCTCCCAGACTCCCCCAACAAACTCCCTGACCCCCCAACAAACTCCCAGTCCCTCCCAACAAACTCCCTGACCCCCCCAACAAACACCAACACCCCCAATAGACTCCACAAGATTCATCCCTTCACCCCCAACCTTGTGTTCCACTACCATTGTCCCCCCACACTACTTCCGGGACTTCTTCCTGTCCAGAGGCGGCATTTCAGTATGTGTGTGGCGCACTGGGCTGGTGGGGACAGATGAAGCTGGTGTGGAGGTGGTAGGTGATTCGCTGGCAGGTTCCACACCTCCTACAAGCCGTGGCCGCTGCATATGAAGCAGCATTTAGGTCAGCACCTGTATCACCGACCCCAGGCAGTCCCTCATTAGCCAAGCCGATGCATTGACAGCGGCTGTGTTTGCTTCGATGGCCGCTGTGGTCCCTGAAATTGCTGTGGCAATACCCTGCCTGGTTTCCTCCCCGTCCGCTATGTACTGGCGGAGTAGGTCTAACATGGCCTCCTGTTGGGCCTCCACCATCGACAATCGTGTCTCCAGGGTTCTGGAGGGGGCTGCAGTGGTGGGTTGTGCAGTCACGTGGATGGCATTTTCGGGACTGGACTCCTCAGAGGTGGGTAGGTCACAGTCACGGAGGCAGGGATCAACTTCACTGCAGGTGGGTGACTGCAGGTGTTGGGGCGAGGGGGTGGGCACGGGGCGAGGGGTGGCCGGGCATGTCACCTCGGTGTCACCCTCAGACTCCACACTGGCATCACGTTCTTCCCCAGTGGAGGCGGGTGCTTCCAGGGACTCCCCTTAGACAGGTGTGGGTGTGGCCTGCTTGTCTCCAGCGGAGGTGGTGGTGGTGGTTGCCCTCTTCTTACTGTGTGAGGTAGATGCCCTCGCAGTTGTCTCCTGGGTTGCTTCTTCCTCATCAGTGCCTGGGGGGATAGAAGAGATGCAGGGCATCAGTGATGGTGTGACATGGCAGTGGCGGTGCTGTTCATTATTCATTTGATCATGCTTTCTTGTTTTACAGGTGTGTCACGCAGGGTATTCAGAGGGGGCATGTAAGCATTCACTGCATGGCAGGTGGCATGCCGTTGATTTTGGGTTTGTGTGAAGTATCACATGGGCAAGCTCCAGGTGTGTTGGCTGTGTGTTGGTTAAGGGATGGGCACTCAGCATGTATTTCAGTGTGGCAGCGTTTGGCCCGCCATCTGTATTTGGGTATGGTCATGTGGGTGTTGGGACATGCATTGCCTTGCCTAGACTCTCTACCACTTCACTTGTGCTACTTCATGGTCTCCCCTACAGGGATCTGCAGGGTCACTCACCTCCTTCCACGGTTGATGCTGCACCCGTCTCCATCTCGCATAATCCCTCGATGGACTCGGGACTGATGAATCTGCTGGCCGTCTCCTCCCAGGGCATCAATTTGGCAGGGGGGGTGGGCATCGCTGCCTGTGGCCATGGCCTCCCTCCGATTGGTGGCCATGATATTGCGTACCCTCAACCGGAGGTCATCCCACCGCTTCCTGCAGTCCCTCACACTGCGCGGGGTGGGACCTACGGCTGATACCTTGCGGGCTACCTCCTGCCAGATTTGCCTCGTTTGTTGCTGCACCTCAAGCTTCTTGTCGTGGGATTGTATTGTGTCTGCATGTGCAGCTAGAGTGTCCGCTAATATGGTGAGCTCTGCGTCTGAGTAACGCTGTTTACGCAGCCGGGGGGTGGTCTTCCTGGTAGCCTTTGACATCCTCTATGGATTTCCACTGTGTTCTCCGAGTATCGACTGGTGGTTATGGAGGATGGCAATGGATTGTGTTTTAAAGATGGCCGCTGGCCCATTTCCCATTCCTGCGCGATGATGTAATTTCCGGGTCCGTTTTTTTGCGAACACAGTATTTAGGGGTTGGTATAAGGCGGTACCGCTATGGGCGGGTCCCGCGATGCAGTATAGGGGAGTTGGAGGCCCTTTAGCGGCATGGCGGTATTGCCACTACCGGCATGGGGGGACGCGCGTGCTTGCGCACTCGTAATCACCCGCTATTAGCGGGTTCATACGAACACGGACCCGCTCATTCCGGCATGCCGGTAATGAACCCGGTTTTACCGGGCAACTCGTAATGAGGCCCTAGATTTGGCAAAGCTGTGTTACACTCTGTTCATTCTTAAAGGGGAATGTGGCAATTTTACTCCCACCTCCATTTACACATCACTGCTATGGGAGTCTATCAAGATAAGGAATACATCGGAGGACACAATCCCTTCGAAGAACAAGTTACTTCTTACCTTGTAACGTTCTTTCGATGGGATGTTCCTCCGACGTATTCCTTATCGCCCCTCCCATCCATCCCCTCAGTAAAACTTCCCTTGTAGTTGCAGCTTACGCACCTTCAAGGTCAATAACCATTTCATGCACAGCTACTCTTAAGCTTCAAAATGGAACTGAGCAACGGACGCTGCGCGAGTCTATTTATACACACAATGATGTCGGCGCTGATACGGAGGCTGTCGAGGGACACCAACTCGAGGGACGTCGACGCGCAGCGCCCTCATCTAAAAAAAAATTCCGAGGCCAGCAAGCTGGAAGTAATCTATTATCAAGATAAGGAATACGTTGGAGGAACATCCCATCGAAAGAATGTTACAAGGTAAGAAGTAACTTGTTCTTTTTTGGCAACCATGGCCAGAGATCACAGTAGTGGCGGATGCCTCACTCATGGGGTGGGGAGCTCCTGCCAACAATCTGAAATTCAGCGGTCGTTGGTCTCCATCGGAGTCCAAACTACACATCTACCTTTTAGAGCTGAGACCAATCAGACTAGCGCTGAAAGCTTTCCTGCCATCTGTCAGGGGAAAAAATGTCCTGATAATGACGGACAACACAGTGGCCATGCATTATCTAAACAAAAGAGGAGGTGTAGGGTCACTACCTCTGTGCAGAGAGGCAATGAAGCTCTGGTATTGGGCAATTCAGGAAGGAATCTCTTTAACGGTAGTTCATCTAGCCGGGGAGGAGAATATGACGGCAGATGCTCTGAGCAGGCAGAGCACGGTGTCCCACGAATGGGAACTGGCTCAGGAAGTCATTCAAGAGATCTTTGCCCTTTGGGGAACCCCTCAAGTAGACCCAGTTGATTTCCGGTTGCAAATAGAAGTACAAAAGGTATTGCTCAAGGGAATTTCCCCCGAGAGGAGCCTTGAGAGACGTGTTCGTGGTGGAGTGGAATTTCCCACTATCGTACGCGTTCCCTCCGATTCCCGTTATTCCTCAGGTCATCAGGAGACTGAGATGGTTCAGGAACCGCATAATCCTAATTGCCCCGGATTGGGCCAGGAGAACGTGGAACTCAGACCTTCTAGACATGTCCATCTGTCCCCCAGTAATTCTTCCTCAGAGAGAGGACCTTCTCTCACAAATGGAGGGTCAGGTTCTGCATCCAGAGGTCAAAACTCTCAACCTTCACGCTTGGTATCTGAAAGGCTGAGATACAAGGATTGGGACCTTCCAGATGACATCATGGAGGTGTTGCTTTCGACAAGAAGGCCAGCAACAAAATCTCTATACCGTTGCTGTTGGAGGATGTTTTGCAACTGGTGCAGAGAAAAGAATGTCGATCCTTTTTTATGTTCTGTTCCGGAAGTACTGTCCTTCCTCTTGTCCCTAGCGCATAGAGGTCTAAATGTTGGAACCATTAAAGGTTATCTTGCAGCGCTTTCCATCTTGAAGCGCTCGCCGGAAGAATGCTCTTATTTCAAAATTCCTTTGGTAGTGCAATTCTTAAAGAGACTCACTAATGTGCTTCCTCCTTACCCATTCCAAGTGCCAATTTGGGATCTCAATCTGATTCTAAAATTCTTAATGTGTGCTCCTTTTGAGCCTTTGAAAACTTGTCCATTAAGATTACTGACATGGAAAACTGCTTTCCTAGTTGCTTTAACATCTGCAAGAAGAGTGAGCGAATTGCAGGCACTGTCTTCTGGGCGACCCTGTACGTGTTCCATAAGGACAGAATTGTGTTAAGGGTTAAACCCTCATTTTTACCTAAAGTAGTATCTGATTTTCATTTAAGTGAACATTATTTTACCCGCTTTCTATCCTCCACCCCATCCTACTAAGCTGGAGGAAAGATTACACAGGTTGGATCCAAGAAGAGCTTTAAGCATTTACATCTCTAGGCTTTCCAAGCTTAGAGTAGACAACCAATTGTTTATCGGCTACACCGCAAGGAAATTGGGTCAATCGGTGACAAAACAGACAATATCACGCTGGACTGTGCTTTGCATTTCAGAATGCTACAGATTAGCACAAAAAGACCCACCAGAAGGGTTAAGGGCTCATTCCACCAGAGGCATCACCTGTTTGACAGCCCTTCAAAGAGGTGTTCCAATAAGGTCCATTTGTGAAGCAGCAACTTGGTCTTCACTGCGCACCTTTTCAAAATTCTATAGTCTGGATGCTTCCCAGTCTAAGGAGCTGAATTTTGGTAAAGCAGTACTATATTCAGCCATCTAAGGGCATTGTAAAATCTAACTCCTCCTCCAGAGAAATTATCCATACTGCTTTGGGAGTCTATCTAAGATTAGGAATACGTTGGAGGACACAATCCACTCGAAGAACAAGTTACTTACCAACTGGTAACGTTCTTTCGATTGGATGTTCCTCCAACGTATTCCTCATCGCCCTCCCAGCCTACCCCTGTGTAGATTTTTCTGGGCTATTGCCAACTCAACTCTCGCAAGGCTGATACCTGTCTGCCGGCACAATCTACACAGTACAAAATCAAAGGTGAAAAATGAAAAACAGAACTGAGGCCAATGGGCGCCGCGCGTGCTACTTATATACACAATGACGTCACCTTCGACGGAGGCCTTCGAGGGACTATGGACTCAACGACATCGACGCACGGCGCCCTCTGCCGAAAATATTTCCGAAGAGCAGCAAAGCTGGATGGAATACATCTAAGATGAGGAATACGTTGGAGGAACATCCAATCGAAAGAACGTTATCAGTTGGTAAGTAACTTGTTCTTCTCTTTCATTGTCACCCACTCACCTGCACCCTGTCTCATTGTCATCCAGTCTGCTGTGAAAAATGTCATCCAGTCTGCTTTGCCCTGTTTCACAATCACCACACATTGCCCCTGACCCTACTTGCGCCTCTCAGCACTTGGGTACCCTGGCATGTGGGTATCGTTTCTTAAAACATTATAAAGCATAAAAACCTCCAAGGAGTAGGTTTGTTGCTACCCTTGCCAGCGGGAGCCTCGTCCATGAGTTGGCCTGTGCATATTCCGACTCCCTAAATATAGAGGTTCATACTAACCCCCCAGTATGACACATCTTGTTCTCCGAGTGCAGCCCACAGAAGGTATTGTGTTTATTACAAGGGCTGTGCAGCAGATAGGGATCATTATATACATGCACATATTTCTCCGCAGGCAGAGTAGATGGACCCAGCAGACCTTCTCTGCCGAAATTTCTCTCTGCAGAAACATGAATAATGAGTAGTGTTGGCATGCATTTTAAAAGAAATTATGTGTATTCAATATGTGCAATTCTAACAAAGGAAGCCTATTTAGTAGTTTGAATCAAGTTAAAGATGAAACTGTACTTGCACCACACACTGAGTTCTATCATCATCTCTTGGTTGTTGAGTTGAATGTATTCATCCTTGGTTTCATAATTGGCCTGAGCTTGGTAGGTGGCTACTTTATCTGGAGTAGAGAAATGGGAGGATCAATGCCCTTTTCTTGTTTGGGGGTATGAAGACTCTCAAATGTCCCTCTTTAGGCAGGGTGTCCTCACTTTGAGCACTATACATTACACACTAATTGTTTATTCATGTTGTTAATTAGACGTGACAATAGGGATGAGAAGCCTGCCTTCTTTCTTGGACCCAAAATATTTCACTTTTGTACTTTCGAATGTTGAGAAATATATGTAGATGCTTAGTAAAGCATGAAAGCACGTTCTCTTTGTTGGGAATTATTCATAAATATTTCTTTGTCGTGCAGGAATATTTAGCACCTTGGCAAGCCAAGTCACCCATTTGCCAAACGGATAGCGACACAACACAGAAGTCACATCTGTCATCATCTGAGAAGTCTGCTATGACGTGGGAGTCATATCACCTGCCAGAACTGCTCTTCTTAGGCAGTGTAAGCAGCACAACTGATCTCCCAGTAGAGAAGAGTTCCTCTCCTGCTTCCTTTGCCACAAGCTCTGCCAAGACTGACCGCATGAACACCTCAAGCCCAGAAAGCCATTTGTTATCCTCCAGTGGGCGATACATGCAGTTCCTTGACTTCTTAGAAGAAAAGAAGGTCTTCTCTGCACTTCAGGATGTCGTGGATAAAGCAATACAGCTGTTAGTAAAATCAGATGGGAAGGAAATAAATCTGTCAAAGCTCTTGGCATCTGACCCTGGGTTAATGCCGGAATCCTTCCAGGTGATTGACCCGACGGAGAAGGTTTTGGAGGTAACAGACGGGAAAATAATTGAACCACCAATCACTCAGATTTATAAGGCTGAGATTCAACCTCCAGGTTCAGGAGAGCAGCTACCACAGGCAGTTGGGGTAAAGCTCATGACATCTGACTCTGGAGTTATACCGGAATCATGCCCGATATCAGACCCAAAGAGAGAGGTTTTGGAAGTAGCAGATGAGAAAATAATTGAGCCTCCAATCATTCAGGTTTCTAAGGCTGAGATTCAGCCTCCACATTCAAGACTGCAGCTGCCAGAGACAGTTGCAGAAACGCTCATGCCTTCTGAGCCTGGAGTTATGCCTGAATCCTTCCCAAAATCTGACCCGAAGAGTGAGATTTTGGAGGTAGCAGGTGAAAAAGTAATTAAACAACCAATCATTCAGTTGTATAAGGCTGAGATTCAGCCTCCAGGTTCGGGACAGCAGTTGCCAGAGGCAGATGTAGTAAAGCTGATGGCATCCGACCACCAGGTGATGCCGGAATCCTTCCTGATATCTGACCCAAAGAGCAAGGTTTTGGAGGTAACAGCTGGAAAAATAATTGAGCCACCAATCATTCAGATTTTTAAAGCTGAGATTCAACCACAGGCAGCTGTCGTGCAACCATCTCAAGTGCCTGAACCACACAACGCACATGTGCCTCCAGAACAACCGCCTTCAATGACACCTCAGCGGGCGGCCACACCTCAAATAGTGAACCCAGTCTTAAGAGACATAGGAAGCGCCTCCACAAAGTCAAGCCAACGAAGCCGCTTTCCCACAGAGCCACCACGAAGTACCTCTGTAACATCGAGCTTTAGGTCGCAAACACCTAGCACCACCACTGGAGAGATGGAGCAGGCCTCCACGACAAAAAGCCTTAGAACCAGCTCCACAGTAAAAACAAAGTACTCGTTAGGCAGTAGCAGTCGTGCCACCTCATCCACATCCAAGTCAAAGCCTTCCACTTCAAAAGGCAGGGCCATGGGACGAGCAAAAAAAACATCTGATGCACCAGTAAATAAGGTAATCTTGCAATTATAGCCGAAATGTTATCAGATTTGAGAATGTGTTCCCTCCCCTTCTCTATCAATTTTGCATTTGTGTTATCTCCCCATCCATATCCAACCCTGGATGTCTCAGTTTAGGAGCCAGTGAGGGGGATTTGGCAGGTCACTGCGGACCAATGTTAATAACCAATTCCAGCATGTTTTTGATATCCTTATTTTTCTATGCAATGAATGTGTGCAGTACCACACGCCTGTCGATCATACAAAAATGACCTTCTGTTGACACAATTTATGAAACTGTGGTCCGTAACAGTATGTAAAGTTCAGTAGCCATGTTACTGTAATATTCATTCCCCAACCTGGTCAAAGGGACATCATACAAGAATAAAGAAAAGAAAGGGATCTGAACATTCCATCAACCAAAAATTGCCTATTTTTCTTAGGACTGCATATGAATTCACTACAAAGAAGGTTGCGGAATGGGCAGTGAATGTCCTTGTAAGTTGGGAAGTGGGGAATTCTCTCTCCTGTATTCAACACATGCCAAAGTTGGTTGCACTCAAAGTAATGAGTGTGTGCAGCTTTGGCTTTGGGGAGAAGGAGTGTTTCAATGGCAAATATTTAATCTCACAGAGATGAGCACATCTTTAATCTCACAAAGGCCAGCACACGGGTAACCTCTTTGCCTATACATGTGCACAGTGTGGCTTTCACCAGTCCTTTAGTGCTGGAACACCCTTTCAGTAGACAGTGCTACTACATTACTAAATAAGGGCACCAAGACCTTGGTTCTGCTCGTACAGGTCAAGCTGGCTGTGGGTTTGATCAGGCTTCTGCCAAATATCCTGATTTGACATAAATTAGCTCTTATTTGTAGGTTGAGCTGCACTCCTTTTATAAGCCAGGCCTCTTGTGCGGGAAGCTCTGGCAGCACACAACATTCCTTAGATCCACCATAAAGGACTTCTGTCTGTCCGGCTGGAGCTGCTGTTATGCACCAGAGTAGCCACAAGAGGAAGTATGACTCCAAACGTCTGAGACCTTAATCACTGTTAGTGGAGTTGCTGTTTTTTAAGACATGCAGACCACAACAACAGACAGTTAATGATACATTGGCCTTCCTCCTTCAGGTGTAACTGCTCGTACCCCAGTGCCCGGTTCTAAACTGGAGAAGGTTTTTTGGCTGATCGGGATTCAGGGATCCTATTTGAAGGCTTTCAATTTGAAATCCAATTCTTAGGTGCCTTTACCTTTTATTTGGTGGAAAAACAACAAACACTGAAAAGAATGCAGAAACGCATTTTAGACTTATAGAATGCTCTGTCTCTGTCTTCCATTTCCGCTAGAGCAAAGGTCCTCTTAGCTACTATTCATTTTTCATGAGCATTTAAGGCACACAAATCAGAGGGATTGAAAAATCTAAATTTGGCAGAACTGCTAAGAAAAAACCCTTGTGGACCAGGACGAAGCTTGCTGCCACAGTGTCGGCTGCCCAGGTCAAAGCTTTTGCTGGACATCCCCTTGAGTGAAGTTGTCTGAGCATTCTTATGTTATTTAATTGAAATGTTTCCCAATGCTGGCATGACACAGAGGGTCTTAGAGCGCAGTTCAAAGTTCAAAAGGTGAGAGGTAAAAACAGAAGTTGCAAAAATGTTCTGGACAGGATAGGAAGATTAGGGTAGACGGGTGATGGCCGGGGAGGTTGTGTGGATGGATTAGGTGTAGGGGAAAGAGGTATGATTTGAAGCTTTTCGGAAAGTGATGATTGTGGTTTCAGTGGTAGGATATTCCAGACTCTGAGTGCCCACTGGGTGAATGCGTGCTTTTGTGTGCATTTTTTTGTTTGTTTGCAGAATGGAATGTGTAGGAGATGTATTCTGGTGTTTGTGTGGGTGATGAGTTTCTGTTTGTTGTGACATTAGAATGGGGTTTTGATGTGGATGGATTTGCATAAGTTGCAGAGTCCTTTGAAAGCGATTCTCTGGGGTCCAGGGTGCCGGTGGGGTTGGGAGAGAGCTGGAGTGATGTGTGAGTATTTGGGTAGTTACAGGATGAATCCAGCCACTGCGTTCATCACCATCCCATAGCAATGGTGCCCTTGTGAAGTCTTTGAAAGGAGCGTTTCCATACTCCAGCTTGGACAGAACTAGTGCTTGGACTGCTGTGCAGAAGCCATCAGGAAGGATGTGTCTTATCTTGCATAGGAGGTGTAGGTTGCAAGCTTGCTTTGGTGATATCAGCTATGTGGTGTATGAAGGATAGGTGGGGGTCGATGGTGAAGCCCAAAGATTTGACAGGTGTGGGGAAGGATATGGGCAGGTTGTCCATTGCAAGTTCTTTGATCGAGGGGGTGAGGCTGGGTTTGTCCCAGGGGGCGGGCCAGAAGAGTAGATATTCTTTCTTGGATAGGTTTAGTTTTAGGACATTGATGGCTATTCACATGGTGATCATGGGGAGACAGCTTTTGTGGTTGTGGAGTTGATTTGATATGATAAGTTATTTATAACGTGCCTGTACACAAGTGTTTCAAGGCGCGACAAGACAAGGGGGAAGAGGGAGAACAAAACAAACAATCTTACTAGGTCTTGTGTCATTCAGATCATGCAAGTGCAAACAACGTAAAGTGCAGGGGGAGGGAGAAGGGGGAAGCTCTAGGGAGAGGGAAGGGGGAAGTGCCATCAGGTCAGTATTTCTCTGAGGACGAGCAGCCAGGCAGGCGTGGCTCTGGGTAAGTGCAAGTTGGCAGGGGACTGTAGGGTTACAGTCCCTTACTGCGCAGTAGGCCCGTAGGCAGCGCAGGGGAGACTGGTCATGGAGGATCCTGTTACCCATTGAGACTCTAAGGATAGCCAGGCAACCAGTCAGTGCAGTGGACATGAGGGTCAGCAGGGGAGAGAGAGAGTAAGCAGAGTCAAAAAGGAAGGGCTTGAGCTGCTTCTGGAATTTCATACGGCCCGGCTCTAGTTTGAGAGGGCCAGGGAGGCCATTCCAGATAGATCTACCCCCCACTCTCTGTCTGGAGAAGCGTCTGACCTTCAGAGTTGGAGGTGGCTGAGGGAAGGGCTCAAGAAGGAAGGTGTTTTGGAAAAGAGAGTTGAATGTAGTGCAGGCTCCAGCCCCAGAAAGCCCTGTAGATGATGAAGAGGGTCTTGAACTTGATCCTTGCCACCACCAGGAGTCAGTGGAGGGATTTCAGGGCTGGAGAGATATGGTCCCTGGGCTTGAGGCCAAGGACAAGTCTTGCAGTCCTGTTCTGGATAATGTGCAGAGGGCGAAAAGTAGAGGAATGCAGATTGTGAAAGAGGCTGTTGCAGTGGTCCAGCCTAGAGAGAACTAGGGTTTTGGAGACAATGACCTTCTGGAGGGAAAGGGACAAAAGGAAGAATACCTCTGGGGAGTTTCAGCTGCTAGGCCCCTAGTGCTAAATGGTTCTCGTTCCCTGTGTTTTCTGACTTGGACATACTGAAAGTGATTCACTGCCTTAAATCTGCTCCGGCTGATGCCAGCCCTCTACCGCTACTTAAAGACATTTCTGCTGAGCTGATGCCTCATATTACTGCTGCTATTAATGCGTCTTTTCAAAAGGGACTGATTTCTAGTCCTCTGAAACATGCCCTGGTGCTTCCTTTATTGAAAAAAACATCCCTTGACCCAGAGGTGTTGGCCAATTTTCGCCCCATCTCTTGCCCTTCTCTATGATGGTTCTTGAGGCTCTGGTATACCCCCTCCTCTCATCTTTCCTGGAATCAACTGGATTTTTTTCGATCCCTACCAGTCTGGTTGTTGTCCTGGTATGGGGGACTGAATCAGTTCTCAACTCAGTCATGGATGACCTCGCCTGTCTTGTCGATCAGGGTTGGGTTGGAGCGGTACTACTGTTAGACCTGTCTGCTGCATTTGATACGGTTGACCACCGCACCCTGTTGTCCCGGTTGTCGAAAGCTGGTATCTGGTCAGGTACAGGACTGGTTCTCTGCTTTTCTGGCAGCTCGTTTCCAGTCAGTATCACATCCCCCTTTTTGCTGGTGTCGAATGCTGGTATCTGGTCAGGTACAGGACTGGTGCTCTGCTTTTCTGGCATCTCGTTCCAGTCAGTATCACGTCCCTCTTTTTGCTCGCAATCTGTGCTGCTGTCGTGCAGGGTCCGTCAGGGATCCGCACTTTCACTACATTTGTTCAATATGTATATTTGACTGCTTCTTCTTCTGATATTACTCTTATGCCAACGATATGCAGATTTTGGTCGTCTCAACTTTACTTGTGCTGATACTGTGGGTCAGCTGAGGAGATGGCTGGAGGACCTAGGATCATGGATGGCAGCCAATTTACCAAAGCTGAATGGCAATAAGATGGATGTGCTGGTTGTTGAAACCCTTGCCCTCTTTTCTTCTGGTCGTCTGAGTTCTGGCCGGCCTCGTTTGGCCCTTGTCCTCAAAATCTGGGAGTAACAATGTCATCATCTTTATCTATGGCAGAACAGGTGACAGCTGTCTGTAAATCTGGACACTTCAAACTTCGTATGTTGCGTAAAGTGTTTCCTTATGTCCCAGCCAAATTTCACTCCCCGGAGGTGGCCGCTCTTGTGCTGAGTACGACCAACAACTGCAACTCGCTTCATCTGCGGCAGCCACGCTATCTTACCAATCGGCTTCAGCTGCTTAAAAATGCAGCTGTCAGGACAGTGCTGCACCACCCTTTCCGAGCACATATGTCTCCTCTCCTTAGGCAACTTCATTGGCTTCTTATGGAGAAGAGGATTCTCTTCAAGTCTATGTGTATCATTCATCTGGCTTTTTATAAGTTGGGCGCAGAATATATCCGTGAGAAATGTCCATGCTATGTTCCTTCTCGCCCTCAGCGGTCTCAGCATGCCTACTTGCTGCCTGTCCCTCGTACCAGACTATGGGATGACGTGCCTTTTCTGTGATGGCTGTGAAGGCCTGGAATGATCTCCCTCTGGCTCTTCGAGCCATGAATGACCATTCTGTCTTTCGCCGGTCCTTGAACACTTATCTGTTCTAGGCTGTTTTTACCGCTTCCGCCCTTCTTGCGTCCGCTTAGTGCCATGATGCCTTCGGGTGTACCTGCGCTTTAGAAATGCACATAATATAACAGGTCTGTAGTGGGCCTTCTTGGCAAGGTCAGTGATGTGAGGAGAGAAGGAGAGAGTGTAGTCAAAGATGACACCAAGGTTTTTTGCCTCAAAGGAAGGCGAAGGAAGGGCCCAAGGAGGGCGACCAGAGTGAAATAAATAAAGCAGGAGCAGGGGTCTGTAAGGAAGGCATGGTATCAAAGTAAGACAGACAAGTGATCACAGTTCAAGGGTGTTTATTAAATTGTAAAGTGGGTGAGATAAACGCCTAATCTAAACCTAAATCTAAGACGGGAGCAAGCTACAACGATTAAATCATAATAATACAGTCCTAGTGGAGTCTAGTCAAATAACAGGGCCTATACTGGGAAAACCTATTGCCAATACTTACTGCTATGCTACAAAAGAGTGTGGGATAATATTCACAAGAAAATAAAAGAGTTATCACAAAATGATAAGTCAGGATGTTATGGCTGGGGTCTCCCTTACCCACGTTTTTTAGTACGGGACAAGTCGAGGCTCCTGTGCAAAGCACACTCCTGGGCTTCTCTGGCACGAGCGTACAGTCCCTTTGCTGCTCCCATAGCCTGGAACGACTTACAGATGGAACTCAGGGGCATACAATCCATGGATCTCTTTAAGAGAAAATTAAAAAAACATCTGTTTGCCTAACCCCGTCACTTACCTCTGAGTCATACCCCATAACGACTGCCTTTTCTGTTTTTTGTGTGTTGTGTCGCTGTTGCGCCCTCAAGCCTACAGGTCTATGGACTGTGCAATACAAATCTTAAGTAAAGTAAAATATCAGGACCTCCTGTGTCCAAGTCTCTTTCATGCAAAGTCTCTGGCTTCAGAAGGCCTGATATGCCAAAACAACAAAACAAAAGTTTCTTCAGTCGTTGTTCATGTTGGGTTATTACCCTTCACCCTTGGATCCCCTTCAGCCGGGCTCTGATCCCTTTCTCAGTTGTCAGCCTCCCTCAGTCGGGCTCAGACCTACCACTCACTGTGGACATCCCTCAGTCGGGTTAATTCCTGTCGTCACAATGTAGTTTACTTAGCTTCTTCACAGAGTAGGATTAATTTCCTTTTGCGTTTCCTTTGGCGTCCATCAATTGGATTCACTATCGCCTTTCAATCTCAATCAACTCATTTGAAATATTCAGAAGTCTGAATGTCTTTTTGAACAATCTCATAATGTACCGTTTTGGTCCCCCTTGTCGGGCTCAGACCTTCCAAAGCACTTGCCAGTTTTAAACAGAGACTTCCGAAGGGTGGTCACGTCTCGCCGGGTCACTCTGTTTGCTTATGGGAAGTGCAGGCTTTACAAAAACCACAGTTCGGACAGCGTTCCCCCTTAGGCGGGCGTCAACGCGGATTTCACAATTCTCTCAGTTGGATTCACTATTTCACAATCATCAAATCTTCAGCAATGTGTCAAGGGCTTTCAATTGTACAAGGTGTTTGGCTTGACCCATGAATGACCACCTTGCCACCTCACGCCGGCCTTTCCTATGGGCTCTTGGTAGTTGTTGTTTTCAATAATTTTGTATTATCACATTCTCTTCATTGAGGAGATGAGTACTAGCTAGAGACGTTCCGACGAGCGCCCACGTGGTGCCAGGCCACTCTATCTCTGGTAACAAGTTTGTCCATCACAAAAGACCTCAGTCTATTTATCTTTTTAATGTTGCCACTGCAACCTTGAGCTTAACACAGTCCGGTTCCCTATCAGGTTCTTCTGTATCACTGGCTGTGCTGAACTCGTTGGCGTTTCTTTTGCCACTGGAGTCAAGGACGGTACCACAATGGCAACCGTGTCTCCCCGTCCCGGCTATCAGTCTGGGAGAGTTCCATGTACTGCTGACATCCGTCACACAATTCGCCAGCTGCGATTCCTGGTCTCATGGTTTCTTTGTCGGAGGCTTTGCGGGCCTGAGTTGAAAAGGGCAAGGGCAACTCCTTCCTTGACGTCCTTTCAGGTTTTGTCTTTCTCCTCCATTTGAACTGCCATCCTGGAATAGCTGCTTCTTCATGCGTTGGGCCTTGCTCAGAGTGTGCTCTCGTGCTTCGCCTTTTATCCCTATGGGGAAAGGAAAGGTCACTCAGGTGTGTGTAGTTGTCAGCAATAGCCTGGCTCGGTCTGAATCATGTGTTGGGACATGTCAGGTAAATGGCTCTGGTCGTTTTCGCTCACAGTGTGAGAAAGTGTTTGTGTAGGAAAAGGTGGGGTAGAGTTTCTGCATATCTTATCTGGCAGGATGGGAAAAAGGCGTCATAAGGAAGGGGATACTGCGTCTCACCCTTTGGTGTCCCACTTCCACTCCATGAAGACCCCCCATCCAGGTGATCCTCCCTCACTGGTCTACCCACAGAAACTGGATCCAATAGCGTTGGCCATGTCCTGGCCACCTGGATGACAGATCCCCGGGAACAAGCAAGTGAGACACCTTCAGGTTTCCCACAGGTCCCAATGAGAAAGATCTCAGTCTTGCTGGCATTAAGGCAGAGATCGTTGGAGGCACACCAATCCTGAATAGCCGATAGGCAATCAGGAATGGGCGAGTGAGGAGAATGGGCTGAGGAGAGCCTGAAAGAGAACTGAGAGTCATCTGCATAACACTGAAAGTTAGAGGAGAAGGTAGAGATCAGGTGGGCCAAGTAGACATTGAAGAGCGGGTGTGAGTGGTTAAAGCCCTGGGGAACACCACATGAGGAGAGAGAGATGGTGGAGAGAAAGGACCCAAGTTGTACCTGGGAGGGTCCATCCCGGAGGGAGGAAGGTCAACCACTCCAGGAACTGATCCGTGATGCCCAGGTTCTCGTGGAGTCGATTGATCAGGATGGCATGATTGACTTTCCAAAAGCAGAGGAAAGGTCAAGAAGGATGATGTGGAAAATAGAAAGTACATTTGAATCGAGATTAGTGAGCAGATCTTCATGGGTGTTCAGGAGAGCAGTTTCCGTGCCTCTGGCTGCTCTAACGCCAGGATGATGGTCATGGAGACAACCAACCGATTCAGTGTGGAGTGTAAGCTGGGAGATGGGCAGCTTTTCCAGGAGTTCGTCCAGAAAAGGGAGTGATGGAGATCGGGCGATTGTTTGCCGGACAGGAAGAATCCGCCAAAGGCTTTTTAAGGAGGGGCGCACAAGGGAGTGCTTGAGGAGGGAGGGGAAAGTTCCAGTGGCAAAAGAGTGATTGAAGAAATTGGCTAAGGCTGGAGCAAGGGTGTAAATGTGGTCTTTGATGTTTATGGAGGAGCAGGGGAGCATCTGTTTGGACGACACTTTCATAGATCGGACTTGTCTATAAACATTGTCAGGTGTAGTCGGAGAGAAAGAGGAGAAAGGAGGAGGAGAGGGAAAGGCTGCCAGAGGGGGACCAGGAGAGGTAGAGGGAGATGAAGAGAGAGGACATGATATCCTGAATTTTAGTGGTCTAGTGAAAAGCCAGTGCAGAGGGCCTGGGAGGGAACAGGAGAGGTTGATACCCCAGAAGGATTGGCCAGCTGCTTAGATTTTAAAGAGTTTGGCCGTGTTGTTAGAGGCCGTAGAGATGTGGGCTTGGATGTAGACTCTCTTCTCGGACAGGGCAGAGAGTCAGTATTACCTTTGGAGCAGGCGGCAGGCCATTTTGTCAGAGGATGCACCTGATGCCCTTCCCTTCCTCTGAGCTACCCTGCACTTGCATTTCAGGCCGGTGAGGTCGGAGTCATCCCAAAAATTGCACTTGGAAGAAGGCCAGAGTGAGGGGAAGAAGGAGTGAACAGGGGTCCAAATGGGAAGGATCTTAGTTTTTCACAGGCGATGAGGCAGAGATCATTGGAGTTGCACCAGGACTGGATGGCAGATAAGCAGTCAGGGATGATGGAAGGTGCAAGAGGGTCAGCAGGAAGTTTGAAAAATATTTGTGTTTTGTCTGCATAACACTGGAAGTTGGGGGAAAAAGAGGAGATGAGGTGTGCAAGCTGAGAAAGGTAGATGTTAAAGAGCCAAGGGGAGAGGATAGAGCCCTGGGGGACACTACAGGTGGAGAAGAAAGTAGGAGAGGAGAAGGAGCCCAAGATGACATGGGATTAGCGGTCAGTTAGGATGGATGTCAGCCAGTCCAGTGCCCTATCCAAGATACCAACGGTATAGTGGAGCCTTTGTATGAGGATGGAATGGTTGACTTTGTCAAAGGAAGAGGAGAGATCGAGTAGGATGAGTACAGCCTGGGAGTTGGAGTCAAGTGATGTGAGCATGTCCTCACGGGTGTTCAGAAGAGCAGTGTCCGTGACTCTGGATGCTCAGAATCCAGATTGATGGTCGTGGAGACTACCAACAAGTTTTGTGTGCAAGTTGAGTTGGGGCAAGGCCAACTTATCCAGCAGTTTCCCCAGAAAGGGGGTGATGGAAATAGGGCGGTAGTTGGCGGGACTGGTAGGTTCTGCTGAAGGTTTTTTCAGGATGGGGCGCAGAAGGGAGTGCTTGAGAGAGGAGGGGGAAGATCCAGTGGCAAAAGGATAATTACAGAAATCAGCGAGTGCAGAGCAAGGGAGCCAATGTTGCCCTTGATGGTTCTGGATGAGCAAGGGGAAACCTGTTTAGAAGAGACCTTCATGGAGCGGACAACTTTGGTAACTTCTTCAGGTGTTACAGGGGAGAAAGAGGAGAGTGGGGAAGGAGGAGGATGGGGGGCCAAGGGAGGCAAAGGGGTGTGGGAAGGGTTGGGAGGTTGAGTAGCAAGAGCTTGAAAAGTTCAGCTGTGTTGTTGGATTCACCGTAAATTTGTGCCCATATGTGGGCTCTTTTCTTGGTACGGATGGAGAGTCTGTATTACCTTTGGAGCAGGCGGCAGGCCAGTTTGTCAGAGGATGAGCCTGAGGTTTGCCACTTACTTTCGTCTGTTCTGCCCCTTCATTTCAGGGCCGCAAGTTCAGAGTTGTACCAGTTGTTACGCTTAGAGGCAGATTTCAGGCAGACCTTCATGACTAGGGCAGGAATATCAAGAGTATTGATAATGGATAAGTGGAGGTTGCTGAGAGCATAGTCAGTGGGAGAGTCTGAGGTAGGGGGAAAGGTGGGATGAAGGTGGAAGTGAAGGCAGCAGCTGACACTCGTTTCATCAGGCAGATGTTAGTGAATGAAGTTGGCAGGGCAATTGAGGGTGCAGTCAGAGAGCCAAAGGGACCCAGGTGGGAGGAGATGAGAGAATGGTCTGACCAACCCAGGTGGGCGGAGAGGAGAGGATGGTCTGACCAAGAGAGAGGGGTGATTAGCGGGGAGGAGAGAGAGAGGGAGAGGTCAGAGTGAATGGGGGTGTTAAGAGTGTGTCCAGACAAGTGGGTTGGACCAGATGGGAGAATGAAAAGGGATAGAGAGGTGCCGAGGTCAATCAAAAGAGTAGATGGTGTGACGGGGGGTCCATTTGGATGTTGAAATCCCCCAAGAGAAGGAGATTGGAGGTGGATGAAAGGAAGGAAGGAAGAACAAAAATCAGCCCATTCAGAGAGGAACAGGGCGGTAGCACCTGGAGGCTGGTAAACACTGGCAATGGTCAGTATGGAGAAGGGCAATATGACCAACTTGCACACCAGGCTTTCTAAGGAAGAGTAAGGCTGCGTGGGTAAGATGGAGGAAGGAACCCCCTCAAGGAAAATTAAGGCAGCCCCACCGCCAGCAAAGTGAGATCAAGGCTTGGAAATGATCTTGAAGCCATTTGGGAGGAGGGAGTCAAGAGCAGTGACTGAGCTGGCAATGAACCATGTCTCGGTAAGAGCGAGAATGTCGAGGTCAATGTCTTCAAGAAGGAGGCATTGTCAGAAATGTGTTTGTTGGCTGAGTGGGCATTAAGATTCTCCAGATGAAGCATGTCTCTGCCTTTGAAAGTTTTTTGATATGGGGTACAGTGGCATGGTACACTAGTAGGAGAGGGGGTATAGAGAGTAGTGGGAGTAGAGGCAGGAGAATTAAGGAAGTTAATGAGAGATGGCAGGATCCGGTGAAAGAGAAGGAGGTTGGGTTGAGGACCCTGAACCAAGATAGTGCATGTGTGTTAGACATAAACGAAGCAACGTGAAGATGAGAAGCTGGCAAAGAGGACTTCCCACTTGGTACCACCGTTAATGGGAGAGGATGTGGAAGGAGAGAGAGTAGAGATGAGATGAGGAGTCCATAGACCTGGAGAGGGGACAGAGACAAGGATATCAGTGAAGACCATTCTGGAAGAAGCGCCGACATAGGTCATGGTTTGCACTCAAGATGTTTTTTTTGTGCTTTTTCCTCCTGGTCCTCGTGAGAGAGAGGGGATAGAGTAGCAGCTAGAGAAGATGGGTGAGATGGTGAGAGCCATAGGGGTGGCAGAGGTTAGTAGAGGAATGAGGAAGAGGGGCTACACTGCACAGTTCTAGTAAATTCACCAGGTGGCCTAGTAGACAAAAGAGGCAACAAGCAGACCTAAAGAAATTCGACTTTCAAAAATAGGGGCTTAGATGCAGAGCGAAGAGGTACACAGACAAAAAAGGCACACAAACAGCTAAATTCAACTTTCAAAAATAGGGGCTAAAATGCAAAGCAAAGAGGTGCACAGATGAAAAAGCCACACCCACAGCTAAATTTGACTTTCAAAAATAGGGGTTTAAATGCAAAGTAAAGTGGTGCATAGATGAAAAAGGCACACAAGCTAAATCCTACTTTCAAAAAAAGGGGCTAAATGCAAAGCAAAGAGGTGCACAGATGAAAAAGGCACACACACAGCTAAATTCGACTTTCAAAAATAGGGGCTTAAATGCAATGTAAAGTGGTGCACAGATGAAAAAGGCACACACAGCTAAATTCAACTTTCAAAAATAGGGCCTTAAATGCAAAGCAAAGAGGTGCACAGATGAAAAAGGCGCACACACTGCTAAATTTGACTTTCAAAAATAGGAGAGCAAATGCAGTGACAGATGAAGTAGGATTAGATGTGGAAATGGATGCAGTAAGGCAGGGAACATAAGCACATAAATTAGTTCAGTTAGTGGAGGGGGCAATGGGAGAGTTCAACCATCACTCAGTGGTAAGTCTGCAGAGAGTGTAGTGGTCCATGGGTCCGAGATCATGGTAGCAGTAATTAAGTCTGGAGGCTGAATCATAGTTTGGGAAGAGGGGCAAGTACTGAGTAGGACCTCCATGCCCTCCTTGGCCCCGGACCATCACAGACAGGGCCTCAGATGTGGGCCTTGGCTGGGGGTCCGGCTTTCCCCTTTCCCCTCTGATTGGGTAAAATGCAGAGAGGCAGCCAATCACAAAGGGGCCGCAGGCTGGCAAGGGGTGGCTCCTAACCCCAGGAAGGGTCAGCCATCTTGGAGAGTGAATGGTCCTACAGAGAAAAATAGCCAAATGGCCACAAGCAAGGGTGTAGTCATTCACTGTTGCAGTCCCACATGTGCGCTTTATCAGATTAATTATGAGTATGTCAAGCGCTCGGCAAATGATTTTTCGAAAATTCTTTTTCTTTTTGTTTTTCAGAGTCCCCACAGCATTAAATTAGCCCCCAGGGCTTACCTTCATTGGAACTGCCAAACGCTGCTCCAGCAGCTTAAAAAACAAAGAAGGCTGGAGGTGGGTAGCACGGGGGCACAGGGCAGGCATCAGCCCTGCCTTCTGTAGATGTGGAGAGTAGTAATAATATTCATTATATTGGATTTCTCCATTAACACTACATACATGCGTATATTCAATAAAACCATTAACACCTCCCTGGGAAAATTACACCAACACGTAATCAATAAAACAGCATCATAGTATTAAAGTGCGCACAGAAATGTACCTTCCAAGCTTTAGGCCATTCATATTACCCAAGAGAGAGCCTGACTCAATTTACACCGATGAGGCAGGGCTTCTCCTATGTGGTGTTTTAATGAAAATGGATGTTGTAGATGCTCCAAGGGATTCAACATATAGGTTCAAGAGGAGGAGCGATAGGGTGCATTCCTAAGGATTGATGGTTGGAGGGGCATTAGGACAAAGTGTGTCCTGTTAGTGAGGAAGGAGAAGAACCAGTCAAGAACAATGCCTGAGATTTTCATCCTGTGGGATAAGATGTTTGGAGAATGGTGTGGTTGATGGCATCAAATTCTATAGAGAGCTCCATGAGTAAGATGAGTGCTCTGTGTGCTTTGTCATTGATGTTGTGGAAGTCATCCAGGATGTGAAGTGTTACAGTCTCAGTGCTGTTGCGGGTTTGAAAGCCTGATTGAACGGGTCGAGAAGGTTGTTTGTGGCGATTTGTTGTTGGTGTTGGCTTGTTACAAAACGTCCCATGATTCTAATGAGGTATGGCAGGATAGCAATGGGACGGTAGTTTGCAGGGAGCATGGTGTCGAGAGATGTTCCCTTGATGAGGGAGGAGTTTTGTCCTGTTTTGAGTGTGATGGTGTTGCACCATGTGAGAGACTTGACTTGATGATGTTGACCCAGTGCAGAGCCAGGGTGGTCATGCAGTTTGATGCAGCTTGAGGTGGGCATGCAAGAAAGACTGCTGGTTTTGTTTTGACTGTGAGGTTGGTGAGGGTTTTCCTGTAGAGAGGGTGGAATGTGTCCCATGTGTTGGAAAGTTTGGGTGTATGGTGTGGGAATGCGACTGCAGAGGGAGGGTTTGTCTGATGCTGTACATTTTAGAGTTAAAATTGCTCCTTAGGGAGTTGCATACTGAAGTGGATGGTGTGTATGGTTGTTTTGAGAGGGACATCATGTTGTTGAAAAGGTTCTTTGTGCGACTGGTGGCGGATTGGAGTTCTTAGAAGTAATAGGCTGCTTTGGTGTTGCATATCGCTATATTGTATTTGTTGGGTCTGTTTTTTCAGGGGTGCCCTCGCAGTGAGCATAGGTTCTTTAGCCAGGGTCTTTCAAAGCATTTTACTTCATTTTCTCCAGCATGGGGTCTGGCATGGATTCACATGCTCATGAATATTCCCCATCGTCAGGCTGGGAATCCTCGGTAAAGAAAAATCAGTATCAGTTTTGTTTCTGATCTGTCTTTCGTAGTAGTAACCAATCACTGATCTCTGCGTCATACTGACCACAGCCAATGACTGCCATCTCCCTAAGACCCGCCTCTGGCAGCCATCTTCAGATTTTTACCGCACGTTCAAGTGTTGGGATCCTCGTGCTATTGCTCTCGAGCATTAGTGCTTTTTTTGCGCTTTTTCTTAGGAAAATGTTCTCTTTTTCGGTCAAAAGAGCCTCAAGCTCCACCGTTTCTTTATCCGATCAACGGGGACCCGTGTCGGATTCTTCTACGCCCCTCAAGGGTGAAGATTTCGTCGAGCCACGCTTTTGGAGGACTCCAGAAGTTTCTCAGGACTATCTCGATCATGGCCCAGGAGAAGGGAAGCTCGGCGCCCGGAAAGCTGTTCAGGGTCTGCCCTGGATGCCAGCTTCAGAATGTCTTTAAGGAGGACGAACACTCCCTTTGCCTCTACTGCCTGCATGAGGACAAGACGCACGTGGAGAAGGACTGTGCGTTTTGCGGCAATATGTCGGAGCGGACCATGAAGGACTGCCATCTGCGTCTCGCCAACTGGCTGGAAGGGAAGAGCCCGTCAGGCGAGAAGAAGAAGAAGAAGTCCGAGCGGTCTTCTAAGACCTTTGAGGGCGCCCCAGCGACGGGGGTCCAACAGAAGGCCAAGCACCGTGAGTCCGCTGGCACCGGGAGCGCCGAACGTTCGGGCTCTACGGGCGCCAGGCAGGGTGCATCCTCCCCGGCGCCATCAACCACGAGCCAACGCTCTGGCTCGGGTAAGAGGAAGGCCGAGCACCCGGCGAAGCTCCTGGAGAGACCCCGGTTGAGCTCGAAGGCCCCATCGGAGGGGGAGCGAGGCGGTGGGCCTCCCCCCAAGGAGAAGGCGGTGAGCGTACCTAAGGTGGTGAAAGCCTTGATCCACCCAGCCAAGGCCTCTATCGAGACAGTCGCGGCGGCCCTGGCTCAGTCTGTGGAGACTACACCAGTGGTGGCGACCTCGGGGCCCAGAGTCTCCCTGCCACCGCTGAGGGAGTCCTCTTTCATGCCCATCGACAGGACCCCCGTGAAACCTCCGACGGAGAAGAAAAAGGGGGGGCAGGAGGTCGTCGTGGATTCGGCCTCAACCTCTGAGGAGGAGCTGATCGAAGTCTTAAGCCACGGCGTTGGCGTGGAAGAAGACCAGCCCGTCGGGAGGGATCCCAACGTAGGAAACGACGAGAACGTCGAGGGTTCCCGACGGGGCTCCTGACCGCCCGTCGGAATCCCCTCAACCAGTGCCGCAAGACAACTCGGCGGCCATTTTGTTGGCTATACAGTCCTTATGCTCGGAGATAAGGACGAGATTTCCGTTACCACCAACAGAGGAACCTCTCCTGACGGGGGACCCAGAGCCAGGCCCTTCTGAGAGCCCTCCTCCTAAGAGAAGAAGGATTCATCCTCCACTTCCTTTTCAACCATCGCGCCCTGCTCAGCCCTGCTCCCCGTCCATGACCCGTGGGGATGATACGGGGACTGACACGGCCGCAACGGGCACAGACGACGAGGTTTACGACGAGCATCACACATCATCACCTCCTCCCCGGGCTTCCCCGCCCGACGAGATTGGATCATTTCATGCCATGATCGCCAGGGCATCCAAGCTTTTCCAGCTCTGCCCGGAAGAGAAGAAGAAGGAAGGTTTCCTTTATCAACGGCGCAAGACCAAGAGGAAGACGGTCCTCGCTGTACCTCTACTGGACGATATCTGGGATGAGGGTCTCGCCCTCCTCAAGAACCCATCCACAACGCCTGCGAGAAGGGATCGGTACGAGAAGAAGTACCGGGTCCCGGACGCGGCCCCCTTGTGCCTTCGGGCACAGCTGACCCCTGACTCGGTCGTCTCCACGGCGGCCAGGAAGAAAGCCTCGGCCTCTACGTCAACCTCCCCGCCGGACGGCGAGGGAAAGAAATTGGACACGATGGGACGCAGAGTCATCTCATCGGCAGCGACGACGATTAAGGCTGCCAACGCCTTGGCTATCGTAGCCCGCTACGACAGGGAGTTGTGGTACAAAATCGCCCCCCTGCTGGACTTCTTACCAGACGACAAGAGGGCGGAGGCCCTAGAGATCTTGCAGGAAGGAGAAGTGGCGTCGGACCACGCCATTACGATAGCGACGGACATCGCTGACACTGGATTTCGCCAGTTGGGCAACGGTGTGTGCCTTAGACGGCGTGGATGGCTCAAGGCAACTGACTTCCGTCAGGACGTGCAGACCAGAGTCTTGGACATGCCGTTCGATGGGAGCAACCTGTTTGGGAAAAGAGTGGACGATTCCCTACAAGCCATCAAGATGGACACGGAGACGGCCCGGGCTCTCGGTGTTCTCCAGCAACGACGGGCGCCCTTTCGGAGTGGCGGAGGCAAGCAGGGTGCCTCCAAAGGTTCCGGCTTCGGATTTTCCACCTATCGTCAAGCGGCCCGTTCATCGTCACAGGAAGCCTACAGGGGACGAGGCAAGTCGGGCGGACCCCGCCGTCGTCGCCAAGGAGGACAAGGCGGCAAAGCCTCGTCGAAGCAGGACTGAACCGGCCGTGGGGTCGGGCCCCCGCCGAAGCACCCCGGTGGGATGCCGGCTGGCGAGCTTTGTCAGCGTGTGGGAGTCCATCTCCACCGACCGTTGGGTGCTGGACACCTTGGCCCAGGGTCACGCGCTCAAGTTTCTGAAGAAGTGCCCGCGCGTCCCCCCGTGGCCAGGAAGGAACATGACATCCCTCAACTTCTCTTGGAGGTAAAGGCGATGCTCAAGAAAGGCGCCATCGAGCTCGTCCCAAAGAGGCTTCGGGGCTCCGGAGTTTACTCAAGATACTTCCTCGTGAAGAAGAAGACGGGAGGATGGCGTCCCATCCTGGACCTACGACGACTGAACAAATTCATCAAGGCACAGAAGTTCCGGATGGTCACCCTCCAGCACGTCCTGGGTCAACTGGAGGAGGGCGATTTCCTGTCGTCGTTGGATTTGGAGGATGCCTACTTCCATATCCCCATCATAAAGGGACACCGAAAGTTTCTAAGATTCGTGGTCCAAGGGCGTCACTACCAGTTCAGAGCCCTTCCCTTCGGATTGAGGTCGGCACCCAGGGTGTTCACCAAGTGCCTCGCACCGGTGGCGGCGCGGCTGCGCCTGGAGGGGATCCACGTCTACCCCTACCTGGACGACTGGCTCATCCGAGCAAAGGCAAAGGAGCTTGCCGCGGAGCACACGGCGAGGACCGTCCAACTACTCACGGACCTAGGATTCTCCATAAACTACGCCAAGTCCCACCTGGTGCCCGCGCAAGACGCACTGTTTCTGGGAGCGAAGCTCGACACAGTGGCGCTTCTGGCCTCTCCGTCGGAGGAAAGGACGAGGGCCATCTTGGGCAAGGTGCAGCGGATGCTGGTTGCGGACGCGGCCAGGGTGAGGTCCATCAAGTCCCTCCTCGGAATGATGTCTTCTTGCATTTATCTCATCCGCCTCTGCAGTCTTCGGATGCGCCCGTTACAGGAGTTCCTGGACGCTTGCTGGTTCCAGACTACGGGCAGCTTCGAGGACAGGATCACACTCGACGAGAGCTTCCGACGAGCGATCCGGTGGTGGGGCACCCGCGCGCTTCTGACGGCGGGCATGGACTTCCAGACCCCGGGCCACCAGAAGACAGTGACCACGGATGCCTCCCTGGAAGGGTGGGGAGCGCACACCGAAAACCTGCACGCGAGGGGCCTTTGGCTGCCGACGGAGAAGTCCCTCCATATCAACGTCCTGGAACTCTGTGCAGTGTTTTGGGCCCTCAGGTCCTTTCTTCAGTCCCTCAAGGGCAAGGTGGTGAGGATCTTCACCGACAACACCACCACCATGTTCTACATCAGGAAGCAGGGCGGTACCAGATCCCCAGCCCTGTCCAAGGAGGCTCAGGATCTGTGGCATTGGGCCGTCGCCCAAGGGATGTTTCTGGTGCCGTTTCATCTGGCAGGGATAAAAAACACCATCGCCGACACGCTCAGCAGAGAGCTGCGCTCGTGCCACGAGTAGGAACTACGACAGGATCTAGTGGACCGCATCTTCCGACGGTGGGGCACACCCCAGATCGATCTGTTTGTGACGGCGACGAACTCCAAGTGCCGGAGGTTCGCCAGCAGGTTTCCCCAGCCGAGGAGCATGGGCGATGCTTTCTCGTTCCCCTGGGAGGGCCTGTTCCTATATGCGTTCCATTCATTGCACCTTCGTGGCCGAGGCAGATATGGTTTCCGGACCTTCTGGACTTGTCAGCGTCCCTGTCAATCAAGCTGCCAGTGGACGCGGATCTTCTCTCCAGGGAAGGAGGCGCCATCCTCCATCACGACCCGAAGTCGCTGAACTTGCAGGCCTGGCTCCTGCAGCGTTACAGTTTGGAGGTTACGACATACCGGCCGACTGCAGAGAGGTTCTTGCAAAGGCCAGGGCGTCCTCAACTCTTAAATGCTACGGACACAAATGGAAGAGGTTCTCTGTCTGGTGCCACGCACAGAAGATTAACCCTCTACGGATTACGGCTCCTCAAGTACTGCTGTACCTGCTGACGCTGGCCAAGGCTGGACTGGCGCACGCTTCCATCAAGATTCATCTTGCTGCGATCTCCCGGTACACCAGAACCACGGGACGGACGTCTTTGTGGTCTCATCGTCTGGTGAAAGAATTCATGAAGGGACTGTTCAGATTGTTCCCGCCGGTGAAGGCCCCGGCCCCGGCGTGGGAGCTCAACGTGGTGCTGACCAAGCTCATGGGACCTCCGTTCGAGCCTCTGCACTCAGCTCCGTTGAAGTTCTTGTCGTGGAAAACAGCGTTTCTTGTGGCCATCACCTCCGCACGAGGGGTGGGAGAGATCCAGGCCCTTTCCTGCAAGCCCCCATACTTGACTTTTCACAACACGAGGGTAGTGCTCAGGACGCACCCCTCCTTCATGCCCAAGGTGCCGTCGAACTTCCAATTCAATGAACCCTTGGTGTTGCCGGTTTTCTTCCCGTCGCCGGCTGAAAGGACTTTGCACTCGCTGGATGTGGCTAGAGCGCTGAAGTTCTACGTGGACCGCACGAAGAGTTTTCGGAAGACGTCACAACTTTTTGTGAACTTTGGACCTGTCAATCAGGGGAAGGCTCTCTCGAAGGCTTCCATTTCCAGATGGCTCTCCGGCTGTATCATGTACTGTCATCGGTTGGCAAACCGACCGCTGCCTGGCCGTCCGAGAGCCCATTCCACCAGAGCAATCGCAGCTACCACGGCGTTCCTATCTGGTGTGCCCTTGCTGGACATCTGCAGGGCTGCTACGTGGAGGTCGACGCACACCTTCACGAAATTCTACTGCGTCGATCGGGATTCCAGGGAGGAGTCCAGGGTCGGCCAAGCAGTGCTGCGCAATCTGTTCGACTAAGGTGAGCCTGGTGAGGAGGTAAGAATCGCTTAATGTTGAGTTTTGGATGTAATGCTTAATGTTGAGCCTTTGCCACCTCCCGTGGTTGTGCATGTGTGTACCTCTATGTATTCTTTTATTCATGAGCATGTGAATCCAAGCCAGACCCCATGCTGGAGAAGGAACAAGTTACTTCCTGTAACTGTTGTTCTCCAGCATGGGTCTGGCATGGATTCACATGCGAACCCTCCTGCCTACCCCTCTGCGGCTCTTCACTTGGTCATACTGCCACTTCACATGCTACCAAATCTGAAGATGGCTGCCAGAGGCGGGGCTTAGGGAGATGGCAGTCATTGGCTGTGGTCAGTATGACGCAGAGATCAGTGATTGGTTACTACTACGAAAGACAGATCAGAAACAAAACTGATACTGATTTTTCTTTACCGAGGATTCCCAGCCTGACGACGGGGAATATTCATGAGCATGTGAATCCATGCGAGACCCATGCTGGAGAACAACAGTTACAGGTTGTTCCTTAATGGATAGGAGGGAACCGTTAAATCATGGTTTATGGTGGTGGTTTTGGATTTTTGCTTTTGAGGGATATTAATTTCCTGAGTGCCTGGGTGAGGGTAGTGTTATAATTGTTGAGGAGTACGGAGGGATGTGTGTGAGGCTCTGCCAGTAATGTATTTGATTTGGCTGGCTGGTATGGTGGATGTGTAGCATGAGGGGGGATGTTGTGTGGCAGAGTGATTTTAAAGGGGATTGCAAAGTTGTCAGCCCATAATACTCAGATTTGACTGCACCGATATGTGTGATTTTCTCTTGCAATCAGAAGGTCAAGGATGTTGCCAGTTATGTGTAAGGGGTAGGTGATGAGTAGGGTGAGATCATAGGGGGTGAGCAGAGTGAGGATATTGTTCTGTATGGGTTTGCCGTCTGGCTGAGAACTATCTGGGTTAAAATTGGAAAGTTAGATGTTGGCATACGGTGATGGTTCTATATCTTTTGATCGTCCACAAGTGGATGATGGGTCTTTTGCTTAATCCCCTACTGCTCACCCCCTCCTACTGCTCGACTCCTATTATGCCCTTTCAGCAGTCGCATATTGCTTGACTACAGGTGGCCGTCATATGCAACTGCTTGTCCTCCCTCCCAAAAACAAATCCCTCCATCTCCCCTTCTTCCTTTTAACCTCTAGCTCTCTAGCATCCCCGTTCTCTTCTTTTCAGGGGACCCATTGAACCTGTCTTTCCTACCCCCTAATGCTCCATCTGGACACCCCATCACACTACATCTGTGTTGCACCATCTCTCCCCAGCCTCATCCTCTTAGTTACCCATCCCCCAAAACATCCCCTCTCCCATCTGCCCTACCATCTCTCCTGCCTTCACTACACTCCCTTGCCCCTTTTAATTCAGGGGGTTCCCATCTCTGCTCCCCCTTTCCTACCACTAATCCTCCACCCAGACTCACCGCCCTCTACCAATCTCCCCATGCTCCCACTCCCTATGTGTTGTGCAACCCTGCCCTCCTCTACCCCTTCCCACCCACATGCACCCCTCTCCATATGTGCTTTCCCCCGCCCCCATCCAGGCCCCTCCTGACCTTATATGTTTGGCTCAATGCTTGTCACTAAGTGGTTGATCGGTTAGAGACTTTGACCAGTTAAAATGGTCTACCACTTGTGCCTGTGACCACTTAATGGCAAATAGTCCTCAGAACTGTCAGTTCGTTGTCAAGCAATAGACCCAATACCTGTGGAGCTGTGATTATTAGTGGGGTAGTCGGGATATTCAGTGTGGAAGTGTGGGGTTGTGTGTTTGGGGTCGTAAATGATGGGGATGCATGTGGGGTGTGGGTGTGATGGAAGAGAGCAGCTGAGAGAGAGGGCTTCAAAGGATGTGTATGTTGGGTGAGTGGGGTTGTCAAGTGTGAGTGAGTCTTTTTAAATGATTGCAATGCCACCACCTGCTTGGTATGGGCGATTTATGTGGTGGATGTAATAGAGTGGGGATAATAGGTCTGTGGGGCCGTTTCATCTATATCTCTGAGAAAGAGCATGCCTGTAGAGTGTGTGCTAATTAAGTAATTGATATCATGTGTTTGAGTGAAAATGTCTTCTTCAAAAAGACAATGTATTTGTAACAAGGAGAAATGACAGGGAAAGTAACTAATTATTATGGACCTCAAAGAACCTACCTAAACTTCATGATGTTCCGGCAACACAGTCTAGAAAAAATTGGACTGTATGCTGATGAAATATAAAAATAATGTCGATTTATTACAAAATGTACCACAAATGGTTAAAACATCAATGGACCCACAAACACCAAACACAGTGGAAGAATATTAACAAATAACCTAATACCTAGACCTATCCTCTAAACAAACTTCTTACGTAATTGCACAAAACACAACAAGACTCAAAAATAAAACAATAAACATTCTACATGTGTTTAAAAAGAAATTCCCGACATGTTTCTGTTCATCAACGACTCAAACGGTTGAACATTCATCAGGGGAAAGCTTCTGTAAATATGCTGTAGACTGCTTCAACACTGTGCACAATGGGTCAGTTTTCACATCTCAAAAATGGATGTAATCTTAACTGTATAATTGCTAGTACAGTGTGCCACTAATCAGAGCTACACGACACACCAATCGATGGGTGCATCTATTGTTTCACCTAGGTGTGGACTGACCGCAACCACTGGCCGGTAATTGGCCTAGGTGTTTAGATCGAGTGGATTGAGGAGCGCTTACCAATTGATTGGGTAGTGTGGATATTAACACTTTGAAGATCGGATTGAAATAGTGTTGTTGATCCTTTTCTTGAGATTCGACCTCCGGATTTAACCTGGTTTTTGACTAAAGCGCCCCGGATCAAGTTTTACGGCAATTTACTTGCGCTTTTTGAAACAATAGATGCACCCATCAATTGGTGTGTGGTGTATCTCTGATTAGTGGCACACTGTACTAGCAATTATACAGTTAAGATTACATCCATTTTTGAGATGTGAAAACTGACCCATTGTGCACAGTGTTGAAGCAGTCTACAGCATATTTACAGAAGCTTTCCCCTGATGAATGTTCAACCGTTTGAGTCGTTGATGAACAGAAACATGTCGGGAATTTCTTTTTTTAAACACATGTAGAATGTTTATTGTTTTATTTTTGAGTCTTGTTGTGTTTTGTGCAATTACGTAAGAAGTTTGTTTAGACGATAGGTCTAGGTATTAAGTTATTTGTTAATATTCTTCCACTGTGTTTGGTGTTTGTGGGTCCATTGATGTTTTAACCATTTGTGGTACATTTTGTAATAAATCGACATTATTTTTATATTTCATCAGCATACAGTCCAATTTTTTCTAGACTGTGTTGCCGGAACATCATGAAGTTTAGGTAGGTTCTTTGAGGTCCATAATAATTAGTTACTTTCCCTGTCATTTCTCCTTGTTACAAATACATTATTTTCCCTACTGGTGGAGATAGACTTTGTGTTTAGTAGGGTTTACCCATTTATAACACAGTTCTTCAAAAAGACAACAAAAAAACATTTCAGAAAGACCGCTGGGAGACCGCTCCGAATCAAACTGTCATGCACCTCGATGCACACAAATGCGTGCATGGGCAGAAAGGCACAGCAAAGCAGGAAGGGGGAAGTTGCAGGCATCCCAGGTAAGTGTTTTCGTTTGTGTGTGTATGTGTGTGTGAGAGAGTGTGTGTGTGCGCCAGTCTGTGTCTTTGGGGGAGAGGGAATGTTTGTGACGGGGAAGGCAGGGGTTTGAAGCAGGTACACGTGAGTGTGTTTGTGTGTTTATGTGTTTATGTGTCTGAATCAGTGTGTCTGTGGTGGGAGTTGTGGTGGAATGCTTGGGCGGGGAAGTGGGGAAGGTAAGGGTGTTTCCAGGGTGAAACACCCCAATTTCTAAAAGAAACGCCAGCGCATGAGGGGGTGGGGCAGGCAGGGCAATTGCCTCCTGGGGTTTGGTGGGGTGAACCTCCCCCCCTAACCCACAGAAGTGTAATATTTCTGCTTTTGAAGGCTGCACAAAATCGGAAGAAGTAAATCTGTCTTTTCAGTGTGCGCCCTTCAAAATGCAGAAATATTGCATAGAAGCATGCAAGTGCAGAGTGTCTTCTAAGAGGAATGCAGGTTTATCCAAACAATTGTTTCAGTAGAGTTTGTTTGTTTGTTTGTTTGTTTATTTATTTGTATAGCGCACCTTACCCAGGGGCAACAGGGCGCAGGCAAAAGATAATTCGAAGCTTACAATGTTGCAGAAATATACACTTTGAAGTAGTAATAAAAATAATCAGAATTACAAGGGTAAGAAATATACAAATCTTCATGCATACAAAGTCAATATCTATGCAGGGGTAGATATACAGATATGTACAGGGCTGTTAGAGGCGGGTAATCCTGAAATAAAAATATTCAGGATTACAGGAATAAGAGGTATACAAATCTTTAAGCATAAAAGACAATATCTATACAGGAGGTAAGTGTACAGATGTGTGCAGGGCTGTTAGAGGCGAGGGCAGAATCACGAACAAAAGTGTCACTATCTATACATGGGTGTAGAAAGTGCAGCTAAATACAAGGGTTGTTGGTGTTAAGGTGACTGATGAGGTGTCTTCTAAAGTGCAAGTATGGTTGGTCGGCTCTTAGGTTGTGTGGCAGAGAGTTCCAGAGCGTGGCAGCTTTCACCGGGAAGCTGTTCCCGCCAATGGTGGAGAGTTTGAATCTGGGAATTATCAGACAGTTGGAATTGGTAGTTCTTGTTTGTCGGATGGAGGACTTTCTCTTTACCTTGTCCATCAGATAACTAGGGGCGGCATTGTTGAGGGCTTTATGGGTTAAGGAGGCCAACTTTAGTTTGATTTTGTTGTCTGTGGAGAGCCATTTCTGTTGGCGTCTGGTGGTAGAGATATGATCTCTCTTATTAATGCCGAGGGCAGCTCTCAAGGCATTGTTCTGTAAGATTTGAAGCCTGTGGATAATGGCTTTGTTGGCACCGCTATAGAGGGCATTACAATAATCAAGCCTAGATAGTATGAGTGCTCTTGCCAGGATCAGGCAGCTGTCATTGGATAGGAATGGTCTGCCTGCCCTTATTAATTTGCACGTGTACGCAGTGGTAGATGCTAGTGAGTTGACCTGTTTAGTAAATGACATAGTGGCATCCAGATAAAAGCCAAGGGTTTTTACTTCCCTGGATACTCTGATGAGATTGCCATCT
Source organism: Ambystoma mexicanum (assembly GCF_040938575.1). NCBI lineage: Eukaryota > Metazoa > Chordata > Amphibia > Caudata > Ambystomatidae > Ambystoma > Ambystoma mexicanum. The sequence continues at coordinate 1,602,235,475 of NC_090932.1, forward strand.
ATGTTGAATTCGGCATATTCAAGGCCTAGTTTCTTGATATTAGCAGGGGTACCTAAGATGATGAGCTCTGTCTTGTCATCATTCAGGCATAGACCATGAGATGCCATCCATGCCTGAATGATGAGATATACCCTATTCACCAACTCTCTGTCCTTACTGTGATCCCCTGAAAGTGGGAGGAGAATCTGAGTGTCATCAGCATAGTTAGTGTAGGTGACACCCAGATGGTCCAAATCATCGAACAGGGGTTTGGTGAAGATGTTATATAGTGTGGGGGAGACGCATGAGCCCTGCGGGACTCCGCAAGTGATAGGAGAGGGGTTTGCTGCTGCTGAAGGGGAGAAGACTCTCATAGTTCTCTCACTCAGAAAGGATTCAATCCATTTGATAGCTTCTGGGGAGAAATGAGCAGCTGAGTCAAGGTGTCTACAGAGGACCTTGTGGTCGACGAGGTCGAAAGCCGCGGAGAGGTCGAGTAAGAGGAGGAGTGCTGTTTTGCCCTTGTCCCTCAGATCATCAATTTGGGTTTTCAGATCGATGAGGGCTGTTTCCGTGCCGTGTAATGGGCGGAAACCTGATTGTCTGGCGCCTAGTAGCTTGTGTAGTTCTAGGTATTTTTGAATCTGGACATAGGCAACTTTGTCCAAGATTTTCAGTAGGAAGGGTACCGTGGTGATGGGTCGGTAGTTGGTGGGGATGAGGGGATCAAGCGTCTGTTTTTTGAGGAGGGGGAGCACCCAAGATTGTTTTAGGTTGGAAGGGATACTGCCTGAGGAAAAAGAAGCGTTAATAAGTTTAGAGATAAAGGGCGAGTATTGTGCTGAAGTATATGATCTGTATCTTGTTTGTTGTATGTTTTGTTTGTGTACTAGTTGTGGCAAACAATCCAACAGGGAAACAATTATGAAATAGAGAAAGACATTTTCTTCCACCCAAAGCTATGTCTGCCCTTTGTTCTGGATGCCCGTGTGATTGGACGCCCAGAGCAAGTTACTCAAACTCCCAAGTTAACCCAGACGTACTTAAACGGGCAGAACATAAAAATGAGCAGGAACCGAAGTTGGAAGTAAGGAGCTGAACAAAAGGGGAGAAGGATAGGTCCAGAAATCCAAATGGAGGTTTGGGGATTATCTGTGTTAAAATTACTATTAACACGTTTTCCTAATAAGTAGTGCGTGGCTAAACTACCATTTGCAGCAACAGTGAGAAGTTACAAAAGACCAGGGCGCCATGGACATAATAGTAAAGAGTTAACTCTCTGAGTCTTTGTGCTCTCTACCAGCATGGACTCTTTGTCATAAAAGAGTAATCTATCCAAAAATGATTATCTGTGAATCCCATCGATGAGGTTCCCAGAACAACAGAGAGTCTTGAGATCTTATTCCCAGAACTTTCCAATCAACCACAAAATCTAGTAGGCATAAGACACACTCTGGACTTGACATTTCTCAACCTTTTATAAACCTACCATATAGTAAAGATGCTGTACATTTATTAGTCTCTTCAGTCGACTTAGTACAAATATATCATCCTCTTCAGCCTGAACAATGTCCCATGGATATTTAGGAAGGCCTTTATGGTGGTTGCAGCTTATGACTAGGGAGGCGTGCGTGTCTTGCATCCATACCTGGATCACTGGAAGTTAAAGAGCCCCTTCAAGGACCCTTTTTTGTGGTTTATTCAGGATGTGTAAAATACTCACATTAAAAAAAAAATTTCCGTACATGTGAAAAGACACGTTTGTCTCTGGGACCGAGTATTCAGTTCCTTGGGACAATTCTCAATACTTGGTTGGAGTTGGCATTTATTCCTGCGTAGAGGAATATCACCATCAAGGAAAACAGCCTTACATTCAAGATTCTCGATGTGTTATAGTTCCAGAAGACCCTCAGGGCCTCTTGTTCCCACTTTGCATGGCTTAGGACGCATCTGCTGCAGGATCTGCTTCGGTGGACTCATGAGGAGCAACATTTTAGGTTGCCTTTTCAGAATCATCTCCATTAGATTTTGTTGTCAATCGACTCTTCCATGCTGTGTGGTAGGGCAATGCAGCATTCCGCAGGTCCATTTGGTCAGAGGAAGTTTGAATTCACACAGACAACACTGCTACTATGTTTTATATAAGCAAGCAGGGGTGCACTCACTCTCTCCCAGTGTGCATGGTTTCAATCCAGCTTTGGTGCTGAGTTCAGGCCAATAGCAGTCGACCAGCATGTTTAGGGTGTAATCAACACAGACAGGCTTGTGTTTCTTAACATAAATCACGATTGGGAAGCCACAAAGAGGTAGCACAGATCATTCTTTTGCTATCAAGTGCCATTGACATATTTGCTGCAGGACACAACCAGTAGTGCCAGCCACATACACATATAGAAAAATGCATTTCTTACACATTTAAAAAAAACATTGCCTTATTATAAAAATCAGGATCTACAATAATTGGTAACGTGTTGTTACAATCCTGTAAAGTGCAATTATCAAAGAAATGTGTGTACCAGTCCGATGTGACTTGGATGGGGAAATATCAGAATTACTAGAGGATGCCTTTCTACTGGATTGGTCATTCAGGTTTCTCTTTGTCTTCTCTTCAATTCTGTTGATCCTTTAAATGATTAAGACGATCAGGTGCAATGCCAACATCACTTGGATTCTGATAGCTGGAACTGGCTACACCTATTCTGGTCTTCAGATCTTCTGCCTTTATCAAACAAGGTGACTGTGGATCACTCCCTAATGAAAGACCTTCTGTCCCAAAAGAAACGGTTGATCCTTCACTCCACCTCCCCATGTCTCTGCTTGAGAGCCTGGATCTGAAGAGCTAGTTTACACTAATGAGGAGATTGTTGTGGCCAACATTATGAAAATGGCCCTCATTATGAGTCTGCCGGTCTGGAAATAAGGTGCCGGTTACAACGTTACCAGCACCTTTTCTGGACCGGAAAACTACAAGTCTGTCAGTAGGGGCAGTGGACTACAAGCAGGCCTGACCTGCCGGTAGTTCAAACCCCTACCAGCAGAAGTTTCACTGAAGCACTGGCACCGGCGGCCTACCAGCAACCTCATAATGAGGGCCTATGTGTGAGGACACGAAAGAGTCAACCTAGAAACAATACAAAAGCAAGTAGATGTGCTCCTGTCAATTAGCGCTACAGAATAGAAATAATCAGGTGATGGCATTGATGACAGTGCATGTCCTTTATGTTGCATTTGGTCACTACTGGCATTCAAATTGTGTTTTGCAAGAATTATCTTTCAGCACCCATATCCTACTAGAAGAGACGGGAGAGTCGGATTTCTCTTCAGAATAAGGCCATTAGACTTTGCATTATAGCCTCTTACATTTTTGCCCCTGTCAAAGACCCCCCAGATTCACTTACTGAAACCCGGGGCATTTCATCCTGCCGTCATTCTTACCATCAAACAGAGGTTTGCCTGTCCTCAAAGACAATACCACTGCCATGCTCTACATCAGCAAGATGGTTGGTGTAGAATCACTCAACCGGAGCAGGGATGTCATGCTCCTATGGTTTTTGACAGTCAATAAAAGGAAAAGGTAACGACAGCTCACCTATCGGACAATCAGAACACTTAATGTGTTGACTGTCAGGAGGGTTTCATGATTAGGAGCTGACTGGGAAAATAGGGTGATTCTTCAAATGAGGGGTTTCCTAGATTGATCTGTTTCCTTCCCAAGGTAATAGGAACTGCGACATCAGTGAGTTCCCTCCAAGGGGCACCGCGAGAATGCACTAGTGATTGTCTGGGGGTTCAATTTAGTGTATGTGCTGCACCCATTTCCACTGATTCTTCTTCTGCTAAAGAAGCTGAGGCTGAGAGCGGCAACAGTGATCTTGATCACTCTGTAATGTGTCTTGCTTTGAGCATCCAATGGAAGGAAGATCTTCTGAAGTAGGCTTAAGACAGGATATTTCACTCCAATGCCAGAGAGGTACACCTTCATGCTGTAGAGGAGGTCCAAAGTACAGCCCGCACTCCAACCGTCCATTTTGAAGTTCCAGGAACATTCACGCCGAAATATGTGATGTATGATGAGCAAATAAACCAGCAGAGAGCCGCAGTGGGGCTCTGTCCAGTACCCATCAGAAGAACAACGCCTATTGAAGTACCAATACCAAGGAAGCCATGGACAGTAAGGTACCCATTTAGCAAATCATATCCACAAATAAAAGAAAATGAAGATCGTCCAATTACAGTCCATGAAGAAGCCAAAAAGGTCTTAATGGAAGACGAATGGTGATGACACAAGAACCCGGACTGACTCACATATAGAAGAAACGACGACCAGAGAGTGACGTAAAGAGACGAAACGCCATAAACAAGGGACATCGTGGACCTGAAGCGAAAAGACAATGTAAAATGTAAGAAGCTTAAGCTGCAAGCATGATGAAGATATTCAACCAGTTTATGCTTGTACATATGCTTGGAACCACAAGAAAGCTAAGAAAATCGTGTGGCTTGCTATGCTTAGTAGAAAGATAATGCGGCAAGCGCCACCTATACATATCTACCTCAACTGAAGCACGTTGTATAAGTATACTTCCACTTTGCACAAGAAGCAGAATTAACCAAAGGTTACTAAAAGCCATACGAGGAGAGCTTCATATTTAGCAAAACCGAGAATAAGCAGCAGAAACGAAACTCAGCAGAGGCAAATCGTGCCAAGAAAGCCAAGGTCGTATCAGTAGAATAGACGAACAGTAGCTACAATTAATTGAAGCTAAGAACAGAATATCCTGCTTCAGGAAGGTCAAGATAAGAAACTGGAGGCAGGTGATGGGTGAAACGAAAGTCAAATACACAAATTACATGAAGAAGAGGCAAATTCACAGTGTCTGAATCACTTGACCTGCCAAGCGAGAAGAAGCGAGACTTGCACACCTATGCATGGTAGTGGTCCAGGCGAAGATAGCAGAACTTTTCCAGACAGGAGATGCAGCCTCGAGGCCAACCAGAGTGAAATAATTGACACATGGCCACTAAAGTGTTGATTGATTGTAACAATAATTGGAAGAAGGCCAGGAGCGAAGGGCACCCTTCACCGGGCCGACCATTCTGCGTGCTGCTAAGCAAAATGGAAAAGTATGAGTGGGTTTGGTGCCAACCCAATCATAGTGGAACAAGTACTCTAAGGTCCTGTAGTTAGTAGCACCAATAGGGCGTTGTACTTTTAGTGACGTCTAAAACAGCCATTTTAAGGGAAGGGCTTAGATGCCCCGCCTGACTGTGTTTATCCAATCCCCTTACTCCGTTACCATATACAGATATAGTACCTATATTAAAGTTACCTTTCCTGAACCAATAGAATTTCATGCCAACGTTTAAGAGTTAAAACGTCAGTGATGACGAGTTTTCAGTATAAATGTTATCTTTTTTACGAGGTTTGTTGGAGTTGTGAAGCGAGAGAAAAGATCATGCATCCGCTGATATTCCTGAGACACCCCGTTTTTTGTACTTGTCATTAAACGGACTCCCTTTGCCAAACCGTTGAGTTGTCATTATCGATTTGGTGTTGGAATATTAATCTGCACCCCTATCCATCTCAAGGGTGCTGCTACCTTATCTTAAAGTACTTCTGGGCTAGGCCCGACTCTATGGGTCAGTTGGGGGTCCCGGAGTACACTTGGTAGCAGAGATCAGATGGTTATCGTTTATCGAATAGATAAGACACCCATTGACCGTCGACATAAAGTAACTCTAGGTCCTCGGCAATATCACAAGTCCTTTGCCATATGGCTGAGTAGACCGTGAAGCTCCCCTTAGACAGTGGTTAGAGTAAAAAATAGAATCTGCAGACAGAGGTCTGAGGGGACCTATTTTTCTCCACATAACCCCTTCCCACTCCTACGGGCAGCAGAGCGGGCGAACGGCAGGAGAGGCAGTGACGAATGCGGTGATCCCTAGCATCCAGAGAGGAAACATGCGAACGGTGAGTGAAAAAGACTAAATGCTTTGGAAAAAAGTGCATGCCTTAGAACAAGTAAGAGAAAGGTAACGGAGGGAGGCGGGAAAACAAAATATAGTGAGAAGCAGAGTAGAATGTATATATAAATATATATGTGGAAGGAAATAGTGACTCAAAGATTGACTCAGTAGCAAAAAAGGATACCGGGGAGGGTACCCGAGAAGAGAGAGGATACCGGGGGGACACCCGAGAAGAGAGAGGATTCGCCTAATTCCTACGCTTTAATATAGTGGCTAGAAGAAACTTGCATCCACAGTCCTGAATAAAAGAGGAACAAATGGGTTACCGCAGCGGTTAAAGACGCTTGTGAAAGGGATGAGTTTACACTCCATGTCGAGGTAATATAAGAGGCAGAGGTCTGTGTAACCAGCTGGAGTTTGTCTAGTCTGTGAACGTCTGTCTTACGTGTTATTTGTTGTGACGTCATAGGACGAAATGTTTTCCTTCATGGAACTAGCATAAAAAATTACCCAATTGGATTCTTGAAATATTGTAAAATACAACCTGATGTTTATTGAGTAAAATAGAAGATATAATGTTTCATGGGAAAACGGGATTGGAGCTTGCAACGACTGGTACTCGCTCATACTGTTGAAAGTGTTTAAATAACGAAAGACATAACAAGTGTTATATAAAGAGAAAGTGAACAGATTTAAATATGCAAGACATGACTCCATTAGTACATCTATGAAAACAGTTGCCAAAATATGCACCTAAGCTGAAAAAGTACAGTGCAGAATGGGTTAAAGGAACCGCAAACAAGATGTTTATGCCATGGCCCCAAGGTAGATCGTTATTTAAAACGGTCCTACAGCACATGACAACATATTTGCACACCACATACACGGGCAAAAAGTTAGACAAACGCCTATGTAGTCTAGAGTTGTGGAAAATGTACCAACAGGATAAGGAGGAAGAGCCGCCATTAGATTGGATACTTAACATATGCACAGAGGGGGGTGAGACGCCCTCAGCGCCACCCGCCCCATCTGAAACAAAAATTGAAGACAGTAAGAACTTAAAGCAGCCACAGGGTATAGCATATGAGTCACCTATGCAAAGTAGTGACGAAAATCTAGACACGGATAAAGATAGAGATATCACCTCCAAAGTCCCGAGGGACAAGGAGAGACGCGAGTATGAGAGAAAAGACCAGGCACAAGCAAGTACATCTATAGAAACAGAGAGAGAAGGCAAACGATGGAAAGGAAATGAGGATAGAACTGATGAGATAGCATTCACACAAAACAAATGGATGGGAGGGCAGATTTTATTGAAACTCGATGGGAAAGGCATATATGACATAAAACAAAAAGAGAAGCTAGATGACTTACAGAGAAAAGAGAAGGACAAAGAAAAGGATTGAGAGACAAAAGAATAAGGAAAAAAGATAGGCAAAGATGAGAACAATTATATTGCGAAGAGCAAGAAAGGCAACGCGTTTGTAAAAAGAGAGCAGCCAATGATCAGGACAGACAGGAGCAGCGAAGGATAGAGGAAGAACAAAGGATATGGGAGAAAAGAATAAAGAGACCAAGGGATGAGGAAATATGAAGGTCAAATGAACATAGAGACGCAACGAAAGAGGAAGAAGATAGGGTCAGAGAAGAAGTGAGGAAACATAGAGAATTTGATGACGATGTAGAACGTAAGAGAAGACAGAGTTCACGTGATCTTGAATATCTGGAAAGAGAGGTTAAAAACACCTGAGCCAGTAGTAGATTAGGAAGATATAGAAGAATTCTTTCCTGAGTACGTTTCAGTACCAGGCACGTCTAGGGCAAATATTGAGGATGACTTCGACACCAGAAGCATCAGAAAGACGATCGATAGAATATATGATGAAATGGGGCTGGAACAAGTACCTCGAGGGGAGGGGGAAAACGAGCGCCTGGAGAGCACTCAGCTTTACGATACTGTGGACATCTCCCGAAGTAGTAGAAATAGAGAACTGTCCCTAGATAGTTTGGAAATCAGTAAGAACAAAGAGGATGAGTTGCATGAGTTGGGCACAGACAATGTCTGACACTGAAAGAGAGGAGCATGAGGAAAAGGAGGAAGAGAGGAGACGTGAAAAACGATTCTCAGGAGGGAAATGGATAAGATGGTTAGATTCTAGTGGGTCTGCATCAAGGTTATCAGAATCAGCCCCACAGTCAGACCGACACAAAGAAGTATCCACCACCCTATCTAAGCCAGCTAAGGACATTGCCAGGTAGGCGACGATGCAGGAATATTTATTACTCCTGCAACAGACAGAAGAACAGTGAGAGAAGAGAGAGAGGGCTATGTGTCCCAATTTCTGTTGCTCATGAAAGGTGGAACGAGACCACAGTATATTCCATGGCTATACATGGATCGGGAAAACCTGAAAAATAAGCTTCCAATGTTGACATCAGGAGCCGGAAAATTGATATACAAGCTAGAAAAAATGACAGGAGGGAATACGTTAGCTATAGGGGATATCAAAGGTCTCTTAATCACCATATTTGGTGATAGAGCTGAAGATGTGTGGACACGGGCAGGTTACCCTGATGTGACCACAGTTAATACAGCGCATGACAGAGCTCCATTTAATTATTGCAGAACCGCGGTATGGAAAGCATTACGTTTGCTATATCCGAATACTTTCGACATGGAATCTATGATGACACGTAAAATGAAGGAGTCGGAAGACCCTTTGCTTTACATCCAGAATTTCCAAGACTCGTGGGTACTCGAGACTCCGGAATCTTGGGGGAAATCTATACCCGTGTTTTACCATATATTATGCCAAGGGCTGCCAGATCCGGTATAGAAACAGCTCAAGAAATTGGTAGGAATAGAGGCCAAACCATGGTCTGAGATACAGTTGACCATTGCACACTATTGCAGGCCGCTGCAAGAAAAGAATAGCAAAAAAGAAGCTGCACGAAAGTGTGAAGAGGCAAAATGAGTGCAGAAGAAATTGTCAAAATATGCCCTTGGAGGGGCAATGATAACTAGCACAAACGAGTGGAGCATGCAACAGGTGAATAACCCACAACAGAATAATCAGGGCAATACTGGGTTTTACCCCAGGGGAAGAGGATTTAGGGGAAGAGGATGGCAGAGTAATCAGGGAGGTTTTCAAAACATTCTAAATGGCAATCAAGATATGTCAAATGGGCAAATAATCAGACCAATGTGTGGAATGACAGGGCATCTAGCACACACCTGCAGAAGTCAAGGCATGATACAAAATTACCAAGGAACAAGAACAGGTATGGTGAAACCACCTGTGTTTTTACAGCAGGGAGGAAATGGAGTTGCACAGAATCACACAGTGCAACAACAAACACCAGGAGCGCAGCAAAGCTTAACACCTCAGAATTCGATTAGTTTTCCACAAGGACAGTCTCAACAATCGCCGATGCAACTGTCGCAGACAGTAAGTGCAGGACAGGCTGTCAACGCTGGAATAAGAAGTAACACTGGTGATGGGGGAAGTCCATTCACACTAAATGGGACAAAATTATATATGGACCAGGACAGCTCACTGGGAACCCTGATGTGTTCTATCCTTTCAGTGACACCAGACCCTCACCAGGAACAAGGGTGGATGTCGTTATAGGGGATAAAGAATATTCCTTCTTAGTTGACACGGGTGCTACACGTTCGTGTATACGTGAAGGCAAGTTTTCCTTGTCCGGCAATGCTATAAACGCTCAGAGTTTCACAGGAGCTACAAGTCATGTTCCTTTTATAGATACACTTCCAGTCTCTATAGGATAATGTGATATGAATGTACCTCTATTATATTTGCGACAAACCCCAGTAAACTTCTTGGGTCGAGATCTAATGACGAAGTTAAACATGACAATCTCATTCACGGAGGAGGGCATAGTATGTTCAACTCCAGGAATGCACTATTTTAACGTATGCAAAATGATTAGAGCATACGCAGGACACACAGCTATGAGGGCTGTACCATTAGAGGCCGAAATATTTGCATATGGAGTATGCGTGCTAATGGCAGGGCTGCCAGGCCTTGCTGAGAAAACCATGAGGACCCCAGATGAATTTCTATTTAAGCCAAGAATACCTATGCACGAGGAGAAGGGACAAGTATTTCCTTTGATGATACACACAGCCAGGAAAATGGCTTTGATCGATGGTTGTGATGATGAAGGCTGACAATGGTGCACAGTAATCGCCATTGAAGAAGGTTACAGATTGACTGACGTGACTGATGATGATCTGTTTGATGAGCAAGCAGATAGGGGAGAAACAGCAGTTGAGGTAAAGCTCACTTTCGAAGGGATTGTGTCCTCCGACATATTCCTTATCTTGGATGATACGTTTCCAGCTTGCTGGCCTCGGAAATTTTTTCTGTAGAGGGCTCTGCGCGTCGACGTCCGCCGAGTGGATGTCCCTCGACGGCCACCGTATCGGCGCCGACGTCACCATGCCCATAAATAGCCACGCGCTGCATCCGTTGCTCAGTTCCGTTTTTCCGCGCTTCATGGGGCCTCGGAACGTCGTTGCTCAGTTCAGTCAGGTTAACTATCTATTTCTACTCGAATATACCTTATCGTTCTCGATGGCTTCTTCATCAGAACCGACGACGCCGCGATCCGGCTTCAAGAAATGCCGAGACTGCGGTAAAAAAAATGTCAATAACGGATCCACACAGGGTCTGCTTATGGTGCTTGGGATCCGAGCACCATTGTTCGGAGTTTGAGGACTGCATGTCCATGACGACGAAAGCTTTGAAGGAGCGCAAGGGGAAGCTCGAGAGAGGTAAATCAGCCAAAAACTCCTCGAAAGTTTCGTCGGCTGAGTCGAGGCATTCGTCTCCTCGCCGTCGAAAACATTCCCATTCTAGATCTCGAAGCAGCTCCCACCATTCGTTGAGATCAAGACACTCAAAAAAGAGACGTTGAAGGTCCCATTCCTCGTCGTCTTCTGTGTCCCCAGAAGGAGTCTCCTGTCCCACGAAACACAGTTCTCAAGCTGAGTGGGAGGAATTCAGAAAGAAAATGTTAAGCGTCTTCGAGAACGCGGCCTCGGCCCCCTCGAAGACAGCTGAGGGTGATACCCTGGGTGAAAAACCCAAAAAATCAAAACGCCGCGAGTCGCAGCACCCGGCGAAACATTCCACCCGAGAGCGCCATGAGCCATCGGGTAAGAAGGCACCGTCTTCGACGCCGTCGTTGAGGATTCCTTCGACGCCGTCGTCGAAGATTCCTTCGACGCACAGATCGGCGCCATCGACGCCGTTGTCGAAGGGTTCCTCGACGCATCGGTCGATCGACTCAACGCCATCGTCGACGCCGATGTCTACGCCGATGAAAGAGAGGACCAAGGCCACCCCACAGCCAACGGTGATTTCAAGGGCCTCCGGAATGACGCCGAGACCGTCGTCGATGCCCTCAAGTAGGATCCCGATCCTCTCGAGTTCTTCGAGACCCCTTCCAGTTTTTTCGACGCCGTTTTCGGCGCCTTCGAAGCCTGTTACATCGGCGTTGTCACGACTCGCTCCCTTCGCTCCCGTTCCCACCACTTGGGGGCATGATTTGGGGTTTATTCCCTACTGGACTTTTCCTCCGAACCTTATGCTACAGTGCTGTGATGAATGGGGAGCGCTAAATCCCTATTTTCCAAGCTACTTCCCTTCCGGATCCATTCCAGGTTTTTGCCAGCCAGCATGCTTCTTTAACCAAATGACTATGCTTCCCAGAATGCCTGGCCCACTGCTTCACCTCCACCCTTGCAGGACAAGGTTGGGTGGAGGATAGGCAACACCTGTGGCTGCAGGTGCAGCAATCAGCACACCTGAGGCGTGTGCTCGTTAAGCAGCCTTAAAAGCCTCAGTCTTACTTCAGTCTGTTTTCTTGTTCCTCCGCCCTGAATTTCGGATTCATGCGCTAATCGATTTCTGCTCCCTTGTTTCCCTCTTTGTCTTCCTCTGTTTGCAGGCAGCATTTCTCAGTGCTTTCCCCTTTTAGATGCAGCCCAGTTTGTCTGTGTTCTATCTTTCTTTGACTCTGTCCTTTGCTGCTGTAAACCCGTATGCCTTAGCCTTCCTCTTAGATTAGCTTCCTGTCTTTTCCTTGGAGGGGTAGGGAGAAGTTTGCATTGGTTATTTCGTTTTTCCCTGCTCCTGATCCTTACTTTCTATTGGGATCCATTCCATGTTTTCCATTGCACTTCTGCATTTATTTCCCATTTGATTATTAGGTGTGGTGTGCGGTTGTAGCTAGCTCCTGTGTGAATGCTTATGTTTTCCTCACTAATTTGTAATCACTATTCCAACTTAGGTATTTAGTTTTCCTCCCATTGCTGTTCTAGCCTTTCTGGGTCCCAGTTTCATCAACAGGATTCGTGGGCTAGCTGACATTCAAGAGGTTTATCTCATCCTCGTGAGTACAGTTCTTTAGTTCCCTTATTTAATACCATCAAGAGTGTTAGTTCACAGATCCTGTCATTGCTTGCCCTCCACGTGGGTTTAGCGCTGTCAGTACCTGTAACAGCAATTGGGGGTAAGGCGCTTGCCGACTTTCCTCGCGGTCAGGTGCTTACCCCACATCCCTTTTCATATATTGGTTTTGTTGTCACACTCTATTTGCACTCCTGGGTTCTAGCATACATGAGTCGTTGTTCCTGTGTGCACGTAGTTTAATTCGAAGCTATTCACTGTGTGATTTAGTGCACATTTCCCTTGCCATATTCGCTGCCTTTGTACTCGCCTGACTAATCCTGACAGAATGACCAGCCCAAAATTCCCATTGAATATGGCAAGTTTAAGAAAGAAAGGCAGCAAGGCCTCTAACAAGTTTGTACAGAAAGCTTCACCTACATTTACCTGTGACAATCAAATCACTAGTCCTGACTTAAATGAACTCCTTGTCACGAATGGGCATTTACGTGCAAAGTATTTTTCTCATAGGATGGCACATCCTACATTGCCTGATCCTAGTTCTATCTTTTGTTTTGATCCCGATTCTATGTCAGCGCAAGCCTTAGTCGCAGAAAACAACACACTGTTAGATTTATTATACAAGAGTACCTCTGTTGTTGAACCCCATGATTCCAGTTGTGCTTCACCTCAGATAGAACAGTTTCATGGTACAAACATAAAGAATGGAGGGGTTCCTTGCATAACTTCTGTTTTCTACCCTCAGTCTAAAGCATACTCCTTTGCACAGGTACATACTGTAGTCCCTAATGCCAAGAGGTCTAATGTCAATAGTTTGCTTAAGGGAAACACAGACCAAGTTGGTAAGAGAAACTATAAATCACAGAACCTGCAAGCAGTAGAGGACAATGTACAATCGGTGCACATCCAGATTGCTAGTGCAGGATCCAGCCCTGATGCCACTATGCCTCCCCCTGTGCCTACTGATAGGGATGTACAGTTAATGCAGGGCATGCTAAGAGCTAAGCTTGAGGAGTTAAGACAAGAATTCATTTCTTTACAAGAGGAGAATAAAACCTTGCACTCTTTACTGAATACACCTCAGACTTTATCTGTGGATGTTGAGGAAGTGAACACTGTTCAGCCCCTGAGTGCAGAGACTTTGGTAAACCATGATATTTGTCAATATGTTAGATCTATTGGGAGTGAAGGTCTTTCGTCTAGCACAGCGCTTAATCTGGGCACAGTTTCTAACAATTGTTCTGCTGTTTGTCAGGGATTGCAGTTAGCTGAAGATTTACAAGCCACTCCTTTACCTAAAATTTCCTGTGTAGCAGTTTGTCATAATTCTGAGCTAGCACACATACAAGCTTCTGATTTCCAAACACAATCCATAATGGTGGCATACACAGATTCAGTCACTATAGTAGGCTTAGGCCCTGCTCTTGATACAGCTGCTGAGACTGAAGTAGATGTTAAAGCTGATGTGGAAAACGATGTTACCTCTGGGTTCACTCTTCCTTCTGCCAATTCTGATCAAAACGAACAGTCAGAGACAGTACAGATTTCATGTTCTGATGAACTCATTCCACAGTATACAGAACCAAAAGACCAGCAGGCGATTCCTGAACTGTTGATTGTTAATCTGCCTCTTTCAGAAGCTAAGACAGAGGAATGGACAATTGACGAAATCCTGATTAACAGAGACTTTACTATGGTGATTCCACTGGTTGATTTTGACTTCTACAAAGAAAGAGACTCTGTGTCACCCACTAAAGAAAGGGACTGCAAGGGTACAGCTCAGTCTTTGGCTACTGGTGCCAAGGAGTCTACTGCCCTAAAGGTGCCCTCCATTCCTGAGCCACCAATGTGTCTGTCAACTTCTGAGACTTCTGTCTGTCCTCCTACAACCATTGACTCTTCTATGATCCAATCCACAGCCCTGCAGTCATCTTTGGCACACGTGTCTTCAACCAATGAACCGCTGCCATGTCTGCCATTTACTCAAGAGCCAGTCCCAAAGACCTGGACATGTTTGTATCCAGCAACCGAGATTGCTTCAGCTTGCATGCCTTCAGCCTCAAGTTTTCCCCTGGCCTGCCTGTCTTCAGCTACAGTGACTCATCCTGCAGATCATCCTTCAGCTTTAGAGCCTCCGGTAGTCCATCAAAAGTGCATGTCTTCAGTCCCGGAGTATACTGAGTATTTGCCTTCAGTTCATGAGACGCCTGTATCCTGCTTAGCCTCGCTGCCAATATCTGAGGTATACCTGTCTACACCATCAGATCCTGCTGTATTTTCTTCTGCTCCAGCGATTCCTCCTGAATCCCAACCATTTACTGTCGATGAACGTCTAGCTTGCCTTTCTTTTGCTTCAGGAGGAGCACCAGAATGCCTGCCTTTTCCACAAGACGATTCTCCCAACTGCTTCACTTTAGCATCAGAGCCTCCTAAAAATGCAGCATCAGAGTTTGAGACTTTTGCCAGCTCCCGCTTCAGAGTCATCAAGCTGGACCAAGTGGTGAGTCAGAACCACTCACCTGGGTGTGCACAGGGGGTGGTGCAGACCGGCGTATTACCTACAGGACTTGTGCAACAGAATTCCACCAAGAAGCACCAGTTGGGTGCTAGTAGCCAAAGGAAGGGAATGACTGCTGCAGTTCAAAATGTGTCTGTTATTGCTCCTTCTGCGAGTGTGCCTGAAATACCAAGTACTGCGTCTATCACTCCTATCAGTATGCCAAACGTCCCTGCTGTTGTATCCCACGTGCAACAAGGTGGTTACACGACTGTCACCAGGAGTACCAGCCTTGTACAACCCATTGGACTTTCAGGTCTCCAAGGCGTAGAACATGTGCAGTCAAACCTTAGTCACTTTCAACCACAAGCCTTTTCCCAGATGGATGACAGAAGAAAATCTGAACCTCTACCTCAGCCGCCACCTTCTCTAATGGCTGAACATAAACCTTTCCTGAAGCCAGCAATTTCCTCACCTCCCGCATGTCCACTCTCGGCAGAAAGGCTAACAGGGCTTCTACCATTGTCTAAGGCATGTTGCACCAGCCTGCCTCCCTCCTCAAAGACTTATAAGGGTCCACTCCCAGTGACTGAGCTTCCTGGACCTTCCAACTCTGCTTCAGGTCCTGCAAGTCCTTCATGCCTTTCTTCGAACCATGAGTCTCTTCCTCACCAGAAGCCACCGTTTCCATCAGTACCACCTCCAAAGATAAAGCACTCCTATTATGGAAGTCCATCTGCCTTTGCCCACAGGCCACCATTTCCATCAGTGCCATCTCCAAAGAAAAAGCACTCCCATCATGGAAAGAAGATGTCTCGTGCGGGTGGCGGGCACCCGAAGACGGCCGTGGGAGGGGGTATACTGTCACGACTTGCTCCCTTCGCTCCCGTTCCCACCACTTGGGGGCATGATTTGGGGTTTATTCCCTACTGGACTTTTCCTCCGAACCTTATGCTACAGTGCTGTGATGAATGGGGAGCGCTAAATCCCTATTTTCCAAGCTACTTCCCTTCCGGATCCATTCCAGGTTTTTGCCAGCCAGCATGCTTCTTTAACCAAATGACTATGCTTCCCAGAATGCCTGGCCCACTGCTTCACCTCCACCCTTGCAGGACAAGGTTGGGTGGAGGATAGGCAACACCTGTGGCTGCAGGTGCAGCAATCAGCACACCTGAGGCGTGTGCTCGTTAAGCAGCTTTAAAAGCCTCAGTCTTACTTCAGTCCAGCGCTGGTCATCATTTGCAGTGTTCCTGTTGTGACTAGTCCCTTGTTCCTTGCCTTTGTACCAAGTTCCTAGTTCCTGTTTTCTTGTTCCTCCGCCCTGAATTTCGGATTCATGCGCTAATTGATTTCTGCTCCCTTGATTCCCTCTTTGTCTTCCTCTGTTTGCAGGCAGCATTTCTCAGTGCTTTCCCCTTTTAGATGCAGCCCAGTTTGTCTGTGTTCTATCTTTCTTTGACTCTGTCCTTTGCTGCTGTAAACCCGTATGCCTTAGCCTTCCTCTTAGATTAGCTTCCTGTCTTTTCCTTGGAGGGGTAGGGAGAAGTTTGCATTGGTTATTTTGTTTTTCCCTGCTCCTGATCCTTACTTTCTATTGGGATCCATTCCATGTTTTCCATTGCACTTCTGCATTTATTTCCCATTTGATTATTAGGTGTGGTGTGCGGTTGTAGCTAGCTCCTGTGTGAATGCTTATGTTTTCCTCACTAATTTGTAATCACTATTCCAACTTAGGTATTTAGTTTTCCTCCCATTGCTGTTCTAGCCTTTCTGGGTCCCAGTTTCATCAACAGGATTCGTGGGCTAGCTGATATTCAAGAGGTTTATCTCATCCTCGTGAGTACAGTTCTTTAGTTCCCTTATTTAATACCATCAAGAGTGTTAGTTCACAGATCCTGTCATTGCTTGCCCTCCACGTGGGTTTAGCGCTGTCAGTACCTGTAACAGCAATTGGGGGTAAGGCGCTTGCCGACTTTCCTCGCGGTCAGGTGCTTACCCCACATCCCTTTTCATATATTGGTTTTGTTGTCACACTCTATTTGCACTCCTGGGTTCTAGCATACATGAGTCGTTGTTCCTGTGTGCACGTAGTTTAATTCGAAGCTATTCACTGTGTGATTTAGTGCACATTTCCCTTGCCCTATTCGCTGCCTTTGCACTCGCCTGACTAATCCTGACAGGCGTCGACGACATCAACGTTTTCTCCTCCAATAACGACAAGTTTGGCTCCTTCTGCCTTAGAAATGGGTTTTACTCCATTTCAGAGGTCAGAATACCGTGGACTTTCTTCAATTTATGAAGAAGGGGAAGATTCTAACCAGGAAACATTCGGATTACAGAGGACCACACTGCCTACTGCAGAGGATTTCACCTCTGAGGAAAGAAGGCTGAAGGAACTACAGGAGTCACTACATGAGGCAAGTGGGCTGGACACTTCCCCAGAAGTGGAATTTGTTAAGCCAGACCCAGGGGAACATACCGAAACACCAAATAGAGCCCTGATGGCAAGAATAATTGAGTTTATGGGTTGGTCTGCGCCTTCACCTGTTTTCCAACAGATATATTGGACAAATGCCCACAGGAGGACCCGGTGGTCCCCTTCCATGCAGCCTTACAAAGAAAAATTGCATCTAATTGGGAAACTCCCGAAGTTATCCCTGCAGTCAATAAAAGATTGTCAACCAAGTATAGGGTAGCGGCCTCTGACCCTGAATACCTGTCAAAACACCCGACCCCAGAGAGCCTGGTGGTTCAAGCGGCAACTTCATCTAGCAGTAGGACTGCATACCCTATTGTCCCACAGGATAGAGATGACAAGAGGTACGACTCTATGGCAAAGAAAGTCTTCTCTGCCTGTAGTATGGTGTTGAAGTCCATCAATGCCACCTGTACGCTCGCCAGGTTCAGTCACACACTATGGGAGTGTGCTTCATCAGCGGCTGACTGCATACCCGAAGGAGAGCAAAAGGAAGCCTTCCTTAACATTATTAAAGATGGCAAGGATGCCATGGGCGAATCACTTCAAACTGGCATCGATTCCGCTGACAGTATCAGTAGGGCCATGGCGGCAAGTACAACAATCCGCATGCATGCGTGGTTGCGAAAGTCAGGCTTTGCCCCTGATGTACAGGCCAGACTTTTGAATATGCCCTTTGACGGTTCTTCATTATTCGGGAAAAAGGCTGATGACAGTCTGGAAAAGTTACAGACTTCTAAAGCAGCAGCAAAATCCTTAGGAGCTGCTATCCGCCAAACTCCTTTTCTCCCCTCAGGAACCTCTGGGAGAGGAAAGTCCTTTCGCTATTATTCCGCATTCGGGAAAGGCAGAGGACAGCCGGCTCAAAGAGGCCAAAGGAGATCCATCCGAGGTGGACGGGTCAAAAGTACTAAGACCGCAGCAGCAGCAGGTGCCTCTTTACCCTCGGCATCTGCATCAGCCACCCCCAAACCACTCTGAGGCCTTCCCACACAATACACCTGTAGGGGGCAGGTTAACTCACCATCTGAGGGAATGGCAGGCTATAACGTCAGATGCTTGGGCATTGGAGACAGTTGCCCAAGGTTACTGCCTACCCTTTCTACACATCCCTCAGAGTCATCCACCGGGAAACAGCTCTCTAAAAGTTCCAGATCCACTCCTCTTGCAGGAAATTATAGACCTGCTAGAGAAAGGTGCCATAGAACCGGTACCTGTAGCGGACAGGAACAAGGGCTGGTACTCCCCCTACTTTCTCATACCAAAGAAAGACAGAGGACTGAGACCCATCCTGGACATACGAGAATTGAACAAGTTCCTCAGGAAGGACAAGTTCAAGATGGTAACTCTCTCTCAGATCCTTCAGGCCCTCCAGCTCCAGGACTGGCTGGTATCTCTGGACCTTCAGGATGCTTATTTCCATGTGCCAATCCATCTCAAACACAGGAAATACCTGAGGTTCGCAATTGGCGACTCTCATTATCAATTTCGAGTTCTGCCATTTGGACTGACCTCCGCCCGAGGGTCTTCACCAAGCTGATGTCGGTAGTGGCGGCGAGTCTAAGGAGGGAAGGGATCCACGTCTACCCCTACCTGGACGATTGGCTGATCAGGGCCGTATCTTCGGAACAGGCCCAGGCCCAGCTAGATTATGTCTGCCTCTTCCTTCACAGACTGGGCTTCTCCCTCAATTTAAAGAAGTCACAGATGATACCATCACAGAGACTCCAGTTCATTGGAGCGGTCCTGGACACTTCCCTGGGAAAAGCCTCGCCACCAGAGGTGAGGGCTCAAGATAGTCTACAGATGGTCACCAAGTTTCAAAATGTCCAACGTCTCCCAGCCTTCGACTTTTTGAGGTTGCTAGGCCTCATGGCATCCTGCATCTTCCTTGTGCCAGAGGCTCGCCTGAGAATGAGATCTCTTCAGTGGGCACTGAGAAGTCAGTGGTCACAATTTTCAGGGAGAATGACAGATCTCCTCCGGATTCCGGACAAGGTAGCCCGTGACCTTCAATGGTGGGCCTATCCAGAGAACATCTTGAAAGGAGAACTGTTTTGGCAACCATGGCCGGAGATAACAGTAGTCACAGACGCCTCACTCACGGGGTGGGGAGCCCATGCCAACAACTTGACCATCAGCGGTCGTTGGTCTCCATCGGAGTCCAGACTACACATCAACCTATTAGAGCTGAGAGCGATCAGACTAGCGCTGAACGCTTTCCTGCCATCAGTACAGGGGAGAAATGTCCTGATAATGACGGACAACACGGTGGCCATGCACTACCTCAACAAAAGAGGAGGCGTAGGATCACTGCCACTGTGCAGAGAGGCAATGCAGCTCTGGTTTTGGGCAATTCGGGAAGGAATCTCTATCGGTAGTCCAGCTAGCCGGAATAAAGAACTTGACAGCGGACGTCCTGAGCAGGCAGAGCACAGTCTCCCACAAGTGGGAGCTAGCTCAGGAAGTCCTTCAAGAGATCTTTGCCCTTTGGGGAACCCCTCAGGTGGATCTGTTCACCACAAGCACGAACAGGAAGTGCAATCTGTTCTGTTCAAGGGAATTTCCCCCGAGAGGAGCTCTAGGAGATGCGTTCGTAGTGGACTGGGAGTTTCCACTCCTTTACACGTTCCCACCAGTCCCTGTTATTCCTCAAATGATCAGGAGGTTGAGAAGATTCCGGAAAACCATGATCCTAATTGCCTCGGATTCGGCCAGGAGAACGTGGTACCCGGACCTTCTAGATAGTCCATCTGTCCTCCAATCCGTCTTCCACTCAAAGAGAATCTTTTTTCGCAGAAATTAGGTCAGGTTCTCCATCCAGACACCAGAACCCTCAACCTTCACGCTTGGCTTCTGAAAGGTTGAGGTACAAGGATTGGGATCGCCCTGATGACGTCATGAAGGTGTTGCTTTCGGCCAGAAGACCAGCAGCAAAGTCTTTATACCGCTGCCGTTGGAACAAATTTTGCAGCTGGTGTAGGGAACAGAATATCAACCCTTTTTCATGTGGTACACCAACGGTGTTATCGTTTCTACTCTACTTGGCAAACTCAGGCCTTCAAGTGGGCACTGTAAAAGGCTATCTGGCAGTGCTCTCTATCTTCAAGCGCACTGCGGAGGAACCATCGTATTTCAAAATTCCTCTAGTGGTACAATTTCTCAAGGGACTAACTAATGTTTACCCTCCAAAACCATTCCAGGTTCCCTTATGGGACTTAAATGTAGTCTTAAACTTCTTAATGGGCACTCCATTCGAACCACTTCACTCTTGCGCGCTGAGATTTCTCACGCTTAAAACTGTCCTATTGGTAGCACTAACATCTGCTAGGAGGGTGAGCGAGCTACAAGCTCTCTCCTGTAAACCCCCACATACAATCTTCCACAAGGACAAAGTTGTCCTACAGGTGAAGCCTAATTTCCTCCCTGAATTTCATATTACTCAGAAAATTACCTTACCTTCATTCTACCCTCCTCCCCATCCGGGGAAGGAGGAGGAAAGGCTACATAGGCTGGACCCTAGGCGAGCTCTCAGCTTTTACATCAGCAGAATGGCTAGGATCAGGCAAGCAGACCAACTGTTTGTAGGATACTCATGTCACAAGTTGGGACTACCCATAACAAAACAAACCATCTGCAGGTGGATTATTTTGGCCATCCTGGAATGTTATAGACTAGCAGGGAAAGAGCCACCCCAAAATCTCAGGGCTCATTCAACCAGGGGTATCGCAGCCTCTTCGGCTCTCCAAAGAGGGGTACCGGTCCGGGACATATGTGCGGCTGCCACATGGTCATCCGCACATACATTCACAAAATTTTACAATCTGGATTCCTCCACTGCTCAAGAGACCAGATTTGGCAAGGCCGTATTACATTCGGTCCATCCCTAAAGGGATACATAACACTATCACTCCCACCTCCAGTTACATGCCACTGCTATGGGAGTCTACCAAAGATAAGGAATACGTCAGAGGACACAATCCCTTCGAAGAACAAGTTACTTCTTACCTGGTAACGTTCTTTCGACGGGATGTTCCTCCGACGTATTCCTTATCGCCCCTCCCAACCATCCCCGCAGTGATAACTTCCCTTGTGGTTGCAGCTTGCGCTCCTTCAAGGTCACTAACCAATTCAGGCATGGCTCTTCTTATGCTACAAAACAGAACTGAGCAACGGACGCAGCGCGCGGCTATTTATGGGCATGGTGACGTCGGCGCCGATACGGTGGCCGTCGAGGGATGTCGACTCGGCGGATGTCGACGCGCAGCGCCCTCTACAGAAAAAATTTCTGAGGCCAGCAAGCTGGAAACATATTATCAAAGATAAGGAATACATCGGAGGAACATCCCGTCGAAAGAACGTTACCAGGTAAGAAGTAACTTGTTCTTTTGGGTGAAAATGATCAAAAGAGAAGTGCCTCAGAGAATGATGTTGGCACAGAACCGTCCTGAGTATTTCGAGGACGACATGGCCCAGGTGCCTGTTTCAGTGTGACCACAGGCCCCTATGACATAGGCTCATTGAAAGGAAGAGAAGTGAAAATTAAACTGAAGCCAGGAGCATTTCTTCCAAAAGCACAACAATATCCCATGTCCAGGGAGGCAGATGAAGGAATTTTTAAGACAATTTCGGCTATAATGGAGCAGGGCATCTAAGTGACATCAGAGTCGTCATGCAGTACTGCAGTGTACCCTATCAAAAAATCAAAGGGAGGGTCTTGATGTTTAATTCAGGATTTACGCCCAATAAATTATATTGTTGAGGCCGAGTTCCCTTTAGTCCCTAACCCGGCTACAATTCTATGTAATATACCTGTCGAGGCAAAATATTTCACTGTGATTGACTTGAAGAATGATTTTTTTTCAATCCCATTGCACCGAGACTCGCAATATCTGACGTCATTTACTTTCAGACAAATACGTCTGAAAAGCACGAGGCTGCCCCAGGGGTACTGTGAGTCTCCTTCTATCATTAACAGAGTCCTGCATATGGACCTAAGCAATATTGCATTAGAAAGTGTTGTCTTAATTTGCAGCACTACAGAGGAAAGATGCAGACGCAATTCTATTCAGCTATTGATTATATTGGCTAAGAAAGGATATAAGGTTGACAAAGAGAAGTTACAATATTGCCAGCAAGAAGTGCTGTACATAGGCCAGCTGATCTCACATGAGGGGAAAAGGGTTACCCCAGAAAGGACTGAAGCCATACTGAACACGGCTAAGTCACACACGATAAAACAGATGCAGAGCTTTTTAATTATGTCAGCCTTTGCAATTATGTCAGGGCATTCACTCAGAATGAACAGTTTCTGCAATTTCGGTGTGTGTGAAGAGCAACTTGAATAATAATTCCGTTCAGAATTATATTTAGACGTTCTGTATTTGCTGGATCTCGAAGAAATGTCAATACGTCTTTAGTTCTTCCGACAAGATCTGGACAGTCTTCAATTAGGTGAAAGAATAGTACATTAATAAGTCTATTCACTTCTTCCTCCGCTTGGGACTTTTGCTCATATACCAAGCCTTTGCTACAGGCCCTAAAGAAGGCACAGGGGATGAAAGAAAAGATTGAATGGTCTGAGACCATGGAGGAAGGGTTTGCTAAACTCAAGAGATCCATTTGCACGGCACCAGTTTTAGGGATTCCCAATTATGCAGAGGAATTTTACCTGTTTTCACACACGAATGGCAGCGTTATGGCGGCAGTGCTCACACATAGAACTACATTGGGGTACAAGTCTCTGGCATATTATAGTGGAAATTTGGACCCTGTGATGAGAGGTCATTTCCCTTGCAAATAAAGTTTAGCTGCTGCAGTGTTCGCCATAGAGAAGGCTACAACCATTGTAATGGGATGCTCAATGACATTGTACGTCGAGCACTCGTTATTTGCTATTCTAGAGAAACCGAAGGGCACACTGACATCTCAGAGAGATTCTGCTTATGAAGTGATCATATCGAATCCATCGATTAAGATAGTCCGATGCAAGATAGTGTACCCAGCTATGTTCATAGCAGAGCCAGTCACTGAAAGAGAGCCAATACATGACTGTACAAATTATGAAGAATTCTATGATGAAATTCCCAGAGTAAAAGAAAATGCATTGGCAGAAGGCGAAATTGTCTTCATTGACGGTTCTTCGAGAATCGATCAAAGCTATGGACAAAGATATACAGGCGCTGCTGTAATGAAACACACAGCAAATGGGGAATTTCAAGTCCTTCTTAGTGCACCATTACCATATCATTATTCAGCATAGGCTGCAGAATTATTAGCGTTGATACTCGCTATTGAGAATCACGCAGACCAGGAAGTAACAGTGTACAGTGACTCCGCCGGTGTGACGTCGACAGTGCACGCAGAGCTAGCGCGCTGGAAAAGGAGGGGCTACCGCAGGGCGGATGACATGCCAGTACAGCACGCAGCCCTATTGGATAGGCTGATTAAGGCACTACAGCTCCCAGTGGCATTATCGTGAAATGCGCCACCCACACGAAGGGGACGGACAGATTTTATCTCACCTGGAAATCAAGCAGCAGACACAGAAGCCAAGCGTATGGCATTCAAGAGCGAGACGATCATGGATGTAGAAGTCACAAATGTAAATGAAAAAATTATTGTCGCACAGAGTGAACCTGAAAGCTACAATAATATGGGACAAACACAGTTAATGGAACTCCATAGGGAGGCACCACAGGAAGAGAAAAACCTTTGGAAGCGGCGAGGGTGTTCTTTACACCACTCCGAAAGCTTGTGGCAACAAGACAGCACTGGTAAACCAGTAATGCCTATAGCCCTGTTAAAAATAGCATTGGAGCAGTTACACTATCCAACACATATGACAAAAGAGAATCTAGCGGCAACACTCTCTGAAAACTGGTTCATACCGAACTTAGCAGAGCTTGTTGCATTTTTTATGGTGAACTGTATAATTTGCCAACAGTTCACGGCTGGGCACACACTAAAAGTAATTAGAGGAGTCATCCCAAGGCCCAATGGACCTTTTCAGCACTTGCATGTCGGTTATGTCGATATGATTCAAGTATGTAACGGGTACAGGTATCAGACTCTACCTTTGCGGCCAAATTTCTAGTGAGAGAGGTATTTCCCAGGTGGGGAGTATGTGAAGTCATGAGATCAGATAATGGGACTCACTTTGTAAATGAAGTTTTTGAAAAGATTAGCTTGTTGCTTGGTATAAAGAACAAGTTCTCGTCGGCGTATCACCGGCAAGGTAACAGAATATGTGAGAAGGTCAACGGCTTGTTAAAGGAAAGGATAGCCAAGTTGAAGCTTACTTTAAGAATGGGATGGTTACATTGCCTTCCTTTGGCACTGTATGCACTCAGAAACCAACTTGGTTCTGACCATCATCTTACGCCGCATGAAATAGCCACAGGAAGAAGAATGCACACTCCCCTGACACCCAGAGTCAGAGCAGGATGTGATGCCCGGCCAACAAGAGACATTTTAAGGTCTGAAATGCAAAATTACCTGAATTGCATGACATCTTGTCTTACTGTAATTTCAGGCAAGCTGCAGCGATGACGAAAAGGGTGCAGGGCAGCACGGAACACAGAAGGAGATACTACTGCAGACACAGCTCAAGGACTACATATTCCATCAATCTTCCGTGGAGACACCGTCCTGGTGAAGAACCACACGAGGAAAAAGTGGGACGAGCCAAGGCCTAATGGCCCCTTTACAGTGGAAGACTGCACTCCCTCTGCAGTGAAGCTGGAAGGAAGAAGAGCTTGGATCTTTTTGGATGACATCAAGCCATACATCGGAGAAGGCCCCCTCCCAGCACCCCACCGCGAAGAGACTATGGACGACGGGGAAGAACCACAGCACATGCAGATGCCATCCATGACGAGGAAGGACGCATGACCAGAAGCAAAGACAAAGAACTTTTGTGAAAAGTTTTGGCTTCGAGACATTCCTCTGAGCAAAAAACAAAAAGAGGATAAGGACATAAAAACGGACACTCTGTGCATCCTAATTGCAAGGTAAAGAATAAAATTGCACGTGTAAGCCACAACATAGTCTGTTGACTTTGAACTTTGGATTGAGGCACGCTGAATCCTTGATTAGAAAAGAATATGCCAAATTTTGATCGAGGACACATAAATTGGAAGAAAATACAGTATCCAGATTCTTTCCACGCAGAGACTTTGTTCGGAATCACTTATGGTGTCCCACAGTAGCAACATCACCAAAGATGTGTTAACGTATTTCAATCTAGTGCTAAGATTGTACCCGTCACTGGTGGGGAGACTTACCAGTATCACTGTCTTTCGTCAAGATCCTGAAAACGAAAAGAGTATTAGGAGGTTGCTCACTGTAATTGCCAAGCAGTTCCTCCTGCTTCCGGAATACAGCAAGGAAAACCCTAATGTCCCAAGCGGAGGAAGAAGCGAATAGACTTTTTAATGTACTATTCTTTCGCCTAATTGAAGACTGTCCAGATCTTGTCGGAAGAACTAAAGACGTATTGACATTTCTTCGAGATCTAGCAAATACAGAACGTCTAAGTATAATCCTGAACGGAATTATTATTCAAGTTGCTCTTCACACACACTGAAATTGCAGAAACTGTTCATTCTGAGTGAATGCCAAACCGTCCCAAACCTCAACAGGGCAAGACAAATGTCCCTGTCACCAGAAAACAGCAGGTTGGCGAGCAACATTTTCTTTCACCTAATCGAGGATTTTCCAGAACTTGTGGGGAGAACTGTCGGTGTTGACGTCCTCACATTCATCAAAGACCCAGCTAATTCTACACAGATGAGCATGCTCTTGCATGGTATTGTGATGCAAGTCGAACTTTCTTACCATCAGCAGAACTATCTGAGAAGATTTAAAACTTTCCGCCGAAGGACAGATCGAGAGAGTAGTGCAAGAGATTTCACTTTTTGTTATACTGACAAGGACACAGCATGTCTTTGGGAATGAAGCAGGTCAGAGGCACCGATTGGGAACTGGTATATTTTGAACATGCACAGTAAGGAGACTTGCTGAATTATTGCCTGATTTTGATGCTTCCTATAGCCTAGCAAGAGAACTGTATCCAGAGATAACAGTCAATGCATTGTTCAGACAAAGAGGGACAATTGTTTTAGTACCCACAACTCACAAACAGAACCAGCAGAATCCAGAGATATATTGTTTAGAAGTTGTATTAAAAGTTAGCATCTTTCAACGAATGATCGACATGGGGATCCAAAGCAGCCATCTCGTCCTCCCTCAGAAGGAGAAACGTTCATACTTTTCTGGAAGTAAATGCTGTAGATTGACCTACAGGGGTATTATGTACTTATGCATTATATTCATCATTGTTTTACTGTCACTGACGATTAGAACTGCATTTTTTATTGGTGGACAAAGCGTTCCAATCCCAGTGCACCCACCTAATGATGCGCACATGAAGCCCACGCAGGCACCCAGACCTTACATAGTCATTCCAGTCCCTAGAAGATCTGATGGAAGAATGAATGAACTTGAGATGGATGTAATTAGCAATGACACACACACACTTATGGTAACAGGCAAATTGAAAAGCTGGAGACAGGGTCGGCAGAGTATGAATGTAAAAAGGTTACTGACAACCACACACATGCAAACATTGAATGCATACACATCAGGCCTAGTGTCAATAACTACAGAACCACAGGTCAAAGAAGAGGGGAAAGTTGGGCACTCAACAATGATAAGCTACCCTATAAGTAATGCGATAAGACAAGTGGGAAAAGATAAACCCTTGAAGAGACAAGAGTAGATGGAGAGGAAACCAACAGAAATAACATTAATGAACACCCCTGATACGACACTGATGGAGACAAAGACAAGCTCAAAGAAAATCTCAAAAACACAGCTGATAGCAGAATCAATATGGCCGTCGTTAGCCAGAGCCAGGAAGAGGCAAGAGGAAATAGAAAGAGTTGCCAGAGTTTCCTCCACTCGACTGGCACAGATGAAGATACCTGCATCATGGATCAGGATACCTGAGAATCCTCCAGCAAGAAGAAGCCGTACGGATGCATTCAGGGATGTAGTTGTAGCAAACTATATGAAAACCTTCAGAATCAAGAAAAGCGCACATGGAGAAGACAGTGAACTAAACGATTACTTGGACAGCACAGGACATTTGGGAAACAACATCTGGTACCAGCACATGAAAGAAGTTGGAAGACGAAGTTCAGAGGGGGCATGCTTTGCTTGTGCACTCCTACCTTATAGCATGGGGAAATCAAAGATCTTTGTAGCTGTAGAAATTGATGTCCAGACAGCACACTGGGCCTCATTACAAATGTGGCGGCCGCGGAATGAACAATGCCGTTAAAGGACCGGCACCGTTCATTCCGGTCTGCCACATTATGAGGTCTGCTGTGGGTCCCGCTCTGGATGCCTGGCCAGACCAGACGTGCAGAGCAGGACCCGTTAGCAGACGAGTATGCTAACAACAGGCCTGTCATTAATGGGCTCATTGTTAGCATCCTCCCCATTCCCATTGAGCCCTAAAGCATCTCAAATGGGAATGGGGATGTACCGGGTCTGGGTCCCTCAAAAGGGAATTACCGGGCCCTCCAAGGTTGGAATGGCCCGGTAAGTCCCCTTTTGCGGGACCCGGACCCAGACCCGAGTTTGGAGGTAGCCATGCCGCTAAAAACGGCATGGCTACCTCCAAACTCGTAATGAGGCCTACTGTCTATCACACGTAGCAATGTGCAAGACCAGAGGCCAGTTCATGGGAAGTGATGCCTCACTGAAATGGGCAACTGAAGCGACCGATCCGAATGAAGACGATTATGTCCAGGATATAAAGACAAGAAACAATAGAAAGACAAAACACATTGTGATCAGATATGAGAAGCCTGGGGTTAAAGGAGCAGAAATCAGAAGAGAAGCAAATCAGAAGCTAAATGTCAAAGGAAAACCTCCAGAAGAGGCTCGAAGTAGGAAGAACAGAGGCCAAATGCAGATTTGGGCAACAGTGCTTTCACCAGACGAATGGGAGAAAGAATAGTGATTTGCAGAGCATGGATGGTCCTTGGAGTCTGCAAAGAAGCAATTGAAAACGCACAAAGGATATGCAAGCCATTGTGGCCAAGACTTGCAAAGCTGCTGACATGGGTCGAAGACAGAGGAGGACCCCTGCAGATAGTACCACTGGAAAGCTCAAAATTGTGCTTCAGGAATAATGGCACAAGAAAGATGGGAGAGAATCAGAACTGTGGACAACTCTTTGATGCTCCTGGAATGGAGCCTTGAGCTGCAGTAATTATGGACCACTACTGGGCATGTGGATCCAAAGCATATATCAGACTGCCAAAAAACTGGGGAGGTATATGCACAATAGTGAATGTCTACGTTCCAGCGTTGGTGATCCCGAAGAGTGACCTGAATATTGATAGTTTCCTGAAAGCAGATGCTCACCTGAGGAAGAAGAGATCTGTGGAACTGCTGACTCGAATGAAGAGAGAGAATTACTTTTCTGCCAAATCAGAAGAAGCTTTTCATGCAATCCCATATGAACACAGGCTGTTCAGCCTCACTTCATCAGTGTTCACAACAATCTTCATGCCAAGATTTCAGGTTGGAGCAAATACTAAATTGTTGCAGATAACCAGATGGGAGTTACTGCAGACCATTAACACAACCATAAGGGGATCAATGCAATCAAAGAAGAGTTAAGGGCAATCCGACTGATGACTCTCCAGAACAGATATGTACTTGACATGATCACAGCTATGGATGGAGGTGTTTGTGCAAAAATAGGAGAATCATGTGGCACATTTATACCATCTCACGATGAAGAAAATGGAACTCTAACAGAGGTCATAGATATGCTGATGAAACTACAGAATCAGATGATTGATGAAACTGACAAGGTCGACGATTACAGCTGGTTTGGATCACTATTCTAATGGGTTCCACAATGGATGGCAGATGCATTCAAGTTCCTAGGAGCCCTGCTAGTGATGATATTCCTAGGATTCTGTGTTATCAAGATAATAATCTCTCAGTGCCAGAAATCTGCGAAAAAAGCGACTGGGGTTGAAGATCATGATTAATGTCGAGCAAGGATGGAAGCCCAAAGACCTGACTGACGAAGAAATAAGAGACTTTGTGAAGGCAAGCATTCATACACCAGAAGGAACAAAGTTTCGATATCCTAGGAAGCCTAGAAATTATGTGGGAAGATGGGTTTACTGCAGCCCAAATGGACAGTGTCAACTGATGACGTGGAACAAGGACGAACATGTGAGGACAGCAGGAAATGTAAAAGGAGTAATAAAGATATGGACCCCAAAAAAACATTTCTTCAGACCATGATGTGTAGACCCAGAAGATGATGAAAGAATGACCCAAGTGATGAAGTGAAAGTGAATACAGAGGAACCAAAGAAGATGGATCCAAAGAAGGAGGTGAAAGTGGCCGGTGAATCGCTCAGAAGGGGGAGTGTAGAGGAGGTCCCAAGTACAGCCCGCACTCCAACGGTCCATTTTGAAGTTCCAGGAACATTCACGCAGAAATATGTGACGTATGATGAGCAAATAAACCAGCGGAGAGCCACAGTGGGGCTTTGTCCAGTACCCATCAGAAGAACAACACCTATTGAAGTACCAGTACCACGGAAACCATGGACAGTAAGGTGCCCATTGAGAAAACCATATCAACAAATGAAACAAAATGAAGATCGTCTAAGTACAGTCCCTGAAGAAGCCAAAAAGGTCTTAATGGAAGATGAATAGTGACAACACGAGAACCCAGACTGACTCACATATAGAAGAAACAACGACCAGAGAATGATGTAAAGAGACGAAACGCCATGAACAAGGGACATCGTGGACCTAAAGCGAAAAGACGATGTCAAATGTAAGAAGCTTAAGCTGCAGGTATGATGAAGATATTCGACCAGTTTATGCTTGTACATATGCTTGGAACCACAAGAAAGCTAAGACAATCGTGCGGCTTGCTATGCTTAGTAGAAAGATAGTGCAGCAAGCATACATATCTACCTCAACTGAAGCACGCTGTATAAGTATACTTCCACTTTGCACAAGAAGCAGAATTAACCAAAGGTTACTAAAGGCCATACGAGGAGAGCTTCATATTTAGTAAAATCGAAAATAAGCGGCAGAAACGAAACTCAGCAGAGGCAAATCGTGCCAAGAAAGCCAAGGTCGTATCAGTAGAATAGACGAACAGTAGCTACAATTAATTGAAGCTAAGAACACAATATCCTGCTTCAGAAAGGTCAAGATAAGAAACTGGAGGCAGGTGATGGGTAAAACGAAAGTCAAATACACAAATTACATGAAGAATAGGCAAATTCACTGTGTCTGAAT
The DNA here is from genome assembly GCF_040938575.1 of Ambystoma mexicanum. Classification (NCBI taxonomy): domain Eukaryota; kingdom Metazoa; phylum Chordata; class Amphibia; order Caudata; family Ambystomatidae; genus Ambystoma; species Ambystoma mexicanum. Next base: position 1,602,266,186 of record NC_090932.1, read on the forward strand.
CACTTGACCAGCCAAGCTAGAAGAAGCCAGACTTTCACACCTATGCATGGCAGTGGGCCAGGCGAAGATAGCAGAACATTTCCAGACAGGAGATGCAGTCTTGAGGCCAACGAAAGTGAAATAATTGACACATGGCCACTAAAGTGATGACTGATTGTAAAAATAATTGGAGGAAGGCCGGGGAGCTAATGGGCACCTTGCACCTGGCCAACCATTCTGCGTGCTACTAGGCATAATGGAAAAGTTTGAGTGGGGTTGGTGCCAACCCAATCATAGTGGACCAAGTAATCTAGGGCCCTTTAGTTAGTAGAACCAATGGGACGTCGTACTTTTAGTGACGTCTACAATAGCCATTTTAAGGGAAGGGCTTAGATGCCCCACCTGACTGTGTTTATCCAATCCTCTTACTCCGTTACCATATACAGATATAGTACCTATATTAAAGTTACCTTTCCGGAACAAATAGAATTGCATGCCAACGTTTAAGCGTTAAAACGTCAGTGATGACGAGTTTTCAGTATAAATGTTATGTTTTTTACGAAGTTTGTTGGAGTTGTGAAGCGAGAGAGAAGATCACGCATCCGCTGATATTCATGAGACTCCCTGTTTTTTGTACTTGTCATTAAACGCACTCCCTTTGCCAAACCGTTGAGTTGTCATTATCGACTTGGTGTTGGAATATTAATCTGCACCCCCATCCATCTCAAGGGTGCTGCTATCTTAAAGTGCTTCTGGGCAAACCCTGACTCTATGGGCCGGTTGGGGGTGCCAGAGGTTCCGGAGTACAATGCCTAGCCATTAAGAGGTTGAGATATCAAAATTGGGATCTTTCTGATGAGTTTATTTATGTAATTCTTTCTGCAAGGTGCTCATCCACAATGTCAGCCTATTCTTGCCACTGTGGCCAATTCACTGAATGTTGCTTGGTTATGGGCATTAACTCAATGTTATGCCACACCTGCACAGTTTTTGAGACTTTATTTTATCTTTGACCAAGTCCATTCGCAGTGTTGGCGCAGTGAAGGGCTGCCTCACAGCTTTGTCTATCTTGAAGAAGGGTCCCACATCTTGGTCCCCACAGTGATGCAATTTCTTAAGAGATTACAAATCAATTTCCTCTCAATCCCTTTGTGGTACCTTAATGGGACCTTGATCTGGTTTTAACCTTTTTGATGGCAGCTCAGTTAGAGGCTACGCAATGATGTCCTTTAGTGCCACCATGGTTCAAGGGGGTTTTCATGGGGGCAATAATGTCTACTCTGAGGGTTTCTGAACTCTGGGTTTGATTTGTTGGACCACGGTTTTGGTGTTTTTCCAAAGAGACGTTTAGTTTGGTATTTTGTTTTTTAACTAAGGTGGCCTCTGAATTCCACTGCCAGAAAAAGATCCATTTACCAGTTTTCATGCATCCTCCTCAGACACCAAAGTCAGAGGAGTAATTTCACATGTTGGTCCCAAAGAGGGCTTTGACATTATGTGTCCAGGGCTAACACATTTTGTCTGGATGGCCATTGTTTAGCGTGCTTTTCAAGGCCCAGGAAAGACAAAGTGATTTTCGAGTAGACAATGGATGAATTGAAGTTGCAGAGAATAGCCTGTGCTTCTCATTTTATATTTCAATGTGCAAACGTCAAGTGCACTGTAAGTCAGGAGTGTGTATAAAGTGTTGATTATTCAAATGTTATTGTCAAAGGAGCATTCCCAGTAGCAATTTGCTACTGATGCTTCAAAGATCTTTTCCATGTTCACAGAAAGTTTTCCCATTTGTATATAGTAATGTGTGTTCATAAATCAACGTCTGCTACATACTATGGGGCAACATATATAAGAATTGCAGCACCCACTTTAGTAAAAGCAGTTGAGGAATTCATACTGACTCTACTTTTCTCCTTTTCTCACATTTATTGTATCAACTTAGTCTTGAAAAAACATGTGTTGACACATGAATCATAAACTGCAAAATGAAAATGGGATCACTTTTTGTAAATTGCAAGAGACGTTGCAAGCATGAATTCGGAACATTTTTTTGGGAATTATTTGTGCATGGATAAAACTATGAATAAAACTCAAGCTGTTCTTCAAAAATGCAACTTTTTAACTCACTGTCACCCTGCTGAAAGAGGACTCCAGAATGAGCATAGTATGCAGCCCTAATATAAGTCAATAATAAAAAACAGCAGTGGCTCCACTCAGTCCCTCCACCCACACAAAACTTTCAGATGGATTGTGCTCTATACATAAAGTGCGACGAGTTGTCTCTCAATGACTACCAGAAGGCCTTAGGGTCCATTTCACAAGACGTCAGGCAGCTACGTCTGTCAAACAGCAATGCGGGCAGTCCTTGACCAAATACTACCATCTCAGCACTCGTCCATTGTAGTGTTTCTGGCATAGATGCTCGTCTTTTGCACTCTTCTCCCCTCATCCCATCAGCATGACTTTAGGAGTCTTCAGAGATAAGGAATTTGTGGAGGGCTTTCTTTTTTAGAAGAACAAATGACTCACTAAACGTACATCATGTTGGATGTGACAGTTTAACCACCTGGGTGGAACTGAGGTAAAGGGTCGCCACAGATCTTCTGGGTGCTCGAAGTGCGAAGGATACCATAACTGAGTGAGCTGCACGGCCATGTGGCTCTACCTGATGGCTGTTAAAAAGTGGATATTTTCACAGATGAAGAATATGTAGGAGGGATACCGAATCCATTATGAATAATATCAATGAAGGTAAGTAATTTGTTTTTTAGTAAAGCTGAACATACTTAAAAATAATGTTGGAGTGGGCCTGGATTGAATTGAGAAGTTCCACTGAAGAATCCACAGATTTGTATTGCATAGGCATTTTAACAGATTGGAGAAGTTTGGTTCTTGATACCATTGAATGCTACATCCAAAGGATCGTGCTAAAATAACACATTGTCAGTCATACTTTAACAATTTCAGTCATAGATTTTGTAAACTTTGGTACACTTTTTTCTAGTCCTCCTGGAATTTAACACACACATATAAATGTTCCTTCTGTGGCCGAATTCTATAGCAATTTGGGGGTGTCTTTAGACCAGTCCTAGGAGATTTGCCTGTGAAAATGCTGCAGTGGAAATGAAGGGGGGCAGAGGGAAGTGAGGGGCAGACTTTGCATCAACCCAAGGGAGGTGCTAACTCACCCACCAAGAATGTATCATTTATACCATAATGTTGTCAATAATTACATATGCAGTTGGTGTTTTGTGAGTATTAGAAAGAAACTGTCTGGTATTTTCTACAAGGTTTTCATTTTCTTCTTGCGAGAAGCGTTGTTTTCCGCTAGCGGTTTCTCCATCGTAGGAATAAAACAGACATATGTCTTGTCCCGCTTACGTCTGACGGACTGGTGTATTTAAGCATCACTTGCTGAACCCTTTGTATTGTAATACAGCCCTGCCACAATTAACCCTTTTGGAATATGTATTTCTAGAAAAAGAAATCTGAAGCTTCTTGTTAGGGAGCAGACTATGGATTTTGAGCAGTGAGAGGTACGGTTGAGAGTTAGGGAACATTATGCGTAAATTTTCAATTAATTACCGAATTGGTGCTTAATCGGGAGAGACTATCCCTTACATGGGTGCCTCCCGGACGTGAGCCAAGAGGTAACAAGTCCTTCCCTGGATGTGTACGTAATGGTTTGCACTAGATTGGAGAGTCTGAGAAGCACATGGGAACCATATTCAATGCTGGCTCTTGTGGACATAATTACTCTTACACCTAGACACTATCCCACACCCAACCAGTTTGGAAGCTTGCTTCAGAAGCAGACCTGGCTGGAAAACTGTAAAGATGGTGCAGAAGGCAACTGTAGAATTTGGAGTTTGAAATCCCTGGAACGTGAGCCTCACATAACTCCTTGCTCCCTGTATGCTCCCTGTATGCACGGTTGCAGGAGCGCCCCATCTACAACGAAGTAGATGGGGATGCCTCGACTCACAAAATAAGAATCGTCCAGATGACGCCCCAGTGAAGCACCACACTGGGTGTGCGTTTTTCAGAGCATGAAGACGTTCTGCTGGGAAATGTTTGTTGTGGCAACCGGACAAGACGCCAGGATGTTCATGATTTCACACTGAACCTACCATCCTGACGAAGGTGGTATAAAATAGTTGCTTTCCACCAAAACCGGTTTTCAATACCATTGATGTGTAGGACAGAAACACACAGGCGAATGACTAATGCAGAATAATTTCAAGTGAAGGTTATTTCTCACTTGTTTCCTTTGCCAACTCATTCAGTGAAAATGATAAATAGTATTAGGAATAGTGAAGAGCAGACATGGTGGAGTAGGAACATATATCAGCCCTTAACCACATTTGCTTTTTCTTTTTAGAAATGTATTTAAAATGGATTGGGCCCTCCCACATATTCCTCATCTTTGATAAACTCTGATATCCTCCTTGCATCTCGGAAACTTTTCTCAGCAGAGGGGGCAGTACGTCGTTGTCAATCTTGTGTCCTTTGAGGTCCTTCTCGAGTATGACGTCGACACTGGTATATAAGGCACGCACCGCGCCCGCTGCCACAGTTCACTTTTTCTGCACAGCTGCTCCAAATGGTTCTTTGCCTCGGCGTGTTCGATAACTGCATAGATTTGCGAGTTTTATCTGGAAATGTCAGCCCATACCACGAAAACAGGCTTCAAGAGATGGGCCGAGTGTTCAGCTAAAATGTCTATAACTGATCCTGATCGGGTATGCCTCTGGTGCCTGTGGTCGGGCACATCGTCAATGATTGTGGCTCGTGCTAGTCTATGACTGCAACATCTTTAAACAAGAGGAAGGTTAAACTTGCTTTGAGCAAACCCTCCCCAAAAACGTCTTCAGTAACCCCCCACAAAAAAATAATCCGAAGAGCCCAAGAGAGAGATCTCCACATTGGGTCAAGAGGCACGGCAAGCGTGCAAAGCGTTAGAGATCTCGTCATTCCTCTTCATCGTCTTCCAGGAGATCTAAGAAAAGGCGTCATTGCTCCAGATTAACCTCTATGGATTCCTTGCCCAAAGGGAAACGGGTAAGCTTTCCAAAGAAGGGGGCTAGTAAGGCAGAACTGGAGAAATTCCGTCCGCAGATGTTGGAGGTGTTTGAGAAGGCGGCAACATCAACCCCTTCGTAGAAGTCGTTAGAGACTCCCGACCCCATCGCGCTAAAGGCTAACCAGGAGCCCGGACAGCAGGTCGTCAAAGACTTTGAAGGATTTGAAGTCCTCAAAGGCATCTTGTGCGCCACTCATGTCCTGGACGCCTCGAAGGGACCTCCTGTGACCCACTCAACACTGTCAAAGACATCAAAGTCGAAGACATCAAAGTTGAGTTCATCAACATCAGTTGTTGGAGTCGAGTCCCTCAATGTCCTTTTAGGAACCTTCGAAGGTTTAGAAACCGCAAGACAAGAGAGACTTGTTTTAAGTCTATGGCCTCTATTTATGAAGAGGAGGTGGAGGAGGAAAGCACTAATTATGGTTTCGGCCTGGTGTACAACCCTTCTGGTGTTCCAGAGGAGCTAATATCCCAGGAATCATTAGCTCCTCAACACAATTTCCGCATGGATAGTGTCCTTGTATGGGGCGGAGTGTTCTCTGGCCTGTGCGGGAAGGTCAGCTTGGAATAGTGAGTGTATTAGGTGTTCTTTCAAGTTTTTTTTCCTCTTGTAGGCAAATCTGGGAGGTGCGTCCTCTGGAATGTTCAGTTTAGCAATGTGCCAATATTTCTGGATAATTCTCTTGACTCTTGCTGTGTGTTTGCCATGTGTGATGGCGCAGGTGAGCCGATCTTCTCCCATGGTGATTTCTTCTTCTCCTGTTTGCAGCAGTTGTTCTCTGTTCATATTGAGTGCTCTCTTCATGGATTGATTAAGAAGTCTTTTGGGGTACCCCCTTTCCTTTAGTCTCCCAGCCAGATTATCTGCATGAGTTTGAAAGTCTGTTCTCTGTGTGCAGTTTCTGCATATCCTTAAAAATTGACCAAAGGGCAAGTTGTGTTTGGTGTGCGTGGGGTGGTTGCTTGTGTGGTGCAGCAGGGTATTCCTGTCTGTGCTTTTCCGATGGAGATTACAGATCAGTTTACCGTTGAGGTGTTGAATTGTCAGATTCAGAAATGTAATCTTGGATTTGATGTGTTCTATTGTGAACTGTATGTCGCTGTTGCATGAGTTGAGCCATTCCCAAAAATGAAGAAGTTGATCCAATTCTCCTGCGCAGATGAAGATAACATCGTCTATGTATCTGAACCAATGGTGTATCTGGTCTCTCCATTGGTTCACTCCTGAGAACACATATTGCTCTTCGTATTTGGCCATATACAAGATGGCCAAACTGGGGGCGAATGCTGCCCCCATAGCAGTTCCTTTATTTTGAAGATACATCTGCTTATAGAAGGTGAAGAAATTCCTCTGGAGGGCTAAGGACATTAATTCAATTATGAAATTTGTCAGGACCCTATCTTGTGTAGGGTTGCTGGTGAGCCACTCTCTGGTGCATTCGATAGCAGCTTCTTGAGGGATGTTTGAATAAAGCGCTTTTATGTCCATAGTGACCAGATATTGGGTATCTGAGTCAAAGGGTAAGTTCTCAAATACGTTGATGGTATGTGCGGTATCCTTCAAGTATGTGTTAGTTTGCATGCTTAGTGGTTGCAGAAATGTATCCACAAACTTACACAAGGACTCTAAAATTGACCCGCAACCTGAGACTATTGGTCTTCCTGGCGGGCCAATTGAGTCCTTGTGTATCTTGGGTAGGGCGTAAAAGCATGGCGTTCTTCCCCCTGGTGTCGTCAGGAAATCTGCTTCCCTAGATGTAATCCAATTTCATTCCAATGCATAATTGACAGCTTGTGATATTTCAAGCTCAAGATCTTTGGTAGGATCTTTGCGGAGAATTGAATAGCATTCACGGTCTCCTACGATAGCTAGTACCATTTTCTTATATTGCATGTTGGTCATGATTACTATCCCTCCGCCTTTATCCGCTGGCTTAATAATAATGTCCTCATTATTTCGTAAATCAAGGAGTGCTTGTTTCTCTGCCCTGGTTAGATTATGGAATCCTCCAGTGTGTCTGGTAATCTTTCCGGCCTTTAGTTTGGTAAAATCTTGTAAGACGCATTTTTCAAACGTCAGAAGTTTATTCGGAATCTGTCCATCTGCTGGGGTGAAGTTTGATGGGACGTGAAGCCATGTGTCTGTTGTTGCTTCTCCTTCGTCTGTTGGATGTTCTTTGAAATACGTGCGGAGTCTCACTTTCCTCAGGAATTTTCGGATCTTCATTTCTAAGTCGTACCAGTCCGTATCTCTGGTGGGGACGAAGGAGAGGCCCTTCATGAGTACCGAAATTTGGCCCTGGGTTAGTTCAATGTTGGCTAGGTTAAAAATGGGTGACTGCAGATTGTCTCTGTTAGGTGGAGTTATCTCTGTCTCCCTCGCCTGGGTCTGTACCCTTGTCTCCCTCCCCTCTGGGTGGGTGCCCATTGGGGATACCCCCAGGGGGGATTGCCAAAGCCCCCACCCCCTAAAAAAGGAAAACATTGCGGTGGTGGGTATGGAAAGTTCGGTTGAGGAGCACTAGTGGGTTTACAGGTTTGGTCGTCTGAAGATGATCTACTACTTGATCCTGAGAAATTCACCCCTTTACGTCTGTTTCGTGGTGGTCTAATAGATTGGGGCCCCGATTGTGCACCTTGAATAATGCTGGCCAGGTAATTGTCGGCAAGGTATGGGTACACTTTATCTAGTTGGAAATCCTTGATGTCCTTTTGTAATTTTTTGGTTTTCCTAGACAGTGTAGTGGTTTTGAAATCTTCAAAAGTTTGGTTTAAGTCTGCCAGTTGTTTCTGTGCATCAATGATGGCTGTGTTTGACTTGAATTTATCCTCCTCTGTTTCTAGTTCTTTCTGCATGTGATGACTGATTTTTTGTGCTGTGTTGATTGTTAGGACCATTAAGTCCCGGCTGCACTTTGTAGCAATGTAACTAAAGTTCGTCACATACTCCTTGTCATCTAAAAATAGACAAGGGGTATTGCATACTATAAGACCGTTTGGGATGATACTGGCTTTCAGATGTCTAAGAAAGTGGGCATGTAATTCAGTTCTGAATGTTTTTTTCTTTAATCTGAGAATCTCATCCCCGGTATTGCTGATCCCTCCTGTCGGGTCGGTACCGGTTGCTGAGTCAAAGAATGATGGCCCTTCTATTATGTCTTGTATCTGCTGTTCTGTGAAGCTTAATGTGGCTGGTTCTGCCATTCCTTAATTTAAGAAGGGGCAGAAATTGGTAAAAGATTACTGTTAGTATGAGCAAGAAGTTCCCACATAGGGTTTGTATGGGTGTCTCAACTCCAGGCCTAGCACTCTGTAGCCCAGAAATCTTCTCCCTGGGAGAGGTAAAAAACAATGTTAGGCGATAGACTGCAGGTTGTTTGCAAAACACTTCGCTGCAATGTCTTATCTGTGTTGGTTGGGCCTTAGCAACTTAGCTTGCCCTTAATCGGTATCATCGCCCCCCATGGGGGTTCAAGGACGAGGCTGTATAGGGTAAGGATACAAAGCCTCCAATAACTAAGATACATAAACAATAGGTGTATCCTACCCTTTGTTGGACTAGATTTAAGTTTGAATGGTAACTGTGGGAGCAAGTACTCCACTATTTCTTTGCGAGAGTGCTGCAAGTATTATCAAACCACTAGTGCTGGTATTTGTCCACTTCCTAGTGAGGATGATCTGGTTGGAGAGAGAAAAAACAAAAAATCATGTATTTGCCACTAATGGTTAGCAGGTTGGAGACGGTAAATCAACGATTCCTTTTGAAAAAATAATTTAGTCCAAATCATTTGTGCATTTTCTTACAAAATTGTATTAATATTTGCAATGTGTGTAACATAAATTCTGTGCATAACATAAATTCAAAAGCAGACACAATCATTCGACTTCATGATTCATTAGCTACAAGAAGATGAGTGGGGAAATCATAGACATTTTTGAAACATATTAAACAACATGACAAACTGAAACAAAATGTCAGCAAAAGTTCTTCTACATATGATAAAGAAAAACCTTCTAGAAAAAGAGGGGAAACTAAAAAAAGTTGTTGCCCCTATGTTTGAGGGAAGTGCTTTTCTCTTTTTATCAAGTTAATTCCCTTTGAGACAGTTCATTTTGTCTTGATCTAAATTCAGGGCTGCAGTGTTGCCCAATCTATGGGTCTTTGTATAGTAAAAGAATTCTTTGCCAACGTGATGCTTGGCAAACTTCTCAAGCAGTTCACGTTTCGGCGGTCTTTTTAGCATGCGCCTACATTCGCCTTCATCAGGGCATGTTATTTCGAGACCCTGTGAGTGTATAAGGAACACAAAAGAAAAAGAAAAGAAAGGCTTTTTTAAGAAAAGAGAGGTTGTAATTATCCCTCACTTAGCCAGTCTGTCCTCCACAAAGCCAGTCCTTGAAAGTACCAGAACCGCTCCTCCTACAGCCACTGTTAATTCCAACAGTTAATTCCCTTTGAGACAGTTCATTTTGTCTTGATCTAAATTCAGGGCTGCAGTGTTGCCCAATCTACGGGTCTTTGTATAGTAAAAGAATTATTTGCCAACGTGATGCTTGGCAAACTTCTCAAGCAGTTCACGTTTCGGCGGTCTTTTTAGCATGCGCCTACATTCGCCTTCATCAGGGCATGTTATTTCGAGACCCTGTGAGTGTATAAGGAACACAAAAGAAAAAGAAAAGAAAGGCTTTTTTAAGAAAAGAGAGGTTGTAATTATCCCTCACTTAGCCAGTCTGTCCTCCACAAAGCCAGTCCTTGAAAGTACCAGAACCGCTCCTCCTACAGCCACTGTTGGAGAAGGGTGCAATCAAACATGTTCCTGAAGCGGAAAGAAATCAAGGTTGGCTCCTTATTTTATGATCCCGAAAAAGGACAGAGGGTTGCGACCCATCTTGGACTTGAGATGCTTGAACAAGTTCATCAAGGAAGGACACGTTGAAGATGGTCACTCTTTCACAGATCCTCCAGGCCCTTCAGCTCCAGGATTGGATGGTGTCATTGGATCTTCAGGATGTTTTATTTCCATGTGCCAATTCAACTCAAGCACAGAAAATACCCGAGATTCTCTGTTGGCAGTTTTCACTATCAGTTTCAGGTACTGCCTTTCAGGATAACCTCTGCCCCGTGGTTTCGGGTACTGCCTTTCTGGATAACCCCTGCCCGAGGGTCATCACCAAGCTTATGGCGGTGGTGGCAGCTAATCTACGGAGGGGGGGGAGAGAGGTTCCCGAACGTCTAAGAGCCCACTCAACTAGAGGTGTAGCCCCTTCTTCAGCCCTCCAGAGAGTGGTACCGCTGCAGGACATCAACATCATTCTTGAGGAGGACAGAGGCCCTCGAAGGACACAAGGTTGACGACACACAGCGCCCTCTGCTGAGAAACGTTTCCAAGCTACAAGCAGGATATCAGAGTTTTTCAAAGAGGAGTACGTGGGAGGAACATTCAGTTGAAAGAACTTTACCAGGGGTAAGTAATTTGTTCTTCATACATGATGGTAAAACAATTAAGAATAAAATAGATTATAACCAGTTTCAACCATCATTTTTATATTTAATGACACATGAGTGGCTGGTTCTCGTAAACCAGGTAGTGCAAATAGGGACAGCTGTCCCTCTATCTTTCACATAGATAGGCAGCCCATCACCACTTGATAGGGGTAGCAAACTTGCACGAAAGGGATGCTTAGGATCTTTGTAGGAACATGTACCTAGGTTCACAGTTTTAAAAATAGACAGATGGCTCCTCTCTTTACAGTGTTTTCCCTATATAACCAGCCCAGGCGGACTAGTGGTTGGCACAGGGAACTGCTATTGGTGCCCTTTATATTGTATTGATCAGGGTGCAGGTTTTTGCTGTCCCTATCCATTGCTTTTCAACACACAGGATCTTTTTTAAAGATGTGTGGGGCTTTTGCCACCACTAATCCTTCGGTATCAGAACCCCATTTTCTTGCCAGACGAGGTTATAATACTAGTAAAGAGGGGCTTTAAGACCTCAGATTATCTGTGGATATAGCTCACCAGCCAGGTGTTTGATGGGATCCAGCTGAATCACGTGAAAAAGACAATGTGGTACTGCAGGTCCATCTTTTGAGGGTTGAGCATCACTCCAATTATAAACCCTGTGCTTTAGTACCAGAGTATATAGCATCATACGACATTTTTCATTTTCCCCCTGTGACTGAATGCCATCTGCGAGAACATGCGATCCTGATCTTTTTTTATTTATTCCATGCAAAATGATAGTGGTGTTCTCTCTCAAAGTGGGCTCTACTAAACGTGTCTCACTTTCAAAATGCAGAAAAACAGAGTTCACACGTGTATTTTGCTGGGCCCTGTGTACTGCCACACCAACAGCTGCAATGTGCTTTGGCATCATGGCAGCCACAGAGTAACATGCTTCTTCATAAAACAGCCTGCCAGAACCAAATTAATGTTGGCTGACTTTAAATGTACTGGCCCACATGTTCAAAATACCTTTAACTGCACTTCCAAGTCTTTTAGTGGGGTGTTTTGAAAGTCAGTTATCTATAGTGAACAAATCTGTTCACTAGCTGTGACATGTCAGTGTCATGCTGAGAACCTGGTGTCTGCAGAAGCTGCTGAACCCCCGACAATCCACCCAAAATGTGGCACTCTGAGCTGACATAAATATAACTGCTCAGTTTACCTCACTTTCAGGGGAAAGGGGGAAGGGACAAAGAAACAAACACCAGGCTGGAAGCTATCAACTCGCTGGTTCTTCACCTGTAGTTAAAGCATAAACATGCAATATACCTCATTACTCATGGGTTACTATACTAACCTTAAACTCTAAATCCTTTACCAAAATAGTTTAAAAACCATACCTGGTTCTTCTCTTCAGAATGCCCAGAGAAGTGAAAAGCAGACAAGACTTCCTTACTTGTGGACCAGAATCTTATAGATAATTCAGCCTTCTCAGTAGGTCCATGAATGTAATTTTACTTTGTAGTTAGTCTGCTGAACTCTAAGATTCTTGAACAAGGTCTTCAAGTAAGATTTAGGAAGTTCTTTTAAGTTCTTGTATTTGTCTTTAATATTTTCTTTGTAGAGTGTCTTTTTCTCAGGAACGAATTTAACTTGCGATGGAATCTTCACGTGGAAAGCCAGAAACCGCGGGAAGAAAATATCACCCGCTTTTTCTCCAAATCGCGGGAAATACGCACACGCGTTAACAATCAAGTTCGCGGGAAAAAACGCACTCGCGCTAAAGTCCAAGACGCGATAAAAATTACACGCGCTTTCCTCCAAGTCGCGGGAAATACGCACACGCGCTGACAATTCAATTCGCGGGTAAAACGCACTCGCGCTAAAGTCCAAGACGCGATAAAAATTACACACGCTTTCCTCCAAGTCGCGGGAAATACGCACACGCGCTGACAATTCAATTTATGGGTAAAACGCACTCGCGCTAAAGTCCAAGACGCGATAAAAATTACGCGCGCATCCCTCCAAGTCGCGGAAAATACGCTCACGCGCTGACAATTCAATTTGCGGGTAAAACGCACTTGCGCTAAAGTCCAACTCACGAATAAATAAGTACACGCGCAAAATACACACGCGCTTATTTTATCATGCAGAAAAAACCCTTGCGTAAACGAACAGTAAACGCGAGTCCAAAGTACACGCTCGCGCTTCACTCTCACGCGCAGAGACACACGCGCGGGCGCAAAGTAACGGACAAAAAACTCACGCGCTAGTTTGATTTGACACGTAGCGATAAAAACAAACGTACGCGCTTCAATCTTTTTAGATACAGATTTGCGATTTCAATCCCTTAGAAATTTCAACAAAACTGGAAGGTCACTTATCTTGTGAATAAGACTTGAAAACTTCTTTCCTCAGAAAAAATGGAAGTTTCTGACTCCTGTCCTGTGTCTCCACCAAACTCCAAACACGACTCCTGTTATACTTTCAGATCTTCCGCTCAACTGCTAGAAACTTGTCACCCTTGACAAAGTTAAGCAGGAGCAACAAGGCACACAACCTCTCAGCTGGGCAAGGACGATGAAAGGCAGTTTAGAATGTTCATTGTCCTCCCTATAAACAATCTCCAGCCAATCAGAATTTAGACTGAGAACCTCCATCGTGGCTTGGGGCAATCTCCATAGACTGCAATGAAGGTTAAGGGCAAAATTGCCTGTTAAAAATATAACCCATAATAACTTCCTAAAACCTTTCTAAACTAAATATGTGTCTCCCCTGACCCAATATAAATGAGTATATGATACTGTATGTAAAGAATATGTCACTCCAACCTGACAGTACCTGACAGTCAGGGGGTTCTGATCCATTATTAGGGAAGATATATTAACTGTGAGATAGGTAAAATGCCCTCAGATGAAGACGATTATATATGATTGTCCCTGGTCAATGATCAGCTGGTGAAAGGCTTATTGTTGATAGAGCTTCATACGTATCTGCCAGTTGGTTCTAAGATCACCCTACATTCCTGTGCGCCTGTTTGTGAGCATCCCAACATTTTGCGTGGATGTGCTGTCTTGACACTGACTGGTCGGGACTGGGCGAGGAATGATGGCCTCGAGGGTGTTGATTGACCACTATAGCCGGATCTATGTTATCACTGCACCGCCTGTAACTGCGACAGCCGAAAATGCTGACGCCAGTTACGGCTTGGCGCAGTGATCATATAGATCACTCTGCTTGCTTCCCCCGGCCTGCATTACCCTTACCAACCCCCCACCCCATTTACCTTTATGGTGGCACACTCCTGTGTGTGCCGCCTGCACCCTGCTATCCCTGCGGCATCCGCTCCTCCCACTAAAGTGGGTTAGAGCTGATGCTGCAGGGTGATTTTCTTTTTTTTCTTACATGTCCCCTTTTAACAAAATGGTAAGCGGGGGACACCCCCGCAATCCGTGACTCCTGTTATGGTGCCCAGGTAGAGCGGCGACACCCCCGCAACCCCTGCTCTGGTTGGGCACAGTAAATGTCACCATCATTTTGTGCACCTCCAAAGCCACAGTGACTGCAGGGGCGCAAAATGAGGGCAACATTTTGGTACGATTCCCTATAGCCCACCCTGGATGTGCTCGCCCCTCACATGCCCATGCCCTGACTATCCTAGGGGCCAACAACTCACCCCTAGAGCTTAAAATTCTACTCTGGAATGTGGCTGGTTTGCAAGGGTTTCTGGCCCATAGGGAGTGGGTGAGTTTTGTCCATCAATTCGATCTTGTGTGTTTGCAGTAGATATGGGTAACAGATTCTATCGATCTGCAGGGCTTCAGCACCTTTATAATTCCTGCTAGCAAAGGTCCAAGAGGCAAGCCTAAAAGCGAGTTGATAACTTTGGTGAGCCCTAAACTCAGTCTAGAGTTCAGAATAAAATCAACAGGCTCAGATGATCTCCAATGCCTCAAAGCTGTTACCACTGGAGAGAGGTCTGTTGTCGTGTTCAACATCTATAACAGGCCATATGGTTCAGCTCCCTTGGAAAGCATTCGGATAATGTTTGACATAATCCATGATTATGAAAGCACGAATAACATTGTCCCACTTATTTCGGCGATGGGTGACATACATTGACAGTTTGAAACTCTTGATACCTTGTGGGTTTATGGGATGACTTAGATCTCGTTTGTGGGATACCATTCTTGGAGTCTCCCAAACCACAGAGGATTCACCAGTATGCAATAGAGGTAGCATGCTTATTTTATTATGCAGGTCTGTGATCCTGCAATGGTAGAGTTCAACCTCACCAACCAGCCGATGTTATATGCAGGTCATAATGATAGCTCAAGGATTGACTATGTCTTCATAAATGTGAATGACTGGGCCAAAGCAGCCAGTTTTGAAGTTCTCAAGTGCAGCGACTGTTACCATTGTCCCGTAAGCTGTGTTATTCGCTGTTTGGGGAGCCGGGAGAATGTTAGCGCAAATGTGCTAGGTGTGACACCCGTTACGCTTACGGGGGATGTGCTGTTCAGTGTGAAGTGGTCTTCTATCAAATTACCAATCATCAACCCTAATATCTATGCCTGTATTGAGTCATACATTGCAGCTATTTGTATGATAAGATCCCAGCTCCCTGTATTGTGGACTGTAATAATGAGCTGGTGCAGGCTGTGTTTCCTTTTTTCACCAATCCTCTGAGAAAAATCCAAGAGGCCGTTTTGGGGAGTAAGGGCTGGTTTAATGAGTGTTGCAAACTCGCCAAAGATAATTTGCTTTTCTTCTGGCAGCAGTGATATGATAACATTTGGGGATATTGAGCGCAGCCCGCAGGGCATTGTTCTGGATCACCTGGGTCTTCCTCATGGCGGAATGGGTTTACCGGCACCGGTAAAGGTGTCGGTGCCGTTAAACCCGTTCCGCCCTATTACAAGGTCTTCTCGCAGGACCCGCAATGGGCGCCTGGAAAAACCAGGCGTCCTTACCGGGTCCTGCGAGGGGACCAGAGAGCCAACAACGGGCCCGTTATTAACGGGCCCGTTGTTAGCTCCATCCCCATTCCCATTGAGCCCTATGGGGGCTCGAATGGGGATGGTCCGGGTTCCTCGGACGGGGAATTACCGGGTCCGCCAAGGTTGCGATGGCCCGGTAATTCCTCATTCGAGGAACCCGGGCCCGGATTGCGGTATGGAGGCAACCATGCCACTAAAAGCGGCATGGTTACCTCCAACCTTCTAATGAGGCCCATTGTCTTCTGACGTGCCTTTGAAGGCATTGCAGTAGTCGAGTCTCGATCCGATGATGTCACAGGCAATAGTGAGGCAGCTGTCAGAGGACAAGAACAGTCTGGAGGCGTTAATCAATTTTTAGTGTAAGCTGCAGAGGATGCAATGGCTTTCACTTGGTGCTTGAGAGAGAGGGTAGCATCTAAGTAGACCCCCAGGGTCTTTACTGCAGGAGAGACCTGGATCATGTTGCCGTCTATAGTGAAAGACGAATATTGGGCATCACATTTCTTGATGACTGCTGAAGGGCCTTGCAGGTGGATCTTTGTCTTTTCATCATTAAGGCAGAGACGTTGAGTGGCCATCCAGGATTGAATGGTCGTGTAGACAGACTTTAGTGTTTGTGTGTCGTCCGGGTAGTTGCCCGAGAGGGGGAGTAAGATTTGAGTGTCATCGGCATAGTTTGTGTAGGTAATGTAGTCAAGTAAGTCAAACAGGGGTTTCGTAAATATGTTGTAACGGGTGGGGGAGACACAGGACCCTTGCAGCACCCCGCAGAAGGTAGGTGCTGGAAGAGCACTGGCGTTTTCAGTGAATACCCTAATAGTTCTGTCCTCAAGAAAGTAGGTAATCCACGAGGTGGCCTCAGGCGAGAAGTGGGCTGCCTTAGTAAGAAAGGTGGTGGTAGAGAATTCTGTGGTCGACCAGGTCGAACACAGCCAATAGATTAAGGAGAAGCAGGAGGGCAGGCCTGCCCTCATCCCTGATTTCATCAAGCTAGTTCTTCAAGTTGAGCAGAGCAGATTCTATGCCGTGGCCTGAGCGGAAAACAGACTGATGCACCCCCAAAATGTGGTCGGTCTCCAAGTAGCGTAGAATTTGCAAGAAGGCAACTCTGCCCATGATTTTCAGTAAGAAAGGGACTGTGGTAATTGGACTGTAGTTGTTTGCGATCGCAGGGTGTAGGGAAGGTTTTTTTAACAAGTGGGAGAATCCATGCGCCCTTAAGGCAAGTGGGAACTATCTTAGTGGTGAAGGAGGAATTGATAAAGGACGCAATGAATGGTGCCAGGGTGTCAGCAGTCTTTGATGAGGGCTGCTGGGCAAATATCTCCTTTACATTTCGAGGGTTTTAAACACTAGTAGGGAAATGACCTCCGCTTCAGAGACTTTAATGAAGTGAAATTTAGCAAGTGTTTTGTGGAAGGCCGGGACAGGGAAGGTGGAGTGCAGCGGCTGCTGCTGAGATTTTAGGATGGATTGCTTGTGGTCAATCTGTTTCTGGAGCATAACATTGTGCATGTTAATTCACCAAGATTCGTCTTTTGAGATAGAAGCTGGGGGGGTTAGCATGGGTTTTTAGTTCCCTGTGGATGGAAAAAATCTTGCGGGTGTTGGAACTGGCTTTGGCGATTCTGGGGTTGTATGTAATTGGTTGAGTGTGCCAAGAGAATTGCGTGTTTGTATTGTTTTGATGCGGTCGTGAATAGCATATTCTGTGAAACTGTAGTCGAGTGCTTCCATTTGGATTCTTCAAGCTTTTTGTTCGCATGGAGCTCAAGGAGGTCTGGGATGAACCAGATGTTTATGTGCACAGAAGGTTTAGGTTGGCGAAGCACTACTGGGGCAATGGTGTCGACAGCTGTCATCAAGGTCTTAGAATAGAGATCAGCAAGTGTGATTGGGTCCCTGAGAGGAGGGAGGCTCCAAAGGGGAGACTTGGAATGGAGAGCACCAAGCAGCGGAACAACGCAATCCTTGCTAAGGTTTCTAGAACTCCAGGCCAGTGTCGGGGGCATCACCACAGGGACGGGTGTAGTGTGCTTGGTGGGGGCGATAGTGAAGAGTACTATATGGTGGTCTGACCACAGGCAAGGGTCGTTGGAGAGGATCAGGGCCGGCCTTAAGGGCACCAGTGCTCTAGGCGAATTGGCGCCCCCCCCTCGTGCCCCTGTTTAACTAGGGTGGGGCAGGGCAAGGCCAGGATGGGCCACTCTTCTTTTTTTTTCTGTTTTAACGTTCTCGCTTCGGCGAGGATGTTAAATAGGGGGCGCGTCAGCACCCCATTGTCATTGAATGAGCCCGCCGCCACCGGTGCATTTAATAAAAATGAGGCACCTGCCACGCCTTCTGCCACCACGCCGGCTCGGGGGAGCACTTGAAAGGGGAGTCTTTCAAGTGCTCCCCCGAGCCGGCGTGTTGGGGGCAATGGCAGCTTTTGTCATTAGGGGTGCCCGCGGCAGAGGGGCGCATTTTACAGCAAAAGGCCACCTGCCGCGCCTTCTCCAACAACGCCAGCTTGGGGGAGCCCTTGAATGACTCCCCCCGAGCTGGCGTGGCGGGGGCTAAAGGTGCCCTAGGGGTGTGATGCTCCGGGCGGTCGCCCGGCTCGCCCCCCTCCCAAGGCCGGCTTTGGAGAGGATCCTGCCTTTGACATGGATAGGGGTGAGAATATATTGTTTAAAACCAAGAGTGGCGAGCAAGTTGGCTACTGAAGTGACGGTTAGGTCAGCAGGATCATTATAGCCCAGGTTGAAGTCCCCTAAAAGGATAGTTTTGGAGGTTAACTTAGTGTGGGCACCTATGACCTGCAAGAGGTTCTTCATATGATAGTGCAGGGCCTGGGGGCGATAGATAACGTGGACAGTGATGGTATCTGTGAATGTGATGGTCAGTTTGACTGACAGGATATTGCAGTTGCCATCCAAGGTGGAGCTGAATTCCCTGATAGAAACGGAGTCCTTAGCTATTAGCACAACTCCACCATCTTTAGCGGGTGTTCTATCACTTGTGAAAATAGTAAAGCCAGAGGGCAGCACAGTTAGCGAAAGAGCAGGGCCAGAGGCTGCATGTAGCCATGCTTCTGAGACTGCAAGGATGTCACAGTGATGTGCCGAGATGCAGTCATTGATGTCTAATGCATGTGTTGGAATTGACCTGGCATTGACAAGAGCACAATTCAAAGGCGGCAAAGGCAGGTTGAGTTTGAGTGGGCATAAGGTGTGCTGGTAGCGGTAGCACGTGGTAGCTGGTAACTTGGGTAGGGGGCAGTTCACAGCATTCAGGGTGATACTAGGTTTATTGCTTTGCCGAGATAGATGCACAAGTTTTGTTAGGGCCTTGAGTTTGATGAGGCTAGTTGTGGTAGAGGAGCCTGTTAGGGTTGGCAAGTGGCCCCTATGGCTGAGTGTAACGCCAGAGCGCTCACCTAGACGTGAGTTCCTATTCTGTCATGTTTGTGGGTAGGAGCATGAGTGATTATTCTCTTTAGTGGAGTTGCAGTCCCCTAGGTGCAAGTTTCTGACCTTAATAGAAGGTGAGGGGGCGTGAGAAGGCAATCTAGAGGAGTACCCTTGTATTTTGCAGTGGATTGGTGTGAACATCGTGTTTTCCAGTTGCGCAGGGTTGCATCTGGAGGAGATGGGAGCACAGTGCTGGGCAGCGTTTCCTGAGCCTCTCCAGGTTTTGTTGTTTCTGCAGTGCAGGGCAATTGAGTATACGTTAGCGTGTGAATACTTTGTATGGCATGGTATGGCTGCATTACTGCTGCGACTGCCAGTCGTCACTGGTGAAACGAGCAGGGACTGCTGCAGGGAGGCAATCATTGGCACAGGGAAAGCAGGCCCGATAGCCAAGTCGTTGTTGGCGCTGGTGGGCTTAGAGGTAGGCACTACATGAGGGTGGGTGGGACCTGATAATAATAGGGCAAAGGTCACAAATGCGGGGAACATGCATCTCGGTTGGCCATAACTTGGTGAGCAGGCACGTGCTAGCGGGTGGGAGGAAAAGGCTCAGGGTTTGGGGGAATGGGGGTTCAGTATATGTTTAGCACAGGCGATACGAGTCCGAAAAGCATTACAAGGTGCATTCAGTGGTACCATATCAGAGGTTAATATTGGCGGGTGACCCATTAAAAGCATCAGGGGTGATGTTGGAGACCTAGGTTGCATTTCGCTCGGCACAGCAGAGCCTCACAGGGGTGGAGAGTGTCTCTGTGCCGAGGGACTCAAATTCACTTATATGTGGATAGAGGGGCATTGTAACTTCGTGTGAAGTCTGACACCATTTGCTGAACACAGTGAGAGAGGGGAGGCAGGCAGCAGGCTCTGCGGCTCCAGCGGCACGGCAGGGCAAGTCAAGGATTTCTTGCCATGACCTTTAAAGGGGGCTGGCATCGGCTGCCGGCTCCCGGGTTCAAATGGCATTTCAATGCTTACCGGCCTTTCAACTGTGGGATATGGTGCTGCAGGATAGGGTGGGTTTCCAGGCTGCAGATCGTCGGTGAGGAAGTCTCTAGCCCAACAAGGCTTCTCCACTGGTCATGACCCGCATGGAGCGTGGATCATCAATGTACTCCTGTGCCTAGACGTTGGGTCTACAGGGCAAGACAGAGAGTCTTGTGTAGCGGGGGGTCACGTTCACTTTTGGAAACTCATAGTCGGGAAAGACCTGGATACTCCGAAACCTCAGAAATGCCAAATCCCATCCAATACCTGGCATCTCAATTTCAGCAACTTGTATAGGAGCCAGCAGGGCAGCCTTTTGGAGGCTTGCCCGGGATGAAGCACCATCCCGTTAGGGGATGATTTTTCTCCTTTTGTGAATAAGGAAGTGGAGGAGGTAATTGACGGGTGTGGAGGAAGGCTCTGGGACCGGATAAAATCCCTGTTTACTTCTTCAAAGATGAGAAACCCATATGGGCGCCTTTGCTGTCTTGTGTATTTAACTCTGTTGCTACCACTGGCAGAGTCCCACAATCTTGGCGAGAGGCAGTCATTTTGCTCATTTCTAAAAATGGTGATAGGACGCTTTCAGGGACATAACTCCCTACTGGATACCACTGGAAACTTGTTTGCCAAAGTCTTGCTTGGTTTCCTCCATTCTTGTGCAAATGAGGGTGATAAAATCAACCATTTAAGGTGGTTTTACAACATGGCCTAAGTACGTTGGACCAGAGTTTCAGGTTGGGCTTGATCCTGTCTAAATATGTTTCCCTTAGACATGTCAAGGTATACAGTATTTTTGTCTGCCTACATCTGTATCCCTCGTAGCCTGTTATGGGTGGTTTTGTAAAGCAAAGGTATTCCGGAGTACATATTAGCTAATACTGTATCCCTACACACTGAAAACAAGGCATCGGTCAGGTGGGGCTTGGGTTGGGAAACAACCAAAAACGTTAATGTCGAGAGCGGGTACGACAGGGATGTGTGTTGGCCCCCCTTTTGTATTGCATCAATGAGATTATTGAACTCCCAAAGCACTGCCTTGATCCACCTAAAATGGGACATGACAGGTTTCCTGCGCTGTTCTTTGCGGACGTCTCAGGAATCCTATCTACAACCCCTATGGGACTAAAACATAGTCTGGCCGTTTTTTATTAAAAAGTGCAAGGAATTACAACTGGTGTGGTGCTCAACACTGACAAAACATAATCAATGGTGTTTGGGCACAGGTCAGTAAAAAAATACAAAGTTAACATCTCAATTGTTGGTAACGCACTCGAGCAGGTGAGCACATACGATTGATTACCTGGGCATAAGACTAACTGACAAACTCCTTTGGTCCCACCAGCAACTTAAAGCCACAGTGACTTTAGGCAGTATTGTTGGTGAATTTGACGCTTCTTCTACAGTCATGCTAGAGAAGCTGTTACCCTGCCTTTGCACCTTTACAAGATTCAGGTCCTCTCAGCTGCCCTATATAGAGCAGAGTTCTGGGGTCATTGCAAGGACCTGTCTATCTGTGTATCGGCGAACAACTTTTTGAGAGCTTTGTTAATGCAACCCTGTGGTGCATCCTTGGCTAGCCTTCGCTGGGAATGTGATCTCCACCCAATCTCTGAACTTCTTTCTACCAAACCACTGCTGTACTGGGTACGAATTTGGACTACTCCTGAACTGGTGAAATATAGAGCCGCCCTCGAAAGCCTGTATGGCTGGATGTGGCCCATTACCCTGGTTTAAGTTTGTTCGTATGGAGCTCATGAGGCTGGATTAGACCCTTTTTTTGGTCCCTTCTTGAAGGAATGATTCCAGGATCTAAATTGGTTAAAGGCATGGTCTAGTAAAAATGTGTATTGTCCCTACGGGTCGGCCATGTTTTTTTAAGCCTAAGTGGCTTCATTTTAGAAAACTTTCCTATGGACCTTACCCGAGTTTTCGTCCATTAAACGCACGCGAAAACAAGCACCAGGGAGCCGCCATTTTCTGATAATCCTATCTTTTCCCCGATCGCCCTGGCTGACCTGCTTTTGCGGCACTAAATCAATTCCCCCGCCCCTGAGCCTGTCATCAGCAGACTCGTACCGCCCATTTCCCAACGCCAAAGCACGTCTCGTGTCAACCTTCGCTGCGCTTCAGCTAATGACGTGTCGCCATGGAAATGGCAGGACGCCCCGTTCCTCAATAAGTATAAACAGACTGTTTCACAACACACAGCAGCAGATTTTCGATTCCATTCCTCTCTCTGTGTTACTTTGAGTATTCTGTGACTCGTTTCAGTGCTCTGGTCAGCTACCTTTGCCGCTTGTAGCCCGTGTGAACAGATACCAGTACCACCGCTATAAATTATTTTAGTTTGTTTAACACACAATGGCTACAATAATGCCCTACATGTACGAGCCCGAGTATACCGAGGAGGTACTACTGGAAAGGGAAGCACGCAAAAACGATGGGGATTCGGACGGCAGTTGGCAGGAAGAATCAACAGATGAAGAGCCTGGGCCTAGTCGAATGGACGGCGTCTCCACCTGGTGCACATGCAATCGGTGCGAGCTAATGCCAACTGAGGACGAGAACTGCTGCTGCCGAGAAAACCCGGGATGCCTGGCCTACATTTCGGAAGGCGAGCCACGACCGCAATGCATCACCGAGCTGCCAGACTTCAGGGCAGCCTGCCTCACACGGGCCGTGTTGAGAATAATGATGGTGCTTATGCACAAACTTCGAGCA
This sequence comes from Ambystoma mexicanum, assembly GCF_040938575.1. Taxonomy (NCBI): domain Eukaryota; kingdom Metazoa; phylum Chordata; class Amphibia; order Caudata; family Ambystomatidae; genus Ambystoma; species Ambystoma mexicanum. The sequence continues at coordinate 1,602,288,857 of NC_090932.1, forward strand.
ACTCTTTGTCCTCGTAATCCGAGTAACGAGTAAGTATACTCTGCTTGTCATGCCACTCCTATTTCATGTTCTTCTACTATATCCAAAATTACATCTACATATCATTGTAACACATGTAAGTCGTCCAATAGTGTGCATTGTCTAGATAGCATTTGTCTGTGTAAAATGCCATTAGTTACAAGAATTGTCATTGACAACAAACGTTTATTAAACTTATCTTGGTCATTTAAAAACAGTTTGTTTCATTCCTTTTCACAGGTGGTACAGGCTTGTGGCCTATCGTTCCTTTACATCGTGGCTTCACGGGAGGCTTGGACACCGCGTTCGAAGAGTGATACCCGTCTGTGACGTTCGTGCCATTAGAGAAACGTTCCCGAGTGACAGCGGTCAGTACAGGGGATTTTCTCTCGTTGTGCTGCAACCTGACCTGTATAATCTTTAAAGTCTTGTATTTTTGTGTCATGAAAATACGATACAAAATAAAACACCACATATATTTTAACAACAGTTGTCTCCATTTTTTAAATGAATCAAGTGTGTCTCCATTCAAGGATGGACGTCAGACATCTGTGCTCCGAATGGGTGAAGGTCTGGTCGCTGTGAAGCAGGGTGGTCACTATCTATCTAAGCTAACATAACATATTCTCGATAATGCATGCACTAAATAACACTTGTTCAAAGTCTTTCAGTAGGTTATGTCTCTATAAAAGTCACACATATATCTATACTAACAATTACCATTGGATTATACAGGCCTTAGGGTCTTGACCACTATAATACACCGGTTGAAGTGTGGGTCTGTGCTCACAAGAATCTCCAGTATGTGGCATTTGTTATTGATAAGCAACGATATACTATCATTGATATAAAGGCGATATACTGTATATTGATATAAAGGCAGTTCGCGCCGGTGGATGCGCGCTGGCATGGGGGACTGTCAGGGGCGCGAAAGGCCAAGGTGCCAAACTACATGTACACTTCAAAAGGTGTCCCACGCCAAGGGGCCATCGGTCACATGGCCTCCTCAGACCCCGTGTCTACAGCCAGGCCTCCCCTTGAAGCAGGCCGCCCCCCTGCTATCCACATAAGTGTGTTTCCATTCAGCACTCTTCTTGCGCCTTATCTGCATGCCCCAGGGCCTTCCATCCCACCCCCCTGTATCAAAGGCGGTTCGTGCCGGTGGATGCGCGCTGGCATGGGGGGCTGTGACGGGCACAAACGGCCAAGGTGCCAAACTACATGTACACTTCAAAAGGTGTCCCACGCCAAGGGGCCATTGTTCACATGGTCTCCTCAGACCCCGTGTCTCCAGGCAGGCCTCCCCTGAGGCAGGCCGCCCCCATGCAATCCACATAAGTGTGTCTCCATTCAGCAGTCTTCCTGTGCCTTATCTGCACGCCCCAGGCCCATCCATCCAACCCCCCTGTATCAAAGGCGGTTCGCGCCGGTGGATGCCCGCTGGCATGGGGGGCTGTCAGGGGCGCGAAAGGCCAAGGTGCCAAACTACATGTACACTTCAAAAGGTGTCCCACGCCCAGGGGCCATCGGTCACATGGCCTCCTCAGACCCCGTGTCTCCAGCCAGGCCTCCCCTTGAAGCAGGCCGCCCCCCCTAAGACCACGACATACATACGTCATTCATTCACAAACACACCCCTGTTTCTAATAGTTTATAAACCACTTGATATGTCTCATGAGAACATCTTTGTGCTTTGCAAGTCAACTCCTGAACGTGTTACCTGCCAACCACTGAGATCTACGCTAATCTGCTCGTCGTCGTGCTATCCGTGAACTTCTGTGACCGCTTAGAGCAAACCCATCAGTGTGCTACCCGTGTCCACCCACCTATTCTCCTGCAACATACTGCTCTGCTTGCTGAATCCAACTGTTTGTTGGTCAAGGTAAGGCCATGTATCCTAGTCATATTTCGCAGATTATTAAATTTCTATCTATTTACGAGTTGAGTACACAATAGTGCTAGGTTCATTGGTCTCATTGCTATTGACTTGAGTTTCCATTGCTATGCTATCAATAGATCTATTTATTTTCATCTGTGTCCATTGTCATCGAATTGCACCCTTCGGGGGTCCAGTCTATAATGTAAGCATGTTTCCTTCTCGTGCAATACAGAACATCCAAGGGATGAGTCACATGTTCAGTTTTTTGTCACATAATTTATACATTTCTGTAACTTATGCAAATACTAAGCCGCACATAATGAACTGGCATAGTTCCTGCCACCAAAACAAACCTTGCATTGATCATTGTATGATTCATTTACTTTTGTATCAAATCTTTATTCTTGAAGATTGTATAATAATGTTGATATTTACTTTTCAGATTTATCAACAATGCCTGCCTGTTCGATTAGCGGTTGCCCTTCGAAGACCCATGCTAAATCTGAAGGCACTACAATGCATGTATTCCCGAAAACTGTTGATCGAATAAGAGAATGGGTCAGACATTGCGGATATCCACTGGATGAGCTGGAAAGTAGAGTCCAGCAAGTCTTATAGGACAAGAGGGGTGATCGATACCACATCTGCAGCCGGCACTTTTCCTTGGACATGTACACAACTTCTTGGGTAACAAAGAAGAATAAACGGCGAACGACACGGAAATTGCGCGAAAACGCTATTCCCACTCTATTCGTCCACATTCCGCCACCGGTGAGTCAAGTGTCCAGATTTATCTTTAGGCCTTGCGGTAGTGTGTAGGTAGCCGAATGGATTAATTGATATTGTAGGTGTTCTATCCTTTGTAATAATTTCGATATTGATATGAGTGTATAGTTTTTTGAATAATGACATTTATCAATATAGTCTTTTTCGATTTCATAACCCACAAATGCAATCTATATATATATGGGGACAGGGAACTGTGCTGTATTGAGCATTTTTCAAGTATTCTGTCGGCTTACATGGCTATTTTTAATATTGGCATTTCATTATCAATCATTAATTGACCTTTACAACTTCTTGACTATCCCTTCAATCTGAAGCAAGAACATTCTACATCCTTGACGTGGTCTCAGTTATCAACCACTTCTAGCGCGTATCAGGTAATCTTACTAGGCTAATCCGCTACATACTTGTTTTATGCATGTCAAGTAATAGTTTTATTCTATCATGTAATTACTTTACCGAATGTTTGGTTACTGCTTTCCAATTGATATACACCTTAGTTATTGTCCACTGGTGTTTGTTTTCAGTTCTAATTAGTGTTATCCATGCTAATGCAAGTACTGTCTTTCAGGGAGATGCTGAAGCGTCCGCCACATCTACAACATTTCTAGATGTTCTTCAACAGCAGGAGGTGTGGATACTGACAGCTCCATCGAGCGTCATCATCAGAGCTGGAATTCTTGTCGTTTGATTGTTCTACACAATGTTTCATTCGTGGTTAGCCGTTGATATGTACCTGTGCTGTCGACCCCAGGTGTGTGTTATGTTTTCACTATTGTAATCCTCACTAATGCAAGTACTATGTTTCAGGCAGTTGATGGAGCGTCAACCCCTGCACTTGATGCAGAGCCTGACATTCAAGTATACGAATCGGCGCAACAGCTTTCGGAAGTGCGCACTACATTTGCAACATCCATAGATATTCTTCAGCAGCACGAGGTATGGATAATGACAGCTCCATCATGCGTGAACATATAACGTGATTCCATTTGCTATACTTTCTTCCCTATTAATGCAAGTGCTGTGTTTCAGGGAGATGACGAAGCTTCCACCACAATCACAACATCTCATTTAGATGATGCAGATGTAAAGGAATCGTTGAAAAAAGTCGATGAAATGTGATCTTATTTAGATTTTCCTTGATTCTTTTGGACAATGCATCATTTGCGGTTATCTCTTTATATGTACCTGTGCGTTCGACCCCAAGTGTGTGTTATGTTTCCAATATTGAAAACCATACTAATCCAAGTACTGTGTTTCAGGGAGACGACGGAGCTTCCACCACAATCACAACATCTCATTTAGATGATGCAGATGTAAAGGAATCGTTGCAATAAGTCGATGAAATGTGATCATATTTGGATTTTCCTTGATTCTTTTGGACAATGCATCATTTGTGGTTATCTCTTTATATGTACCTGTGCCGTCGACCCCAAGTGTGTGTTGTGTTTCCAATATTGAAAAGCATACTAATGCAGGTACTGTGTTTCAGGGAGATGTGGATGCCATGCAGAGCCAGAGGTATGGATACTGACAGTTCCATCGAAATAGATCATCACTGGTCGAATACTTGTCGTTTGATTGTTGCACACAATGTTTAAATCGTGTTTGGCTATTGAGATGTACCTGTGTGTTCGTCCTCACGTGTGTTTTATGCTAACAATATTTTGATACATAGTAATGAAAGTACTATGTTTCAGGGAGACGATGGAGCCTCATTCCGTGCTGTCTATGCGGATACTGAAAATCTAGTCGTTGCAGCGCAAGAGGAAGGGAGGACATGCGGAAACGAATCGGAGCTACAGCGTGCAGATGTTGAAGGTCGAGTCAAAATAGTTGCAAAGAAAAAAAAACAAAAAAAGGTTAGTTACAAACAGTTCATAACTTTAAAAAAATGTTTGTGCTGGGGACTATTTTATGTTTTTTTCCAGTCAATTCTACTACACTCCATCTTGTGTTTAAACTGAACATCACTTTTCCAATCTCTCCTCCAGTTACCCCTGGGTGTCAGAACTATACACACACAGACAGTGAAGCGAATGAGAGATGTGGCTTGCCAGACCGTGTACACTATGGAGGAACTATTAATTGAGGCGAGGCGTGTTCAGGCTCGAGATGCTCATGTCCAATGGCCAGAACATGAATTAACTGACTACAGCAAAGTTGCATTGGACCATAGCTACAGTGCGACCGCACCACCACAAGAAGATGTTATTGAATGTATTGAAGATAGCTCTAAAGTGGTTGCAGATCAATTTACACAATCTACACCCGCCAGAAATTTGCTACCAAAAAACCTGTCCACATTGTTGTGTTCTCCCATCAATGTTGAAGTAATAGATGTTGAAATGACAGAGAATGAACCAGCCGCAGCATCCATAGACGCATCAGAACTTGATATCAGCGATATTACTTTCCAATGTGTTGAAATCTCCACAATGTCACAGGCTGAAACAACGTTGACGCAGGATGACAGTCTAATGAAAGTGAGCAAATACATTGTATTCGACAGTTGTTTGATGGAAATTATAAGTATGCTGAAATGTGTGCATTCCATTAGAGGGAAAGTATGTGGGAAGCCATTGATTAATGTGACTCGTCAAATAAAAGGCAGTAACGTCAAAATAAATGCCGCCTGTAGATTAAATCATAGGTTCTCATGGTCTGCACAACCGATGCTGGGGAAACTGCTAGCATGCAATCTACTGTGTGCAGCTGTATCACTTTTTAGTGGCTCCAGTTTTAGAAAGTTAGAGGCTTTCTTTCAGTTTGTGGGACTCCATTTCATTTCTAAAGCGCTGTATTACATATACCAACGTGATTATCTGTTTCCGGCCATTAGTGATGCTTGGAAAATTGAACAATTGTCTCTAGCAAGTACATTCGAAGGCAAACGATTCAGGCTAGCCGGCGATGGACAGTGGGACAGCCCTGGATTTTTTGCCAAGTACTGCACCTACCACTTTCAGGACATGGATAGTAAGAAAGTTGTGAGTTCGGTGGTCGTGCAGGTAACACAATGTACATCCTCAGTGGCCATGGAGAAACTAGGTTTTATAAAATCAGTGGAATATCTACAATCGTGGGGAATGCACATCGACCTCATAGCCACGGATAGACACGTTTCAATTGCCAAGACGTTGAGAGAGCAGTTCCCACATATTAAACATCAATTTGACGTATGGCATCTTGCTAAATCAATCAATAAGAAAATCTCGGCTGCAGGGAAAAAAAAAGGTTTTGAAAGTATTTTGCAGTGGTCACATTCTATCACCAACCATCTTTTGACAAAACTCTATCAAGAGATTTGAGAGGACGACTGACAGAAAGAGATTTGGAGATGTTCCACAATATGTGCCTAAAATACAGGCCAAAGCGCTTGCATTTTAGCTTTCTGGGCATGAAACATTGCACTCTACTAGCGGTCTTGGCCCATAACAGCAATGTCGGACGTGAACAATCTAGGACTAGGGGTAAAGTAAGGATGCCTTGCTACACTAAGGTGTTTTCAAAACAAAGTAAGCAATGGGTGATCAAACCAGTCTATGATGAAATGCAGTTCGACTTTGTGAAAGGCCTTATTGTTGCTGTGTTAGAGAAGCACAGATATGGAATTTTGGACGTTTCTGTGCAGAGCAGTGATCCATTGCCACCGAACATTGCGACTGTGCCATGCCCACCCGAAGCACAGCTGATTGTGAAGTACAAATCCCGGTTTAAATAATTGCAATACAATTGTCTTTTTGTAAATAAATGTTATTGTACAGTGCACCTGTAAACCTAACCCCTACCTTCACCATCACGGGTGGCGAACAAGCTGGGTGTCATCTTTGAATTCTCTCTATTCACCTCACATATGTGTATGTATATATTTTTCTCATGTCTCATCTCATGTAAATGTAAATGCTGCGCACTGTTAACGGAGGGGAGGCTTGCGTATTGCAAATAATAAAACAAACAAACAAACAATAAATCTCACTTTTAACTCAACTCCTGTGGTACTTTATACTTTCCCTGACCTTCCGCCAAAAATTAAATGTCTCAATTTGGGCTGCAAAGCTCGCAGACAACGGGGACAAAATTGGGGCACTTAGAACGCGCCAGCCAAGCGGGCCGTGGCATTTGGGAGAGAAGCCAGTTCGCATTTGCACATTGAGGCGCACTACATAGACGGATTCTAAACTTCAAGTTCTCACAGATGCCTATACTATGTGATGTTGCAAATAAAGAATGAGAAGGACAGCGCCCAGATGAGGCCCACAAGTCGCACTGGAAGTATAGGGGTCTATTGTTTTTTGACCTTGAGACAGGGACCATGCCGAAAGAACTACATTTGAAGGGAGTGCGCAATAACGTAAGAGACGATAAGGCAGAAAATTCAGAAACTAGACCAAGTTTCATTTTAGGTCAGTATACGAAAAATCATTGTCAAGAGCACGGTCCGTTTTACAGACTGCATTACGAAGAGACACAATGGAAATTTCAAATATAATGTAAGTAAATCTTTACACGCTTTTATACCGGAATGAAGATTCAATGAATGGATGCATGAATAAATGAATGAAAAGCTAGGAAAAGAAAGTAAAACTGTTCGTAGTGGGCACATGGGCATGCAGGTCCACTGGTCTCACCGATCTCGGTCCTTGGCCCAGCCACTTTTCCCTGCACTGCCTACCTGCACTACGGGACTGTCTCTGTATCCTTCAGCCCCTTCCCCCGGCATTTACCTTGCACTTGCCACCAGCTGGCCCTATTATTTAATTTGTATTCAACTAACCATGTACAGCCCTTCCCCATGCGCGATCAGAAAGACACCTGGCCTAGTAGGATCGTTGTCTGTCTGCCCTTGTTCCCCACCTGCCTCGTCACGCCTAGAAACACTTGAGTATAGGCGCGTTACAAATGCCATATCATATATCATATCATTCCTCACGCATGTAGACTAACTGTCGTTTATCATTGTGTGTTGGACTCGATTTATCTCGTTACTTTTCGCATTGATTTTAGAGACAAACATACTCCATTGAACTATCCTTGCAAGCAAATAGTTTCTGATCGGCCGTAATAAATAAAATGAGTAATATTAATGAAGTTCGGCTAGCAAGACTAATTATCATTTTTTTGTTTCCATAACAGGTATTTGATCCCATTCTGCCACTGCCATCTGTTTGAGACACCGGCGGATGGATTCTTCAGCAGACACCTGCAGCTTCGTGTCAACAACTGGAGCACGATCACCATATTATGGGACGATCGCCAAGGGTCCACATGCCCTTACGCTGTACTAGTGGCTAGAAGCAACATAACAACCTTTAGGCTGGACTAGTGTCTAGTTGATGGAACAGCCTTGCGGTTCACCGTGCTTCCAAAGGGATTCTTTTTACGAAAATGAACACCCTGTGCACCATAAAGGAACAGCGTGTGACTCAAGATGAAAGGGAACAGTTATTGCGGATACAGATAAAAGAAAATAAATGGCTTCCGGAGTTCATATGGCAATTGCTGAATATTCTCTAAACATTTAATGTCAAATAAATGTACTTTACCAAATGTACCGTGTTGCTGTTTCATTTTAAAGTACAGTTTCATATTCCGAATTGTGGCGCGCTGTGTTGTGAGTTGATCTGTGTTGGTTTCCGGGTTCTGTGTGGAGTCGCGCAGAAGACGACTGGGCGCGTTTGCCTACGCAGCACAGTAACGTCACGGGGAGAGGCGGGGAATATGAATGTTTTGATAATGTCAGGCTCAGGGGCGGGGGAATTGATTTAGTGCCGCAAAAGCAGGTCAGCCAGGGCGATCGAGGAAAAGATAGGATTATCAGAAAATGGCGGCTCCCTGATGCTTGTTTTTGCGTACATTTAATGGATGAAAACTCGGGTAAGTTCCATAGCAAAGTTTTTTAAAATCGAGCCACTTAGGCTTAAAAAAACATGGCCGACCCGTAGGGACAATAAAAAAATTTACTAGACCATGCCTTTAAAAGGACTTGCATTGATGCTATTACACTCGGTATGAAACAGGCCTTCCTGAACTTGTGCACTGGGCGTTTGTATCTTGAAACCAAACAAGTGCCGGACTTTGAACAATATCTCGACAGGATGACTCCTGGTTATGCGCGTGCTATTTTTATTCAACTGCGTAAGACTTTGTTGAAATTGGCCTCATTTACAGCCAAGTGGAGGTCCTCTAATGCTCCCCGTGCATGGTCTGTGCTCCCCGGTGCATGGTCTGTGTGGCTGTACAGGAGACCATTGTTCATTTTTTTACTGTTCAGTGTGAGCTACAAGGATCTGAGGTCCTGATACTTAATTCCGTTATTCAGACTAAAAAATATCAGGGCGACTGGCCCAGCACTGGACCTCTGTAAAAACACTGATGACTTGAATGCAGTCTTTTTTGTCCCTAAATTTGTGTTTCGGGGCATGGCTGAGAAGATCTAATTGGCCTGTAACTTGATTTAAATGATGGTCTGATATGATTTCATTGTTTGTTTATTATTATTGTATACCCTTTTAATGTTGTATCGCAATAGATCTGGTGATTTTAGGACTTATGTTTTTACTATGTGCTTCTAACCTGTTCTTATCAATTTTACTAGCAAGATCTGTTTTAAAACATTCAAGATTCAAAGCATGCTTGGCATATGTATTAATCTGGCAATTTGTTGTATATTTTTATGCTTTTATGGTTCAACTGCCAAATCACGTTTTGTACAACCACTGCATATCCTTTTGTGGAAGAGCTTTGGTTAAATACAATTATAAATGTGTATCGTTTTTCATATAGTGGCAGATGACGAAGTGTAGCTAAAACTGCCAAAACCCAATCTGATGTCATTTATTATTTCCACTGGGCCTGCAGGGAAGGGCCATTTGTGTATTGTGTCTGCCTTGGAATATTCACCTACAACACTTGGTGGGCCTTGTCCAGGTTGTTTTTTGTTTTCTTCAGTTCAGAGGTAATGGACAAATGTGACAACCATGGTTGAAACTTGATGCTTTTTTTTAAGCATTTCAGAGTTAGGCCCTTTATTGGCCTGTTTCCGTCAAATGTGCTTCCAGCATCGCATGGATCTGTGAGCCTATCATACCTTAGTGCTGCCGACACTAATGTATGGAAGGGGGCCAGACAGCGCATCATTGCACCACTCTCCAGCCCCTCCTGAAAAGCTCAGGCCATCTTTGAGAAAAAGTTGACCTGAGCATTTCTGAAAGTAGCTCAAATGAAACAAGCGCATTCTTTGTGCTTCTTTCATTTGCGCTACATTTTGAAAATATGGCTAATTTCCTTGAACTTGCTTGACCTTTCTAAAGTACAATTCACCTGCAGACCCCTGTTCCCATGGGGTCCTTCTCTCTCAAAGTTTGCATTCTCTTTCCCTTTCATTCTTTTTATTTTAATTAGTCTTATTTTTATATCACTTTAATTTTATATTTCTTTTATTTTGGCACTTATTGTACTATTGTTGTTTGGGATGCTTCCATGCTGGTTCACGCCAACTTGAGAAGTATGGCCGGCCCTCAGTCCATGCTATGTTAAAGAGTTCAATAACAAACTGCCTATTATTGCCATATGTATGTAAACACTAGGACAAGAAGGCAGAACAGAGCAATGACGATCAAGGAAACCGAGAAGCCAAGGACATGTTGTAGTGGTTGCAAGTGCATTACAGGTGAGAGAGCTGCTTCACGTTTGCTGCGAGAGGACTGAAGAGAGCCACGAAGAAAGCAACGAAAAGCCGGTGAGTCCTAGGAAGGGAATCTGGGACACCGGGGCACATCAGCAATGCTATTAAGGAAAGAAAAGAGCAAGCAAAGTAAATAAAAGGGATTTGAGATCCAATATTTGAAAAGGAAGAATACCACAAGTGGATAGGAGAAATAAGAACTACATGAGAAATTACTGGCAGGAGAGTGTTCCAGGCAAAGTCAAGTTTGCAACTGTATAAAGTGAACTGTGCAAGGAAGCCCTGGCAGGGGACTATATCAGGCAAAGTAATTTTTGCAAGTGGGTAAAGTGAATCACGTGAGAAAGCCCTGACAGGAGAGTGTGTCAGGCTAAGTCAAATTTGTGATTGTAAAAAGTGAATCACATGGAAAAGGCCTGGCAGGCAAAGTATGCCAGGAAAAGATCATTTTTTGAGTCCAATTGCATTAAGTGTGAAAAGACCCTGGCAGGGGAATATACCAGGTGTCCTGCGAGGCTCTGTGAGTTCTCTGTGTCCGTCCCTCATTCCTGGCGCCTCACAATCACCAGAGAAAATATCACAGTAGATTTACTGGTACCAGTGTCTTATTCATTTTCAAAACAGGTGCGTTCGAAGGGCATCACAATTGCAAGTGGGAGCCAAGAACAGTTCCTCATTTCTTCAGTCTTCTCCCACCCTGGTGCCGGCCTTGGTGCATGGCCAAGCAAAGTGTTTTGACTAGGCAACCATTTCCTCAGGATTTGGTATTGTGATCCAGAATGAGGAGGGTTGGCCCTTTGCTGGAGACTTTTGTAACTCCTCGTCTTCTTGTGAGTTTTTCTATGGTACCGGAGCTCTCGCCACCTTTTTTAAATATGTCTGATGACCTAGGCCTGCAATATTTGATACACAGCAGCTGACTGAACAAGTCTTTGGTACCGGCTCAAACTGCTCTCCAATTTCTTTCTATTGATTCTCGGATGGGGAGGAAGGAAGACTACACACTTCCATGTTGATTCTGACTGGCTTTCATGTTTTCCTACCTGTGTTGCTTATGAGAGCCCAGTGACATTTTTGTTGCTGGAAATCTCCACTCAACATACTACAGCAACCTCATGAAAGATGGCCCGTGCGTTCAACACTGCTTATAGTCACCATCATCTTTGGATACATCACAATGACTTCTACATTACAACCATGCACAGTTTGGTAGGTTTTCTTGTGTTCCTATGGGAATGCTGAATGCGAGGCTATGGACACTGTGAGCATATTTTATGGTACAGTTCAACTCACTTGTGAGATACTCTCTTCTTTATTCTCATTCTCTTCCACGTCTCATTCTCCCGTTCTTCGCAGTTTCCTGTTGCTGGGCTCTGCCTATCATGCGGTTCCCTGTCCGGCCTGTCTGTTCTGCCATTCATCCAGCAGGATAGATCACCCTATACAGTGCATTGCACTGTCCCCATACCACAATAATCCCAGGGTACTGACAAGTGGTGTGGGGAGCCGATATCAAGTCGTCCCATCATAGGTTTGTTCTCTGGTGAGGTTGCGACCGAATCCGAACAGTTACCTATCTACCCCAGAAGAGTATCACAGCAGGAGTTGTAGAGACCCCCAGATGGACTGCACCTATGAGTACAGGTACCCAGTGCCAGCGGAAAGCACAGCTCAACTCTGTCTTCTTTACATTTTGTCCTCAGAATTCTTTTTGCACCTGCTGCCCGATAAGCGTAGTGTCATTTGCTCCTACCTCAGGGCTGCCTTAAGAGCCAGACTCTACAACACTGTTTGTCCTTACTCTAAAGGTTTTGGTGACAAATGAGTCAGAAGCCCTCTCTAAGCAGCCTGAAGAGCAGGTGTTATCTGTCCCACCAAACAGATAATTCAGGGGTGTGGTGGTCAAAGCTCTGGAGGCGTCAACTTTAATCCTTCCCAAGAAACCAACAGGTTCTGGCATTTATTCAAAAACTGAATCCAAGGAAGCATCCGCCTTTGTGCCTGTGGCCTCATCTGAATTTGCAGATCTTCCTTGGAAGAAATCCTATTCAGAGCCTGCCTTTTCTATGATCCTGGACAACAAGTACATATCCTCTATGTATGATCTGGTGGATGTCCAGGAAAAACTATTAGCTGAATCCTGAATTGTTACAGTGAGTAGAATGACAGTTTTGTGGGTTTTCTATTCCCTGGGTAAGGAAAGAAAGGTTTGAAATGTTAGAAGCAAAAAAACATTACAAAACGTTGGTTTGGCATTTAGGCATGTACATGCGGCCTCCATTTTAATCAGTTACTATACTCAATTTTAGGATAAAAATGGCACACTCTGATTTGTTAACACTTGAGGAAGTGGAAGGGTTTACTTGTTTGCGGAATGTAACTCTCTCTAAACAGAATTCTTATTGACACTTGTTGTTCAGTGTCTTAAGGTGTTGCTGTTGTGAGGGGTCAGAACTGTGAGGCGGACAACTTCGTAGAGGTTTGTCATAAGATACCATTTTATTAACTCAAAATTGGGTTTGATAAACGCCTCACTATCCATGCCCTGACAAGGATTTCCCTGCCTATCAAAATAAACTAAAGGAAACACTCTAACAAAAGGAATCTATCCCTCACACTTATACATACAACACACTTAACAAGTTAATATATGGCAATTTATATATAACAGAAATAACAGTTATGTTCTGTGCAAACCTGATAACGGGTTCTCCTTGTAACCTGGGTGAAATCCCCTTTCCCAGATTAAAACAGGATTTTCAATCAACAGTACAACATAAAATAGTTCTGTCTTGCAATAAATTTATAATGGTAAGGTTATTCTGGGCCTCATTAGGAGTCCGGCGGTAGCCATGCCGGAAAAACCAGCAGGCTGCCGCCGGACTGGTAATACCATTCCGCCTCCGTGATTGCCGGAATCACTGGGGCATTATAACCCCGGTGACCCAGTAATTCCGGAGGCGGAATTCTGTAAATCCCCATTCCCATGGAAACACTGGCTCCGTCTATGACAGAGCCGGTGTTTCCATGTCGGCCTGCAGGCGGGTGGTGTTACTTCTGCCAGGTCACACCTGGCGGGAGTGACGCCTCCCCCTGCAGGACTCGGAATCAGCCGGTCCGGAAAAAATGGTGGCAGCGGATTTACCGCCACCGTTGTTTGCAGACCGGCTGATTCATAATGAGGCCCTCTGTCTTCGAAAAGTCTCTCAATTTGATCTTTACCAAAAGTTCAAAATATTCAACAAGTATTTCTCTCTCCACTTGTAGTAGAGAGTTCAACACAACTCCTTCTTAGAAAACAAGAATACTTCCACAGTTCGTCTGTATCAACAAAAATGCTTTTTGTCAGGATAATTCCACAACAGCTCACAATATGCTTGCATAAGCAATAATAATTTGTCAGGACGATTCCACAACAGTTCACAATATTATTTAGCAGTCTTGCCACCTCTTCATCACAGTCTGTAACCACAACACAGTACTTCAATGACTTCTTCCTGGTCCACTCACCTGCCAGGACTACTACTACAAAGTCCCTTGCCCTAGTAAACTCGCCTGTCAGGACTCCTTGAAAACTACTAACACTACTACAACTACTTCTGTGGTAAAGTTTAGTTCAAACAACTTAGCAAAGTCTTTGACTTTCAACAACATCAGTTTTGACTACTTCTTCTGGGAAGACATGAAACACATTGCTGTTTGTTCCACACTCGTGATTGCCACACGCAACATACTTTATGCTCATCTCCTCCTAAATACTCTCTATCAGAAGGGCTGCTCTCCTGCCACTCTTGTTTTCCCACTCCTACATCAGCCAAGTGCTGATAATGGCATCTTATTACACTTGTTTTTCTTTGGCTTACACAATGCTTTTTTAGTTCTTTTACAACTCTTGCCTCTTTCTCTTTTTGGCAACATGGGTTATACTCAGCTTGTTTCTGAATTGCCTTCTCTTGGTTTTGGAAATGCTGGTTCTTATTCACTTCTCTTAATATTGCCCTCTTTTGTCTTTGGCTATTGCTTTGATTGTTATAAGTATACTTATACCCTTCTTATCCATTCCCAAAGTGCTTAGTCTGCCACTTTAGCTTCTTTGTATCAACTCAGTATTCAAAGTCCAACTCAGTATACAAAGTCATAGTGTCAGTCTGCTACTTTAACTTCTGAACATCAGTTCAGTATTTAAAATTATCACTAATGGTCAGCGGGCAATTATGGAGCATTCCAGGGTCACACAGTATCAGTGAACTCACCAGTTGCTGCAAACGTGTCCAATCGCTCCACTGCCACAGGGACCTCTTCTTCCTCCGCTTCCTTCTACATGGCAGCCCGCTCCTTTACACTCTCTGCAGCCCTCACTGGTCGGGAGAGGAGCGTATCCAGCGCCACGAACACTCTGGTGCTCGCCTGCCACCAGAGCCCAACTTCTACTGGGGAAAGCCTTCCAAAACAACCTCTCAGAACCAGAATCCACTCTGCAATTAGGGGTGGCTCTGGCATCTCTGCTGTCCTTCAACTACTGCTGCCACTGCAACCTAGAGCCACGACAATCACTCCACCTCCTGCTACGTCTCCTAATGGCCTGCATGTGAGGGGAGTTTTTATACTTCCTAGTCTCCCTCAGGTGTCGGTCATTAACACTATTATACTGCAGTCCAGTGCCTCTGCATCCCTCTTCTTATTCCCAGTACTTTGGGGATTGTGGGACTTGAAGTCCTCAATCTACAAATTACCCATTCCTTTCACATTTTCAATTTTACAGTAAAACATTAAGATGGTAGGTTTTTTGGGGAAGTTATTAATGGGGATTTCCCATTCCACCTGACCTGCTCCCCCCCATGTGAACCTCCAGCAGAACACCACCCCAGGGTCAGGGTCAGGATGTGTCTGCCTTTCCCTGGCTACATGTGAAGGGTCCCAGGCCAGGATTTCTGGGGCAATAGTCTCTGATTCATCACACTGTGAGGTGCCAAAAATGGATGCAAGGAAATATTTTTGGATCTTCCTCATGATGAGAATAACTTTGCCGCAAAAGAGAGATGAGGTCCTTTAGCAGTAGAACTGACCACTTCACTGTCAGGTCTTTGTCTAACATTTCCACTTTGGCTAAATCTTTGTCTTAGTCCTAACACTTCTTGCAGCCTTTCAAGCCCTACAAGACTATGCAACCTTCTCGGTCGAAGACTAATCTTGTGGCTAAAAGAAGAGATGATTTTGCTCAAAAGTGAGCCTGCAGTGGTGCCTCTGTCACTTCTTCTAAGGCCTCTGTCTAGTATGTTTCGGGTAAAGGTACCCATACCCTATCTTACTTTAAAAATGCTTTCCTCAACTGCAGCTACATTATAAACCAGGTTTCCATTATGTGCTGAATGTGGGTCATAAAGTTTTGGTCTTGTAGATCATAAAGAGATGTTACTTAATGAGGCTTTCACAAGTTCCAACTTCGTCACCTCCTTGTCATCAGAGAGTGATCCTAAACTCCTCCTAGAGATTGAAAACCTCTTACCACTAAATGCAATTAAGGCATTTCTGGGACACTGGCAGCGGTCAGGGATTTTATTCCCGATACGTAACATATAGCAAAAAGAAATCAGGATCATAAAATCCATTATGGCCTGACATTTTGGAGTCTTTAGAAGAAACGGACTTGTGTTTCTTGATGTTCCATATGCTTATTTATACATCACCACCAGGAAAGAACATCAAAGGTTCCTGACAGTCACCAGGGAGGTCAGCACTTTCAGTAGAGTCGTCTTTCATTTGGTGTAATGGTGTTTTAGGAGTGTTCGCAAAGTCCTAGATTTAGAGTTGGCACAACGCAGGCTTCAGGAGATGCATATGTTCCTTTACCGGGACAATTGGCTGGTCAGAACCCCATCCAGGACTTGTTTTCTGGAGAATGTTTAACATGTGTACAGCACGCAGTTAAACCTATGCTTTTCAAAAAACCCAAAGGAATTCAACCTTTCTCTATTGCAGAGCACTCAATTCCTTAGGTCATTTCTCAACACATAACTAGGGATGGCTTTTCCTCCCCTGGAGAGGATTGTTGTTGTCAAAGAGACAATCAAACCTTTCCAGGGAAATAAAAACATGATACAGATCATCTGAATTGTTTGTGCTTCGTGGCCTCTCACGTTGATGTGGTGTCCTTTGAGGGGCTCTGAGTGCTGTCTAGATGATGGGACCAACATAGACATTACCAGCACAAGCTGTTAGTTAGGCAGAATTATATGCAGTACCCTTTGGGAACACCACACACAATTAAGACTACAAGTGACAGTACAAATTTACCTTTGGTACAAGCCTGTACTACACAGTTAAAGTGGTAGCAGTAGCGGAGCAGCCAGACTTATCTCAAGAGTAAGTGAGCAGTATCAAATAGTTACACAAAGGACAGCAATTACTATGATTCAGGCAAACACTGACTCAAGGTTTTCAAGTAAAAGTATATACATTTATTTCACTTTTCAGTTGCATAACATTACACCATTCTAAGCAGTTTAAAAATCACACTCTCAATACACCACACCACTGCCCTTAAATCCCAGACAAGTTAAGCTCACAAAATGAAGTGGGAGCAAAATGGCACTCCAGCAATTTAAAGGCGAGGGAAAGACAAAGTTAATAGAAATTGAACCACACCAACAGGTAAGTTCTCAGGGCAATAGAACAAGAGGAACTACAGTGATAGAATCAGGTAGAAAAGGCTTAGGGCCAAATTCAGTAGGACAAAAGCCTTTTGCTCAAGATCACACGGTTCAGGGTAGTTTGTGGTAAAGTTTGTGCCACTGATTTCGGACGAGGTTGGGTGGTAGAAAAGTTAGTTTAAAATGAAGAGAAGGACAAGCCCTCGGATTGGAGAAAGAATTCACACACTTTCCCCGCGGCTGAACGAAACGAGCAACCGGGCTTGCATATTACCTTAAAACGGAGAGGAAGCTGTAGCTGAGGCGGACGTTCCTGGTAGTTCCTGAAGGCTCACGGTTCCTGAAGCGCTGTCAGACTGACATGAAGTAGGAAGACTGGAGGATCCTGCACTACCCAGGGAAGAAACCAGCAGCAGAGCAAAGCAACAAATAAAAGGTGCGCTCCTTAAAACCCAAGCAGGGTCCGACCTCCCTGGCTATCCGGCCCACTGTAGCTCTGTACAGCGTATTCGACCAGAGGAGGGGTCCTGGCTTGTAGTTTGGTCCCACCAGCTCAAGGGAAAAAGTTTCCTGGAGGATCTTCTCTGTTGGTGGATTCTGACGATTCGGACCTGCAGCAGGGCTTCACCGAGAGGCTCAGTCGTTGAAGGGGTCCTCTTCTGTCAGCTCCTCGTTGGTTCTTGCGTTCCAGTGGGAACTCTGCCTTTCCAGTCCCAGAGACCTGCTTTTTATGCAGTTTTCCCCCATTCATACAGCCTGGCTGTCAATCACACAGCAGGGTGGCTGTCCTGGCAAGGACAGTCCCCTTAGCCAATCAGACAAGAGTGTGACTTGGGTTACCAAGGCAACCCATGGCAGGGCTCCAAAGACCCCTCCCTCACATCCTGCCTACCCAGACTTTCAGGCGCCTTAAGGAGGACTTTTGTGCAGAAGCCCAGGAAAAGACAGCAAACAAAGGAATCAACCCCGGTTTGGTGCACAGAGAAGAACACGAGAAAGACTTTAACAAAAAGAAATGGCGACTAAACACAACCAGAGCCAAAATAAAATGTATTTGGTCAAGCGGATTTATGTTTGAGGCTAATATAATAGCCTAAAACAATACCATGGTTATATAAGATAACCGCTGTAGAAGAGTTAGGGTAGTTACCACTACCACCAGCCAAGTCTTAATGTAAAGGGAGCGAAACAGTGCTCCAAGATACACAGACAAAAAGCGATAGGAATTAACCCTTTCCAATACTCCATGTAAGATGGGGCATACCGGGTCTGTAGTTTAAAGAGACTACATAAAGTTAATGGCAACTTTACATGTTTCTGGGAGACAGTATTCAGTCCCAGAAAAATGGAGTCAGATGGAAGTCTAAAAGACAACCCTGTGTTACTGCACTGAAGGTGCTGTGTAACACACACAAAAATGGTGCTTATGGAGTAGGTGAGGCTCCAGAGCACAAGATCACACAAATGGTAAAAACACATACAGCAAAACACATGTAAGAATGGGAAAAAGGCTCACACTCTTGTCAGGTGAAAACAATAAATCCTAGAAATCCAGCAAAGCTGCTGAGGGACTCATTAGGTAAGGGGAATTAGCCATTTATGAGAATTCGCCCTAACACTCGCCCCTTCCCCCCAGACTAAGGGACAGGAGGATTGAATCCACTCCTGGATGAATCTCTACCTCTAGTTGGTTAAAAACATCCTAGAGAGACCATCAGCATTTTGGTGGTGACATCCTGCTCTGTGCTCAATGGTGAAATCAAACCCTTGCAGGCAAATTGACCATCTCAGAAGTTTTGGGTTCTCCCCTTTCATTTGCATTAACCATCTCAAGGGTTGGTGGTCTGTCTGAATCACAAAGGTAGATCCATACAAGTATGGTCTAAACCTCTTCAGAGACCACATAATGGCAAAACATTCACGCTCTATGGTTGCCCACCTTGTTTCTGGTTCCTTCAGTTTCCTACTGATGAAGCAAATGGGGTGCTACATACCTTTCTCATCCAGTTGACTAGGGACTGCACCTATACCTATATTAGAGGCATCTGTCTGCACAATGAAGGGTTGGTGATAATCAGGAGCTGTTAGGACTGGAGCTTGACAAAGGGCCTTCTTCAGGTTTTCACTCCTCATTCCATCTAACCTTTTTTGGGCATTTTTGAGAGGAGATCACATTCAAGGGAGAAGCTATGGACCCATAGTTCTCTATGAACTTCCGGTAGTACCCAGTGAGTCCTTTCAATGCTCTCTCTTGGGTTTGAGTAGTAGGGGGGGCCAGTTTTGCACAGCTTGTACTTTTCTGGGCGATGGCCTTATCTCACCTCCTCCTACCTCATGACCAAGGTAGACCACTTTACTCTGGCCAATTTGACAGTTGCTTGCCTTTATGGTCAGATGGGCCTGCTCAAGATCCTGCAAAACATATCCCAGGTGATCAATATGTTCTTTCCTTGCAGGGCCGAACACTGCAATGTAATCCAAGTATGCCATGCAGAAGTCCTCCATCCTATTCGGAACTTGATTAACCATCCTTTGAAATGTAGCAGGCACATTCTTTAGTTCCAAAGACATAACCTTAAACTGGTAGAGGCCTGCTGGGGTAGAAAATGCAGTTTTCTTCTTGGCATGGTCTGTCAGTGTTATTTGCCAATAGCCTGAGGTTAGATCAAATGTATTGAGGTACTTGGCTGAACCAAGTCTATCCACCAGTTTATCTGTCCTTGGCAAAGGATGGGTATCAGTCTTAATGACTGCATTTAGAGCTCTATCGTCAACACAGAATCTCAACTCCTTGGATCCTCACTTTGGTACTAAAACAACTGGACTAGACTATGGACTTGGAGATGGCTCTATTACCCCGGGATCAAGCATCTTGGTGACCTCTCCTTTGATGTGGGATCTCACATGTTGTGACATTCTGTAAACTCTGCTTTTCACAGGTAAACAGTCACCAGTGCTTATATCATGTTGGCCCCAAGGGGTCAAGCCTGGTGTTAGTGAAAACAGGAAGGCAAACTGATTCAACAGAACTGTGCACTCCTCCTGTTGTTCAGAAGTCAGTTGAGAAGAGAGATTAACTCCTTTTTTTTGTTCATCTAAAGGTTGGCCTCTGAGGAGGTCAGGTAGAGGTTCACTCTCCTCTTCCTCTTGGTGTGAAAGATGCTGGGAGCCTCCTTAGGGTTGCCTAAGTCCACCAAATAGTTCACCTCTCCAAGTTTACCAAAATCCTTGAAAGGTCCTATCCATTTGTCCTGCAAGGCCCTCTGCCTTGTTGGCACCATAACTAATACAGGCTGGTCTTGAGTAAACTCAACCATGCTGGCCTTCTGGTCATGCCAATGTTTGACCAGAGCCTGACCTGCTTTCAAGTTATCACTTGCTTCTGCCATCATGTGTGACATTCTCCTCTGGAGACCTATCACATAGTCAGTCACTCTGACTGGCTTGGGGGAAGGAGCACTCTCCAATCCCTCCTTGATCAGGGCCAATGGACCTCTGACTGGATGGCCATAGAGAAGTTCAAAGGGACTGTAACCAACTCCCTCCTGAGGGACTTCTCTATATGCAAAGAAAAGGCATGGAAGTCGAAGGTCCCACTTTTTCTTAAGGGGTTCCTCTAAAGCACCGATCATGCTCTTCATAGTACGATTAAACCTCTCTACCAGTCCATTTGTCTGTGGATGGTAGGCTGTCGAGAACTAGTGAAACCACAGTTTTTCCACTTGGCTTGCATGTAGTGGGACATAAAGTTGGATCCCCTGTTGGATATCACTTCCTTAGGAAACCCTACTCTGGTAAAAATACCAAGTAGAGCCTTAGCCACAGCCTGAGCCATAACAGTTCTCATAGGTATGGCTTCTGGGTATCTTGTAGCATGGTCTACTACAACCAGGATAACCTGTTCTCTGAAGATGCGGGAGGGTCAAGGGGACCGACAATATCAATGCCCACCCTCTCAAAAGGAACTCCCACCACTGGGAGAGGCACCAGGGGTGCCACATTCTTGGCTCCACTCTTGCCAGAGGTTTGGCAAGTGTTACAGCTCCTACAAAATTTGTCAACTTCTGCACCCATCTTAGGCCAGTAGATGTAAAGAGAGAGCCTTTCCTTGGTCTTCTGGAAACTCAAGTGACCAGCCAAAGGTATCTCATGGGCCAACTGTAGGAAATAGAGTCTGTTAGGAAGGGGCACTACACTTATTTTGCAGTACTCAGGGATAGACTCAGTCGGTTCACTGTATAAGAGGCCATCTTCCTAGCTTAACCTGTGCTTTCCGACTTCTTGCCCATCAAGTTGGTTATCAGCCGGATGTCAAAGACCTTCAAGATTAGGACACTCTCTCTGTCCTTTGCTTAAGTCTGTCCTGTTGGGTCCACCTTCTGCCAGTAAAGACTGCATCTCAGGATGTTCAACAGGGCCAAGACCTCAAACTAAGACAGTGTCTTCTTCCAGATCTGATTCTTCATATACTGGCTCAACCACACAAGGTTGCACCTCACACTCTGCCTCAGCAGGTGGAGTAGTCACAGGTGTGACTTTGGACAATCTTGGGGATGTCCTTGTTGGTAGCACAGGGGTGCTGCCTGACTTTTTCCTGGAGGTCTTCGGTTTCCCCTTTGCCTCTGTTTTCTTAGAAATGGCAGTGAGCAACTCCTGTGGAGTGGGAGTGATAGTTTCCTCTATCAGCTCCTCTGGAGTGCCTCTCAAGGTTCTCTCCCTTGCAGACCTAGTGAGCTCCTGTTTCCTTTTACTGGGAGGCCTGGGGGTGCTTGACACAACTCCAAGAGTTTTCAGGTAATTACCCAACAGGACTCTCCCAGGCACTTCACTTTGCACACTAACAGGTATTTATACAGTTATATCATTACACTGGATGAGAGCTGGTAACTGGAGAAGCATTTGCACAGGGCCTCCAGCTAACTTGGTGAGGTGTTTGGGTGCCTTAGCAACATCCTCCACCTTGAAAAATGATTCATCCCCCACAGTTATGCTGGCTCCAGTGTCTCTGTTGGCAGGGGTTTCCTGACCATTCACAAGAACACTATCTTTATGATACTCTTTAGTATTATCTGGGAAGGAATTATAGACAGCTAAGTTATGTTGTTCCCACAAACCCAGGGACACTAAAGAAACACTAGCTGAGACTCTCGTGGGTTCATCAGCCAGTAGGTGAAAGTTTCTACTTGCCATAGGTACTTCTTCCTCTGGGGAGAAGGCTAAGGAGACAGTGTGGACCCCTGAAGGTTTACCCTTACATCTGGGATTCCCGTTCACACGGTCAGTTGACCCACGAACAAAATATTTTCCAAATGTCTTGATGAATGGGGGTTTGTTCTGACCTCGATCTGGTTTAGGTCCAGATGGTGCACTAGCCTGATTTGGGTTCCCTTGTGGTTTACCCTTATGTTGTTGTTTGTGGCCCTCTTTTGGATTGGAGTTATTAGAATTCTCTTTGTTGTCTTTCTTTGGCTGTTTCCCCTCATCCCTTTTCTGAGTAGCCCCAGAATCCTTGTGAGTAGCCCTGTTGGCAACCCACAAGTCAGCAGCCATAGCTAGCTTCTTTGGATCTATCTCCTTAGAATCAGCCAAGTGCTGTCTGAGCTCTGGAGAGCAGGCATCATAAATAGACTCCAACATAACTAGATTTCTCAGTCCTTCATAAGTGTTCACTCTGTAACCCTTAATCCAACCATCTAAGTTTTTCAAACACTCAAATACCCAGGTAGCCCAAGGGGTACCATCCTGCTTTTTGAGGGTCCTAAACCTCTTGAGGTACTGGGAACGGGTCTTCCCAAATCTAGCTATTAAAGCTAGCTTCACACACTCCTAATCCATCCTATCCACCTCCCCCAACTCCATTACAAAATCAGATGCAACAGGGGGTAGCCTAAAGAAGAGCCAGGGAATCAATTGATTCCCTGAGAGACCTTGAATCCCATGTTTATATTCAAACATTGACAACCAATCCAAAATATCAAGCTTAACCTAATACATACCCACAATTTCTTTAGGCATACGGGTTCTCTTAGGACTGCAAGACCTAGAAGACTCTGGGAGAGACACATTTTCAAGAGACAATCTTTTCATTTCTAGTTCATGATTTAAATCAATTTCTCTGAGCTTAAGTTCTTGGTGTTTTTGTTCAGTTTGAGCATTTAAACTTTTGAATTCCAGTTCAACCCTCATTTTCTCTAGAGCAATGAATTGAGGACTGAGTGTAGGACCTGTGGGGGTCCCAGTGGACAAGGGTTGAGGTTGCTGAGCAGGCAAGGGGTCAGAGAGGCTTACATTCATAGATACAACTACCTCTTCCAACTCATCATTGACAGACATATTACATGTTGAATACTTTCCACATTTGCTAGAGAGACAAGCATTTCAGACCCACTCCCTAGAATTGGATTATTTTAACAACTTTTCAATCAATTCAGTCTTTTTGCCTTTGGCAGAGAGTTTTCCTTTCTTTACACATGTTTCTTAAACAATCAGCAGTGTAACTCAGAAGGGTCTCCTGACTGTGGCTTTCCATATTAGACATGATTAATATTGCTTTTGGTGATGTTAGCCTTGTGGTGAGTTGATCCAAGGTAATAGCAGCACTCTAAGTGTAATTACTATACTTTGATCCTGACCGCTGTACACCAGTGTTGGGCAGAATTATATGCAGTACCCTTTGGTAACAGCACACACAATTAAGACTACAGGTGACAGTACAAATTCACCCTTGGTGCAAGCCTGTACTAGACAGTTAAAGTGGTAGCAGTAGCGGAGCAGCCAGACTTATCTCAAGAGTAAGTGAGTAGTATCAAATAGTTACACAAAGGACAGCAATGACTACGATTCAGGCAAACACTGACTCAAGGTTTTCAACTAAAAGAATATGCATTTATTTCACTTTTCAGTTGTATAACATTACATCATTATAAGCAGTTTAAAAATCACACTCTCTATACACCACACCACTTCCCTTAAATCCCAGACAAGTTAAGCTCACAAAATGAAGTGGGAGCAAAATAGCACTCCAGCAATTGAAAAGGGATGGAAAGACAAAGTCAATAGAAATTGAACCACACCAACAGGTAAGTACTCAGGGCAATAGAACAAGAGGAACTACAGTGATATAATCAGGTAGAAAAGGCTTAGGGCCAAAGTCAATAGGACAAAAGTCTTTTGCTCACGATCACATGGTTCAGGGTAGTTTGCGGTAAAGTTCGTGCCACGGATTTCGGACGAGGTTGGGTGGTAGAAAAGTTAGTTTAAAAAGAAGAGAAGGACAAGCCCTCGGATTGGAGAAAGATTTCTCTTTCCCTCTGTACAGCGAATTCGACCGGAGGAGGGGTCCTGGCTTGCAGTTTGGTCCCACCAGCTCAAGGGAAAAAGTTTCTTGGATGATATTCTCTGTTGACGGATTCTGACGATTTGGACCTACAGCAGGGCTTCACCGGGCGGCTCAGTCGTTAAAGGGGTCCTCTTCTGTCAGCTCCTCGTTGGTTCTTGCGTTCCAGGTGCAACTCTGCCTTTCCAGTCCCAGAGACCTGCTTTTTATGCAGTTTCCCCCATTCATACAGCCTGGCTCTCAATCACACAGCAGGGTGGCTGTCCTGGCAAGGACAGTCCCCTTAGCCAATCAGACAAGAGTGCGACTCGGGTTACCAAGGGAACCCATGGCAGGGGTCTGCAGGCATCTTAAGGAGGGCTTCTGTGCAGAAGCCCACGAAAAGACAGCGAACAAAGGAATCAACCCCAGTTTGGTTCACAGGGAAGAACATGAGAAAGACTTTAACAAAAAGAAATGGCGACTAAACCCAACCAGAGCCAAAATAAAGTGTATTTGGTCAAGCGGGTTTATGTTTGAGGCTAATATAATAGCCTAAAACAATTTCATGGTTATGTAAGATAACCACGGTAGAAATGTTAGGATAGTTACCACTGCCACCAACCAAGTCTTAATGTAAAGGGAGCAAAACAGTGCTCCAAGAGACACAGACAAAAAGGGATAGGAATGAACCCTTTCCAATACTCCATGTAAGATGGGGTGTACTGGTTTTGTAATTTAAAGAGACTACATAAAGTTAATGGCAACTTTACATGTTTCTGGGAGACAGTAGTCAGTCCCAGAAAAATACGGTCAGATGGAAGTCTAAAAGACAACCCTGTGTTACTGCACTGAAGGTGCTGTGTAACACACACAAAAATGGTGCTCATGGAGTAGGTTAGGCTCCAGAGCCCAAGATCAAACAAATGGTAAAAACACACACAGCAAAACACATGTAAGAGTGGGAAAAAGGCTCACACTCTTACCAGGTGAACAAAATAAATCCTAGAAATCCAGCAAAACTGCTGAGGGACTCATTAGGTAAGGGAAATTAGCCATTTATGAGAATTCTCCCCAACACTGTTCCCCAATGTTATTAAATGCTCTTCTTTGGTGTACTCGGAAACAACATCTACTGCTGGGAGTCAAATTAAAGAGTCATTGCTCTATGATTTCACTGACAGTGGCTGCTTCAGAGTTCCGATGGATATCCCATCGAGGCACTCAGCTGATGCTTGGTGGATGATCAGCACAAGAGAGAAGAAAGCACATAAATGTGTTCGAACTGATGGCTATCTTTTTGATATAAAGACTTTATATCCTGTTCTGGAGTGTAGGAAAGTAGATAATTTTCACGCAAATAACAACACTGCAATGTCAAGCAAGGGGATACTCACTCCCGCTCACTGCACCTTATGGTAAACCTCCAGTGGTTCTGGGCAACTGTGAGCAAAGTTCTTCCTGTGGCTGTAGATGTTCAGGGAGAGATCAGTACGGAAGTAAATGAACAAAGTCATCTTGTTACTCTTCCCATCCAGAACAATTTTCTCCAGTGATGTCTCCTTCATAAGACAAACCTCAAAGTGCCAGTCTTGCGAGACTTAGTTGAGGAAATAGATTCCTTGAGTGATGCCTTTCAGCTGGATTGGTCCGGCCAGGTCTTCTGTATCTTTCGTCTGACACCTTTGTTTCTTAAAAAGTACTTCTTCAATGATTCTGATTGCTCCCATCTGCTATTGTTATTGAACAGAGTTTTCCTGGATGATCCCAAGAGAAAGCTGATCTTCCATTGCTCCCTACCTTTGCTGAGGAACTAGTTTCCACTGACAAGGGGATTCTGGGGCCAAGCACCCAAATTATGTGTTTAGTCAGGAAGGATTAAATCAGGAAACAGTGCAAAGCATATTTTCAAAAATCAGCTGAGAATAAAGTTCAGTGTGCACCCTGGAGACAATACAAGAGTTAAACTAGTGTGTGTTTCTCCCCATGTCAAGCATTAATGCGGACGCAGTCCACGTGTGCGTACAACTGTTTTTTTTTAAACTCACCGCCCATGCCCTTTTCCTTACAGTATAGTATGCAATCAGTATCTTGTCAGCCTGTTATGATCCGTGGAAGACTTCGCCTGCGGATGCTTTGTCTTCACGACCTGTCCCTGCTGCTTGCTTAAAGCCAAGCTTGTCTTATTGTACTCAGGTTCTTGTCTGCTGTCTCTAGTGTGGCTGCTGCTGGACTGTCCAGCCTTGGTAAGCCGGAGTCTGTATGAACCCTGAGCATTCGGGTAGTGGGATGACTCTGGGTAAGCCCAGTTGCTGTTTGCACCTTGCCTCTTCATACATCCCCGCTGGTGTTCCACTGCATAGCTGCTTGCCACAGCCACACGTGCTCACGTGCTCACACATCATACAGTCAAGGAAAGTGCCTAGTGCAGATCGAAATGGGAGAGGAGTGTAAGATCGAGTTTTAGAATATGGGCAGCCATTTTAAGTACACTGTCATTTCTTTTGTCTCTGAAATGCTTCTGCTGCCTTTCAACACTTTTATCACCAACGTAGTTCACAATTTGTGTAACGGTTATGTGGCTGTGTATATGGATGACATACGCATTTACTCTTGCAACAAAAGGGGCACATCAACACTGTACTGGAGGTGCTAAACTGCCTTAAATACTGTTTAAATGCCAAATTGGAGAAATCACTGTTACACATGAAGGAGGTGAAATTATTGGGTTATATTTTCACCTTCATAAGGGTGAAAATTGACCAGAACAAGGTGCAAGCCATCATCGAGTGGGCCACGCCTACCAACCCATCTTTGAAGAAGTTCTTTGATATTCAAGTCTGCTTGCAGCTTGCTTAGGATTTTCTTTTCATAGGGTCAAGCGTCGTGCAGCAATGAGTCGTGGTCTTCGAGGGCCTCCATAGTGTCCCTTGTGACATTGACACTGGTATATGAAGCACGCACGCTGACCGTTAGCTCAGTTCCCCTTTTCCCCTTTGCTGCGTGCTTCGGAGCTACTCATCTCGGGGTAATTTCAGTTGTGAAGATACTTCAATCAAGTATTCGATAAAGTTTTTGACATGTCCTCAACACCAAAAACAGGTTTCAAGCCATGTGCAGACTGTGGGTCGAAGATGTCCATCACGGACCTGCACCGCATCTGTCTGTGGTGTTTGGGGACAGGCCACAAGGTGGACGACTGAAGCTCATGTCAATCCATGAGTTTCAAGGCCTTGCAGGAAAGGAAGGAAAAATTTAATGCAAGTAAGTCCTCTCCCAAAATCCCGATCTGTTACCCCTTCCAAGAGAAAGTGACCCCTGAATCGAGGGATATTTCCCGCCGAGACAAAGCATCCGAAACATTGGAGACGCTCGATGTCCGGTTCACACCACTCGTCGTCCTCTTCTTACAAGAAGAGTAAGAAGCAACAGCATCACGGGTGCTCGTCATCATCATCTTCCTCTCCCAAAAAGGTTTTGTTCCCTAAGAAAACCTTGACTCCAGTGGAATGGGAAAACTTCTGTTTAAAAATGATCAATGTGTTTCAGATGCAAGCTCCTCAGAGTACACCTCAAGGAGCCAGGAAACCATAGCCACCCCTCTGCGTCTGACAAGACCAGTAAGGAGTCTAGTGCGTTTCCTTTCTGTGCACCTAACAGCCCAGAAAGAGAGGCTCCTTGACGAAAGTTGAAGGAGTCATAATCGACTGAACAAGAAACAGCCTGTTACTTCCTCCTGAAAGCTTTCTACTGCAGTATCGAAGCTATCAAAACTATTGAGTATGTCTCCTGAACTTTCGAAACATGTACTTTGTTTTAAAAAGTCAAAAGAACATTAAACCGTCGGCCCATTCACCGACCGCTTCGAATAAGTCGTTGAAGTCCTCGATGCCTTCAACGCCATCAGAGCTTTCAGGGCTCTCGAAGACCTTTAAACCTATCGTTGATCAAACAAAGTCATTTAAACTCATACCTCAAACTGAATGCTTCAAGCAAATGGGATCCCTCTTCGAGGAAGATGAAGAGGAGGAAAAGCACCACTTTGGATATGAATATGGCACATCACATGTTCCAGATGAACTTATGTCTCCTGTGTCAAAAATGCAGAATCTGGTGGAGATCCTTAAGGGAACCAATAGCTGGGAAACATCACAGGGACTGAATTTGGTAACCCAGAAGTGGCTGGTTATGCTGATCATTCATACAGATCAGTGATTTGCAAAGTGGCTGAATATCTGGGATGGTCTAGGCCACCAGCTACGATTGAGACTGAAGACCTTACAGATATCATAGGCAGTGGTCCAGTCAAGGAAGCTGTACTGCCTTTCCGTGATGCCTTAAGGATAAGAGTTATGGAAAATTGGCTAAAGCCAGATTCCGTTCGCCCTGTGAATAAAATATTGACAAAAAAATGCAGAACAGCTTCTGTGGACCCTCCTTTTCTGAACAGGCACCCAACACCAGAGAGCCTGGTTGTGCAAGCGGCAACTGTCTCACCTAAGTCTGCAGCTTATCCTTCCACTCCTGTCGACAAAGAGGATAGAAAGGTTGACTCTCTAGGAAAGAAAGTATTTAGTGCAGGAAGCATGGCTCTGAAATCGGCCAATGCAACACGTGCCTTGGCAAAATACACTCACACTTTTTGGGGTGTAGCTGCACTAGCTGCCGAGCATATACCGGAGGGTGAGGAAAAGAATAGGCTTTTAAGCCTAGTCCAAGATGCCAAAGATGCCATGAGACAATCGTTACAGTCCAGCCTGGATACAGTGGATTCCGTAAGCAGATCCATGGCTGCCAGCTCTATTTTAAGAAGGATGTCATGGCTAAGAAAATCGGATGTTCAAGCCTGACGATTAGACATGCCCTTTCATGGTACTTTTCTATTTGGTGATAAGGCTGACAGCCGTTTGGATGAGTTGCAAGCTTCTAGGGCTGCAGATAAATCATTAGGGGCGGCAATCAGACAGCCTCAACCTTCAGGTCAAGGATGGAGAGGACACCTGTTTCATTTCTACTCTTCAATATCTAGAGGAAGAGGACAGTTCTCGCAGAGGGGTCAGAGAAGAGCGCCTCATGGAGACATAGGAAGAGGAGGTAGAACTCCCTGCAAAACACCTGCAGTTACCCTCTGTTGCAAGTACAGCAGCAAAATGAATCCCTCACCCACAAGCCTGTAGTAGGAGGAAGACTGTAATTTCATCTCCGGAGTTGGCAGAGCATAGCTTTGGATGCATTGGTGCTTCAAACAATAGCAGACTGTTACTGTCTCCCATTCCTGAAGAGACATCCCGATTGCCCCCCGAAAACCAGATCAGCTTTGGTTCCAGATCTGCTCCTTCAACCGGAGATTCTCACCATGTTGGAGAAAGGTGCAATAGAATTGGTACCGGCAGCGGCGAGAAACCAGAGTTGGTATTCTCCCTACTTTTTAATACCCAAGAAGAACGGAGGAGTGCGACCCATCTTGGATTTAAAATGCTTTAACATGTTCCTCAGGCAGGACAAGTTCAAGATGGTAACTCTTTCGCAGATCCTTCAGGCCCTTCGACTCTAGGATTGGTTGGTGTCATTGGACCTTCAGGATGCTTACTTTCATGTGCTCATCCATCAGAAGCACAGAAAGTACCTGAGGTTCGCAGTTGGTGGTTCTCACTATCAGTTTTGGGTTCTGCCATTCGAGCACACCTTAGCCCTGAGGGTCTTCACCAAGCTTATGGCAGCGGTGGCAGCAAGTGTAAGGAGTGTGGGGATTCACATCTACCCCTACCTGTACCACCGGTTAAATAGGGCTTGTTATCCGGAACAGTTACAGAATCATCTCAGTCGCACCTGCCACTTTCTCCACAAGCTGCGCTTCTCCCTGAACTTCAAGAAGTCTACTTGACACCTTCACAGAAGCTTCAATTTATTGGAGCAGTCCTGGATTTAGCCTCAGGAAAAGCTTTGCCACCCGAGTTAAGGGCTCAACATCTCTTGCAGATGGTCCAAAAATGTCAGAGTGCCCATCATCTCCCGGCCTACGGCTTCCTAAGGTTGCTCAACCTCGGGGCATCCTGCATTTATCTGATGCCAGAAGCCTGTCTGAGAATGAGATCCCTTCAGTGGGCTCTCAGATCCAAATGGTATCAATTCTCCTTAGATGACAGACCTTCTTCAGGTCCCGACTAAGGTCACCCAGGATCTTCTATGGTGTGCCAGCCGAGAGAATGTGATGAGAGAAGAACCCTTTTGGCAACCATGCCCGAAGATGACAGTCGTGACAGATGCCTCCCTCACAGGATGGGGCGCACACATGAGAGACCTTTCAATGAGTGGACACTGGTCTCAGTCAGAGTCCAGACTCCATATGAACCTGTTGTAGCCAAGGGCTATCTCTGATGGCCTTCCTGCCCTCAATACAGGGGAGAAGTGTCATGTTAATGACGGACAACACAGTGGCCATGTACTGGCTCAACAAGAGAGGGAACGTAGGGTCACTGCCCCTGTGCTGAGAGGTAATGCATCTCTAGTTCTGGGCACTGAGAGAAGGAACAACTCTTCTGGCAGTTCATCTGGCCAGAGAAAAGCACACGGCAGCAGACGCTGTGAGCAGGCAGAGCACGATATCACACGAGTGGGAACTACCTCAAGAAGTCCTTCTGGAAATCTTCACCCCTTTTGGCAAACCCTTCAAGTGGATCTGTTAATGACCAGTGTCAACCGGAAGTGTGAGCTATTCTGCTCCAGGGAATTTCCCCAAAGAGGAGCTCTAGGGGATGTGTTTGTGGTGGACTGGGAGTTCCCACTTCTGTACACGTTTCCGCCAGTTCCCGTCATTCCTTGTGTCATCAGGAGGTTGAGGAAGTTTGGGAAAACCATGATCCTCATTGCTATGGATTGGGCCAGGAGACCGTGGTACTCAGACCTTCTGGAAATGGCCATCTGCTCTCAAATTCGTCTTCATCAAAGAGAGGACCTACTCTCGCAAGAGGCAGGTCACAATGTTCACCCAGAGATCAGGACTCTCATTCTTCACGCCTGGTGTTTGAAATGGTGAGATATAAAGATTGGGACCTGGGAAGACGTCTAGAAGACCGGCAACTAAATCCCTGTACTGCTGTCATGATGCCTACCCCCGGAGCACCAGGCCAGGCCCAGCACCCCCGGGAGCAGGCATCACGCCCACGGGTAAAAGCCCAGCGGCCCTTTATAAGGGCTCTTTGGACTCTGTCCTGGCGCCGTTGGCGCCAGGCTCATGTTGGACATCAGTCCAGGCGGCATAGGCACCAGGCTCATAAAGGGAAGCGTTTGGTGCACTTACCTGAAGAAGACCATGCTGCACACTCACCTGATGCAGATCATGCTGCATGAAGAACCAAGCCAAATGAGGCTTAGGAGGGACTATTTTTCTGAAGGAACTATTTTGTTACTTGGGTGGGTCTGTGGAAGAATACTCACCTGAAATTCTTCGAGGCTATTTAAACCACACCCGGACAGCCACACGTGCTTCGCGTTGTTCTGCATCCCAGCAGCTGACCGCTCACCGTGTCTGCTCCTGCACCTGGACTCCAGCCACGCCTGCCTCGAACCTGGAACACCTGTAAGGGAAAAGAGAAGAGAAAGGTGAAAACCAAGAACTATTTCAACCTTCTTACCTGCATCCGGAATCTTCACGCCAGCATTCCTGAAGGAAGACTTCCATTTAAAAGCACTGCGTTGCTCGCTGCAGCGCCGCGCTTCACTCAACTGTTCCCGAGACGCCGCCCGGCTCCATCGCGGCTCTCAGTGCCGGTCGCCACATCCCTGCACCGCACCTAAGGGAGAGAAGAAGAGACAAAAGGTGAGCAAGGGAACACAAGAGGAAAGCCGGATTTTCAGCCATATTACTTACCGGCTATTCTTGGTGAACCATTCCACATCTCGGGTCGGTGCCACATCTCTGGCAGGTACCGCACCCCGGCCGCTATGGGGAAAGGACCAGAGACATTACTGGGGAATTATAAAGACTTTTAGAGGGGTCGCCCTGATCACTGACTCACCTGATTTACCACGGCAATTTAACCCATCAACGCATCGCCTTTGTTCTGCACCTGAAATAAAGGATAGAAAAAGACAACATAAAAGGAGGCTCACACTTGAACTTTTGCATCTTCATACTTACGGCGTATCGCTCAGTAAAGTCAAGTGGATTTGCCAACGCCATTCTAAAACCAGTGAAGTAACTGGACGAACGCGCGCCCCTGCACCAGAAGCAGGATGGAGAGTTCATCCTTCCAAACCATAAGGTGAGCTTAAACCGGGGGTTTTGGAGGAAGTCAGAGGAGAACGAAGAGGGAAAGGGGGGAGCAAGCACATTATTCAGCAGACAGTTAATCCCCTTTCTCATCTGCAGAAGGATATTCCTACGGGCCAGACAAGCAAGATTTGGGGGTCCAGATCAATCGGTGGTCCGAATTCTGCGCATCACGCTTGAAGAGGCCACAGCAACCCAGACCAGACCAGCGCCTCCGTGGGAGCCAGGTGAGCGTTACAACTGCTTCTGTTGGAATACCTTTTGCAGCTGGTACAGAGAAAAGAAACTTGATCATTTCACGTGCAAGCTTTCCCATGTTTTATCTTTTCTGCTCTATTTGACACATTGTGGTTTACAAGTGGCCAAAGTGAAGGGCTATCTAGCAGCACTATCAATCCCCAAGAGATCTCCGGATGAGGGATCGTACTTCAAGGTGCCGTTAGTGGTACAATTTCTTAAGGGCCAAACAAATTTGTTCACGCCTGCACCCTTCATCGTGCCATCATGGGATTTAAATCTAGTACTAAGATGTCTTATGGGAGCTCCATTTGAGCCCTTGCATTCATGTCCTTTAAAGATGCTCACCATTAAAATGGCCTTTTCGGTAGCTATCGCTTCTGCCCGCAGTGTAAGTGAGCTACAGACACTCTCTTTCAAACCACCGTTCACAACCTTTTCGAAGGATTGGGTGGTTTTAAGAGTACAGTCATCTTTTCTTCCATAAATTGTGTCAGAGTTTAACTTTGCATAATGCTTTTGTTCCCAACTTTTTACCCACCTCCTCATCCATCAAAGGAGGAGAGACTACATCCTCTATACACCAAGAAGGTATTAAGCTACTACATTACACAAATGGCAAATGTTTGTCAGGATGACCAGCTCTTCATTGGTTATACTGGTCAAAGATTAGGCTTGGCAGCTAGAAGCAACTATGAACAAAGGAGACAGATCCCAGGAGACGGCTGAAACCATAAGTAAGTTACAGCAAGCATGCAAGGAACACTGGGAGAGGCTATGTAACCTGAATTATAAGAAACATACAGAAAGGCAATATGCGGGAGGAGATAAGCCAGGAAGATGCTAGCATAGTTGTATAAAAAGGAAGTGCCCAGACAAACTATTAGAGCAATAAAGGTGAAGAATGGCCAAATACTAGACACCCGAGAGGAAGTGAACACAGGGTTCCTTGAGTTTTACCAGCAACTGTACAGAGACGAGGCAGAGGGAGAATGGTGCCAGATAGTAGATACTCTAGAGGATATAGGTTTGCCGAAACTGGACGCGGAAGAGAGAGAAAACCTAGAGGCCCCACACACTTTGGAGGAATTGGAAGTGGTAGTCAAGCAACTACCTACATGCATGGACCCGGGAGCTGACGGACTCCCTAGCGAGTTTTATAAAATGTATGGGTCGGAAGTACTCTCCCCGTTGCTAGATATGCTAAACGAGGCATGGGAGACAGGGAGGTTACCGGAATCATTCAGGGAGGCAATTATTATCCCGCTCCTCAAGCCCAACAAACCCAGCACAGACTGCGGGTCATAAAGACCGCTATCCATGCTGAATCAGGATAGCAAGATCCTAACAGCGGCACTGGCAAACAGACTAAGACAGGTTATAGGCAAACTCATACACCCAGACCAGACCGGATACTTGCCGCATAGAAGCATATCTGACAAACTTAGACGGCTTCACCGCATCATAGAGCAATCGGAAGGTGATATACAAGATGCAGCAATTGCATCACTGGACGCGGTGAAGGCCATTGACTACTCAGTCAGATGGCCCTGGCTGATGGCATCCCAGAAAGAGTTTGGAATGGGGCCTGGGTACCTAAAATGGGTTAAATTGCTGTACAGCTCCCCGCTAGCCAGGGTTAAGATGGGGGCGACCATCTCGGACAGATGGCAGCTCAGCAGAGGCACCAGACGGGGTTGCCCCTGGTCTCCGATGCTATGTATCCTTGCTCTAGAGCCCCTTGCAATATATCTGAGACAACAATACAAAATGGTGGGGATTTACACGAAGGGGGGCCTCATCTCATATCACTGTATGCCGATGACATACTGCTATACCTGAGTTATCCGGAAGAAAACTTAGAATACATCCTAGAAGTTAAATGTTAAATGTTAAAGGTATTTGTACAGCGCACCGTCACCAACGGAATTGGTCCCCAGGCTCTCTGGCGGATCCGCTAACGATAAGGGGGGATAGGTTAGTAAGGTGAAGGAGTAGGATAGTGAGAGGAGTGGTGTTCTGTTGGCAGCTTCAACTCGGTGGACACCGGGTGCTGAGCTTTGGTGCGGGTGTCAGTCCGCGTGTGCTGTTGCTCCGGCTTATGTGTTGTTGCAGTGTTGTGAAGTGCGTGCGGCTTGTGGTGCGAGAGATGGTTGTGTGAGTTTTTGAGTGAGATAAGTATGCAGAGTTTGAGGTTATATTGGTTAGTGGGTTACCTGACCTTTTGCATGCTAACATTCACAGTATTGTCTAAGTGTGGCACTTGTAGGCCTTCACAATCCTATCTAGATGCGGCACAGGCCAATATTCAGAATTCTATCTTGGTGTGGGCATGCTAACATTCACAGCCTTATCTAGATGCGGTGCAGGCTGGTGTTCACAGTTCTGGGTGTGGCACATGCTAACATTCAAGTTTCATGTAGGTGCGGGCATGCTATCCTTCAGTCAAGATCCTATCTAGATGCGACGCAGGCTAATGTTCACAATTCTATCTAAGTGTGGACATGCTAATATTCACAGTTCCATCTAGATGCGGCGCAGGCTAATGTTCACAATTCTAAGTGTGGACATGCTAATATTCACAATTCTATCTAAGTGTGCACATGCTAATATTTACCAGTTCTATCTAAGAGCGGACATGCTAACATTCACGGTTCTGTCCGGACGCGACGCAGGCTAATGTTCACAATTCTATCTAAGTGTGGACATGCTAATATTTGCAATTCTATCTAGACTCGACGCAGGCTAATGTTCACAATTCTATCTAAGTGTGGACATGCTAATATTCACAATTCTATCTAGATGTGACGCAGGCTAATGTTCACAATTCTATCTAAGTGTGGACATGCTAATATTCACAATTCTATCTAGATGCGACGCAGGCTAATGTTCACAATTCTATCTAAGTGTGGACATGCTAATATTCGCAAATTATGTCCAGACGCGACGCAGGCTAGTGTTCACAATTCCTTCTAAGTGTGGACATGCTAATATTCGCAATTATGTCCAGACGCGTCGCAGGCTAAGGTTCACAATTCTATCTAAGTGTGGACATGCTAATATTCACAATTCTATCTAAGTGTGGACATGCTAATATTCACAATTCTATCTAGATGCGACGCAGGTTAATGTTCACAATTCTATCTAAGTGTGGACATGCTAATATTCACAATTCTATCTAAGTGTGGACATGCTAATATTCACAATTCTATCTAGATGCGACGCAGGTTAATGTTCACAATTCTATCTAAGTGTGGACATGCTAATATTCACAATTCTATCTAAGTGTGGACATGATAATATTTACAATTCTATCTAAGTGTGGACATGGTAATATTCACAATTCTATCTAAGTGTGGACATGCTAATATTTGCAATTCTAAGTGTGGACATGGTAATGTTCACAATTCTATCTAGATGCGACGCAGGCTAATGTTCATAATTCTATCTAAGTGTGGACATGCTAATATTATGGCACTCTATGTTATTTGGAGGCAAGGTAGAGTAGCAGGGGTTTTCTGGAGTAGAGTGATTGCTCTACTCCCCAACCATGCCACACTCACAGTTTTTGTCGGTGTCTGTTAGCTGCTGGCTTCCCTGGCGTCCCCTGCGGACACCTGCAGACACATCTTGGAGCCGCCAATGTCGGAGCCGCCCTTGGTCTTGGGGCCCTTAGCTGCTGGGGCTGCACGGACAGGGGGCTTCCCTGCGGTGTCCTTGATGAGGGTGTGGTGCGCCAATCAGGGCCGGGGGGCACTGAGGGAGGCGGGTAGAGGGAGGTTCAGGAAGCGGGTTGGGAAAGGGTCCATGCGCAGAGTGCGCTTACCATGCTTTAGGCACAGGTGAAAAAAGATTTGGGAGGCCACCAGATAGCAGGGTCAGGGGACACCTACCTGGTTAGCAGTCCAGACGAGGATTCAGGAAGAGGGTGCGGGGAGGGAAAGGGGAGCAAGGGCCCTTCTTTCAGGCTCGGGGTGCCACTGGATGGGCAAAAGAAACGCAATCAAGGCGCTTCCTGGGCACACGCACTCACCGGACTCCAAGGATGGCAAATGGAGCCGGTGGGTGCTGCGAGTCACTAGGCTCGCCAGGCACCACAGATGGACCAATGGGAGCGAGCAGGGGCGGGACGGGAGGCGGGAGGACGAGGATTCACGAAGAGGGTGCGGGGAGGGAAAGGGGAGCAAGGGGCCTGCTTTCAGGCTCGGGGTGCCACTGGATGGGCAAAAGAAACACAATCAAGGCGGTTCCTGGACACACGCACTCACCGGGCTCCAGGGATGGCAAATGGAGCCGGTGGGTGCTGCGAGTCACTAGTCTCGCCGGGCACCACGGATGGACCAATGGGAGCGGGCAGGGGCGGGACGGGAGGCGGGAGGACGAGGATTCAGGAAGAGGGTGTGGGGACTGAAAGGAGAGCAAGGGGCCTGCTTTCAGGCTCGGGGTGCCACTGGATGGGCAAAAGAAACGCAATGAAGGCGCTTCCTAGGCACACGCACTCACCGGGCTCCAGGGATGGCAAATGGAGCCAGTGGGTGCTGCGAGTCA
Source organism: Ambystoma mexicanum (assembly GCF_040938575.1). Lineage (NCBI taxonomy): Eukaryota > Metazoa > Chordata > Amphibia > Caudata > Ambystomatidae > Ambystoma > Ambystoma mexicanum. The sequence continues at coordinate 1,602,326,249 of NC_090932.1, forward strand.
CTAGGCTCGCCAGGCACCACGGATGGACCAATGGGAGCAGGCAGGAGCGGGACGGGAGGCGGGAGGACGAGGATTCAGGAAGAGGGTGCGGGGAGGGAAAGGGGAACAAGGGGCCTGCTTTCAGGCTCAGGGTGCCACTGGATGGGCAAAAGAAACGCAATCAGGGCGCTTCCTGGGCACACGCACTCCCCGGGCTCCAGGGATGGCAAATGGAGCCGGTGGGTGCTCCGAGTCACTAGGCTCGCCAGGCACCACGGATGGACCAATGGGAGCGGGCAGGGGCGGGGCGGGAGGCGGGAGGACAAGGATTCAGGAAGAGGGTGCGGGGAGGGAAAGGGGAGCAAGGGGCCTGCTTTCAGGCTCGGGGTGCCATTGGATGGGCAAAAGAAACGCAATCAAGGCGCTTCCTGGGCACACGCACTCACCGGGCTCCAGGGATGGCAAATGGAGCCGGTGGGTGCTGCGAGTCACTAGGCTCGCCGGGCACCACGGATGGACCAATGGGAGCGGGCAGGGGCGGGACGGGAGGCGGGAGGACGATGATTCTGGCAGAGGGTGGGGGGAGGGAAAGGGGAGCAAGGGGCCTGCTTTCAGGCTCGGGCCACTGGATGGGCAAAAGGAATGCAATCAAGGCGCTTCCTGGGCACACACACTCACCAGGCTCCAAGAATGGCAAATGGAGCCGGTGGGTGCTGCGAGTCACTAGGCTCGCCAGGCACCACGGATGGACAAATGGGAGCGGGCACGGGCGGGACGGGAGGTGGGAGGACGAGGATTCAGGAAGAGGGTGCGGGGAGGGAAAGGGGAGCAAGGGGCCTGCTTTCAGGCTCAGGGTGCCACTGGATGGGCAAAAGAAACCCAATCAAGGCGCTTCCTGGGCACACGCACTCACCGGGCTCCAGGGATGGCAAATGGAGCCGGTGGGTGCTGCGAGTCACTAGGCTCGCCGGGCACCACGGATGGACCAATGGGAGCGGGCAGGGGCGGGACGGGAGGCGGGAGGACGAGGATTCAGGAAGAGGGTGGGGGGAGGGAAAGGGGAGCAAAGGGCCTGCTTTCAGGCTCGGGGTGCCACTGGATGGGTAAAAGAAACGCAATCAAGGCGCTTCCTGGGCACACGCACTCACCGGGCTCCAGGGATGGCAAATGGAGCCAGCCGGTGGGTGCTGCGAGTCACTAGGCTCGCCAGCACCACGGATGGACCAATGGGAGCGGGCAGGGGCGGGACGGGAGGCGGGAGGACGAGGATTCAGGAAGAGGGTGCGGCGAGGGAAAGGGGAGAAAGGGGGCCTGCTTTCAGGCTCGGGTTGCCACTGGATAGGCAAAGGAAACGCAATCAAGGCGCTTCCTGGGCACACGCACTCACCGGGCTCCAGGGATGGCAAATGGAGCCGGTGGGTGCTGCGAGTCACTAGGCTCGCCAGGCACCACGGATGGACCAATGGGAGCGGGTAGGGGCGGGATGGGAGGCGGGAGGACGAGAATTCAGGAAGAGCGTGCAGGGAGCGAAAGGAGAGCAAGGGGCCTGCTTTCAGGCTCGGGGTGCCACTGGATGGTTAAAAGAAACGCAATCAAGGCGCTTCCTGGGCACACGCACTCACCGGACTCCATGGATGGCAAATGGAGCCGGTGGGTGCTGCGAGTCACTAGGCTCACCAGGCACCACGGATAGACCAATGGGAGCGAGTAGGGGCGGGACGGGAGGCGGGAGGACGAGGATCAAGGAAGAGGGTGCGGGGAGGGAAAGGGGAGCAAGGGGTCTGCTTTCAGGCTCAGGGTGCCACTGGATGGGCAAAAGAAACGCAATCAGGGCGCTTCCTGGGCACACACACTCACCGGTCTCCAGGGATGGCAAATGGAGCCGGTGGGTGCTGCGAGTCACTAGGCTCGCCAGGCACCACGGATGGACCAATGGGAGCGGGCAGGGGCGGGACGGGAGACGGGACGACGAGGATTCAGGAAGAGGGTGCGGGGGAGGAAAGGGGAGCAAGGGGCCTGCTTTCAGGCTCGGGGTGCCACTGGATGGGCAAAAGAAACGCAATCAAGGCGCTTCCTGGGCACACGCACTCACCGGGCTCCAGGGATGGCAAATGGAGCCGGTGGGTGCTGCGAGTCACTAGGCTCGCCGGGCACCACGGATGGACCAATCGGAGCGGGCAGGGGCGGGACGGGAGGCGGGAGGACGATGATTCTGGCAGAGGGTGGGGGGAGGGAAAGGGGAGCAAGGGGCCTGCTTTCAGGCTCGGGCCACTGGATGGGCAAAAGAAACGCAATCAAGGCGCTTCCTGGGCACACACACTCACCGGGCTCCAGGGATGGCAAATGGAGCCGGTGGGTGCTGCGAGTCACTAGGCTCGCCAGGCACCACGGATGGACCAATGGGAGCGGGCAGGGGCGGGACGGGAGGCGGGAGGACGAGGATTCAGGAAGAGGGTGCGGGGAGGGAAAGGGGAGCAAGAGGCCTGGATGGAGCGATTTGCAACGCTCTCAGGGACTGCAGTCAACCCCATGAAATCAAGCCTGTTCCCCCTGGGTAGATATATAGGGATCCCGCAAAAGAACTATATAAATAAATAAATCAAATCAAACTTACAAGTACTGCAGATACCTTGGAAGACTAGATCCTTTAGATACTTGGGGGTTGACATTTACGATAGGGTGGAGGATGAACACACACATAACACGGAGAAGGCATTATCACACTCAGAGAATAGCATGAAATTGTGGGCAGAGTTCCCCCTGGCTATGGTGGGGAGGGTGGCACTGTTGAAGATGGTTGCACTGCCCAGGCTACTGCACTTCTTTGTGAACATCCCCTTCGCTATACCTAAGCGTTTCTTTAACAAACTACAGAGCCTGTGTAGAGGCATCATCTGGCATAACACCAGGAACAGAATAGCCTTATGGAAACTGCAAAACACATGCGATAGGGGGGGGTATAAAACTTCCCAATTTCTAGATTTACTACTTGGCCAGCCAACCACAGTATGTGGCGAAATGGCTGTCGGAGGACCCCACAGCGGAATCCAGATTGTTGAGAGCTGAATGTGCCCCGTTTTTCCTGAACAAGATAATATGGGTGCCCAGGACAGAAATGAGGGGACGATGCAAAATGCTGAGACTAGAATGGGAGATATGGCACAGGGCTTGCCGGGCCATGAATAACCAGACCCCATGTTCAACGCAGACGCCGCTAGTGACATTGCTAGAAGTAGATGAGCAATTATGGAAGACGATGAGCAAGCATTGGGAACCGGCGGGTATAGAAACATTAGGAGACTTTATGGAAAGAAGGTCAATTAACTAAATTCAAGGAGCTAGCGGAAGACAGTGGTCTACACCCAGGACAATAAATCACCTATACCAGAGTGGTACAGGGGGCGAAGGACACATGGCCGGAAACGGTGCTGGCCGATCAACCCGGCGAAGCTTTAGAGACAATTTATGATGTCTCGGAAGAAGACATGAAATCTCCCGAATCTATGAACTTCTAATGTCTAAGGTGGGTGGGGAGGTGACACAGTTGAGACGAGACTGGGAAGATGAAGTGGGGAGCCCATGCATGATAGACTATGGGAGAGAGCCCAGAGATATCATAAAAAAGTGTCCAGAAATGCGAGGCTGCAGCAGATCCAGTTGTACATAACCCACAGAGCGTACATGACCCTTCAGAAGGTTGCTAGATTTAAGAATGTGGGAACACAAGCATGCTCTAAATGCGGGGAGGTGGACGCGGGGATGGTGCATATGTTCTGGGATGCTCGGAGATTGGGAAATTCTGGAGCGAAGTCACCCACCGGCTAGCTGAGAAGGGAATTCAGTTGGATGTGGGATCTGTATGGGCTTGTATGGTGGGGGGCTTTGCAAGACCTCGCAACCTGAGACACGTGAGCAAGCTCAAGGACCTGGCCTACATACTGGCCAAACGTAGAATAGCCATGGGCTGGAAAGCGAGCCACAGACTGAGAAAAGAGGTGTAATGGCACTATCTACTGAAATGGGCGGATGACGAGACAGTAGCATGGTTTGATGTGGCCAGCAGGAGAGGTGAGGAGGAAACGACGACCCTAATGGCCTGGAGGCACTTGATAGCTACTCTACATGGATCTACCCTAGATCGCCCGGACCATCAAGACTCCTCGGAAAATACTGATGAGGGAGAACCTCCAGAAAAAGCTGAGGTGGGAAGCGAGGATGAATAAGCTCGAGTTAAGGGGGGAGGGAAAGAGGAAAACAGTGACCACATGGTAGTAATGTGGCTGACGCTCGATAACTGAAACAACAAAAAATAGACAGACAATCTCCAAATGGATTGTCATGTGCATCACTGAATGTTACTCTTTGGCCGGCAAAGAATCGCCCAAGGTTTTAGGGCGCATTCCACTAGAGGGGTGGCGGCTTCCTCAGCTCTAGAAAGTGGTATACCAGTGATGGACATTTGCAGAGTGGCAACCTGGCATTCCCCTCATACGTTCAGTACATTTTACTGTGTAGACTATTTTTCAGGAGAGGAAGCAACATTTGGAAACAATGTCCTCCATAATAAAAACAAATAGGTCACATTCTTGGCATCCCACATCCAAACTCAAACTGCTTTGGGAGTCTATCAAAGATGAGGAATACATGGGAGGACACAATCCATTCGAAGAACACGTTACTTACCCAAGGTAACGTTCTTTCGACTGGATGTTCCCCCCACATATTCCTCATCGCCCACCCATCCATCCATCCATACCCTCTGGCCTGCCTAGAATTTCTGTGTTCTTCATCTTCCTTTCTCGCAATGTCAAGATTGTCTCCACCTATGGCACAGCAAATTAAAGGAGGCAACAAACAAAGAACTGAGGTAACGGTCAGCAAGCGTGCTTCACATAGCAGCATCAACATCATGAGGGACCCTACAGAGGCCGTTGAAGACCAAGACTTGACGCTGCACGATGCTCCACCATATGAAAACATAATTCTGAAGCAAGTTGCAAGCACACTTCAATATCAAAGAACTTCTTCAAACATGAGGAATACATGGGAGGAACATCCAGTCGAAAGAACGTTACCATGAGTAAGTAACTTGTTCTTCTGACTGGTGCAATCCTTTAACCAACTGACTCAAAAGTGTTTTTTTTTTTTTTTAAATATTTTTATTTGGTTTATTACAAACCTTTAAAAAGCGAAAAAACACATCATCATTACTCATTACACATCTTACAATCTGTCCTGACAACAGAGATAGTCCCCTTTATTTTTTATTTTTTTATTTTTTTCCTTTAAAAGAATGATTTTTCCACTACAGAATTCGTTAATTAAGACAGATCATCACCAATTTAGGTCACAGACAAGAGTTTCCGGGAGAAGATAGCTTCTAAGAAAAAAGTCAAGGCTATAGTAAGCCTTCTGTCACTTTCATCAAAAAGAACTTGCCACCAGTCCTCGAGACTCAATGATGGACGTGCATTGCTGAATTTCCCCAGGTGATTGCATCTTTCACCAGATAAGGCTGGGAATGTCATTATTAGATGTTTAAGTGATTCTTCCGATTCGTTACACAGTCTACATAATTCCGGCATGGTAGCATCGTTCACCCATAGGTTAGAACGTTCTCTCGTCTGAAAAGCATTTAGACGAAATTTCATATAAATTTTCCTTTGGCGTATATCCGGAAATTTCACTAAATAGTTTTGAATTTCATTAACACTTCTTTTCAGAAGAGGCACATTCTTCATTATGCAATGTTTTTGACATTGCTCACTCGTTAAAATCCAATCTTGTCTCCACAACTTTAATTTAACGTGGTTAGGATTTGTCTGCAGAGTGTGAGTGTCAGTGCCCAATTCCTTCAGGATCTTCTTAGAACTCTCTACCCACATGGAAACAACAGACGCTATCGTCGTTTGATTCGCCAAGTTCAGAATCTCAAATTGGGGGTTTTGGGAAGATAGTGTTATTTTTCGGTACAGGTTAAGCGTAGACCAACAGACTCTTGCATTGACTGAAATCAGACTGAGCTCATGCCTGATGCAGGCTGTTGGAGTACCCCGTGGAAGAGATAAAACACGTGACCAAAACATATTTTCCAATTGGTTCCATAAACCAGCTGAGCACCCAAGAGCACACTCCGTTCTATATAGAAGAGCAGGTACAGCTTTCTGTTTATAGAACACTAACACCGGTAGAAGTGAAAATTTGCCATATTTTTTGTTGAGCCAAGTCGCTTGATTTGACAGTTTCTTACATTTCATTTTGATGTTGCTGACCCATGGTGCATCGTTTATGTTCGAATTAAACACAGTACCCAAATATTTAATTTCCGATGTAGTGGTTAGCAGTTTGTCAACCAATTACCATCGAAATTTTTGTCGGGTTCGTGCGTGGGACCCTTGTAGCTTTTGCAATACTATGATCTCAGATTTAGTAGTGTTAATAAACAAGTCATTATTTTTCACGTATTTTTGAAGGGCATTCAAACTGTGTTGTAAGCCATTCGGCGTTAAATCTATCAAAATGAGGTCGTCTGCATAAATCATATGGCCAATATGACAACCATTGATTTTAGGGGGAAATGAGGCAGCTTCCTTCAAAGTTTGATCCACATCTGATAAAAAGAGATTGAAAGTGATTGCTGCCAGTGGGCAGCCCTGTTTTACCCCACAAAATGTCTGGATGGCCTCAGACAGTCTACCAGTTTTATCCAGCCTAATACGTATGTTTGTATCGGTATGTAGATCTTTAATGGCAAGGATTAAGCTGGCAGGACAGTTCCATTTGGACATCTTTTCCCATAGTAATTCGCGATTAATACTGTCAAAAGCGTGGGATAGCTCAATGGATGGAATATAAATTTTTACACCAACTTGGAGGTTGTTCATTTTCAACAAATTAATTAACAAAAGGTTAAGACTGTAACCAACACCTTTAATGAACCCAGTTTGTCGGATGTCTGTGTGATTGCTAGATAATGACCATCTCCGTAGATCTCGCTGTAGAAAAGTTGCATAAATCTTTCCCAAGACATTGAGTAAGGCAATGGGTCGATAATGACTAGGATCTAAGCGATTGCCTTTTTTAAAAATTGGCACGATAATGGCACTTTTCCAAGTGGTTGGTGTTGGAGCAGTAAGAGCAATCTTGGTAAAAAGATCGTAGCAGAAGTCAGTCCATTCCACAGGGTTTTGTTTCAAGGTGAAATTGGTCAGACCGTCAGGCCCAGGGGCTCGAGATGAACTTAATTTAGTAATGGTCTCCAAGATGTTAGATTTCTCAAATTTAAGGTCCCAACGGTTCAACTCTGGCACTAAAGATCTTTTGGTATCGCCTTTGGAACTATAGAGTAATGTATAATGATTAATCCAGCTTTCCTCTGATACCATATTTTCTTGTAGGGCGTCTCGAGGAGCACTAAGATTATTTACAAGGTTCCAAAAGTCTCGGGTATTTTTATTTGCCAGTTTTGACATCATGGCTTCCTCATCAAGTTGGAGCAGATGGGCTTGATGCTGTTTTAACCAGTTTTTGTATGATTGCTTTATTTTTTTCCTTTGCAAGGTGGACATACTGGTTGAATCTCTTGGACATCGTCTAATCTCCATTCTCATTCGGCGTTTATGTTTCAAAATATTCAAGTCAAAGACATGGGATCGTTGAAACGGTTTGACTTCTTGGTCCCTTGTTAGTTTCTTTAAATTGTGTTAGTAAGTGCCGATATTCAATTTGATTCGGTTCTTTTAGGAATGCTTGATTTATGTTTTTAACCTCTTTATTTGCTAAACGCAGACGGATCCTGTTGGATTCGACAGAAATATCGTGTCCCCAATGAGCAACTGGCTTATCGTATGCGGAAATTACCAATTTCAATAAGTTATGATCACTTTCTTTTTTTTCCACCACCTGAAGTGACTGCACTCTAGCATGAAGGTCATCAGAAACATAAAAATAGTCAAGATTAGATTTCTGAGCCGTCCTTTTCCAAGTAGGTTTCGCAGGGATGTCTCCAGTAGTACATCCATTAAGCATCGACATTCCTCGCGCAGACATCTCTGCAACCCACAACAAGACATCATTTTGGGTAGTGCTTGTCGCATCCATTGTCCTAGTCTGTGCTTTTAGGCAATCAATATTTAAATCCCCGCACAAAACAATTTTAGGAGACAGTTCATTTTCATAGATGGTATCAAGAAGGGTTGAAATTTGATCAATAAACATATTTGCACTAGGCGCTTGATGTTGCCAATACACGTTAATGATTGATATTAAGTCCACGGGACATTTTGCTTTGTTCTCTAATCTAACCGATACAAATTGAAGATATGGGGCCTCATTCCGAGGATCGCGGTAAATCACTGACTTTACCGGCATGGCGGAAATACCGTATCCGCGTTGGTAGCAGGGCGTAAATAGCACCATATTCCGACCTCACGGGCACGAGCTTTCCGCCATGCCGGTAAACCCCCTAGCGCCATACCGGTAAAGGGCGCGCCAAACCCCTTACCGACAACAACCGAGACGTAACTAACACCATCGCCCTCCAACTAGTGCGTAAATAGCGGTGCCCGTAATTAACGATGACCGTAAATTACGGGCACCGTTAAATACCGCAAACGGAAATTACGTCATCGAACAGGAACGGGAAGCATCATGGCGGCCATCTTTAAAATCACAATCCATTGCAATCCTCCCCATACAGGACTCGTGGGCATATCGTGCTAGGCAAATTAGACTCCTGAGACAAGCATCATGCCAAAAGCCTTAAAAAAGGGTGCTGCGCGCATCAGGAAGGAGAAATTCTCCCAGGACGAACTACAGGTACTTGTTGATACTCTGCATGAACATGCAGAGACTGTTTTCAGCAGCGACATGCGCAGGCCCTCCATCCTCAGGAAGAAGGAGATATGGGAGCTGGTCTCGCAGAGGGTGAGCGCTGTCGGTAACACCCCCCGCAGCACGACGCATTGCCGCAAACGCTGGGATGACCTCCGTCTGAGGGTGCGGGCCATCCTCTCAGCAAACCGCAATCTGGCCCTAGAGACAGGAGGAGGCCCAGGCTCACCCATAAAAATGATGCCCTGGGAGGAAACATGTGCAGAGATGATGGGCACAGAAGCCATCGAAGGCGTTGGCGACATGGATTGCGGTGATCCTTCATCAGCTGACGCAGGTGAGTGCCATGAGTGTAAACAGTACATGCATCCCTAATGCAAGTCATCGCCAAGGGCAGGTCAAGCAGTCACATCATGTTTGGGCAAACCCCTCCCCCCCCAATGATGCCGTAACAACTGGGACCCAGGATGATGTCAGGTGCAAGGCTGACACCCATATTGGGCATGCCACACAAAAAGCCGGTCAATGTCAGTCACCACAGTACACCGCCAACATGAGTGACCCTGCCGACAGTATGCGTTTACCATCCAAGCAAAGCTCACAGTCCCACTCAGCACCCAAATGTCACCAAAACGCTGCTATCCCATCGTAATACCATTGTCTGGAAGTAATTCTGACACCCAGATCATTGCTCATGCTGTCTCTCTCTTGCCCCCCACAGGCACCGGTCATGAAAGTGAGGACCAGGAAGGCCCCCAGGCAAGTACCTCCCGGGCCACAGGCAGGGGACAGCACACACCTGCAGCAAGGAAGAAGGCACATGCCACACCACCTGCCCCAGCAACCCCCATGGAGGTTACACAACCCACATCCGCGGCCCTGGACATGCCTGCAGTTCTGCGGGACACATGCCCCACGTTGCACCATGAGGAATCAAGTGCGTCAGGGGAGAATGCTGCCATGTGCACCCTCGATGTGCCAGGCAGCACATCACCCAACACCATCAACATCGTGGAGGAGCCCAATGGCTATGTACAGAGCCCAGACACTCCCTCGTACAGCCAGGTTGCCCATAGCGACCCTGGGTCGAGTGACGGCCCAGGGCTCACAGGCGAAGCGGATACACCTGTCTGTCATGTGCCCACTTCCCCTGCAGGAAGTCCTGTAAGTCCTGCAGGCACGACAACAAGGAGCCTGCCAACCACATCGCCCACATCGGCTGCAGAAACAGTGCGCTGGCAGCACCTCACGGGCATGATAGAGGAGTTCCTCCGGGACAACAGGGAATCAGGGTCGGTGCTACATAATGACCTTCAGGCCCTGGGCGAGGTCATCAGTAGCAGCCCAAACCGCATCTGTGAGATGCTTGGCAGGATTGCTGATGCCCTGGAGGCAGCACCGCCCAGACCACAGCCCCAGCAGGAGGAGCCACCCTCCCAGAGCTCCTCCACGCAGACCAGCCCGGTCCGTAGGTCACTGCGCACGATGCGCCGGAATGGAAGGGATGGCCCTGGCTCTGGCAGTGCCCATTGACCGTGCAGCCACACACATGTGGACAATGCTGCACTGATGGGAACATTGTGGGGTTGTTGTGGGGGGGGGGTTGAGGGTGTGTGTGGGAGTTGAGTGGGAGGGGGAGGGGGTTGAGAGTGTGTGTGGGAGTTGGGGGGGAGGGGGAGGGGGTTGAGGGTGTGTGTGGGAGTTGGGGGTGAGGGGGAGGGGGTGAGGGTGTGTGTGGGAGTTGGGGGGGAGGGGGAGAGGGTTGAGGGTGTGTGTGGGAGTTGGGGGGGAGGGGGAGGGGGGTGAGGGTGAAGGATCTGTTTTACACGTTTGGACATCATGATACAATACACAGTTTGGTCTATCCTACAATACAGAGTGGACATTCATTATTGTGCATGTGTCTTTTAATGTCTCACAGTGCATGTAGTACATGTATCCCCACACCCAGTGCCCAATGCCCTGTCATCCTCACCCCCTTTGCTGACTTGTGATTCAGAAATATTGCTCGATCAATGCTTGTCGCACGGTACGTCCCTCCCGTGCATCGGCACCATGTTGCTGTTCTGCCATTCCTTCCTCCACCTCCTCCTCCTCCTCATCTGGTGGTAGCAGTCCCACGTCAGGGGGCAGTGGCACGTTCCGACGGATGCACATGTTGTGCAGCATTACACATGCCATGGTGATCTTGGACACCTTCTCGTGGCTGTAGATGAGGGCCCCACCTGACCGGCTGAGGCAACGGAATCGTGCCTTCAGAAGGCCGAAGGCCTGCTCTATGACCACCCGTGTACGGGTATGAGATCTATTATAGTCCTCCTCATGCCTGTTTTGGGGGTTGCGGACCGGGGTCATGAGCCACGGTTTCAAAGGGTAGCCAGCATCACCTGCATGAGAGTGGAATGAAGGTAAGTGTTGGTACATTCATGGTGGAGAACTGTGCCAGTCTTACATTGCAGCGGGTGATGACTGGCCATGCACACATGTCCCTGGATACAATCAACCCATTACTGGTCCGGCCATGTGTGCTGGCCAATGGAATGATGGAGGGGGTAGCTTCTCCCTGATGGGTCATGGTGCGCACTCATGTCTTGTTGCATGTGCATCGTTTATGCATGCCGCAGTGTTGGACTGCATTGATTGATGACTTGCATGAGACCTGCTGTAAGGGTGTGTTGGTAGTAGTTGGTAGCATAGCTTTCATTCAGCACTGATCCCTATCATGGTGATTGGCAGCTATCCTATGGAGGTGCCGAACCAGTCACACGCAGTAGGATCCCTGTCAGACTAGCCTCTATGCACTCTCATGGATGACTGTCCTTTGTGTTGAGATGCAGGAGTCAGCGACATGGTGCTATTGCACTGCATGGTGCACGATGGCCTTACGGTGTGTTAGGTCCACCGATGTGTGGTGCATGTGTCGTGGTCTTAGGCCAGGGTAACTGTTTGTCAGGTACCATTATGTGTTGGCTCGTATTCACTACTGTGTGGTTAGGTGGTAATGTGGCGTGCCACTTGTCATGGGGCACAGTGTTCTGTGTGGTGCACAACTTACAATAGCGTTGTCATTCCCTCCCGGGTGGTGTATGCATCCCCGCCCTTTCCCTCCCGGGTGGTGTATGCAACCACCCCCTTTCCCTCCCGGTTGGTGTATGCATCCCCCCCCCTTTCCCTCCCGGGTGGTGTATGCATCCCCCCCCTTTCCCTCCCGGGTGGGGTATGCATCTCCCCCACCCCCTTTCGCAATGGGGTATGCTGACAACCCACTCAGAGACCCAATGCACTGCCATGGCCCATCATGGTTACTCACCAAGCAGCCAGGTACGTTGTCCGGCATGTCGGCCCATGTAGCGTGGTAGTGTTGAGTTCCGCAGGACCAAGGAGTCATGAGTTGATCCGGGGTACCGAGCATTGCATTGTGTGATGGCCTTACTGGCATTGCACACCATCTGGACGTTGATGGAGTGGTATTGCTTGCGGTTGCGATACGGCACCTCCATGGCATGGGGAACCACCAATTCTACGTGGGTGCAGTCGAGGGCACCTATGCAATTTGGCATGCCTGCAAGTGCATGTAAGGCAGCTTTGGTATCATATATCTCCTGTGGAGTCCGGGGGAGGCATATGTAGTCCCTTCTGTGCTTGAGGAGGGCATCCAGCACTTGGTTGAGTATCCGGGAAAATATTGGCTGTGAAATGCCAGGCATGTGCCCCACTGTATGCTGGTAGGTGCCTGTGGCAAGGAAGTGGAGCACGGACACTACCTTTAGTAGAGGGGGGATGGCAGTGCTGATTTCTATGAGGCTCACTATTTCGGTATGTATCAGGGCCACTATGGTGGTTATGGTGTCCCAGTCAAGCCGGTACAGGGTGTGGATCTGCTCTGGTGTGAGGTTGAAGGGGGTGGCTCTGATGCGGGGAATTGGGGGCTGCCGGCGTGGTAATGGTGGCTGCACCGGTAGGGCATGCTGGCCCTGTCTCACCCTCCTTCTCCTCCTGTGTATCCTCTGTGGTGGTTGCTGTGGTTGCTGTTGTTGCTGTTGTCGTAGTTGCTGCCTTGCAAGCAGGGCCTCCAGCTCCAGGAATGCTGCTACAATTGGTATCATCTTGGTGTGGGTGGGGGTGTGGTGTGTGGGTGTGCTCCTTTTGTGCTGTGCCAGACTCTATTGCCTCCACCTGTGCTGATTGGGTGCACCTGTTCCTCTTCCAAGCACTGATCAGGGTTGTTAACACCTCCCCCGCGATGCCGGTATTAACGCCATGGCGGTAAGGTACTTTGCGCCCTTGTGGAGGTCGTTATTTCCGTGTCCGCGATGATTGGAATCGGAGATGGTTTACGCCTTCCCGTTATTTACGCGATGGTGTTTCGGGCGCGCGACACTGGTCCGCTATTTGCGCAATCGTAGTTTACTGTGGCGTAAATAACGGTGTGGCGGGTCAGAATGGACCGTAACGGTAAAGGAAGTCGTTATTCCTTTACCGGCCTCGTTTTTCCCTTAACGCCAGACTCGGAATGACCCCCATGGTGTTATATTTCTACTCTCTTTGATTTGATACCCAGAGCTTTTCCTTATCATAGTGAGCAGACCGGCCATAGGTCTACCTCGTTTGTTCTGGATCGCAGGATTTAAGGCCACTTCGAAATCATCACATAGCGAAGACTCTGATAGCCATGTCTCCTGGATACACACAAAGTCCAATCCCATAAGCCATGAGTGTGAAAACAAGTGGCTAAACCCACGAGAGTTCCATGATGCTAGTGTTACAAAAGTTTGTTTTCCAAGCTTTAGGCATTAGCTTCGTTGATTATTAGCCAAGGATTTGGCAATCTAATCCCAATCATTCGACTGTGTAGGGCCGACAGCAATGACATCCGTAGCGCTGTTATTGTTTGCAGCAGATCCGACACAAGAAAAGGTTATTTGAATTTGTTCACTCATCCGGGGTGCATTTGTTGTCTTGGGGGGCAGACCATCATCAACATTGAGGCTCCTCGAAGGGTCGATTGCAATCCCCATGAGGTGGGTTGACCCAAGACCATCAAGGCACCCAACAGCGTCCTTTGATTGCAATTGGGAATCAGGTTGAATTGTCCTTGAAAGGATACAATCTTTCTGAACAGATGGTTTGGTTTCTTGTGTAATTTGATCTTCTCGAATGTCAAAGCCCATTGATAAAAGAACAGCAGCAGAGTCCAAAAGGATGTTACGTATGATCCCAGAATCGATATGCAAACGGACAATATCGTTTTGTGGTTCTTTATAGAATTCCACAGTTCTAATATCCCCCGTTTCAATTGTCCGAAGATTAGGTACATAATGGAGTAAACGGAGGACGTTGTTCCTATTTAGTGTAAGACCATCATTATTCGACGCTATACGTTCCAAAATCAGTTGGTATTTAGAAATTGGCTTTTTAAAGAATGGCAGTTTGGTTTGATTCTTCGAGGAAGATGCTTGTGTTAAGACATGCTCATTTGTTAGAGCTCTTGGAAAAAGATTCTTCCTGTTTTCACTTTCTTGTTTGTTAGCAGACATAGTGTCAAAGGGAGTAATTATAGAACTCCCTACCCGACTGTACACATCATTGGCAGTTGAGACCTTCAGTTTGCCATGTTCGTACATTGATAGGTTTTTCCATCTTTCTCCCAGAGTGAGAACCTTCGAGCTTTCAGGTTTCAAAATACCAACGAGTTGTGATTCTTTCGTGGGCACAATGACGCACAGTCTTGAATTCTGCAAGGGTTCAGATAAGATGATGTTAGGAAGAGAAGTTCCAGCCAGGTTAACCTGGTTTGTGTCATTTGAACCTTTTGATTGAATTTCTGTCACAATTTCAGAGTCATCATTATGATCATGTGTTGAAAGATCTATCAAATCCACATCAGATTCAGGTAAGTTAGTCACAGGTTTATCAGAGATGACACAAACTGCAGACTTTTCAGGCTCAACTAAATTATCATTTTGTCCTTTGTTGATTGTAACAGGATTGAGGGTAAAGCTTATAGCGTTTAAGTTACGCAAGAACTTGCGAGAACCATTCATAGCACGAGGCTTCCTCTTAGTTATATTCTTTGATTTTTTTTGCTGGTTTGCTTTCACACTCTGATGTTTAGCATCCGATTTAAGCTTGGTGTTAAATATGTCAAACAAAGCCTCTTGTTCATCGGAAATAACAACGGGCTCTGTAGTAGTCTTATCTGCCAATGCTTCCCGGATAACAACCTTTTCGGCAACCTCGAGTGCTACATTAGATGTTGTAGGCTCCTGGATATCTTGGTTTGCACCATTATCAGGTTGCTTAAGACTTTGTAAAGCAGAAGAAAAGGAATAAACTTTGCTTACTGGTACAACACTTCCCATAACACAGTCCTTAACACTAACGGGTAAATCAGTGGGCTGTGTTTTATTTGCAGGATCTGAGTTTTCCACAGCACAGACTTTGCCAGCGTCTGGTAGAAGAGTGAGATCTGGGGGCAATAAGTCGCTGGGTGCTGATGGAGAAATAGTAATTACTTTAGAAACATTTAGTCGGCCACTCGAAGAATTACAAGGCCTTGTAAATGGTGCTTCAACACTAGGAAATGAGGCAGGTTTCGAACTTTGTCGTTGTAGGATACTTAGAGCCTGTTTACCCACTTCAGCAAGTAATTTCTTGTCATCAGCATCTTTTAACCGTTGGTCGTTCGTGTTTGTTAAATTGCTGTCCATTTTATCTGACATTTTACCTAACAACTGAGTGGACGACATACTTGCATGTTCAATTGCACACATTTTTGTATTCAAAAGTGCAACTAGCATTGTCAAATCTTTCACACCATCTTGAACCTGCTCATATAATTTGACAAATGGTGAAAGTGTTATAGACATAGAAGACATCAGGATTGGTAAAAGTTCTTTAGACATTTTTTCCATCATCTGTGCATAATCAGGCTCACAAGGAATTCGATCTGCTGTTTTATAATAAGTTCTTCGAACTTTAGGAAATGCGCGTTCCATAATTGACGATACAGAGGATTCATCGTCAGAAGAGCAGTCTGTTGTCTGACTCTCAACATTCTCAGTATTTATTGGAATGGTTAATGTATTGCTATTTCTGCTTACACCAATAGGCTGAAAAGACTGAACCTTAGAGAGAGAGGACTCAGGAGTATTTGCAGACTTGCTATTAGAAAGGCTAGGTCTCGATTGTGAACAATGTATTTCTGGAGATTTACTGACTTCAATCCTACTTCGTTTGATGGAACCAGAAAAACAATTACTATCAGCCTCAACCATGAGAGTGCCTTGACTATTACTTATATTTAAAGCTTGTGTTGACTCAACAGGTCGGGTCTTATTATGTTTAAGACTAGCGCGAGCAATGTTGATTTGTTCTAGATCAACCAAAAGTTTGTTTACAATTTCGATAGAATTCCGCCTGTTGGGAGGCTCAGGTAACGAAGAAGGAAGTGGAACAGGATCCATTAAAAAACCACACTCACCAGAGCAGTGGTTAAATTCCACACAAGGCGCGTCTAAAACAGACACTGGTACCAAAATGCTCTCATACGACAGGTGAACTTGCAATTTCTCGGTCGCCATGCGAGCCAAAACATCCAACCTAAGTACAGCAAACACAGCAGAAAGTCTAACGGGAACAACATTAGGCCCATAGTCATTCACAGCCTTCATATGCATTTTTATCTCTTTTGCCAAGACGCTGTTATGTGATAATAAATTCAATTTGTCAGCAAGAGCAATCGGGCAAGGGGTGGTCAAGTCCAAGACACCCACTCCTACCCCTAACCTACTTGATGAAAAAGCATCTGCATTATATTGCATATCAATGGGCTCTTCAAATGTCTCTTCCTCTACAGATCTTAATTGACTTACTTGACTTGCTTCAATCACTCGAGGCAACTGGGGAGTGAGCGGTAATAGGTGTTGAACATTCCTCTCATTCTCCCGACGTTGTTGCAGACGTGTAGATGGGTAAGACAAGGTCCTTATTTTCCGACGGGTGCCTTCTGTAGAGGCAGGCACCAGAGGTTTGGAGAGCAAGTCATTAGCCAGAGACACAGGCTGCATTTTGACGCCCTACAGCCAAACAGCAAAACAGAATCTCCTCGCCCTTGCTCCTAAGGGCTTACGCCGCACGGGCGGTTCGCGGCTCAATTTGAGGTCGCTGTTTTCACATGTGATCAGTCACGTGACTTGCCTCAGGACCGCCTCCTCCAGGAAGCGGCAGCAGCGTCCAGCAAGAGCTCGATGCAGCTCGCAGTGCTCGCAATGTGAAACGAAGGAAAAGCGAAGCAGATTAGCAGTTCAAGCGTCCAAGGAAGAAGAAGCAGTTTATTAACTGCTTGTGAGAGGCGGCTGCACAGGAGGGTTTCAGCAAAGAAGGTGTCTGCTCAGCTCCCGTCTTTATCCAACCTGACACTCGTGAGCCATTGTTAAAGGAGGCAGACACCTCTAGCTTTATAATCTCACAAAGGGTAGGATGAATTACTTCACCCAATGGCCTTTAGCTGACGAAAGATCACTCCACCAGAGTGCAACTACGCGATTCATGATAAAGATTGCTGAGCCATCTACAATCGATTTACCCACCATCTGGAAGGACACTGCCTTCTTTGAAAGTACTTACAGACCAGATTATCTTGGCCTTCCGAAAGAAGCACAATGTCTCAGTCCCTGGCATGCCTGTTGGTTACTGTTTTTTGCCAACTTTAATTATACATTGTTTTATCGTCGCTACTCCACACAAATGAAAGCCAGTGCCTTATCCTGCACCAGTCCCCACTGTACTGTGGACCAACTCCCTACCCTTCACCTTAGGAGGAGGAAGTTTTGTTGTCCACAGGGTTGGCCACAGAGATTGATCTGGCACAGAAGATCACTATAAATGCTATTGGCCATATTTTATCTCAGGGGAAATAACTGGAGTGGCAATACTTTGGATAATGGTTCAGCCTGGAAATAGAAGCAACTGTCCATTAACAGTGCCATCATGTTTTCTAGGGAAGAAGATTTTTCAGTCTAGTTTTTGGGTGAAGGGGTCAAATGGTAAATGTTGCCAAAAGACTCAAAAGGAGCTCGGAACAAGGACAACGTGTCTTTGCAATGAATTTGGTTCAACAAATACACAACCACACTGCACTAGACAAAACGAATTTGTTATAAAAACTAAATGTTAATCAAGGAAAACAGCCGACACGTGTCCAGTAACATGAAACAATAAACCAGTGTAAAATAATATTACACACATTGGCAATTAACAAATTATGTGTCATCAAAATTGCATCATGGGGATGTCAAAAGGGTGGTTCTGTCTATTTGTATTTGTATTTATTTTATTTGTAAAGCGCTCCTGGCCCTTAGGCATCTGGGCGCATGTATAGCCAGGTTGCATCCA
Organism: Ambystoma mexicanum; assembly: GCF_040938575.1. NCBI lineage: Eukaryota > Metazoa > Chordata > Amphibia > Caudata > Ambystomatidae > Ambystoma > Ambystoma mexicanum. The sequence goes on from NC_090932.1 coordinate 1,602,344,456, forward strand.
CAAATATACAATAATAATTAAAAAATTATACAATAACTTACACATGTTCCAAAGTGTAGGCAATTAATAAAGGTGAAAATGCATATATACAATATATACAATAATTATATAGTTACATATTATGATCAGTCAGTACACAGAATTTAGTAGGAGGTACAGACAATGATGATAGCAACAGTGAGGGACTCAATAGGGAGTGGGCCTCCAGGTGGGATCCCTTTAACCTCTTAAGTGCCATTGAGGTTCCCCCCCAGTGCCAATGGCTTTTTTTTTAAATCGCGGTATTCACCGCCCAAACCCGCCAACATTTCCCCCCTCATTAACCCCTTAAGTGCCACCGACGAGCTGGCTCGTTGGTGGCAACCTGGAGCGGTTTTTACCGACGAGCCGGCTCGTCGCTGGCATTTAAAGGGTTAAAGTCAATATAGAGGAGGCTAGACTAATGCAGAGTCCAGTTCCTGAAACCAACGTTTAGTGTTACTCTTGAATGAGTGGAAGGAAGGTTTTGATCTAAGGGATGAAGGAAGCGTGTTCCATAGCTTGGTTGCCAAAACTGGGAAACTGGAGCCCCCTGAATTTTGGAGTTTGAATCTCGGTATGGACATTGTATGGACTTGAGCAGCTCTAAGTGGTCGTGAGGACGTATGTGGGGATAGTCGGTTAGTGAGGTAGGCTGGGGCAATATTCACCCTTTGTGTATTAGAGCAAGTGTTTTAAGGGAAATTCTGTGCTCGACCGACAAAAAGTGCAATTTACGTCTGGTGTCTGAAATGTGAGACTTCTTCGGGATGTTAAGGGCTGCCCTGATGGGATTGTTTTGTGTTACTTGTAGCTTGTTGATGTTTTTTTGGCTGGTTCCTAAGTAGAGGGCGTTGCAGTAATCAATTTTGGACATAACTAATGTTCTAGCAAGCGTGATGCAGGTGGGTGTCGTGAGAAATGGCCTACATGCAGTGATTAGTTTGCAAGTGTAAACTGATGCTGCTACCACAGCGCTCGTTTGTCTGGTGAAGGATCTGGTGGCGTCAAGGTAGATACCAAGGGTTTTTGTGTTATTGGAAACCTTGATAGTGTTGCTGTCGATGGAAAAGGATTTGAAGGCCGGGTCAAGTTTATTAAGTCTAGCGTGAGAGCCAAGGATTAACAACTCAATTTTATCATCGTTTAAACAAAGACCGTGTTGTGCCATCCAAGCTTGTATTACTGAATAGATATAATTGAGGACTGTTTTATTGTCTGTTGCATGGTCTCCCGTGATGGGAATGAGTATCTGGGTGTCATCGGCATAGTTGGTATACATGACACCCAAATAATCGAGGATGTCGAAGAGAGGCTTCGTAAAGACATTGTAAAGCGTAGGGGAGCCACATGATCCTTGCCGGAACCCACAAGGTACTGGCCACCATTCATGGAGGGGTGGTGGTGTTTGGCAGACCAAAACCTCCATCAGACAGTGCACTTGGGTTGTCATAACACAATGCTTTCACAAGGTACTGTCACGTCCAAAATGAGCATGAGGTATGCTAAGAACCAAAATAGATTCATGCGTAAAAAGCATTGTGCTGTGACAAACCAAGTGCACTGCCTGATGGAGGTGTTGGTCTGCCAAACCGCCCCCCCACCCATGAACGTTACAATTTCCAAAAGAGTACCAAAGGTACATTGTGTGGTGTGCTGACAACCCAATTGCATTGCCTGATGGTACATGCAGTTCTGGCACTCCCAAATGAGTGTAATAGACACCACGGCCCAAAGGGAGTCAAGAAAAAAAGGGTGTGGTGCGTTGACAAGTGCACTTTCCAATGAGCATGAAGGGCATTGCGGCCCAAAAGATATCCAAGAGATCCAAAAGAAAGCCAAAGTGTGGTGCGATGATAGCACGATTACACTGCCTTTTGAGATATGTTGTTGTGACTCTCCCACAATTTTGAGGGATGGCCAGGCCCAAATCAAGAATATATCATGTGGTGCGCTGCTAAAACAAGGGAACAGTTTATTGGGAATTTTGGTTCCAATGAACCCCAATACAGATGCAGAGTCAATGAAAGGTATAAGTGAAGCACAGAGGACAAGAAACGTGTAACCAGCAGGCCATGTGAAACAGCAGCACATAATTTTATTTTAGCTATTTGGTTTGTTACGCCATTATTTATAACCACACATCATAGAAGGCAACAAGTAAACTCAGCAGAATTCTGTAGTTCAATACAATGATGAAAGAAATGTTCAAGATCTTTGAGTGCCACTAGCATATATAGAAAATAGATAATGATTATCTTTACGGACCTGGGCAAACCTTGCTTTCATTTATCAAAACGCACTGGCCTTCAAAAATAATGTTTTCCATATGTTCATCAGAAAACATGCTTATGGCTAACCACTGTGCCAGATGGTTTCTAAGAATGCGGCTCTTGTAAAACATGTCCATTTGCTTTAAACAATTTCAAAGGTTTCAGCTTCAACACACAGGAAAAGCATGCAATAAGGTCACTCATAAATTGAAAAAATACCTATGTTCTATATATAGGACACACAATGCAAGCATTTAATTGAAAGATCTTGGAACATATTAAAACTATTTTCCCTGTGCATCTGACATCCCCATCAGCATGTTTCTGGGACATGGTACACTGCAAAGAAGAACTGAAAATGCTTGCATTCGAATGGATTGTGTCCTCCCACGTATTCCTCATCTATGATCATTTGTATCTCCATCTTTGCTGCTTTGGAAATTTGTTTTCGGCAGAGGGTGCTGTGCACAAGGTGGAGGCATTGATGTCCCTCGGAGGTCGCCGTAGGTTGTCGATGTCACTCTCGGCATAAATAGTTTGTGCCGCGCCCGTTGGCTTCAGTTCTGTTTTTCTAAGCTTTGCTTCGAGAACACGGCGCGCTTTGTCTTTTCTTCACGAGAGGAAATGTCATCTTCATCCACTCATTCAACCTCTAAATCAGGGTTTAAGAAGTGTAAGGACTGTGGGGCAAAGATGTTGTTACGCTCACATGGCTCCCACAGGGACGTCGATCTGAACTGGACAGCTGCGGTCTCCACCGATGTGACGCGTAGGGCCGAGATGGCGGACTGGACTGGCCCACCTAGCTTTGTTTGCTTGGCCCGTAGGAATATTCTTCTGCAAATGGAGAAAGGGAATTAACCACCCGTGGAGTTGAGTGTAAATCCCCCACCCCTGCTGTTCTCCCCACGGATCACCTTTGATGTCCCCTCTTATAGTCTCACCTGATGGTTTGAAAAGATGAGCTCTCCATCCTGCATTGAGCGCAGGGGCGCGTTGATAACCAGTTGCTTCACTGTCTCGAAGGAATTGGTGAGTTCCAGAACAATATTGACTCCGAAAAGTATGTAGTTCGTAAGAGTTCAAATGCCTGACTTTCACTCTTGTCCGATTCCTTGCAGATTGCAGCTTGACCCTAGTGAAGAGTTCCTTGTGGCAACCGGTAATATTCTGGTAAGGATTTGTATTTCCAACACAGTTCGATAAATAATGTCAATATGTAACCTGTTGCTTTCTCCCTTATTCAGGCGCTGAGAGAAAGTATGAAATCTCGGGAAATAATACCTCCGGCGGTAAAATCAGGTAAGTCTATTGTGGTGAGGAGGGTTCCCCTTGATAGTCCCTTTGTTTCACCTTGCTGTCCTTTTGTTTCCCCTTAGGGACCGGGGTTCGGCAAAGATGCAGTGGAAGCTGCGCCGACCCGTGAAGAGGAATAGTACCCCCGGTGGTAAAATCAGGTAAGTCTATGTGGGGGTAACTAATATTCCTCTGTGTATTCCCTTGGCTCACCTCGCGGTTCTTGTCTACTCTTTAAGTGCCGGAATGCGGCGAGAACATGCAGGAGGATGCGGTGGAATGTGAAGATGCTGCGAAGGCCGGTGATTTCAGCGCGGCGCTGCATCAGGCGAGGTGACGCGCATAAAATAACTTCTTTCTTCCAGCTCGAAGGCACGATGGATCGGGAATTCAGGTAAGGATCAAAGGTATTGCTCTTGTTCTAACCTTTTCTCCTTCTTTCTCCCTTTTACTAGGAGCTCCAAACTCGAGGCGGGCATGGCAGAAGACTGGATGCAGACTTGCAGGCACGGTGAGCGTTACGCTGCTGGATGCAGAATAACGCGAAGCGTGTGCTGCTCTTCGGGCATGGTTTAAATAGCCTCCGAAGAAGTCCCAGGTAAGTATTCCTCCCCAACCCCGCCCGAGTAAAAAATAGTCCCTAGGTAAAATAGTCCCTTCCAATCCTCATTTGGCTTGGAACTCTTGCAGCATGGTCTGCATCAGTTAAGCTTGCAGCATGGTCTGCATCAGGTAAGTTCTACTCTATGAGCCTGGCGCCATAGACGCCAGGACTGACTCTCCATATGAGCCTGGCGCCGTAGTTGCCAGGACCGCACCCAAACAGCCCCTAGCAGGGGTTTTTGGGCTTGCTCAAAATAAGTTGATGCCTGCTTCCGGGGTTGCTGGACCAGGTCTGGGTCCCCGGGGGTAGTCATCATGACAGATGTCCATCACAGATCCCCACTGAGTTTGTCTTTGGTGCCTAGGTCCCGGCCACCGGACCAGCGACTGCGGCTCCTGCCAGTCAATGACGCAGAAAGCTCTTCGCAAACGTAAGGGAAAGCATAAACACAGGAAGAGGTCCAGATCGAGGAGTCGTTCAGAACATTCTTCGAACTTCTCTAGGAGATCAAAAAAGAGACACCATAGGTCTCGTTCTTCTTCTTCAGACTCCTCCATGGAGCTGGTTTGTTGTCCGACCACATCGGATTCTCCCAGAAAATGGGATGAATTTCGATCACAAATGATGCAAATCTTTGAGAATATGGCCTAGACCCCCTCAAAGGAGACTTGCAAGAGCAAGACCCTGGTCGCTCCGATGAATGACGTAGGTAGGTCAAAAACTACTTCGGCAAGTAGTAAGTCAGAATCTTGACATCATCGACTCGACACAAAGACATTGAAGATTTCGGCCCGGGAATCGACTACATCTCCAATTCCATCGAAGAAATTGAAGACGTTGTTGATTACTCCGATGCCGAAGACCTCGAAGGTTCCATCGACACCGATAACTTCAACGCAAAGACCTCAATGACTACTGCATCATCGGGTAAACCGTCGACACATTCAACGATTCCGTCAAGTTCTTCGACGACTTTAGCAGAGAATGAAAAGGTATATAGACCTATCATGAGATCTGACTTTTTAAGTCCTTACCCTCCATTTTTGAGGTGGAGAGTGCCTTAGAAGAAGATATTTCCCCTTTAGGAGTCAGGTATGGCTCTAGGGATGTACCTGAAGAATTAGTTGATCCAGAATCAACATTGAGAGATGTCTGCGGCTCCCTCCACTCTGCCAGTGGTATTGACACATCTCCAGAGTTGGAGTTCTCTAAACCTGACCCTACAGATCACGCTGATTCTGGGTACAAAAACCTCATGAATAGAGTGACGAGTTTTATGGGATGGAGTTGGTCTTCACCTACTTTTGAACAAGATGATATGACTGATATTCTGGATCAGGGACAGCAGAAATATCCAGCTCTGCCTTTCCACAGAGCTCTGCAGAGAAAGGTAGAGGCAAACTGGGAAACACCTGAATCTAGTTCTGCCATAGATAGAAATCTCACCAGAAAATACTGACCATCATCTTCAGATCCTGATTACCTCAGGAAACACCCCAACCCTGAAAGTTTGGTGATCTAAGCTGCAGCTGCGTCTAGGCAGTCGGCGTATCCGTCTATCCCCCATAATAGGTAGGATATGAAAGTGGACACTTGGGCCCAGAAGGTTTTTACTTCAGGCAGTATGGCCTTAAAGTCCACAAACGTCACTTGTACCCTGGACAGGTTTACGCATACCCTGCGGCACTGCATTAAAAGGGCGGCTGAACATATTCCATTTCTACATAGACTGGGCTTCTCCCTCAATTTCAAGAAGTCCCATATGGTATCATCCCAAAGACGCCAATTTATCAGAGCAGTCCTGGATACTTCCTCTGGGAAAACCTTGCCTCCCGAGGCAAGAGCTCTTCACATTCTGCAGATGGCAACAAAATTCCAAAATGACCAGCATCTGCCGGCCTACGATTTTCTGAGGTTGCTAGGTCTCATGGCATCCTGCATTTTTCTGGTGCCAGAGGCCCGACTGAGAAGGAGATCCCTTCAATGAGCCCTCAGGACACAGTGGTCCCAATTCACGGGGAATATGTTGGATGGTCTGCAAGTTCCAAGCACAGTTGCTCAGGGCCTTTTATGGTGGGCTTGCAACAACAATATCCTCAGAGGAGAATCTTTTTGGCAACCAGGGCTGGAGATAACAGTAGTGACGGACGCCTCACTCACAAGGTGGGGAGCCCACACCAACAGTCTGACAATCAGCAGGCGTTGGTCTACACATCAACCTTTTGGGGCTGAGGGTAATCAGGCTAGCGCTGAAGACCTTCCTGCCCTCTGTACGGAGAAAGAATGTCCTGATGATGACGGACAACACGGTGGTCATGTACTAACTCAACAAAAGAGGAGGCGTAGGGTCACTTCCACTGTGCAGAGAGGCAATGCAGCTCTGTTTCTGGGCAATACAAGACGGAATCTCTCTGTCGGCAGTTCACCTAGCCGGAGAGCAGAACACATCGGCGGATGCTCTAAGCAGGCAGAGCACAATCTCTCACGAGTGGGAGCTAGCTCAGGAAGTCCTTCAAGAGATCTTCGCACTTTGGGGAACCCCTCAATTGCATCTGTTTGCGACCGAAGTGAATCGGAAGTGCAAACGGAATTTCCCCCAAGAGGAGCTCTAGGGGACGCGTTCATAGTGGAAGGGGATTTTCCGCTTCGGTATGCGTTTCCTCCAGTCCCCGTGTTTACTCATGTAATCAGGAGGTTGAGAAAGTTCGGGAAATCAATGATCCTAATTCTCTCGATTGGGCCAGGAGAACCTGGTACCTGGACCTTCTGGACATGTCCATATGCCCTCCAATACGTCTTCCACAAAGAGAGGATCTTTTCTCGCAAGAGGAAGGTCACGTTCTCCATCCAGAGGTCAAAACACTCAACCTTCACACATGGTTTCTGAGAGGCTGAGACCTTCCGGATGACGTAATGGAGATTTTACTTTTGGCCAGAAGACCAGTAACCAAATCTTTGTACCGGTGTCGTTGGAACAAGTTCAGCAACTGGTGCAAGGATAAGAATGTGGAACCTTTTCAATGTGGTACTCCTGTGGTGCCCCCTTCTCCTTTTACATCCGGCTAATCTTGGGCTCCAGGTTGGTACAATAAAGGGGTATTTAGCTGCGCTTTCAATTTTTAAGCGCACCTCTGAGGAGGTTTCATATTTCAAAATGCCATTAGTCTTCCAGTTTCTCATGGGGCTCACCAACGGTTACCCCCCAGTACCATTACATGTCCAGGCTTGGGATTTAAACCTTGTTTTAAGAAGTCTGACAGGCATACCTTTTGAGCCTTTACATTCCTGTCCTGTAAGGCTCTTAACATTTAAAACTGCCCTTCTTGTGGCATTAACATCAGCCCGCAGGGTAAGCGAGTTGCAGGCTCTTTCATGTAAACCGCCCCATACTATTTTTCATAAAGACAAAGTCATACTTAAAGTTAAACCATCTTTCTTGCCGAAAGTAGTTTCTGACTTTCACCTGTCGCAGTAAATTATACTCCCAACTTTCTACCCTCATCCTCATTTGGGTAAAGAACAGGAGAGACTACACAGACTCGATCCAAAAAGGGCTCTGGGTTTTTATATAATGTGAATGTCAAAATTGCGTCAAGATGATCAGCTTTTTGTTGGTTATACAAGTCCCAAATTGGATTAGCAGTCACAAAGCAAACTATATCCCGTTGGATTACTTTAGCCATCATGGAGTGTTACAGACTGGCGGGGAAAGATCCGCCGGAAAGGCTTCAAGCTCATTCCACGAGGGGCATGTCTACCTTTTTGGCTCTTCAGAAGGGAGTCCCAGTGACAGACATCTGTTCAGCTGCAACGTGGACCTCAATCCACACATTTGTTAAGCATTACTGCTTAGACTCTTCATCCTCCCAGGAGGGTCCATTTGCAAAGGCGTTACTCCATTCTGTTCATGAAAGGAGTTAAATAGTGCTCCCACCTCCAGTTCTCTTGCTGCTTTGGGAGTCTATCATAGATGAGGAATACGTGGGAGGACACAATCCATTCGAAGAACATGTTACCAACTGTAATGTTTTTCGACTGGATTTTCTTCCCACATATTCCTCATTGCCCCACCCATCCTACCCCACAGTACTATTTATGGGTTTACATTTGCGTTTTTGCGAAGAGCTTTCCGTCTAGAGCATGCCTATCTGGTTCCTCTATGTAACAAATGAAAAAATAGAACTGAAGCCAACGAGCACGGCACAAGCTATTTATGCCGAGAGTGATGTCGACATCCTACATCGACCTCTGAGGGACATCGACGCCACGACATCGTGCACAGCGCCCTCTGCCAAAAAAAATTCTGAAGCAGCGAAGCTGGAGATACGAATTATCATAGATCAGGAATACGTGGGAGAAACATACAGTCGAAAGAACGTTACAGTTGGTAAGTAACTTGTTCTTTCTGGACATTGAACTGATACAAATGACGAAAGAAAGCAATATAAGATAAAATGAGTCAATAAACATGAAGCCCATTGGATCTTCTAATTCAGACTATGCCTGCAAGAAATAACATGGATCAAGAATCGCAACCCTTCCCTTATTTTTGCCATATTTTGTATTTGAAAGAAAGATATTTTTTGAATAACCCTTCTTCTCCTTACTACTTTGGTTTAGATGTGTATTTTCTAGCCACAGTCTCAACATACATGTGTTTATTTAATTTGTTATGCTTCAAATGTTAGTATTTCTCTAGACACCTAGATTACTCAAATAGCCATATCTTGATTTACTTATGTTTGCATTTTGATTAAAATCTTTTCTAGAGTTCTGTTCATTATGCTTTCCTGGGTGACTAACAACACATTGTGCAGAATCAGCTCTTTAATGAAATAACCGCCATCTTAAACTGGGCAACCCGATTTTGATGGTACCGAGACGACTTAACCACTTGTATTTCTTGAGGGCTTTTTTCATTTTCTATGCTGCTGGCAACCATTTACTGGGTTATGGTTTATAAATTAAGATGGCTGTTTACAACTCTTTCCAAATCCTTTACTTTATATTTCTAGTATGTTAAAAGTACATATGAAATATCCAGATGGTGATTTACTTTTGACCTATGACATTGCCTTAAACATTAATTGAACAACTCACTTATGACGTTACTTGGGTAGCCAACAAATGAATCATAGACAAGCTGTTTTCTTGAAAGTCCCCATCAAAATATTCACAAATGAGTTTGGCTCTTTTCTTCGTATCATGAATGTCGCTCCATTAAAATAATGTTCTCAGTTTGCATGGCCAGCTGATACTTCTATGCAGATAATGCCTTATTTTCCTATCTAAACTGACTGTCTTGCTGCCTATAACTCTCTATAACCCAGGAATCAAATGAATAAGTCTTTCCTTTGTCATTACACAAAGGCTACCATTTTGAGGCACAGATAAAAGAAACAAGTTACGGTACATGAGACATTAGTAATAAACTCTTTCCCTCCACTTTGTCCACTAAAATAACGTGCAAATGAATTTCAGTGTGCTGCACTCTATGAAATGTGTATTGAACATTTAAGAATAATGTAACTACTACTGAAGTCTCTATGCTTATCCTTTGTTTTAACATATTTCAATGTGTAGACATGGTTACTATTCATATGAAGTATGCACATTATTCTTTTGAATTTTAAATCACAGTTCATCTGTTTGTGTTCACAGAATGCTTCTAAATCTCAAGTCCTGAAGAAGCGTAGTGTTAATACGCAAAACAAGCGTTGACTTGACTGTGCGATATTGTTTTGAAAACTTATTCTCAGTTGTTGAAACCCAATCAAACAAATAAATTTGAAGATCATTTTACAATTCTGTGTATGAGGAAATACTTGCTTGGTAATTGGATACTTGAATGAGATGCAATCATTTGGCAATGGAATAATCCAACAACTTTATTATGGATATTCGTAATGGCCCAAAATGTCGCCCTCACAATTACAATGGCACAAAATGCCGACTTTTTTTTTTACACCTCATATATATGTGGGGGGGTATATGATATAATATTAATATGGGGGGCTGATGGGGGTTGCCCCCCACATATATATGTGGTGTAAAGGGGTTTAAAAAAAAATAAACAAAACAAAAGGCATCTTCGGCTGTCGTAATTATGACGGTCGCAGTGATCACATAAATCCTGGATATTCAGGCAGTGTGGCAAGTTATGATCCTCTATCTTACATCTAATACTTTTTCATCTTGGTCTCTCCCTCCTTCCCAACTGGTTGACAATGAATGTACTGTGGGCAGGACTGTAGAGCTCCTCCAAATGAATGATGTTGCTTTAATTTGTGACTTGAATTTTTTTGTACTGGGCACTCAGCGAGAATGTCACAACACACTCCGAGGCGTTGTCCCCACCCAAGTCTCATCAACCATCCCCTCCTAGTGCCCGTTTTTCTGCTTATCGGTAAGAGCTGTGAAGTCCTCTCCTTGCATCCCGCCTTTGTATTTCTAATGTCTATCCTTCCTAAAAAAGGTAATATTTTTACATCTTATTGAACTATTTATCAATAAAGTACCTTCATCTGCAGTGCATGTCACTGACCAAAGTGTTCAAGCAATGTATTAGGTACAACAGACAGTTTTCAATGGGTGGCCCTCATAGATCTGTCCAGTATGGGAAGTTTCATCTGGTGAGTTCCTATCAGTTTTGTGCTGTAATTCAAACAAGATCACTTGTCTCCTTTATGAAAAAGGGTCCTGTACCCTTCGACTTTGTGGAGAATAGAAGACCATTGCATCTCCCAGGTAAGAGAGATTTTGACTAAGACATTGTGCCCAAATCAGCATTTCCTAGTGGTATCTACGAGAAGGTTGTGTGACATGGCGTTGGACAACTGTCAGCGTGGGGACTGTTCCCAGAGTTTTTATAAAGAAGTGCTCATAAAGTAAGTTGCCTGTAAAGCTCAATTAGTAATGTGTCAGGATGATGGCTCCAAGTGTCAGGATATAGTGTGACGGAAGGGTCACTGGTGTTCTCAAGCATGGGTTCAAAAGAACATGTATCCCCCTTATTGCTTCAAAGGGGCTCTCTTACACAGTGTTCCAAAGTTCGACAAAGCCAAACGTCAAGAGGTGGTGCAAATCAAATGTTCCAAGCCTTTCTGGTGTGCAAAACAAAGATGTTTCCACAAAGTCTGCCCTCTTCAAGGGAGCGGTGTCTCATCCCCTCTTATGGCTTCTGGGGAAATTGTTGTCCGGTCCTCTAACCCTCTTCTTGGGCAGTGGGTTTCCTACACTGCGGAGCCAAGGTTACCAAGCAGATATGTTTCCTAGGTGTTGCCGACCGCTTTCTCCTGGAGCTTCTCTTTGGTGTTCCCTCCTTGTAGAACGGCATGAGCTTACCACCAGGATGAGTGCACTGTCAGGTTTTTGTGATGGTCCGGTATGCCCTGGTGGGGTTTGGCAGAGACGCGTTGTCCTAACCTGCCACTCCACTCACTTCTCCACTGAGCCCTTCTCTGTCCTGACTTAATCTATGCTTATCTCCCTGCTCACTGGTGTAGTGACACTGTCTAATTCCTTCACCTGCATCTACATTCTCCCCTGTACCCTCCCTACTCTTGGTTTCTACATGGGTGCCACTGATTGACTCTATTCCTCTCTTTAACATCTTACTCATTTGCTCTTCTGTCTTTCTCCCCTTTGTATAGATCACTTGTGCTATTTTGGTATAATTTTATTATTTTATGAAATTGCATGTTTTTATATCATTTTTTATGTAATTGTGCAATATGTCGTTCTATTCTAGTTGGAACTAAAAACACAAATAAAAACAATAAAAAATAAACTCTTTTGCTCTGTCTCCTGATGATATCTGTTCTCTTCCTGACAACAATATTCTCTCCTCTCACAGTATCACTCCTTCTCACCATAATTCTCCCTTGCCCCCCAAGTGTGTTCCTTTCTCCTCTCCACAACAGTAATCTACCCTTAGATCTTGTCCCTTCTCCTTCTCCCCAAGGCAAATCTCTACTCGGGTCTCCTTCGCTTCTCTCCTCTTTCAAAGGACATATCTTCTTTGTCTCCCAAGAATGTATTTCTCTTGTTCTCCTCTGAGATGGTTTCTCACTATTTCCTTTTATAGTAACTACCGGCTTCCTTTCCAAAAATGAAATGTCTTTTCTCCTTCAGTGACACAATGGCCCTCATTCCGAGGTTGGTGCTAGTCATGGCATATTAGCGCCATGATTAGCACCAATACCGGCACCGCCACTGACTTGGTGGTATGGGGACTTACCGGTCCAGTCCGACCTTGGCGGGACCGGTAAGTCCCCATTTGTAAAGCTATTCCCCATTCCCATTTGAGCCCCCATAGGGCTCAATGGGAAGGCTTCAATAATGGTCCCGCAAATTCCGGTACCATTATTGACCCCGGTATCCCTTTGCGGGTCCCGTCCTTAACGCCTGGTAAAACCAGGCATTAAGGGAAGGACCCGCGAATGGACCTCAGAATAGGGCGCAAAGGGATTACCGGCACCGGTGTCAATACCGGTACCCGGTATCCCTTTGCGCCCACCTTGTAATGAGGGCCAATATCTTCCACCATTGTCTACAATATAATATCACCCATTTGCACAATATTCTTCTCTTCCTGCTTCCAGTTGATATTCTTCCCTTTCCTCTCACAGCTAATTACTCTCTTTCTAAGCTCCCAAATAATCTCGCTCTCTGTCTCCAGTAAGCCAGGACCTTCATCCTGCTCCACAGTACTAATACATCCCTCCTCTAGCACCAAAAGTTCTAATAATAACGGTGCCTTTAATAGCGGCAAGGGTGCAGGCACGCGGCCCATCATGCCGGCAATACCGGCATGCCGCTAACGGGAGGACATCACAAGTCAGGCGGACATGCAAATACAGGCATCATGAAGGCGCTAATAGGGGATACCGGCATGCCGGAAATACAGGCATCGTGAACCAACCGTAAAATGCCATGTGCAGTGGTTCCAACTGCCAAAGGTGCATACAATCAGCACAGGTGGAAGCAATGGAGTCTGGGCCAGCACAAAAGGATCACACCCACACACCACACCCCTTGCCACACCAAAATGATTCCAATAGTAGTAGTAGCAAAACTCGGGATGGAGGACATGCTTGCATTGCTACACCAGCAACAACAACGACAGCAACAGCAGGCGCAACAGAGGAGACACAGGAGGAGAAGGAGGGTGAGACAGGCCCAGCATGCCCCACCAGTGCAGCCAGTGCAACCACGTAGGCAGCCCCCAATCCCTCGCATCAGAGCCAGTCCATTCAACCTAACCGCTGAGCAGATCCACACCCTGTACCGTCTGGACCGGGACACCATCACCACCATCGTGGACATTATACACAACGACATTGTCAGCCTCATTGAAATATGCACCTCCATCCCCCCTCTACTCAAGGTAGTGTCGGTGCTCCACTTCCTTGCCACAGGCACCTACCAGCACACAGTGGGGCACATGCATGGCATATCACAACCCTTATTTTCTTGCATTCTGAACCAAGTGCTGGATGCCTTCCTCAGCACACAAGGGAGTACATATCTCTGCCACGGACTCCCCAGGAGATCTCTGATACAAAAGATGGCTTCCATGCAATAGCAGGCATGCCATATTGTATAGGTGCCCTTGACTGCACCCATGTGGAGTTGGTGGTCCCGCATGCCATGGAGGTGGGGTACCGCAACCGTAAGCAATACTACTCCATCAATGTGCAGATGGTATGTGACGCCAGCAAGATCACACATTGTTGTGCCTGATATCGCGGATCAACTCATGACTCAATGATCCTGCGGAACCCCACGCTACATGGAGCGACATGCAGGCGCTGAAATGGGGGAGGGATACACACACCACCATGGTGTCATTGTTGATGTAACAGCACGATGTGCACATCACTAAACACTGTGCCCCAAAGCACCCCAAACAGAACATGACAACCAAATCCCATAGGAATGAAGTAAGGTCGACACCTATCACAACATGCCAAACAGTAAACCACCCCACATCCCACAACACGTGCACCACTCATCAGCGGACCTCACCCTCCGTAACACCATCCAGCAACATGCAGTGAATAAATCACCACAAAAGACAAGCATCCATGGAAGTGCATTGAACAAAACTACCACAGGAATCCACTGTCTGTCACAGGGCCGCCACAACCACAGGAGTGCAGCATGTCACCATGGGAAAAATCAGCACTGAATGCCTAATATTGCAGAGCCTACTGCCAACGCTCCCAGTCAGAAAAACTCACAGAACACAACACATCATAAATTTGACACAAACACAGCTGTATGCGTCAACAATGCATGAGCAACATGAAGGTAATGCACACCGTGTATCATCTTGAGGATGCAACCCACACCATTAGTCCATGGCACAGGACACATTGAGGGCATAAAAATGGCGTGCATACAACCAGGGACATGTGCATGTGACCAACGATAATATGCAGGCATGTGTGACTAGTACAGCTGTCCATCATGAATTGACTGACATATACCTTTTTTGCCTCCCATGCAGGTGATAGTGGCTATCCCTTGAAGCCGCGGCTCCTCACCCATGTCCGAAACCCACAGAACAGGCATGAGGAGGACTACAATCGTTTCCACACCCGTACCCATGTGGTCATTGAGCAGACCTTTGGCCTGTTGAAGGCACGGTTTCGCTGCCTTAGCCAGTCGGATGGGGCACTCCTCTATAGGCATGAGAAGGTGGCCAAGATCATCATGGCATGTGTCATGCTGCACAACATGTGTATCCGACGGAACGTGCCCCTACCCCCTGACATTGATCTGCTACCACCTGGTGGTGATGAAGGGGATGAAGAAGATGTGGCTGCACATCATCGCGGTGCCGATGCACAGGAGGGACGTGCTGTGCGTCAGTCAGTGATTGCACAATAATTCCGACACACATGGCTTCAGAGGCTGACATGGTAGTTGGAAAGAGGGCACTAGGTGTGGGAGTACATGTACACTATGCACTGTATATGAACAAAGGACACATGCGCAATGATGAATGTCCACTCAAGGTATTTTTTCACACAACGTGTGTATTTAAGTGTCCAATAAAGATGAAAGTGCCCTAACCCTCCACCACACACACCCCTGCCCCTCCCCCACAACTCCCCTACACACCCTCACCCTCACAACTCCCCCACACACCCTAACTCCCCTCCAAGTCCCCCCACAACTCCCCCACACATGGTGTCCAAATAATTGTCTATTGCCTTCATCAGGCTGGCCAGTCTACATCCTGCCACTCCCTGCACCTGGTGGCGGCATGTCCGGGCAGCGCAGAGTGCACGCCGACCTGCGTAGTGGGCTGGTCTGCGTGGAGCTCGAGGACGGTGGGGTGGCTGCCTGCTCCATTTGGGGGGCCGAGCGCTCAGCCTCTATTACATCAGCAATGCGGCTGAGGACCTGCCGCAGGGCTGATACCTCCTCGCACAGTGTACTGGTGCTATCGACGATGATCTTCCCCAGAGAGGCGGTGTTCTCGCGCCACTCCTGCCTTGCTTGGGCATTGTTAGTAACGAATTGTCTCACCAGGGCAGTTAGCTCCTCCTGCCGCTGCGAAGAGTGCCCTGCCTGCTGCACCCCCGCCGGTACACCAGTGGAGGTGGTGGGCTTTTGCGTGTCATGCTCAATTTCAATTGGGTCCCCTATGGGACTCATGCCCCTTTGGATGTACTCGCCCCCAGACTGCTCCGGGGTGGTGCCGTGGTCGGAGTCGACCGATGTGAGCTGGGGGGATGGTGCCAGACTTGGTCTGCCAGGCAGGTCGGAGGAGTCGTCCTCCACGGGCACCCACACCTGTCCCCGCACCTCGTCATCAGTCAGGGGTGCTGTTGCTGCCGCCTCCCCGACAGAACTGTTCTGTGCAGAGAGTTCACCGTCTACTGACTCCTGTGCCAGTGTCACTGGAGTTGTGGGTCCAGTGTTGACGGGCCTTGGCGGCACCAGTGCCGTGGCATCCTGAGGCGGTTTGCTCTTCGGTGTCTGCCGTGGCTTTTGTGGGGCTTTGGAGGTGGAAGGCCTTTTGCCTTCATCCCGGGCCCTCTTCCGGGGTGTGGTCGGCTTTGGGGGTGAGTCCCGGGCCTCGCTGTCAGGATCTGAGACTGTGGGGATCGAAGAGAGGGACGGCATGAGTGATGGTTTCAGAAGCATCATGCATACATTTGTATAATTGCTCATCTACACATTAAAGGGGAATAGGCAGTGGAGTTTGGATGATCACGTTGCTTGCTATATGGGTGGGTGATGCAGGCATCCGTCGGGGTCACTCCTGTTGGGGCAGACATGCGATGTGACATGCATGTCTGTTGTGGCCTGTATGCAGTGTGACGTATGCCATTCACATCTTAGTGTGGTTTGTGTAAGGTCTGGCATTGCCTTGCTGCAGGCATCTGCATGTGTCTGTGCTGCGGACAACAACTAGGCTGGGAATGTGTGTGTATTGGGGCATGGCTTGCCTCTTTAGACAGACATATTGGTGGACTATCATCAGACTCTGCATTACAGTGTTGTCTTAGGACACTCACTTCTTCCGCCGATGAGGTTGCGCCACACTCCATGTCACCCATGCCTTCAATGGCCTCTATGCCGATCGTGCTGGCACATATCTCCTCCCACCGGGACAGCTTTATCGGAGAACTTGCTCCTCCGCCAGTTGCCATGGCATGGATCCTGTTTGCGGCCAGGATATTCCTGACACGCAGGTCATCCCACCTCTTCCTGACATCCTTAGTTGTGCGTGGGGTGTTGCCAACCGCGCTGACTCTTTGCGCAACTGGTGCCCAGATCTCCTTCTTCCTGATGACTGCCTCCCTCTTCAGGCTCTGAGCAAATACAACATTGGCATTCTCGGCCAGGGTCTCGGCCAGCATGGTGAGCTCTTCTTCATTGAAGCGCTCCTTGCGCAGGCGGGAGGCGCCTTTTTTCACTGCCTTGGGCATTATATACCAGTTGTTGATTGATGTGGGTACACAACAATGAACTCCAGGTCGTGGGTGCTGAGGGTGGCAATGTTTTTGTGTTTTTAAAGATGGCCGCCGTGCTCTTTCCCATTCCTGTGCGATGATGCTACTTCCGGTTCCGCGTATTTGTGGTGATCGTTATTAGCGGTCACTGCTAAAAGCGGTGACCGCTAATGCTGTCTTGATTCATGCCGGTAGTGCTATCTGCGCTTTACATGATGCCGCTAAGGGCCATTTTCAGGACTTTAGCGGCATGGCGGTAATGTCATTACCGGCATGGCGCAAAGCTCGTGCCCGCGAAGTCGTAATAGCTCTCTATTTGCGGGCTCTTACCTACACGGACACAGTATTTGCTCCATGCCGGTAAGGGCAGTTACTTACCTCAAAACTTGTAATGACCCCAAATATCTCCCTCATCTCAATGCCACACTCTTCTCGCCTCACCACTTGCCAAGTCTCCACCCTCAAGCTCACCTCACTCAAGGTCTCCAGGACCAGGGTCTTCCAAGGTCCAATGCTCCCCTCAGTGTGTGACACTGACTGGCTGGGCTGGCTGCCAGCCATTTAAAGGCCAGCCTCACCTCGTCCTGGGTGGTGCTTTGGGTTATTGGTTGCACCTGAGATGGAGTTGGTTGGGTGACTGGGCCATGGGTTTCATATCATTTGGGTTTAGCAGGGCAGGGCCTAAAATTATATCTGGGCCTGCCACCATTTCGACATTTACAGTGGTCATGAATACATGGGTGTTCTCCTTCCTTGCTCTATGGAGCTCTGCTGACATGCCTGGTATGTGCTGTGTTTCCATAGAGTATTAATTAAAGAATTAGAACACCATCCGGCAAGCCTGCAAAGATGTGTTTTAAATATGATTCTTTCACCGCTGGAAATTAGCAACGTAACTCCCCCAGTGTTCAGATGAGCAGGAGAATCAATGTATTTTTATTCCCTAACTCTAAAGGCAAGGACGTTTCCCATTATTTGTGTGCCACTTTATATCATCAGGACCTCCGCAGTCTGTGCGAGGGTGACTGATAATAAATGTTTATCATAGCATCAGAGTTTAAGAAACAAATGGCTTTTCTCCTTCACTGATACTTGGAACTATTGTAATGTGTTTGCTATAAGAGACCTGCAAATCCTGCTAGTCCTGCAAACCATCTTTGTGGCCATGCTTTCTCGCAACCTTCCACTCTTGCTCTTACCTCTTACTTTGCTTTCAAACAGGCAAAACGTGCACTACATATTAATTAGTCATATGGTCGTAACTTTGCCCCTAAAAGTTTAATTCAGTTCAGTATTCAATATTTGTAATTATTTGCCCTGCCGTGTAATTTTCACCCAACCCACGCTTTTGGGTTAATTTAATTATTCATATGCTATTTTGTTTGTTCAGCATTCGCTTTGCTTCCCCACAGCCCACAGGAGCGCCCCGGCTCAAGTGACTCTCCCAGGGCTGGACTGGGAACTAAAAAAGGCCCTGGAAATAATTACTGCGGTCCAAAAGAGGCCCTGGAAAAAAAGTTCAAGGTGGCCCCATATGACATATTTTCAGCAAACCCAATGCTTTTCCTATGAGAAAATTTGGAAATACCACAGAAAAGAGGCCCAGGCTGCAGAGGCCCACCGGGAAATCTCCAGAGTTCCCTATAGGCCAGTCCACCCCGGGACTCTCCCAATCACTGTACCCTGGCGTTCCCTCCTAGCAGCTGCTCTGTTTGGTTTTGGTTACGCCCACTGGCTTTCCTTTAACTGCAAGCCCTGCTCCCTCTCCTGATGCTCTTCTGTGCTGGCCGGCAGGTCCACTTCCATTCCGCGGACGTTTGTGGGAACTTTGTTTCCTTTTCTTCTCCCGCTGCTCATGCTGCATATATTCAACCACAGAGGCTCCCACACCTGTGGTTTTCTCATGGCTTGCCTGCTCGTTTGCTCCACGGTCCCCGGGATCATCTGCCGGCATCCTGCCTTCTATGCCTTCTCTGCCGGTCCCACCATATCTGCCTCCTTGCACACAGGACTCCGTGTTGGTCTGAGTGTTGCTGGTTTCCTTCCTTCTTAAACACCTGCAACCACTTGACAGGTTGCAGGTGTGAGTTCCCAATTGGCATTGCCTCACTGCAATTAGAGGGACATGCCTGACCTTTTGTTAGGGAGAATCCTGTGCAGTTTCCTTGGGTAACACTGCAAAAAGATTAAGACTACAGGAGTAAGCAGCAAACCCAATTGGTAGCAGTCTGCACCACCCAGATTTACCTGGTAGCTGTGGCTGAGCAGTCAGACTTCTCTCAAGAAGAGTAGGGCAGTATGCAGAGTATACACAATAGGGCCAAAACACAGTAGAGCAAACAAACACTGACCAGAGCTTTGTATAAAAAAGTATATAATTATTTATTTAAAACACACTTTATGGAATATACTAGCACTCTCAATCAAAAGCAAGTTAAAACACAGTCATGAAAAGTATACACACCTCCCTCAATAGTTATCAGACAAGTCAGGGTTAAAACACTACTATTTGTTAGAACAGATGTGAGCACTTAACCAAGATGGCACTCTGATAATGCAGTTAAAGGGAGAGACAGAGTATAGAAATAAAACAGTTCCCAACACTTTTAAGAGTTTAGAGCAAGGAGAGAAAGGCAGGCTATACTGTAGAGCAAAAGTTCATAGGCCAGGCCCACTTTAAATGGAGCAAAGCGAAATGTGCCCAGGATCACACGGTTTAAAGTGCACTGAAAGTCTTTGCAGAGTGTTCAAACGAGGTTGGGGTGATTCAAAAGATATAGTTAGTAGGCCTGGAACCAACCCAATTTAGAGGCCAAGGATTTAAGGGCCACCTTTAGCAATCTGTAGAAAGGGAGGCCAGGCAGGACACAGTACCTTACAGAGAAAGGAAGCTCCAGCAGGGGGTAGTTATTCCTGGCAGTGGTTGAAGTTCATGGTTCCGACCAGGGGAAGAGAAGATCTCGTTGTGGAGGAAACGTGGAGTCGTTGCACTGCACAGGGATGAAACCAGCCGCAGAGTTCCCAATTAAAAGGTGCGGTCCTTTTAATCACAGTCAAAAGTGTTAAGCTTGGCTATCCGGCCGCCGGGGTGCTTGGTACGGGTGATTCGACCAAGAGACGTCTTTGGAAGGCGAAAAGGTGGTGGTTGATCCCACCAGCTAAGGGGAAGAAGACTCGTCCAGCAGAAGATCTTCTCTTGTCGTTGGGAAAGTGGTGAGGTGGCTGCAGCAGGGTTTCACCGGTGGTGTCGTCGTTGCAGATGGCTCAGCGGCTTCCCTCTTCGGATTCTTAGGTCCTGTGGCGACTTCTGAAGTTCCAGTCCCAAAGGCCCTGCTTTTATGCAGAAAAACCCCCATTCATCAGCCTAGCTGTCAATCACACATGCTAAGTGGTGAGCCGGCCGGCTCACCACTGGGCCAATCAGAGTAGAGTGTGACTTGGGTTGCTAAGGCAACACAGTCCAGGGTGCCAATTCCCCCCTCCACCCTTCATGTGGAACCCAGACAGAGTGGCACCATTTGGAGGGCTTCTGTGGAGAAGCCCGCCAAAATAGTGGAACAAAGGGCTCGACCTTGGTCAGAGTTGCAGAGACGGACACAAACGCCATTTTAGAATCGAGTTCTGGCAAAAAGACCCAACCGGTGATTTAATATTAAATAAATAAACCGGCGGTATCTTTAACATTGCACCAAAAAGTGGTGCGTTTAAAATCAATGGGAAAATCCCATAGAGAATATTCCGGTGGAATATTTTGCGTGGTAACCACTGCCACCAGCCAGAAACTCGACCAGGGGGGGTGGGGCAGTGCCCCCTCGGAAACAGACCCACGGGCAATCGAATTACCCCTTACCAGTACTTCCACAATATGATGGTTTGTACTGGTTCTGTTCACAATTTTGGACTAGTAAAGCCAATGGTGACTTTACATGCCCTGGGAGACAGTAGTCAGTCCCAGGGTATGGAGTCTATGTTTGGGGGTCACTGTGACACCCCTGTTGTACTGCACTGAGGGTGGTGTGTACCACACATACAGAAAAACAGATGATACCCTATGGAGTAAAAAGAAACCCCATAGCCCATAAGCACATGACAAGTTAAAGACATACCTCAAATCATGTCTAAGAGTGGGAGTAAAAGAGTCTCACTCTTAGCAGGAGAAAAAAACAAACCCCAAAAATCCAGCAAAGCTGCTGGGTAACTCACTAGGTTTGGGAAATTAGCCTTATAAGAGAATTCTCCATAACACCTTTACAGTGCTCTGTAGACATCTTCCTCGTCTCAGTACTAGATGGTGAAATAAATTAATGGTGTTCACTACTCCTAGTCGCCTCTTCCTCGTCCCATTACTGTAGTAGATTGAATGAGGAAAAATGAGGGGAGCCGGTAAAGGCCGGGGGAAGGTTATGTTGGTTCTCATAAGGGAAAGGGGGATACCATATCTTGCCTGTCTCACTCTTAAACCTTCTCTTCTTCACCCTCTTCCTGGTGTTTCTATACCGCTATACTGGTAATCTCTCCTGGCATTTTCTTGGTCAGTGGGAAAGGGGTAACAATACTCCATAACTGCGCCTGGGATTGAGGATTCTTCCTGAAATGGAAATGAGGGGTACTGCATTTCACCAGAGGACATCTCATCTCAATCCCCAAGGACCCTCTACCCAGGTGATGCTCCCAAGCTTCTCCATCGCCAGGGTCAGGATCCAAAAACAATGGCCTTTCCCTGGCCACCTAAGAAGAGGACCTAAGGGAGTAAATGTGAGGACGCCCTCAGGTTTTTCACAATAGGATAAGTTTGCTGATCCCCATGTGCCGATGTAGGGAGTCTGTGAGCGCGTGTTGGTCTACTGTGTCGAAAGCGGCCGAGAGGTAGAGAAGATCCAGGAGACAGGGGTGGTCATCGTCAAGGATGTGGAGGGTGTTGCTGACCACCTGTATGGTTGCCCTCTTCGTGCTGCATCAGCGTCTGAACCAGGATTGGTAGGTTTGGAGGAGATTGTTGGTGTCTATGTGTTGCTTCAGTTGCACGGCTACCACTTTCTCGATGATCTTACCTAGGAAGGGAAGATGGGTGATGGGGCGATAGTGACCTCATTGGTCGGGATCCAGAGTATGGTTTCTTTAGTAGAAGGAGGATATGTCCTGTCTTTAGGGCCGATGGGAAGGTGCCTCGAGTTAGGGAGCTATTGACGATCTCCAGGTAGGGAAGGAGAGCTTCTGCAGGGATGCTCCTGAGGATGGATGATTGTGAGGTCTGAGGTCCTAGCTCTCCTGTCCTGCAGAAATTGACGATGAGCCCACTAACCCCTCCCCAACCGCGCTGCCAGAGGCTTTTAAAACACACTTCTGACTTGACAGCTCAGGGAGGCAAGGGGAATTAGATAAATCAAACTGCCAGATTTCGTTCCAGCCCACTAATTGCTTCTTCCTTAATTCCTACGGCTCTTTCTGGCAGGATCTACAAATATGAAAATAACAAAGGGGGGTCCTGGGAGACTCTCTGCCAGACATAGTCCTGGTTACAAGAGCCTTACCCAGAGTTTTTAGTTCACTATCTTTCACAGAGATACACACTGCAGGTTAGATCTAAAGTTGTTCTTCTGGAACCTCTCTTACCCAAGTACTTCTGTTCCCCTTCTTGAATTATAATTGCCTTCCTTACTCTCTGGAAGGCTGACCTTGATGATCCACAAAATAATTCTCAAAGGACTTGTCTCTCTTCATGTTTATAAGTCTCATAGATTAATAGTTTGCTGATTTGCTCTGTTCCCTTTTTTAGTCTGTGGTCTAGAAATAGTTTACAACTAACTCAATTGTCTCTTGACTTTCCTGCCACTTTAATATTTTCCTGCTCTTGTGGTCTTTACACTTCCTGCTTTTCTTGTCTTTTCACTTTCTGCTTCTCCATTGTTACTTTCTTTCCTTCCTTTAAAAGTCCAGCTTAAAATACTTTTCCTGAGCGTGATAATCCGTTGCAGTGCTCATGCTAATGACTCACAACTTGAAAAAAAAATATCTGAAGCTGACCACACGTACTCTGCCCCACACTGCTTCTGCCAAGCCCTCTCTCTATCCGGTGCCATTGCGTAACTGCTGCCTTCGCTAGCTGCATCAGGGTTTCCTGGCAACGCGCGCCGTACACCTTGACAGCGCGACGCTCCCCTTAGTAACTCAACCCCTCTCCACGTTACTGACTACTCTGAAACGAAACAGAGGTTAACAAAAAGGAAAAAATAACTGGACTTGCCTCGCCCGCTCATGCTTGGCTGCCTCTGGATTTAAAAAAGCTGGACTTGTCTCACACGCTAAACAGTGTCAGGTTCTTGAATTACAATCATTCCTAAATAAATTCACTGTACACAGTATGTTGAATATATAAACTACGGATAACTTTTCTCTAGATTATTTTCCCCCAAAAAACAGTATGGCTTCTTCCATAAACTTTTTACATAGTGCTGGTCTAGTAAACTATGGTTACACTTAATCTTCTTCAATCTGGATTTCTTCCTTAAAATACTGACGCTCTGGTTGTTGTGACCTCCCTGGATCAGATCTGTTGATGAAAGGCAATTTAGAACCTTGCTGAAGGTTCCAGATTGAGTCACAGCTGCCCTTCCCCTAATCATTCTTGAGTTGAAGCTTCACCGTTTTGGAATGGGATAATCCCATTCCCCTATAATGTCTGTTAAGGAAATTTACAAATACACCTGAAAACACCCTGGACTCTTTAACACCTCACTGGAGCTTAATTAATCGAATTCAGCCTACTACTGACTCTCTGTTTACTAAACCTGACAGTTCCCCCCTGTCCCAGGGGCTGGTTTTCCAGGATTAGCACTATGTAACCTGTTTACCTATTCTGGAGCATGAATATCCACCGCCCACTCCCAGAACCTCTCTTCAGGACCTTAACACTTCCAATCAACCAGATATTGTACTCTTCCACAAATCATTCTGGAGTTCAAGATAGCTTGTACCTCATATTCATTCCCCGAACATTCTACATCCAGAGGACCCAGGGATCCCAGAAGTCTGGTTCCCTGAATACAATGCTTCAACAAATGTACTTGAAAATGTGAGTGGATATTCAAACAAGGTGGTAGTTTCAACTTTACTGTTACTGGTGTGATAATCTTCTCAAATTCAAAAGGCCCAATTTAAAGGAATATTCCTTGTTGACAGCCAGACTGACTCCCCGACAGAATACTTTGGAGTCTTCAGGTGATGGACATCTGCATAAACTTCTAACGTGGTCATCCCTCTGCCACGAACGAATAACGTGCTGTTGTTGAGAACTACAAGCCCCAAGATTCCTTGTGCCACGCACCCGTTTTACCTCAGCTGGGCGCAACACAGGCTATAACTGATCTGCGTCAGTGCGGCCAGTTTGCTGCAAATTTTGGCACGTTTGAGCTAGTCTGTAGGCGTTGTTGAACTAGCTTTGAAATACCATTAGGACTCCTAATATTCCAATTTTACCGACTTTTGATATTGTGTTAAAAGTACTGTGTGATTTATGTGACATTAAGCTAGCTGTTGCTTACCTTGTTAGCTTTCAGTAATCTTCTAACATGGTCATTCCTCTGCCACAAACGAAAACGTTGGTGCTGTAGCCTAGAACTACAAGCCCCAAGATTCCTTCTGCCGCACACCCGTTTTACCTCAGCAGGGCGCAACACAGGCTATAACTGGTCCACCTAAGCGCAAAGCGCTGTTGCAAAGCCTGTTTTTGCCTGTTTCTGCCTGGGTCGCCAGTCGGCAGGAGATGCTGCTGGTTGTAACTTTTGTCCAGTAGGACCGTCTTTCAGGTGAACGATTTCTTTCACAGTGTTAAGACCGATGTGTATAATGAATTGTTTCTTTTATAATATTATTGACCTGAAGGAATTAGATAATTCTCATGAATGTATTACTCTTAGAACACTAAATAAAATTAGGGCATTAGACATTATTAAGCCCACAATGGGATCCCTCCCAACGACTGTGGGAACCACTGTGTGTTGTAAAGCAGCATTAGAGAACGCAAGATCAGCAGGGGTGCATGCCACTGAGATTGTTGAGCTTATCAAATGTCATGATTTGGATTTATTATTGATCACAGAAACTTGGATTACAGAGTCTTCTCCGAGCTCATTTCATGAGCTGGTCCCAGATGATTATTTGATCAAATACATTAATAGGGCCAATAAATAAGGCAGAGGGATTGCAGTCATTTATAAGGCTGCATTACGTATTTCATATTCCCCCCAAAGTCACCATTCATATAATTTTGGCATGTAGACCCCCAGGCCCGTGCAAAATATTTCTGGAGAAACTTGATGCCTTTCTCAGTAGTGAGGGGAGCAAATACAAGGATATGCTCCTGGTGGGCGATTGGAATATCTGGCTAGACGACCAAACAAAACCGGACTCTAAGGAACTGTGGGATCTACTGAATATTCATAGCCTCCATTCTCTGGGGCCGCAACCCTTGCATATAAATGTTCACTGTCTGAATGTCATTATAGCAAGAGGTGAATACACCTTTATGAAGGATATTATGCCAGTTTATTGGTCTAACCACTTTGTGAAGTTCTTTTCAATGAGCCTCCAAGTGGGTTAAGGATAATATTAAAGATAGACTAGCTATATACTCTCGGAAAGCCAAGGATTTGGATAAAATCATTGGCAATTATATCAGTGGGGGTCTTGCCTCTATTGATTCTCTTCTTTCGTGCAATTATTTTTTTGCAGCAGGAGCGTCAACCTGGGGCGCTATTTGCAATAAAATTGCTCCTTTAAAACCTAAACCTAAAATTAAGAAAGTTTCTCAACCTTGGTTCTCACAGAACCTTCACTACCTGCGCAAGTTAGTTAGCAGGACTAACCAGATTTGGCAACAGAAGCCAACTTCGGAGAACAAAATTATGGCTAAGAGTGCATTATTGGATTACAAATTGGCTATTTTTTAAGCCAAAAAAGATTTTCTGGCAAAAAGCTTAAAACTGCCAGTAATCGACTAAGGGAATTGTTTTCTATTATATCTACCTTTTCAACTCTTTTTGTTGACAAGATTGAACGTATAAAGGCCGATATAGCCCACCTGCGTCTTTATACAATCAATCAGTGGTCTATCCGATTGATTTACAGAGCCAGGCGTCACGCCTATTTTTGATTTTCATCCGGCTACAGAAGATGATATATATCAACTTATGATGACCCTTAAGCCTACTATTGATTCTTTATCCACTCTGCCGGCTTATGCAGCAAAGAGACTGGCGCAGATTGTCAGCAAGTCGCTAACAAGTGGGACTGTACCGGAGAGTTTAAAGCTCTCAATTGTCTCTTTGCTACTAAAAAAGCAAACATTGGATGCAGAGATCCTCCTAAATTACTGTCCCATTTTAGGGCTGTCTTGGCCGGCTAAAATCCTCGGAAAGGTAGTGAATAGCCAGCTGAAAGAATTTGTTGAACATGAATCACTATTGGACAAGTTCCAATCGGGGTTCAGACCAAAACACGGAACTGAGACTGCTCTCCTGGTCATACAGGATGACTTGTTAAGGGCCGCGGACCAAGGGGAATTTACCATTTTGGTGATGTTAGATTTGTCCGCGGCCTTTGACACAGTGAACCATTGCATCCTTTTGGAACGATTGCAGGAAGTACGAGTTTTCGATTTGGCACTAGGTTGGTTTGTGTCTTTTTTTGACCGACCACCAACAATGGGTGAGATTGGGGGAGTTGCTGCCGGACGACATCAAGCTGAATTGTGGAGTCCCGGAGGGATCTTCCCTATCTCCATTGCTATTTAATCTGTATATTCGGACCCTTCTGGAAATTCTGAGATGCTATGGGTTGAATTTCCACTCTTATGAAGATGATACCCAGATTTTTATCAGAGCTGCTAACCTTGGACAAGTATTCAGCAGATTGGGACAGTGCCTGGATGAAGTAAGTGTTACGCTCACCTGATATCCCCGGGGGCGTCTGGAAGGCTCTGAGATCTGGAACCCTGGATCCGTAGTTGCCCAGTGCTGAGTAATGAATCTGCAATTACAGAAGGGAGGATTTGTGATAACTGTCTTTAATGGGTGAATCTCCCACCTCCCTCTGACCGATTCCCTTCCCACTGGGTTCTTTTCTCACCTTAGTTATTTGTAGGGTGAGCTATCCATCCTGCGTTTCTTGTGCAGAGGTGCTTGACGTTTTTTGGCGAGCTGCCCGAGCTACTTACTTGCAGTACACCTTCCTTGGGCCCAGGCCTGCTGTGACCCCGAATCTGCTGGTAGGCAGGTAGGTTTGTTAATTGTAAGTCTTTATTCTGTTTATGGTGGGAATTTCTTAATGTCTTTATCTCCTTCTTTTCAGGTGCCAAGGTCTTGATGCTGGCGTGCCGGATCGAGAGGCACGTTTGTAGGTAAGAGAAAGCACAAAGCGCAGCGCCATTATTGTCTTTTAAAGCTAACCTGTGTTTTCTTCTTCTTCTCCTCACAGGCCACTTTGGTGCTGCGAGTGGATGAGAGCGCCATCAAAAACAGGCCCCCGGAATCCGTTAAGGTAAGTACAGCGTGGTTGTTTAATATTGAAAGCGAACCTGAATATGTCTCTTTTCCTTTGCAGATGTTGCTGTGGTGCTCCGGATGGAAGCGTGGCGTAGCGCAATGGAATTCAGGTAAGACTGATGCAATTCAATGTTTTGGAAGCGCGCGTTCTAATATGGTTTTTCCCTTTCTCGTTATTGCAGGTCGCAATGTCCGAACAGCAGCTGTGGTAGCAGTTCGCCGGAAGTCCTTAAACTAGTACTCACAGGTGAGTGATGTTTCTTCTCTCGGTTTCCACAGATTGCAGCCCAGTTGAGATGCTGAGTACTGGATGGTGTTTTCTCAGGTAAGACAGAATAATCTTGTTCTTGCAGTATTACAGGAAGATGCTGAAGACACGGTGAGCGTCACGCTGCTGGTAGCAGAATAACACAAAGCGTGTTCTGCAGTCAGGGTGTGGTTTATATAGCCCAGGTAAAGTAGTACCAGGGAAAGTAGTTCCAGACCTGCCACACCCAAAACACTAGACCGCATGTTGGATTTAAAGGCCCATGTACATAAATGGGACCAAGGGCCTCATTACAACCTGCCATTCCGGGACCGTGCAAAATCCGTGACGGCGGTAAAAAAGTTTCCGTGTCCGAAGGTTGCGGAAAAACCGTCCGATTACACGCTGTCGGTCGCGCGCACCACACGGACTCGGAAACGTTGTTACCACCGTCACGGAAAACCCCACGGAAATGGAAATAACGAAGCCACAAGTGGCGCTAAACCCGTTTCCGCCTCCGCCACCACGGACACGGAACCGGAAATACCATGATCGCCAAAACAGGAAACAGAGAGGCGGCCCTCATATAAAAGCACAATCCATTGCCATCCAGAGCCAGCACAAGCACAATCCTAACTCTGAGAAGCCAAAAGGGACCACCAGCATGACTGCCAGGATTCCTGCTCAGAGGCAGCGCAAACAGCGCTTCAGCGAGGCGGAGCTGACCGTCTTGGTGGAGCACATTGTGGACAATGCTGAGATGCTGTTCAGCGCCGACCAACGGCGTGCCACACAGCAGCGGAGGAAGGAGGTGGGGGCCGAAGCTGCACGCAAGTGCACCGCCGTGGGCGGGGCAGTGAGGAGCGTGAAGGACTGCCACAAGCGTTGGGACGACCTGAGGCTGAGGGTACGCAACCTAATTTCCACGCACCGCCAACGCAGCAGTGGGACAGGCGGAGGACCCCCTTCCCCACTGAGGCTGCAAGCATGGGAGGAGCGTTGCAGCAGCGTCCTCCACCTAGAGGGAATCCATGGGATCGGGCAGGCTGAGGCAGGAGTGAGCCCACCTGCAGATGCCGGTAAGTGCCCAAACATGAATGCCACATGTAAATATGCAGTTGTGAGTACTGGGCCAAAGGACCCATTAACAACCCCCCCCCACCCAGGCAGTGCATGTGTGGGCCAATGGACCCATGAACAACCCCCCCCCCCCAGGCAGTGCATGTGTGGGCCAAAGGACCCATGAACAACCCCCCCCCCCAGGCAGTGCATGTGTGGGCCAAAGGACCCATGAACAATCCCCCCCCCACCAGGCAGTGCATGTGTGGGCCAAAGGACCCATGAACAACCCCCGCCCCCCAGGCAGTGCATGTGTGGGCCAAAGGACCCATGAACAATCCCCCCTCCCCCAGGCAGTGCATGTGTGGGCCAAAGGACCCATGAACAACCCCCCCCCAGGCAGTGCATGTGTGGGCCAAAGGACCCATGAACAACCCCCCCCCCCCAGGCAGTGCATGTGTGGGCCAAAGGACCCATGAACAACCCCCCCCCCAGGAAGTGCATGTGTGGGCCAATGGACCCATGAACAACCACCCCCCCCAGGCAGTGCATGTGTGGGCCAAAGGACCCATGAACAACCCCCCCCCCAGGCAGTGCATGTGTGGGCCAAAGGACCCATGAACAATCCCCCCCCCCCCAGGCAGTGCATGTGTGGGCCAAAGGACCCATGAACAACCCCCCCCCCAGGCAGTGCATGTGTGGGCCAAAGGACCCATCATGATCCGTATGGCAACCAATATCACTGAATGCAGACACCAGCAATCAGATGCATGTGACTAACACTATTCAATGTACAATCTTAATGACGCATGTGATGCACCCATCTGCCACCACAACAACACTAATTGCATGCCCTTTGTGTCCCCACAGCCGTTTCAAGTGACAGTGATACTGCACAACAGGCCAGCTAATCTGCATCGGCAAGTACACTAGCCACCGCCACCCCACAGGAGGATGCTGCCGGCAGTTCTGCACCTCTGGCCACATTACCAGCCACTACAGATGTGCTGCACACCACCACCACCGACATCCCCACCGTCTCCACACTGGCTGAGTCTAGACAGGTGCCACGGGAACCTATCATGGACACCCAACACAACACCGAAGGCAGCAGCACTGCAGAGGGGGCGGCCTGCAGTGATAACAGTGCCCCGCAAGAGCACTCGGAAACGAGGCCACAGGGGGAGATGCCCACATTGGAAGACCTGGGCTCCTTCCATGAGCTGGGGTTCAGCCCCACTTCACTGGGGAGTCCCATGAGGTCGCCCCCCCCCCATCCATGGCCGAACTGAATGCCCGCATGCAGCGGATGGAGGACCAGCAGGCTACCCTCACCCAGCTGGTGGAGAGGCAGCTAGAGGAATCCAGGCTGCAGAGGGAGAGCTACAGCGCCTCAGTGCGTCGCCTGTCGAGGTCCATTGGACGCTTTGCGAGCACCATAGTGACCCTTGCACGCCATGTGCGGGAGGGCAACGACCACACCTCCAGGCTTGTAGAGGCCATGTTGGTTGGCCAACAGGCAAATCTGGCACGGATGCCCTCAATCCCAGATGCTGGGCCATCAAACACTACCACCCCATCCAGCTCCACATCTGCCAGTCCAAGGAGGCGCTCGAGTAGGCTAACGGGTCCTTCGGGCAAGGTTGCACAGGCACAGAAGCGCACGCGGAAGTGATGGCATGTGTGTGGGGCAGTGCAGGACACATGTGGACTAGAAGGGTGTGAGAGGGGTGGGCACGTTTGGGTGGTGGGGTAGGTAGTTTTGGGGGTTTGGACAATGGGCTCTGGGTGGGGATGGGCACGTTTGGGTGGTGGGTGGCCCCGGGTGTACAGCTTCCCTAACCAATGCACCTTCTTCCCTGTTGTTATCACATCAATACATCACCATTTCAAATCAAGACATACATGTGTGGACATTGATCATTTATTTTGCAGTGCAACTATTAATTCATTGTCGTCACCATGTTTGTGCATTTCTGTGAATGTGCTGTGACTCAAAAGTAAATGCCAATCAGGGCATCGCGTGCTCTCTGGCCATCATGTGGACCCCCAGGGGGAGGCCATCCCATCCCCATCTCCATCCCCATCTCCATCCCCATCTCCATCCCCATCCCCATCTTCCTCATCTGCGTCTGGTGGCATTGGGATGTTCCTGCGCAGGTATATATTGTGCAGCATGGCACATACGAGCGTGATTTTGCCCGTCTTCACTGGGCTGTACAGCAGTGATCCGCCAGATCTGCTCAGACAGCGGAAACGGGCCTTCAGCAGTCCAAATGTCCTCTCAATCATTCCACGTGTGCGGATATGTGCCCTATTGTATGCCTCTTAATGCCTGTTCCTTGGTCTCCGTACAGGTGTCATCATCCATGGCGTGAGTGCATATCCCGCATCACCTACATGGGATGTAGATGGGGGAACATGTCAGTGTTTGTGGCATCATGTCCTCATCTGCTGGTGTGCATTCTTGTATCATCATTCATTCATGCATATGTACCATGCAGTGTCTGGAGGTATGTTTCGGCCATCACGAGGTATGTCGCTGACTGCATATGGGCCTACACATTGACTTGCATGTTTACTGTGCCCTGCGGGTGAAATTTGATTGTGTGCATGTCATGGTGCAGTGCTGTCCACACATGGCAGAGTGACTCCACTGTACGGAAGTAGTAAATACACGTCGTCTCATTTACACGCCTCCCGTGCTTTTTGGGGCAGTGTTTCAATTGAGGGTGGGTGTCTGCAGTGGCACAGGGTTAATGGGACAGTGACGGGATTGGCTGTGGCAGCGTGTGCACGGGCACATTGTGGTGCCCTGTCATGTCTTCCTTCATGATGTTTGGCATCTGCTGTGTATTTGGTAGATGGAAGGGGGGTGATGCATGTGCGGTCACAGCGGCACACTCACAATGCTCATTGGCCTGGACACACACACACCACTCCGACAGGGTTGTAGCATCGTCAGCTGTACTCACCCAATAGCCACGTGCTTTGTCCGGCATAGCGTTCCATGTACCGTGGCAACGTGGAATTCCGCAGTACCATTGAGTCATGTGATGAGCCTGGGAAACGTGCACAGCAGTGTGTAATCAGTTGCATGGCATCACAAACCATGTGGACATTCAAAGAGTGATACTGTTTCCTATTGGTAGATGGAAGGGGGGTGATGCATGTGCGGTCACAGCGGCACACTCACAATGCTCATTGGCCTGGACACACACACACCACTCCGACAGGGTTGTAGCATCGTCAGCTGTACTCACCCAATAGCCACGTGCTTTGTCCGGCATAGCGTTCCATGTACCGTGGCAACGTGGAATTCCGCAGTACCATTGAGTCATGTGATGAGCCTGGGAAACGTGCACAGCAGTGTGTAATCAGTTGCATGGCATCACAAACCATGTGGACATTCAAAGAGTGATACTGTTTCCTATTGCGGAACACCGCCTCAATTGCATGTGGTACTGTCAGCTCGACGTGGGTTCAGTCAACTGCGCCTATGCAATTTGGCATGCCTGCTATGGCATGGAAGGCCAACTTGGTGGCAATGACCTCGGGGAGGGTGCGGGGTAGGGCTATGTGTTCCGACACATGGCGCAACAGGGCATCCAGTACCTGTACCAGGATTTCTGAGAAACACGGTTGTGATATGCCGTGCAGCTCACCAACCGTGTGTTGATAGGTGCCAGTGCCAAGGAAATGCAGAACTGAGACAACCTTCAAGGGGGGGGGGGATGGCGGTGGGGGTGTCAATTAGGCTGCTGATGTTGTCCTGAATCATGGCGGTGATGTGCAGGATTGTTGCACGGTCCAGCCGGTATAGGGTGTGGATCTGTCCTGGGGTGAGGTTCCAGGGTGAGGCCCTGATGCGTGGTATTGGTGGCTGGCGGCGGGGTCGGGCTGGCTGGGCAATGGGGTTTGCCATAGCTGCAGGGTTGGCTGGTTGCCGCCTGCGCCTCCTCCGCCTACGCCTCCTCCTCTGCGCCATTACTGCCACCATGTGCAGTACTGCCTGTTGGTTGAGTAGGCCCAGTCCCAGTGCTACTAGACCTGCTGCCTGCATGGTTCTGTGTTGTGTTGGGCTGGGTGTGGCCCTTTTGTAGGCTCCCAGTGGCCTGCTAGGTCCAGCTGGGCTGATTTGGTGCACCTGTGCCCTGATTCAGTTCAGCAGGCAGTGTATAACGCCATGTTCGCGCTGGCGGCTGTTCCGCCACCGTGATCACGGTATTTCCGCCATTTTTTTCCCGGTATTTCCGTGTCCGCGCTAGTTGTGATGCTCACGGTGTTTAGTGTTGCCGGTAACGGAGGGGTTTCCGTGCAGACGGATTTAAGGGGAACCCTGTTTCCGCAGTGGCGATTTAGGGTAGTGCTATTACCGGGGCCGCGGGTCATGATTGCGCGGACATGGAAACGGTGCCGGTATGGTTTTACCGGCAGTGTTAATTCCGGACCGGAGTACTTGTAATGAGGCCCCAAGTTTGAACAGCCCTTCCTTCCTACATATGAGCCTGGTGCCAAAGGCTCCAGGACTGGCTCCAGGAGCCCTTTTGCAGTGGTTTTAAGGCCCTCAGGGTTCTGGTGGGAGCCCGCTTGTGGCACAACTTGTGCCCCCTCACAGTGGTCCTGACAGTAAGTGGATGGATGTCCAAAAACCATTTACAACTTAATGCAACTAAGACTGAACTCATTTTGTTAGGACCTAAGCATTTGCTGACCACAGTTAAGAAACTGCCTATCCCTATGTTTTTAGGTAAAAGCTTAAAATGTGTATCTAAGATAAAGAATCTGGGTTGTGTATGCTAAGAGGATCTTGGCAGTGAAGCTCAGATGGAAGAAAATATCCAGGCGGTGTATTTCGCTGTGAGACTTCAGTGCCAAGCACTCCTCTGCATTCCTAATGAAGATCATGCACCTGTGGTGGGTGCATTAACCAGCACCCATTTTGATTATTTTAATAGTCAATTGTTGGGTGGTCCATCCAAACAACTCCAATGACTTCAAAAAGCACAGAACGTGGCTGTTAGGATGATATTCAGGTTGAGCAGAACTGCTCATGTGTCTTCATTTCGTCGTGAGCTACATTGGCTTTCAATTGAAGATTGTATTAGGTTTAAGGTAGCCTGTATCATTTGTAAATGTGTAAATGGTATTGCTCCTCTGTCTCAGAGAGCTGATTCAAGCATATCACCCTGTGAGACAATTGCGCTCTAGTGATGGCCATCTCCTGGTTGTCCCCCATTCAGTATACAAATCACTGGGCGATAGAAGATTCTCTGTTTTTAGCCCAATGTTGTGCAACTCCTTACCACTAGAAATAAGGATTTTGAGTTCACTTCTTCAGTTTCGACGAGAATTGAAGACCTTTTTTGTTTAGATAGAGTAGTCTTATACCTAAGGTGTCCTGTATGGACTTAGCTGTGTTCTCTGTCAATCGCTGTTTTCATCTGCACCGCTCTACGGTTTGTTCTGTTCTGTGCGCATTATAAATATCAAAATACAAATACAAATATTTCTTGTAACTAACCTTGCTTTGTTGCAGCGCACTTATTGCCCTAAACAAATTCTCACCCATCCTCGTGAACCTATCCTCCACCTCCGGCGCTTGAACTTCCTCAGGCATAGCTGCCCACAAAAATCTGAGATGGAACCCCTGGTTAATAAAGAAAGGTGACATGGACGTGGAGTCCTTCGCTGAGTTGTTATAGCAAAATTCTACCACCCACACCAAATCCACCCAACATTTTGCTGCCTTCAAATAGCACCTTAGATAATTTTCCAACTTCTGATTTATTCTTTCAGTTTGCCCATTGGCCTCCGGATGAGAACTCGTGGTTAGTTTTACCTCTGTGCCCAAAACCTTGCAAAACACCTGCCAAAATCTGGAAACAAACTGAGTTCCCCTTTCTGAGATCACCTGGCTGGGTAATCCTTGTATTATTACAACATCCTGAAGGATATTGTGTGCCAAGTTTGCTGCTGAAGGCCCCGCTTAACAGGAATGAAATGCCCAGCCTTGGTTAGAACATCCACAATTACCAGAATATTTGTGCATCCCTGATCAGGCGGAAGATCCACAATGTAATCCATTGAGATAGTGTGCTAAGGTCTTGGTGGAATTAGTAACAGTATTAACAAATATGCTTGCCTTTTATTCTCGGACATAGCACGTGCACAGGTCTCGCAAATCTTCACAAATTTGAATGCATCTACTCTCATACTTTGCCACCAAAACTGATGTCGTACTAGCTCCAGCGTCTTCCTGAAACCAGGATGTCCCGCTAACGGAGAATCATGATATTGTTTTAATGCTCTGTGAAGACATCCTGAAGCAAGACACAGACAACAGACTTAAAGTTCAAAAGATATTTATTAACTTAAATATCAGGATGGTTGAAGATCTAACTTGCCTTATGCTAAGGTGGGATTTCCTTACCTGAACGAAACTAAGGAATGTCTGAGTCAAAGAGTTCAGCTTAAAAGTCTGTCTGTGTCCAATACCTATACTTGGCCTCACAACTAACGCTACACAGTTTGTAGGGATGTCAATAATGAAAGAAATGGTGATCAATACCAAGTCTGAGCTTCTTCCAGCTCTCAGCTTGTTATTCAGCTCCCCTTCCGCAAGTGCACGACAGTTCCACAAATGTCTTTAAGATTTACCTTGTTCAAGTTCAAATAGTTCCACACACTCCTCAGGGCTCCCTTCCCCAGGTTCAAAGTAACACAGTTCAAACAAAAAGGGTCTTGTGGCCCTGTCCTCAAGACAGTACTTATAGTTCATCAAGTCTCAGGGTTCCCTTCCCAAGACTTCAACTTCATCAAGTCTCAGTGTTCCCTTCCCAAGACTTCAACGTAGCAACCAATGTGTAATTCAGTCTTTTTTTAAAAAATAAATTCTTATTGGTTTCCATTAAGTAAAGGATAGGCATACCCACCGTTTCATAGCATTGTAAAATAGAGCGGAGCAGTACAACCGAACAAGCGAAACAAGGCAAAACAGAACAAAACAAAAACAAGACCAGGTCGCAATGCTATACATGTGGCCGATTCCAGTGCATGACAGGGAGAGGCGGGGAGCACTGACGGGAGGAGTTAGAGTCCGCTGCAGTAGCATGTATATCCTTGGCCAGGGACTAACAATTGACACAGAGTTATGCAGTTCCGGTCCATTTACACCATATCTTCAAGAATTTTCCCAGGCATCCCCAGCAAGTACAGATGTCTTTCTCAAAGGACACACATCGGTCCATTTCATTAGTCCATCTGCTTAGGATTGGTCCCTCTGTTGCTCCCCACATGGCTGCAATGAGCCTTTAACCTGTCCCATTGCGGAGGCACGGAACGTTTTCTCATATCATGTATAGTCTCCTTCCCCCCAGATTCCGAGAAGTGCTACCTTGGGTTCAAGTTGGGCCAGAGTGTCTAGGACCCCGCTGATTTCAGCGATAAACTTACGCCAGAAAACTTGTGTGACCACACATTCCCATATCATGTGGAAAAAGGTGCCCTGCGGCATCTCAAACATTCTGCATCCTCGATTACCCACATTCTTCATCGAGGCCCGGGAGTAGTAGGCCTTGTGCAATATCTTAAATTGTATAAGCTTGAGTTTGGTGTCTATGCCGATTTCACGTGGAAACATCAGTGCCTCCACCCATTCTTTGGATTCCAGAGGGCCCAGCACCCTCTCCCATCTCTCCGCAAGCAGGCTAAATCCAGGGCCCTGAATGCAGTAAACACTTGGTACAGTGTTAATGTGGGTTTCAACAGGATCCTGACCTGGAGGACATTTACCTCAATGGGGGAGCATTTAGGAATATCTGCGAGCTTCGGGAATTGGGAACGTAGGGTGTGTGTCAATTGTGTGTATCGGTATTACTCCTACGTCCCGTCCCCTTTCCTCCATACTTATGGGACATTCCTCCGCCCTGTAGGACAGGACTGGAGCGCTTTGTTAAAGCATCCAAAATGTCAAAATTATTTAGTCCTCTCTTTCTACGCGGGGCCTGGCACACGGCCGTATCCCCGCCCATCTCGGCTCCACCCCGCGCATCGCCCATCCGACCATTTCTCAGCTCCTTCAGGACTGGACGCGCTTGCATCCTCGGAAGATCTTCTTCCCTTATTTTCCTCCCCTCTGGCTCTCGCCAGCGACCGTGTACTAGTCTGTCTATGTCGTTCAAACTAGACTTTCCAGATTGTTCATCGTGTCAGCGATGCTTCGCGAGGGCGGATCCCCATCCTCCTTGTCTAGAGTGTTTGGGTCCGGTTCATCATTGGGACTCCTGTTTTATTGCGACTCCCTTTCGGTCCAGGCACTTCAACGTTGGTTGGAGCGGTGGGAGGAGGATTTTCAACGTACTCCTTCGCATTTTCAGGCATTTATCGACGAAAATAAGAAACGCCTGTTAAGTTCTTTACTTTTCAGAGCATCCCGGCCGGGAGATAGCTTTCTGGGCTCTTCCCGAGCCAGGAGGAGCGTTGATCGCTCTGTCACTGGGGATTGCCCCGAGGTGCCTTCTGGGCCTAATAATTGTACCAGAGTTTTCTCTGAGGGTCTCCATAAGGGGCCTGTAGATACCGGAAAACGCTCCGAGGCCCCTCCTGTGGGGGCTGCTTGTAGACCCTGTTCTACTGAGTCGTGGGGTACCGGAGCTCGCTCTGAGGCCTCGTTATCGGCTTCCCTCAAAAATACCAGGGTGCGCCTCGAGGCCTTGGCTGGGATTGGTGTTACCAAACGGATGTTTGAGGCCCATGCTAGTAAGGCTGTTACCGGACCTGGGTCTGAGGTCCCTCATGCAGAGGCTAAAGTGACCAACATTTCGGAGAGGCCTGGCAAGGCCTTATCAGTGAAGTTGTTTCTCACCGTTTCCCGCTCTTGTGGCGATGCCAGAAATGTTGAGGGGGCAAGGAGTGAAAGTTCTTCCTTTACCGGCAGTGCCGAGGTCCTTCCTGTGAAGGCTAGTTTGGCTATGGTATGTTGCAGAAACATTCCAGGCCTCATAGTACCGGCTCGGCCGAGGTTCCTTATGTAAAGGCTAAAATTAAGACCCCTGACCCACCGACGGGGACCCCTGCCTCACTTCCACACGTGCCGCAGTTCCTCTCAGGTGATGGCAAAATGGCGGTCGTTCCCGCCACGACCACGGCGGCCATTTTGGGTGCTTCCCCTACAACTACGCCATCGGCCTCAGGTGTAGGAGTTGGTTCCGCAGGTGAACCTAAAATTCCTTGTGCACATCCGTTTCGTCCAGTTTACGATTGGAACGCCCGGATGCCCCTTCCGCACAATGTCTCGTTGCCTGTGGGTTCGGCACCTTTGATTTTTGTGGACACTTCGGGAGACGGGCCTGTGTGGCAACCCTCCCCTTTGCGTCCCTGGAATTATCCTCCTCATGAGAGGCCTTCTC
Source organism: Ambystoma mexicanum (assembly GCF_040938575.1). Lineage (NCBI taxonomy): Eukaryota > Metazoa > Chordata > Amphibia > Caudata > Ambystomatidae > Ambystoma > Ambystoma mexicanum. The sequence goes on from NC_090932.1 coordinate 1,602,382,878, forward strand.
CGGCAGTTCCAAAAAGGTCTCCGGAGGACGCCTTTTTCGGCAAATTTCAGACGCTCATGCGTACCAACCCCATGAGAGAGTATTTTAAGGGCCTTTTAGGGAGATATGCCGGCCTGCGCCTCCAGTCCACCCGCTCTACCAGTGGTTCCGCCAGCGCCGCCCTTGCCCACGGTGCCTCCCCCGACCCTTCCGCCCTTGCCCCCATTTTCCCTCGTGGACAAGGCGGTACCTGACACTGTTCAGCAGGATCGTGACCTGTCGGATGATGCGCAGGGCGATCAGGACAGCGAAGACCAGCCCCGCTCTATTAGAGCTTTTCATGACCGGGTACTGGACATGAAAATGAAACTGGACATGTGCCTATTGGATGTTCCAGTGCCTGAGGCACCCGCTCCGCAGGAGGGTGTGCTTTCAGGGGCGTTCACCTTATCTCCTTTGGAGCGTACTGGCCTGTTCTTGCAAAAGGACGTTTTGCCCGAGATCCGCAGGGTCTGGGAAAAGCCACACTCTGGACTTTTCGTCAATAAGAAAATTGACACGCGATACAGGCTGCATTCTTCAGAAGAGGTGGCGCTGTCATCTTGTCCACCCCCCTCCTCCACAGTGGTGGCTGCGGCCACTTTGCAGTCCAGGCCTGCAGCGTCCTCTTCTACGACGGCGACTCAGATTCTGGGGAAAGAGGAAAAACTTCTGGACTCCCTTGGGAGGAAGATTTTCACTAACTTGTCCTTGCAGCTCCGGCAGGCTAATACGGAACTGGTGTTAGCGGGGGCGAATATGAAGATGTGGAAAGGTCTGTCAAAGCACAGATTTCGAGGAGTTCATTCCGGTCAAGAAGCTGGAAGACTTTAAGGTGGGTTTATCTGACGCCAGAGTCTTGGCCCAGGATCTCCTTGAGGCCGCGGCTCATCACGTCGACACGTCGGCTCGGGGCCTTATGCTGGGTGTTGACGCCGCTTGACAGGCGTGGTTGCATGCCACCAAGTTCTCGAAGGAGGTACAGGACAAGGTGTTGGACCTGCCGTTTGATGGTAAGGAGCTTTTTCATTCCCCAACGGATGTGGAGCTCACCAAAACGAAGGACAGCACCCAGACAGCTAAGTCCTTGTCAGTCCTGGTTAAAACCCCTTTTAGGATCCAGAGACGCTGTCGCAAAGCCGGCCCTCCTCTGGTTTCAGGGGCTTCCTAGACCGGAAATCCCAGAGTGGATACTCCTTTGGGTAATAACCGCCAGAGGCAGCAACGGACTCGGTCTTTCTCCCGCTCCTCAGCCTCCTCATCAGGTTCAGGTGGAACACCACTGAAAAGCCTGCCAAACGAGGGTTTTCCTCGCTCACACGAGACCCAGGTGGGAGGACGCATTGCGTCTCATTGGGAGGCGTGGCAGACCATCACCAAGGACAGGTGGGTCTTGTCAGTCGCTCGGGCGGGCTTCCACTTACCCCTACCCCCTACCCCTCCCTTCAACCTTCCTTTCCAGCAGTCAGGATCGCCCTCCCTAAAAGCTGAGGTGCAGAAACTGCAGGACCTCAGAGCTGTGGAACCCGTTCCTCTTGGGGAGCAAGGGGAGGGCTTCTACTCTCGGCTATTTACGGTGCCCAAACCCAACCAGGCTGGCCTGCGCACCAGCCTAGACCTTTCCCAGTTCAATCTTTTCTTACCCCCAAGAGAAATTCAAGATGATCACGCCCGGCCAGATAAGTCTTCCCTGCAGATGGGCGATTGGCTCAGCGTGGAGGATGTTCAGGATGCCTACATGCATATCCTGATATGGGGTCTACACAGGAGATATCTCAATTTCTCTGTGGGAGAGGAGCATTTCCAGTTTGGAGTGCTTCCTTTTGGCCTAAGTTCGGCACTGCGTGTCTTTACGAAGATGATGTCGGTGATCGCGGCCTATCTTCATCTGCAGGGTATCCATGTATATCCATATTTGGACGACTGGCTCTTGCGCAGCCCTTTCCCGCTGAAAACTGCCTGCAATCTTCAGTCTCTCCTCCAGCTCCTGCTCCACCTCGGGCTGCCATTGAACTGGCGGAAATCTTCCATGACGGTCTCTCAGGACTTGATCTTCCTGGGTTTTCTCTGGAACACGATCAACTGCAGAGTGTACCTGACCGGGGACAGAATGGCGGATCTGTTGGCCACGTGTCAGATGTTTGCGCAGTCGGTGAGCATGTCGGCCTGGTGGTTTCAGAGGCTTCTGGGCCTCATGGCCTCATGCGTTTTGGTGCTTCCTCTTGATCGCCTCAAGATGAGGCAGACTCAGATGGCTCTTCAGACCTCTTGGCTTCAGGCTGTGGATCCGGACTCCAAGTTGATAACGATTCCGGCTTCCATGAGAGCGGACCTGGACTGGTGGTCGTCTCTCAGCAACCTGTCGGTGGGGGTGGGGTTTCAGGACCCAGCCCCGAAGATAACGGTCACGACGGACTCCTCCCTTCTGGTGTGGGATGCGACGTTGGATCTTCTTCAGGTCTCGGATCTTTGGTTGCCTCAGGACAAGCTCCTGCACATAAATCATCTGGAGCTCCTGCCGATTTTCCTAGCGCTCAAGGCGTTTAGACCGATCATAGCCAACAAGGTGGTCCGGATTCGCACAGACAATGTGGTGTCGATGTTTTACATCAACAAGCAAGGGGGCACCAAGTCCCCCCCGCTTGTGGAGCTGTCCATACAGATTTGGGAGTGGGCGGTTCAGCATGGTGTCTGGCTACTTGCAGTACACATTCCGGGCCAGCTGAATGTCACGGCAGATGCCCTCAGTCGGCAGACTATAGTCAGCTACGAGTGGGAACTGAAGGCGGAGGTCCTCTCATGGATTTTCCTATGCTGGGGCACTCCGGAAGTGGACCGCTTCACTACGACGGCAAATAAGAAGCTTCCTCTGCATGTCTCCAGAAACGGAATGGGAGCCTCCTCTCTGGGGGATGCTCTCGAAATTCCATGGCACAATATGAGGGCTTATGCCTTCCCACCTCTACCTCTAGTTCATCGGATGATTTGCAAATTGAAGAACTCAGTGAACTGTTCTCTTCTGCTCATAGCCCCGTGGTTGCCAGCCAGGTTTTGGTTCTCAGAACTTCAACACCTGTCAGTGCATCCGCCGATCAGGCTAGCAGTGACCCCGATCTTCTTCACCAGGGGGAACAACAACTGTGGCACCCCTCCCCACAATCACTCAGCTTGGCGGTATGGTGCCTGAGTTCAGGTCTTTAGAACATCTTAGCCTGTCTGTGGATAACATGCGCATTATCCAGGCAGCCAGAAAACTTTCGACTAGGTCCCAGTACAGAAGCAAATGGCTTAGGTTCTGTCATTGGTGTTTAAACAAGCAGTTGGACCCAAGGCGGGCTACGATTGACACAGTGTTGTCCTTTGTATCCTACTTAGCAGTCAGGAGTTCACGTTCTGTCATGTAGAACTTATATTTTGGCGGTTTCCGCCTAACTATCTACAGACCAATGTTCTTACTCTCTGTCTAATCCAGTGGTTAAGAGACATTTTGCACGCTTGACACGCCTTTATCCTCCGATTCGCAGTCCGCACCCGGCGTGGGATCTAAATGTGGTCCTAACGGTGTTGTGCCATAAGCCTTTCGAACCAATGGCCACAGTGGACCTCAAGCACCTGTCATGGCAGGTGTCCTTTTTGGTGGCCGTCACTTCGGCACGGTGCGTGAGCTCCAAACTTTGTCAATGGAACATCCCTTCTTGGCTTTTCACAAGGATAAGGTGGTCCTACAGACAAACTCTGCTTTCTGCCAAAGGTGGTTTCTGAGTTCCATCTAAACCAGTCTGTTTCCCTGCCGGTCTTTTTCCCGAACCCCGCTTCAGAGGCGGAAAGGGTTCTACACTGTTTGGATGTTAGAAGGGCTCTTAAGTTCTATCTTGACAGAACTCCCGAATTTAGGAGCTCTTCTCAACTGTTCGTCACCTTTGGTAATCCACAAGGTAAGCAGGCCTCTAAGGCGACCATCTCCCGATGGATCGCGGCCTGCATTACGGAGTCTTACACCGTTCAAGGGCTGAAACCTCCTAAAGGTATTCATGCACACCTGGTGCGGGGCAAGGCAGCCGCAGTTGCCTTTCAGAAATATATCCCCTGGGAGAAAGGCAGCTACTTGGGCCTCCCCATCTGTTTTTTGTAAACATTATTGTCTAGACCTGATTTCAAGAGCTGATGCTTAGTTTGGTCAGGCTGTGCTGAAGAACCTGTTTAAGAAAGGTTTTTTTTCCATCCACCCATAGTTCTTGTAAGGAGTGCTTGGGAATCTCCCATAAGTATGGAGGAAAGGGGACGGGACGTAAGAGTATAACCAGGTTACTCACCGTAGTGACCACCTTATTTCTAGTCCATAGTCCCCTTTCCTCCATATGCCCCCTCGCCGTCCCCTCTAATAAGGTTCCTCTGTTATTGCTAAAAGGTCTCTGACCTGGCTATAGAAAAGGACTGATGGGCGATGCGCGGGGCAGAGCCGAGATGGGCGGGGTTACGGCTGCGTGCCGGGCCCCGCGTAGAAAGAAAGGAAGGACTAAAACATTTTGAAATTTTGGATGCTTTTACAAAGCGCTCTGGTCCCGTCCCCCAGGACGGAGGAATGTCCCATAAGTATGGAGGATAGGGGACTATGGACTAGGAGTAAGGTGGTCACTACGGTGAGTAACCTGATTAATATCTCCAGGGGGCAGACCAAACCCCACTCTTGTCGCCTCAAACGTTATCAGATGTCCACCCTGTATGACATCCTCTTAAGTTCCGTATCCCCCAATCCACCCAGCTGGGAAAACGGCCCATCGTCAGGACCTTTGGGATGTACCTGTTGTCCCACAGAGGTTGGCTCAGCGTCGGTTGCCCACCCCACCCAATGTGTTGAAGTGCCTCCATCCACATGGTGCGGATTTGGCGGATCATCCCTGGCATACCAGCCACTACACTGTCCAGTCCATACAGGGCCCAGAGGGGCGATATCTCGCCCATGCATCTGATCTCATTCCCAATATGTGGCAGTCCCGGATCTCCATTAAGCCAGTCATTCAAGACCCCCAGCTGTGCTGCCCAGTAGTAAGTCCTGAGACAGGGTTTGCCCAGTCCCCCCTCCCAGACTGACCGTTGAAGAATTGTCAGGGCAATGCAGGGCTGCTTCCCGCCCCATAGGAGTTTCCGGAGGGTGGATTCTATGGGTAGGAAGATTGTGCAGGGGGGCATGAATTGGAGTGTTCTGCAGGACATACAGGAATCTCGGGAGAGAGAGCATTTTGAAGAGGGCTGCCCTCCCCATCAAACTTATCGGGAGGGATTGCCAGTGGGGGACGTCTGCTTCAAATCTGCTCATCACTGGTTGAAGGTTAAGCCAGAGGAATTCATCAGGATTGGGGCATCCCTCTCTGGTTCCCCTTCCCAGCGAGAAAGGTCTGGAGGAGATCCCGTTCACCTGCACCACAGGGTTCAGGGGCATTATACAGTATTTTGACCCAGGACATAAAATTGGCCCCGAACCCCATGCGTTCCATAATCTGCCATAGGGCTGTCCATCTCATTGAGTCGAAGGCTTTTTCAAAGTCCACTGCAAGTAAAGTCCCCCACTCACCTCCACATCTCCACCTGGAAGCCGTTCGGTCCCGGGGTTTTCCTGGATTGGAGTTGGGACAGGGCTGCAGCCACCTCCTCCTCCGTGACCTTGGCCTCCAACTTCTCTGTCTGGGCCCCTGAGAGCCAAGGGAGCTCAATAGAGTCCAGATAGTGCGGGGTCGCGCCTCCGAGTGGGACCTCTCTGGAAGCGTAGAGACATTCGTAGAGACATTCATAGAAAGCGCTGAATGCGTCTGCTATTTCTGTATCCTCAAGAAGCAAGCCTCGTTCGGCCCCTTGAATGGCCCGGATATGTCGCCGCTTCCTGTCCCTTCTTTCCAAGCAGGCTAGGGTCTTGACAGCTTTGTCCCCAGTAGCATAGATCTGACAGCGCATGGTTTAGAGCGCCTTCCTGGGATTGTCTAGTGCCAGGTTCACCTCTTTAGATTATGGCGTGCCGGAGGCAAGAATCTCCTCCTCAGCCTTGGCTGCGGCCTCCTTCTTGTCTGCAATCTCACTGATTTGTTGCCAGCGGTGTACCCTTCCCATAGTGTTATGGGACTAGCCACTGAGCCCTTGTTTATGTTATGTTATGATATGTTATTTGGCATTTATATAGCGCTTTATCATTTGTATGATCTCAAAGGGGTGGTAGGTTGAACGCCCTCAGGGACCACAGTCCAGGTCAGTAGAGATAGAAAGTGTTGTAGGGTGCGTGGGTGCACCAGTTATGTGTGCAGCTGATGTAATTGCCAGATGGTAGCTGCATCCTAGCGTTAGGTGGAGAAGATATCTGTTGAATGTGTGCGATATTATTTACGGCGACCATATATATGGGGATATTGTTACCTGATACCGTCTGGTGGGTGGACACCCAGACTGGGTTCTGGCTCTGTTAGGCCTGTAGGACGCTTATGTCAGCAGCTAGGCCAGAATGTCATGGGATAGCTGTGTTTTATTAGAGTGATGAGGTGTTCATGGGGTAATGTTTGTATGTGAATAGCTAGGCCGAAATTGATCAGGGGTGCATTCTAATTTTGTGATCGTGTAGAGTACAGAGTAAGCGTAATGATATGGAATGAGAGTGTTTGCATTGGCCTATGAGCCAATGCAGCAGGAGCAATTTCAAGATTGAGGTTACTGATAATATTTGTTCATCTATCTAAGTGTGGCACTTGCCGATATTTTACCATCCTGCTTAGATGTGATGCAGGCTAATGTTCACAACTCTAAGTGTGGCATTTGCTAACATTCACAATTCTATCAGGGTCTGGCACAGGCTAATGTTTGTGGTTCTATCTAAATGTGGTATTTGTCAATATTGGACAAAATGTATCTAAGTGTGTCAATTGTTAACATTCATGTCGCATCTGGACCCTATCTGGCGCAGGCTAATGTTCACAATTCTAACGGAGTGTGGTATTGCTAACATTCACAATTATGTCCGGGTCAGGTGTAGGCAAATGTTCACAATTCTAACCAGCTTTGGCATTGCCAACATTCACAATTCAGCAAGGGTCAGGCGTCGGCCAATGTTGATAATTTTAACCAGGTTTGGCATTACCAACATTCACAATTCCGTCTGGGTCCGGCGCAGGCTAATGTTCACAATTCTAACTAGGTGTGGCTTTGCCAACATTCACAATCCTATCTAGATGTGACACAGGCCGACGTTCATAAATTTTAACCAAGTGCAGCACTTGTCAACATTCACAATCCTGTCTAGGTGCTGCGCAAGCTAATGTTCACAATTCTAACCAAATGTGGCACTCGCTATTATGTACAATTCTGTCCGGGTCCGGCGCAGGGTAATGTTCACAATTCTCTCTAAATGTTGGACTACTTAACACTCACAAACCTATCTAGATGTGATGCAGGCTAATGCTCACAATTCTCTCTAAATGTTGAACTATTTAATACTCACAATCCTATCTCAATGTGATGCAGGCTAATGTTCACAATTCTCTCTAAATGTTGGACTACTTAACACACAATCCTAGGGAGAATTTTTCGGTTGTTTTCTGCGTAAGGCCCTCATTCACCTCAGGGATCCCCAGGTAGTATGTATTAAGACTCCAGGTGGCCCAGGGTTTGGGTCTGTTTCATAGTCATTAGCAGGGGGAGTGGTCCGAAATGCCCCTGGCAAGGTAAGTGGTCGATTTGAGCATGTGTGACATGTCTTGTGGGATGAAGAAATAATCTATTTGGGACAGAGATTTGTGGGCATTAGAGAAGAAAGAGTATCTACAGTCTGTGGGATGTAGAGTGTGTCATTATCCACCCACCGTAGTGCGGATGCAAAGGATTTAAGCTTGGTTTGGGCATCAACGTGATAAACACATCCATCACTTCATTGAAATCTCCCCCCAGTACCCAGTTGTCAGCCTGTTTCCCCATCATCATGTCCTGGAGGTCATTAAGGAGTTCGAGGGTGAGTGGAGGGGGGCGTACGCTGCCACAATCCCCCAGGAGACCCTCCGATGTTGCCGGTTATCACCACAAAGCGCCCCCTCTGGTCAGTATGGAGCCCTCTTAGCTGGAATGGGACCCGTTTATGTATAAGGATCATGGTGCCCGGTGACCCACTTGAAAACCCTGCATGAAAGGTGGTTGCGTAATTGGATCTCCTAAAGAACTTGCAATCCGTGTCCATGAGGTGTGTCTCGTTAAGAAGAGCGATGTCATTTGAGTGCCTGTTCAGTTATTGGAGTACTAGCCGCGTTTTCACCCCGGATCCCAACCGTTAACATTCCATGTGAGTAGGGTTAACTGACTGTCTTGCGCCATTGGTGTGAGTGTGGTCCCTGTGCTTGCCGTGGGAGGGTGTTTCCGCCCGTGTTTCTAACCTGTGGCCTCAGTTTCCAGTGTTCTCCCATTTCAGCCCGTTCCCAGTCTGTTTGCTGCGACCAGCCATAACCGCCCAAAGGGGCAAACCAACCCTCCTTCCTGAGTGGTGAGGTTGCGCGCATCAAAGACCTTCATAAATAACAACTTCCCCTTCCCCCACCCCGTACTTTCCAACTAGAAGCACCTGTAGCCCGAACCAAGCACAAACTTGGCACATAACTTGAAAATAAACCATTATGGGGCGGTTACCCCGACTGCGATTGCAAAGCTCTCCTCATTAGGCAGCGAGCACCTATACCAAGCCCCGTTGATCAATTGGCCCATTGCTGCACGGGTCATATTGTGGATATGTTCACCCATTCTCTGTGCTTCTCTCCCCATGGCGCTGTGCCTCCTGTTGTTCTTGGTACGAGGGAATTGTAGGTGGCAGAGATCAGTCCGTTCTTGGTTTTCGCCCTGTTGGTCTATTCGGTGATCGTTGCAGCCCGCTTCCGTTGAGGATCTGGGTCTCCAACCATTCCCATGCCTCTTTGGGTGTGTAGAACAGGTGAGTGGCCCCTTCATGGTGGACTTTCAGCAGCACCGGAAAGAACAGCGCATATGTGATTGACGAGTGCACTTTCTTTTTGACAGAGTTATAGGATTGCCTGGCCTTCTGCACCTCTTTAGTGTAGTCCGGGTAAAAGCCAATGCAGTATCCACTGTAGGTGACGGCACAGGTGGCGTGGGCCATCTGGAGAATGGCGTTCCTATACCATAAATTCAGGAGCCGTGCGATAATTGTCCGTGGTGGAGCACCGGGGATAGAGCATCCTGTAGGGATACTGTGCGTACACTCTATTGAAAAGAACTTGGAGAGTTTCTTGGGGGCAAAGAGGTGGGTGAGCCAATCCTCGAGAAAAAGATCAACACTGGGGCACTCCTCTTTTTCAGGGATACCGAGAATCGTAGGTTATAACGGCGTGCCCGTCCCTTGCTATCCTCCCCTCGGCATTCGAGTTGGCCGACCTTTTTGGTGATGGCAGCAGTTGCTTCTCCATCTGTCGAACCGTGTCCTCTGTGGTCGACATTCTTTGTTCCGACTCTCCTAGCCCCGATGCTAGGTTGCAGAGGTCCTGACGGAGGAAGGACACTTCTGTGGATAGGTTGCCTATCTTCACTTCTAGGGACAAACTTGAGTCCCCAGTTGCCTTCATGATGTCCTTGAGGGAGGTGGCTGGATCTTGGGTTTCCTCGCTCAGTCCTTCACAGAATAGGATTTGTGGGTTTAGGAGGAACACCCATCGTGAAGAGGTCTATTTTACTTTGTAGGGCCTGCCTTTTGGTCTTGTCTTGGACCATTGTGTTTATCTGCTTAATCCAGCAGGGAGGGGTTCCTTTTAACCAGGCCTACTATTGGCCCCCAGGTTGCATTGGGTTCTGGGGACCCCAATCTGGTCTGTCATGTGGATCTGGCTACCCACGAATCATGGCAGCACTCCTCCTGCAGGGTCATGCCTTCCGTATGGGCCTGTTGCTCCCTTAGTATGTGCTGGGCCCAATCACCTGTGTTGCTCGGGCCCACCCAGTCTCCTCCCCAATTATACTCCCCAAGTCACAGAGTTCAGGCAGTTGGCCAGTTATGTCCCGTATTTGCCAGAGTCCGGGCACGTGTCCCGTTGTGTTCCCTGTGTTGCCAGGACTTATAGTGCAGCCCCTGGCACTTGTCTAATTGTACCCCTCGAGACACCAGAGTCTATGCACTTGCCGGGTATATATGTGCGCCGGAGTATGGAAACATGTGCCTTTCAGCCTGGCGCAGTTCCCCCAGCCTTAGTTCACTGGGTCGTAGCAGTTTGTGTATCTGTTCAGCAAGGTTCTGTGGCGCTTGACCACATGAAGTCACCCCGCCCCCGCCGCAGCCTGCACCACTAGTCTGTTGTATGCAAGAGTAGGACCCCTCGCCTATAAGGTGTCCGGCTTAGCCCTCCCTCCACAGCTGGGTGTCGGGGGAAGTTATCGGCATGCCCCCTTCCGATGGAACACGTCTCCAGACAGCCACACAGCTGGAGGGGGGTCCGGCGTAGCCAGTCTTGTGTCCTTCCGTTGTCCAGGTTCAGGAGGGGTCCGCTAGGTCTCGCCTGTGGGGGTGGGGGAGAGAGGTTCAGGATGCAGGCGCAGACCTGTAGAGGATGCGGAGTCAGCAGGGCATGACTGCCTCAGCACCCGTCCCCCCACAAGCCTGCAGAATTCCCCTTACCGTTGGGGCGCTGAATCAACACCAGTCCGCCCTGCCTCCGCTACTGCCCGGTCCCAGATGGGCGGTTGGGGCTCCAGCTGCCAGCGTAGCCAAGCGGGCTGCCATGCTTATGCCAGAGGAGCAGCACGGCCAAAATGATACCCGACAGCCCTTCGGCGGGGTCGTAGTGGCATGTGAAGGGTTCCAGGCTCCGATCTTTGTTGCACTTCGGTTGTGGCTCTCTTAACCTTCCCACCATGGGTCATAGCCAGGTCCGTGCTGCTTGCCCTGGGTGGCTGTGCTCCGTTGTGTGCAGGGGCCAGGCCTCTCACCTACAGGATGCCGGCTCAGCTCCCACTTCATGGCTGGCGTCGGCAGAGGTTGTCGGCGTACCCCTCTCCAGTGGGCCCTTCCACAGGCAGTCAAACAGCTGGGAGGGGAGTCTGGCGCAGTTGGTCTCTTATTCACCGGTGTCCGGGTGTCCCTCCACTCGATTGTGGGTAGCTATTTAGGATACCACACACAGGGGGACACGCCAGTCTCAGCTCCCATTCCCTGTGGGCACGCAGTTCTCCTCACACCGCTGGCGACACCGAGTCAGCATAGATCCTCCGGCCTCTGCTTCTGATCCGGGCACCAGGTGGGGGCTGGGGCCTCAGTTGTCTGCGCCTCTGGCTGGAGTACTGCATTCATGCAACGCAGCAACAATAGCATCCGACAGCCCTTTGGGCAAATCGATGTGCAGTTCAAAGGGTTCACGGCACCGATTTTAGTCGGAAAAGTCACTGCCTTCTGCAGAAGTATTCAGTAGCAATTATTTGTGTATCCGTTCTGGGAAATCAACTGGGATCAGGATATCTGATCAGGATGTTGGCTGGCACGTCTGCATGAGCGCCTCGCGCATGCGCAGTCTCTGTAATGCAGTCTTTTAAAGTTCAGCTTAACACTGGATCAACCTGACCCTCCTTCTGGTTTGCCTCACCAGTTCACTTGCAGCGCTCCTTCTTGGTGGTTTTCACAATGTCTTTATCTTCACAATGTAGGGCTCACTGGTCTAGGCGCAGTTGTCAGATGACACGGTCCACCCATCACAGGTCGCACAACCAGGACCCTTTGGCTATTCAGCTTACACAGGTTCCTCTCTCTCCTTGTTGGCCTCTTGGCTTTCTGTGCAATATTTATGCTTCTCTGGCTTCTCCTTATTAGCCTCTTGGCTCTGCCATAATGTGTCACACACCTTTTGCCAGTCTTTGGCCTTGCCACACTGCATTTACTCACAAAGTTCACTTGGTGGTGGTCTTTTTCATGCCGACCTTTGGTTGCACTCATTCACACTTGTTTCCTTCCCCTTGGTTGCTTTCATGTAGGTATTTTCCTGTTTAGCCTTTGTTAGCCATTTGCTTGGCTTATAAAGTTTATATTTCCTCTCAATATCCAATATGGTTTTAATTTTAGGTTTTCAGTTAATTCGGTATTCAATCTGCGGTGTGTAGCACTGTTTTAAAACTTCCATTCATTTCAGCGTTCAATATGTGTTGTTTATCTCTGTTTAAAACTTTCATTCAGTTCGTTTTTCAATATGTATAATTTTAGTGTTGTTTTCAACTTCCATTCAGTTCGGTATTCAATATGCATAGTTTAGTGCATATATAGTGTAGTGCTATTTAAAAACTTGTATTCAGTTTGGTATTCAATATGTAACTCATCTTGCTTTGAGGCTTTCATTCATACAGCACTTCATTTGTTGCATGCAGCCTGCCCCGAAGCGCCCTGGTTTCTGAACGTCTTTCCCCAACGCTCGCCGGTCTGCTGTGTCTTGCTCTGGTTTCTCTTATTGCTTTCTCCGTCTTCCCAGGCTTGCGCTTTCACCTCTGTGAGCCCCACTTGCATGCCGGTTTGACTTCTACATGCAATGGCAATCCTGTAGCCTCTGGGTGGGCACGGACAGCGTCCTCTCTCTCTCCTTTGCTCTTTCACAGCTCCCAGCTGCTCATTCTCCATTGCAGAGGCTCCCTCGCCTCGGGACTGTCAGCTGATGTCCTGGTCACACTTCAGGTCCCACCACAGCTGCCTCCTCATGGAAAGGGTCCACTGGTCTCTCCTACACAGGCCTGCCTGTTGCTCTCCCTCTCTCTTCAATGGTCTCCCTTTATATACCTGCACCCCCTTGACAGGCTACAGTTGAGGCTGTCTAGTTAGACTTGCTTGACCATGATTAAGGGGACATGCCTGACTCTCACCATACTTTGCAGGCATCTTCCTCGTCTCAGTATCAGTGTGGTAACATGAAGTTGTAGTGTTCATTACTCTTAGTATGCTCTTCCTCGTCCCAGTTCTTTCAATTGTTAAATGTGTCAAAATTACCCTATAAAGGTTGGGAGAGGGCTAGGTTGGTCACGTTTAGGGGAAGGGGGAATACCATGTCTCATCTGTGGGTACACCAATCCAAAACTTTGAGGACACTCCACCCAGGTGATCCTCCCTCGCTTCTCTACCCCTAGGGTCGGGATCCAAAAGTGATGTCCTTTCCCTGGCGGCCACCTGAGAAGAGGATCCAGGGGGTTTAGGAGTGAGAATACCCTAGGGTTTCTCACAGCTCCTTCTCACAAATCAGAAGTTGGCAAATACATCTTGTTTTCCACGTAATGTAAACCATCCTTGATCCTTCTGTTAGAATCCTTTCTCACCCACTCCAAGGTCATTTTTTGGCAGACTTCTTCACAAAACGTGATTGCCTTTTTTCCATTGTTTTCCATACCTACCACCAAAAAGTTCTCCTCAAGAAGAGGAACCAGAGCAAGCAGATCTATTTTTTCACTACCTGATAAGTACCTAGATAAAGCATCCGCTTTACCAATAAGGCGTCCTGGCTTGAAGGTGGTTACAAAGTCATACTCTGCAAAAACAGTGACAATCAAAGTTGCCTGGGAGTTAAAGTGTTCGCAGAACGTAAAAAGGTTAGGTTTCTCTGATCTGTTAACACTGTTACCTTGTGTCGTGCTCCCAATAAGAAGTGTCTCCACTCTTCGAATACTGCCTTAATTGCTAACGATTCCCTATCATAAATAGTGTAATTTTGTTCCGCAGCTGAAAACTTCTTTGAGAAATAAGCCACTAGATCTAATTGACCCATAGCCTGATGACGTTGCAACAGCACAGCTCCCATGTCCAAATCAGACGCATCTGCCTTTACATAAAAAGTTTGATCCACATCAGGGTGCAGCAACACCGGTCCCGTAGTAAATTAGTTCTTCAAGAATTAAAACACCTTCTCCCCTTCAGTAGACCAGAGAAACTTAACCCCCTTCTTCAATAGACTGGTAATGGGGGTCACCACCTGTGAAAACCCTTGAATGAAGCGTCAGTAAAAATGTGCAAAACTCAAGACTCTCCAAATGTCTTTCACCCAAGTGGGAGTAGGCCCTTCTTTGACTGCCTGAATCTTTCTAGTGTCCTCAGTCCCCTCCATAGAAATTGCAAACCTGAAAAACTCTGCTCGAGTGGTATGAAATTGAATTTTCTCAAGTTTTGCGAACAACTGATTCTCTTTCAATTTACGCAAGACCCTACAAATGTGTTCCTCATGCTGCTTTAGATCTTGAGAGAACATTAAAATGTTGTCGATATACACAACCACAAAAACATCCAGGAATTCTCTCAACACATTGTTAATAAAAAATTGAAAAGGCGCTGAAGCATTGCAGAGACCAAACAGAATTACCTGGTATTCATAAATTCTAAACTTTGTTCAGAATGCTGTCTTCCATTCATCTCTCTCTGACTCTCACGAGATGATAGGCCGCTTTAAGGTCATTTTTGGTGAAAGCTTTAAGCTCCTTGCATCCAATCTGACATGAATGATATTGAAGGCAAATGATAAGGGTTTTTAATAGGTATCTTAGTTGATGCTCTATAATCAATGCAGGTACGTACGGTCTTATCTTTCTTTGGGACAAAGAACAATGGCGATGCCATTGGTGATTGTGAATGCCTAATAACCCTTTGGCCAAGTTTTCCTCCAGATATTTCTTTAGATGTTCGTTCTCCTTCTCAGTAAGAGCATAAATTCTACTACATGGAACCAGGGCCCTAGGCTCTAGTTTTATCTTACAATCAAACCGATGATGTGGGGGCGAGTTATCGCCAGCCTCCTTTTCATAAAACACCTTCTCCAGCATGGGGTCTGGCATGGATTCACATGCTCATGAATATTCCCCGTCGTCAGGCTGGGAATCCTCGGTAAAGAAAAAACCAGTATCAGTTTCGTTTCTGATCTGTCTTTCGTAGTAGTAACCAATCACTGATCTCTGCGTCATACTGACCACAGCCAATGACTGCCCTCTACCTAAGCCCCGCCTCTGGCAGCCATCTTCAGATTTTTACCGCACGTTCATGTGTTGGGATCCTCGTGCTATTGCTCTCGAGCGTTAGTGCTATTTTTTCACGTTTTTTCTCAAAAACCTCATTTTTTTCGGTCAAAAGAGCCTCAAGCTCCACCGACTCTCCATCCGATCAACGGGGACCCGTGTCGGATTCGTCTACGCCCCTCAAGGGTGAAGATTCGTCGAGCTATGCTTTTGGAGGACTCCACAAGTTTCTCAGGCCCATCTCGGTCATGGCCCAGGAGAAGGGAAGCTCGACGCCCGGAAATCTGTTCAGGGTCTGCCCTGGATGCCAGCTGCAGAATGTCTTTAAGGAAGACGAACACTCCTTTTGTCTTTACTGCCTACATGAGGACAAGACGCACGTGGAGAAGGACTGTGCATTTTGCGGCAACATGTCGGAGCGGACCATGAAGGACTGCCATCAACGTCTCGCCAACTGGCTGGAAGGGAAGGGCGAGAAGAAGAGGAAGAAATCCGAGCGGTCTTCTAAGACCTTTGAGGACGCCCCGGCGACGGGGGTCCAACATAAGGCCAAGCACCGCGAGTCCGCTGGCACCGGGAGCGCCGAACGGTCGGGCTCTACGGGCGCCAGGCAGGGCGCACCCTCCCCGGCACCATCAACCACGAGCCAACGCTCTGGGTCGGGTAAGAGGAAGGCCGAGCACCCGGCGAAGCTCCTGGAGAGGCCCCGGTCGAGCTCTAAGGCGGAGGGGGAGCGAGGCAGTGTCCCCCCCTCAAGGAGAAGGCGGTGAACGCACCAAGGGTGGTGAAAGCCTTAATCCATCAGGCCAAGGCCTCTATCGAGACAGTCGCGGCGGCCCTGGCTCAGCCTTTGGAGGCTACACCAGTTGCGGCGACCCGGGGCTCAGAGTCTCCCTGCCACCGCGGAGGGAGTCCTCTTTTATGCCCATCGACAGGACCCCCGTCAAACTTCCGACGGAGAAGAAAAAGGGGGGGCAGGGGGTCGTCGTGGATTCGGCCTCAACCTCTGAGGAAGAACTGACCAAGGTCTTACGCCACGACGTTGGCGTGGAAGAAGACCAGCCCGTCGGGAGGGATCCCGACATAGGAGACGACGAGCCCGTCGGATTCCCCTCTGCCAGTGCCGCAAGACAACTCGGCGGCCATTTTGTTGGCTATACAGTCCTTATGCTCAGAGATAAGGACGAGACTACCGTTACCAGTGGAGGAACCACTCCCGTCGGGGGACCCGGAACCAGGCCCTTCGGGCAGCCCCCCTCCTAAGAAAAGAAGGATTCACCCTCCACCTCCTTTTCAGCCGTCGCGCCCCGTTCAACCCTCCTCCCCATCCACGACTCGAGGGGATGATATGGGGACTGACACGGCCGCGACGGGTACGGACGACGAGGTGTACGACGAGGACCTGCCGTCGTCTCCTCCCACCCGGGCTTCCCCGCCCGACGAGATTGGATCTTTTCACTCCATGATCGCCAGGGCATCCAAGCTCTTCCAGCTCTGCCCTGAGGAGAAGAAGAAGGAAGGCTTCCTTTATCAGCGGCTCAAGGCCAAGAGGAAGACGGTCCTCACGGTACCTCTACTGGACGACATTTGGGATGAGGGCCTCGCCCTCCTCAAGAACCCGTCCACGACGCCAGCTAGAAGAGACCGGTACGAGAAGAAGTACCGGGTCCCGGACGCGGCCCCCTTGTGCCTCCGGGCACAGCCTACCCCGGACTCCGTCATCTCCGCGGCAGCCAGGAAGAAAGCGGGGGGGGGGTGCGGCATCCACGTCGACTTCCCCGCCGGACGGCGAGGGAAAGAAATTGGACACGATGGGGCGCAGGGTCATCTCGTCTGGAGCG
The DNA here is from genome assembly GCF_040938575.1 of Ambystoma mexicanum. NCBI lineage: Eukaryota > Metazoa > Chordata > Amphibia > Caudata > Ambystomatidae > Ambystoma > Ambystoma mexicanum. The sequence continues at coordinate 1,602,399,722 of NC_090932.1, forward strand.
ACGACGATTAAGTAGGCTAATGCCTTGGCTATCGTAGCCCGGTACGACAGGGAGCTGTGGTACAAACTGGCTCCCCTGCTGGACTTCCTACCGGACGACAAGAGGGCGGATGCCCTGGAGATCTTGCAGGAAGGTGAGGTGGCGTCGGACCATGCCATCACGATTGCGACGGACATCGCCGACCCCGGATTTCGCCAGTTGGGCAACGGCGTGTGCCTTAGGCGGCGTGGATGGCTCAAGGCTACTGACTTCCGTCAAGACGTACAGACCAGAGTCCTGGACATGCCTTTCGATGGGAACAACCTGTTTGGGAAAACAGTGGACGATTCCCTTCAAGCCATTAAAGCGGACACGGAGACGGCCCGGGCTCTCGGGGTTTTCCAGCAACGGCGGCCGCCCTTTCGGAGCGGCGGAGGCAAGGGCGCCTCCAAAGGTTCCGGCGGCGGATTTTCCACCTACCGTCAAGCGGCCCGTTCGTCGTCTCAGGAGGCTTACAGGGGACGAGGCAAGTCAGGCGGACCCCGCCGTCGTCGCCAAGGAGGTCAAGGCGGCAAAGCCTCGTCTAAGCAGGATTGAACCGGCCGTGGGGTCGGGCCCCCACCGAAGCACCCCGGTGGTAGGCCGGCTGGCGAGCTTTGTCAGCATGTGGGAGTCCCTCTCCACCGACCGTTGGGTGCTGGACGCCCTAGCCCAGGGCCACGCGCTCGAGTTTCAAAGAAGGTGCCCGCGCGTCCCCCCCGTGGCCAGGAAGGAGCTTCACGTCCCTCAGCTTCTCCGGGAGGTAAAGGCGATGCTCAGGAAGGGCGCAATCGAACTCGTCCCAAAGAGGCTTCGGGGCTCCGGAGTTTACTCGAGATACTTCCTCGTGAAGAAGAAGACGGGAGGATGGCGCCCCATCCTAGACCTACGACGGCTGAACAAGTTCATCAAGACACAGAAGTTCCGGATGGTCACCCTCCAGCACGTCCTGGGTCAGCTGGAGGAGGGCGACTTCCTGTCATCGTTGGATTTGGAGGATGCCTACTTCCATATTCCCATCCAAAAGGGGCACCGAAAATTTCTCAGGTTCGTGGTCAAAGGGCGTCACTATCAGTTCAGAGCCCTTCCCTTCGGTCTACGGTCGGCACCCAGGGTATTCACCAAGCGCCTTGCACCAGTGGCGGCGCAGCTGCGCCGAGAGGGGATCCACGTCTACCCCTACCTGGATGACTGGCTCATCCGAGCCAAGACGAGGGAGCTCGCCGTGGAGCACACAGCAAGGACCGTCCAACTTCTCACGGACCTGGGATTCTCCGTGAACTACGCCAAGTCCCACCTGGTACCCGCGCAAGACGCACTGTTTCTGGGAGCGAAGCTCGACACAGTGTCCCTTCTGGCCTCCCCGTCGGAGGAAAGGACCAGGGCCATCCTGGGCAAGGTGCAGCGGATGTTGGTTGCCGACGCGGCCAAGGTGAGGTCCATCAAGTCCCTCCTCGGAATGATGTCCTCTTGCATCTACCTCATCCCCATGTGCAGGCTCCGGATGCGCCCGTTGCAGGAGTTCCTGGACCCGCGCTGGATCCAAACGACGGGCAGCTTCGAGGAGAGGATCACACTCGACGAGAGTTTCCGACGAGCGATCCGGTGGTGGGGCACCCACGCGCATCTGACGGCGGGCATGGACTTCCAGACCCCAGGCCACCAGGAGACAGTGACCACGGATGCCTCCCTGGAAGGGTGGGGAGCGCACACCGAAAATCTGCACGCGAGAGGGCTTTGGCTCCCGACGGAGAAGTCTCTCCATATCAACGTCCTGGAGCTCCGTGTGGTGTTTTGGGCCCTCAGGTCCTTCCTTCTGTCCCTCAAGGGCAAGGTGGTGAGGATCTTCACCTACAACACCACCACCATGTTTTACATCAGGAAACAGGGCGGAACCAGGTCCCCAGCACTGTCCAAGGAGGCGCAGGACCTGTGGCATTGGGCCGTCGCCCAAAGGATGTTTCTGGTGCCGTTTCATCTGGCAGGGATAAAAAACACCATCGCCGACTCACTCAGCAGTGAGCTGCGCTCGTGCCACGAGTGGGAACTACGGCAGGATCTAGTGGATCGCCTCTTCCGACGGTGGGGCACACCCCAGATCGACCTGTTCGCGACGGCGACGAACTCCAAGTGCCGGAGGTTCGCCAGCAGGTTTCCCCAGCCGAGGAGCATGGGCGATGCTTTCTCGTTCCCCTGGGAGGGCCTGTTCCTATACACGTTCCCTCCATTGCCACTGCTGATCCGGCTCATCAACCAGCTCAAGAGGTCACGGTGCAGGATGATCCTCGTCGCACCTGCGTGGCCGAGGCAGATATGGTTCCCGGACCTTCTGGACTTGTCAGCGTCCCCGTCAATCAAGCTGCCAGTGGACGCGGATCTGCTCTCCAGGGAAGGAGGCGCCATCCTCCACCACGACCCGGAGTCGCTGAACTTGCAGGCCTGGCTCCTGCAGCGCTAGAGTTTGGAGGATACGACATACCGGCCGACTGCAGAGAGGTTCTTGCAAAGGCCAGGGCGTCCTCGACTCTTAAATGCTACGGACACAAATGGAAGAGGTTCTCTGTCTGGTGCCACGCACAGAAGATTAACCCTCTAAGGATTACGGCTCCCCAAGTACTGCCGTACCTGTTGACGCTGGCCAAAGCTGGATTGGCACACGCGTCCATCAAGATTCATCTTGCTGCAATCTCCCGATACACCAGAACCACGGGGCGGACGTCCTTGTGGTCTCATCGTCTGGTGAAAGAGTTCATGAAGGGACTGTTCAGATCGTTCCCGCCGTTGAAGGCCCTGGCCCCGGCGTGGGAGCTCAACATGGTGCTGACCAAGCTCATGGGACCTCCGTTCGAGCCTCTGCACTCGGCCCCGTTTAAGTTCCTGTCGTGGAAAACAGCGTTTCTTGTGGCCATCACCTCCGCACGACGGGTGGGAGAGATCCAGGCCCTTTCCTGCAAGGCCCCGTACTTGACTTTTCACGACACGAGGGTGGTGCTCAGGACGCACCCCTCCTTCATGCCCAAGGTGCCGTCGGACTTCCACCTCAACGAACCCTTGGTGTTGCCTGTGTTTTTCCCGTCACCATCGTCGCCGGCTGAGAGGACTTTGCACTCGCTGGATGTGGCTAGAGCGCTGAAGTTCTACGTGGACCGCACAAAGTGTTTTCGGAAGACGTCACAACTCTTTGTGAACTTTGGACCTGTCAATCAGGGGAAGGCTCTCTCGAAGGCTTCCATTTCCAGATGGCTCTCCGCCTGTATCATGTACTGTCACCGGTTGGCAAACCGACCGCTGCCTGGCCGTCCGCGAGCACATTCCACCAGAGCGATCGCAGCTACCACGGCGTTCCTATCTGGTGTGCCCCTGCTGGACATTTGCAGGGCTGCTACGTGGAGGAGGACGCACACCTTCACGAAATTCTACTGCGTCGATCGGGATTCCAGGGAGGAGTCCAGGGTCGGCCAAGCAGTGCTGCGCAACCTGTTCGCCTGAGGTGAGCCTGTTGAGGAGGTAAGATTGCTTAATGTTGAGTTTGATATGATGCTTAATGTTGAGCCTTTGCCACCTCCCGTGGTTGTGCATGTGGGTACTGCTATGTATTCTTTATTCATGAGCATGTGAATCCATGCCAGACCCCATGCTGGAGAAGGAACAAGTTACTTACAAGTTTATATTTCCTCTCAATATCCAATATGGTTTTAATTTTAGGTTTTCAGTTAATTCGGTATTCAATCTGCGGTGTGTAGCACTGTTTTAAAACTTCCATTCATTTCAGCGTTCAATATGTGTTGTTTATCTCTGTTTAAAACTTTCATTCAGTTCGTTTTTCAATATGTATAATTTTAGTGTTGTTTTCAACTTCCATTCAGTTCGGTATTCAATATGCATAGTTTAGTGCATATATAGTGTAGTGCTATTTAAAAACTTGTATTCAGTTTGGTATTCAATATGTAACTCATCTTGCTTTGAGGCTTTCATTCATACAGCACTTCATTTGTTGCATGCAGCCTGCCCCGAAGCGCCCTGGTTTCTGAACGTCTTTCCCCAACGCTCGCCGGTCTGCTGTGTCTTGCTCTGGTTTCTCTTATTGCTTTCTCCGTCTTCCCAGGCTTGCGCTTTCACCTCTGTGAGCCCCACTTGCATGCCGGTTTGACTTCTACATGCAATGGCAATCCTGTAGCCTCTGGGTGGGCACGGACAGCGTCCTCTCTCTCTCCTTTGCTCTTTCACAGCTCCCAGCTGCTCATTCTCCATTGCAGAGGCTCCCTCGCCTCGGGACTGTCAGCTGATGTCCTGGTCACACTTCAGGTCCCACCACAGCTGCCTCCTCATGGAAAGGGTCCACTGGTCTCTCCTACACAGGCCTGCCTGTTGCTCTCCCTCTCTCTTCAATGGTCTCCCTTTATATACCTGCACCCCCTTGACAGGCTACAGTTGAGGCTGTCTAGTTAGACTTGCTTGACCATGATTAAGGGGACATGCCTGACTCTCACCATACTTTGCAGGCATCTTCCTCGTCTCAGTATCAGGGTGGTAACATGAAGTTGTAGTGTTCATTACTCTTAGTATGCTCTTCCTCGTCCCAGTTCTTTCAATTGTTAAATGTGTCAAAATTACCCTATAAAGGTTGGGAGAGGGCTAGGTTGGTCACGTTTAGGGGAAGGGGGAATACCATGTCTCATCTGTGGGTACACCAATCCAAAACTTTGAGGACACTCCACCCAGGTGATCCTCCCTCGCTTCTCTACCCCTAGGGTCGGGATCCAAAAGTGATGTCCTTTCCCTGGCGGCCACCTGAGAAGAGGATCCAGGGGGTTTAGGAGTGAGAATACCCTAGGGTTTCTCACAGCTCCTTCTCACAAATCAGAAGTTGGCAAATACATCTTGTTTTCCACGTAATGTAAACCATCCTTGATCCTTCTGTTAGAATCCTTTCTCACCCACTCCAAGGTCATTTTTTGGCAGACTTCTTCACAAAACGTGATTGCCTTTTTTCCATTGTTTTCCATACCTACCACCAAAAAGTTCTCCTCAAGAAGAGGAACCAGAGCAAGCAGATCTATTTTTTCACTACCTGATAAGTACCTAGATAAAGCATCCGCTTTACCAATAAGGCGTCCTGGCTTGAAGGTGGTTACAAAGTCATACTCTGCAAAAACAGTGACAATCAAAGTTGCCTGGGAGTTAAAGTGTTCGCAGAACGTAAAAAGGTTAGGTTTCTCTGATCTGTTAACACTGTTACCTTGTGTCGTGCTCCCAATAAGAAGTGTCTCCACTCTTCGAATACTGCCTTAATTGCTAACGATTCCCTATCATAAATAGTGTAATTTTGTTCCGCAGCTGAAAACTTCTTTGAGAAATAAGCCACTAGATCTAATTGACCCATAGCCTGATGACGTTGCAACAGCACAGCTCCCATGTCCAAATCAGACGCATCTGCCTTTACATAAAAAGTTTGATCCACATCAGGGTGCAGCAACACCGGTCCCGTAGTAAATTAGTTCTTCAAGAATTAAAACACCTTCTCCCCTTCAGTAGACCAGAGAAACTTAACCCCCTTCTTCAATAGACTGGTAATGGGGGTCACCACCTGTGAAAACCCTTGAATGAAGCGTCAGTAAAAATGTGCAAAACTCAAGACTCTCCAAATGTCTTTCACCCAAGTGGGAGTAGGCCCTTCTTTGACTGCCTGAATCTTTCTAGTGTCCTCAGTCCCCTCCATAGAAATTGCAAACCTGAAAAACTCTGCTCGAGTGGTATGAAATTGAATTTTCTCAAGTTTTGCGAACAACTGATTCTCTTTCAATTTACGCAAGACCCTACAAATGTGTTCCTCATGCTGCTTTAGATCTTGAGAGAACATTAAAATGTTGTCGATATACACAACCACAAAAACATCCAGGAATTCTCTCAACACATTGTTAATAAAAAATTGAAAAGGCGCTGAAGCATTGCAGAGACCAAACAGAATTACCTGGTATTCATAAATTCTAAACTTTGTTCAGAATGCTGTCTTCCATTCATCTCTCTCTGACTCTCACGAGATGATAGGCCGCTTTAAGGTCATTTTTGGTGAAAGCTTTAAGCTCCTTGCATCCAATCTGACATGAATGATATTGAAGGCAAATGATAAGGGTTTTTAATAGGTATCTTAGTTGATGCTCTATAATCAATGCAGGTACGTACGGTCTTATCTTTCTTTGGGACAAAGAACAATGGCGATGCCATTGGTGATTGTGAATGCCTAATAACCCTTTGGCCAAGTTTTCCTCCAGATATTTCTTTAGATGTTCGTTCTCCTTCTCAGTAAGAGCATAAATTCTACTACATGGAACCAGGGCCCTAGGCTCTAGTTTTATCTTACAATCAAACCGATGATGTGGGGGCGAGTTATCGCCAGCCTCCTTTTCATAAAACACCTTCTCCAGCATGGGGTCTGGCATGGATTCACATGCTCATGAATATTCCCCGTCGTCAGGCTGGGAATCCTCGGTAAAGAAAAAACCAGTATCAGTTTCGTTTCTGATCTGTCTTTCGTAATAGTAACCAATCACTGATCTCTGCGTCATACTGACCACAGCCAATGACTGCCCTCTACCTAAGCCCCGCCTCTGGCAGCCATCTTCAGATTTTTACTGCACGTTCATGTGTTGGGATCCTCGTGCTATTGCTCTCGAGCGTTAGTGCTATTTTTTCACGTTTTTTCTCAAAAACCTCATTTTTTTCGGTCAAAAGAGCCTCAAGCTCCACCGACTCTCCATCCGATCAACGGGGACCCGTGTCGGATTCGTCTACGCCCCTCAAGGGTGAAGATTCGTCGAGCTATGCTTTTGGAGGACTCCACAAGTTTCTCAGGCCCATCTCGGTCATGGCCCAGGAGAAGGGAAGCTCGACGCCCGGAAATCTGTTCAGGGTCTGCCCTGGATGCCAGCTGCAGAATGTCTTTAAGGAAGACGAACACTCCTTTTGTCTTTACTGCCTACATGAGGACAAGACGCACGTGGAGAAGGACTGTGCATTTTGCGGCAACATGTCGGAGCGGACCATGAAGGACTGCCATCAACGTCTCGCCAACTGGCTGGAAGGGAAGGGCGAGAAGAAGAGGAAGAAATCCGAGCGGTCTTCTAAGACCTTTGAGGACGCCCCGGCGACGGGGGTCCAACATAAGGCCAAGCACCGCGAGTCCGCTGGCACCGGGAGCGCCGAACGGTCGGGCTCTACGGGCGCCAGGCAGGGCGCACCCTCCCCGGCACCATCAACCACGAGCCAACGCTCTGGGTCGGGTAAGAGGAAGGCCGAGCACCCGGCGAAGCTCCTGGAGAGGCCCCGGTCGAGCTCTAAGGCGGAGGGGGAGCGAGGCAGTGTCCCCCCCTCAAGGAGAAGGCGGTGAACGCACCAAGGGTGGTGAAAGCCTTAATCCATCAGGCCAAGGCCTCTATCGAGACAGTCGCGGCGGCCCTGGCTCAGCCTTTGGAGGCTACACCAGTTGCGGCGACCCGGGGCTCAGAGTCTCCCTGCCACCGCGGAGGGAGTCCTCTTTTATGCCCATCGACAGGACCCCCGTCAAACTTCCGACGGAGAAGAAAAAGGGGGGGCAGGGGGTCGTCGTGGATTCGGCCTCAACCTCTGAGGAAGAACTGACCAAGGTCTTACGCCACGGCGTTGGCGTGGAAGAAGACCAGCCCGTCGGGAGGGATCCCGACATAGGAGACGACGAGCCCGTCGGATTCCCCTCTGCCAGTGCCGCAAGACAACTCGGCGGCCATTTTGTTGGCTATACAGTCCTTATGCTCAGAGATAAGGACGAGACTACCGTTACCAGTGGAGGAACCACTCCCGTCGGGGGACCCGGAACCAGGCCCTTCGGGCAGCCCCCCTCCTAAGAAAAGAAGGATTCACCCTCCACCTCCTTTTCAGCCGTCGCGCCCCGTTCAACCCTCCTCCCCGTCCACGACTCGAGGGGATGATATGGGGACTGACACGGCCGCGACGGGTACGGACGACGAGGTGTACGACGAGGACCTGCCGTCGTCTCCTCCCACCCGGGCTTCCCCGCCCGACGAGATTGGATCTTTTCACTCCATGATCGCCAGGGCATCCAAGCTCTTCCAGCTCTGCCCTGAGGAGAAGAAGAAGGAAGGCTTCCTTTATCAGCGGCTCAAGGCCAAGAGGAAGACGGTCCTCACGGTACCTCTACTGGACGACATTTGGGATGAGGGCCTCGCCCTCCTCAAGAACCCGTCCACGACGCCAGCTAGAAGAGACCGGTACGAGAAGAAGTACCGGGTCCCGGACGCGGCCCCCTTGTGCCTCCGGGCACAGCCTACCCCGGACTCCGTCATCTCCGCGGCAGCCAGGAAGAAAGCGGGGGGGGGTGCGGCATCCACGTCGACTTCCCCGCCGGACGGCGAGGGAAAGAAATTGGACACGATGGGGCGCAGGGTCATCTCGTCTGGAGCGACGACGATTAAGTAGGCTAATGCCTTGGCTATCGTAGCCCGGTACGACAGGGAGCTGTGGTACAAACTGGCTCCCCTGCTGGACTTCCTACCGGACGACAAGAGGGCGGATGCCCTGGAGATCTTGCAGGAAGGTGAGGTGGCGTCGGACCATGCCATCACGATTGCGACGGACATCGCCGACACCGGATTTCGCCAGTTGGGCAACGGCGTGTGCCTTAGGCGGCGTGGATGGCTCAAGGCTACTGACTTCCGTCAAGACGTACAGACCAGAGTCCTGGACATGCCTTTCGATGGGAACAACCTGTTTGGAAAAACAGTGGACGATTCCCTTCAAGCCATTAAAGCGGACACGGAGACGGCCCGGGCTCTCGGGGTTTTCCAGCAACGGCGGCCGCCCTTTCGGAGCGGCGGAGGCAAGGGCGCCTCCAAAGGTTCCGGCGGCGGATTTTCCACCTACCGTCAAGCGGCCCGTTCGTCGTCTCAGGAGGCTTACAGGGGACGAGGCAAGTCAGGCGGACCCCGCCGTCGTCGCCAAGGAGGTCAAGGCGGCAAAGCCTCGTCTAAGCAGGATTGAACCGGCCGTGGGGTCGGGCCCCCACCGAAGCACCCCGGTGGTAGGCCGGCTGGCGAGCTTTGTCAGCATGTGGGAGTCCATCTCCACCGACCGTTGGGTGCTGGACGCCCTAGCCCAGGGCCACGCGCTCGAGTTTCAAAGAAGGTGCCCGCGCGTCCCCCCCGTGGCCAGGAAGGAGCTTCACGTCCCTCAGCTTCTCCGGGAGGTAAAGGCGATGCTCAGGAAGGGCGCAATCGAACTCGTCCCAAAGAGGCTTCGGGGCTCCGGAGTTTACTCGAGATACTTCCTCGTGAAGAAGAAGACGGGAGGATGGCGCCCCATCCTAGACCTACGACGGCTGAACAAGTTCATCAAGACACAGAAGTTCCGGATGGTCACCCTCCAGCACGTCCTGGGTCAGCTGGAGGAGGGCGACTTCCTGTCATCGTTGGATTTGGAGGATGCCTACTTCCATATTCCCATCCAAAAGGGGCACCGAAAATTTCTCAGGTTCGTGGTCAAAGGGCGTCACTATCAGTTCAGAGCCCTTCCCTTCGGTCTACGGTCGGCACCCAGGGTATTCACCAAGCGCCTTGCACCAGTGGCGGCGCAGCTGCGCCGAGAGGGGATCCACGTCTACCCCTACCTGGATGACTGGCTCATCCGAGCCAAGACGAGGGAGCTCGCCGTGGAGCACACAGCAAGGACCGTCCAACTTCTCACGGACCTGGGATTCTCCGTGAACTACGCCAAGTCCCACCTGGTACCCGCGCAAGACGCACTGTTTCTGGGAGCGAAGCTCGACACAGTGTCCCTTCTGGCCTCCCCGTCGGAGGAAAGGACCAGGGCCATCCTGGGCAAGGTGCAGCGGATGTTGGTTGCCGACGCGGCCAAGGTGAGGTCCATCAAGTCCCTCCTCGGAATGATGTCCTCTTGCATCTACCTCATCCCCATGTGCAGGCTCCGGATGCGCCCGTTGCAGGAGTTCCTGGACCCGCGCTGGATCCAAACGACGGGCAGCTTCGAGGAGAGGATCACACTCGACGAGAGTTTCCGACGAGCGATCCGGTGGTGGGGCACCCACGCACATCTGACGGCGGGCATGGACTTCCAGACCCCAGGCCACCAGGAGACAGTGACCACGGATGCCTCCCTGGAAGGGTGGGGAGCGCACACCGAAAATCTGCACGCGAGAGGGCTTTGGCTCCCGACGGAGAAGTCTCTCCATATCAACGTCCTGGAGCTCCGTGTGGTGTTTTGGGCCCTCAGGTCCTTCCTTCTGTCCCTCAAGGGCAAGGTGGTGAGGATCTTCACCTACAACACCACCACCATGTTTTACATCAGGAAACAGGGCGGAACCAGGTCCCCAGCACTGTCCAAGGAGGCGCAGGACCTGTGGCATTGGGCCGTCGCCCAAAGGATGTTTCTGGTGCCGTTTCATCTGGCAGGGATAAAAAACACCATCGCCGACTCACTCAGCAGTGAGCTGCGCTCGTGCCACGAGTGGGAACTACGGCAGGATCTAGTGGATCGCCTCTTCCGACGGTGGGGCACACCCCAGATCGACCTGTTCGCGACGGCGACGAACTCCAAGTGCCGGAGGTTCGCCAGCAGGTTTCCCCAGCCGAGGAGCATGGGCGATGCTTTCTCGTTCCCCTGGGAGGGCCTGTTCCTATACACGTTCCCTCCATTGCCACTGCTGATCCGGCTCATCAACCAGCTCAAGAGGTCACGGTGCAGGATGATCCTCGTCGCACCTGCGTGGCCGAGGCAGATATGGTTCCCGGACCTTCTGGACTTGTCAGCGTCCCCGTCAATCAAGCTGCCAGTGGACGCGGATCTGCTCTCCAGGGAAGGAGGCGCCATCCTCCACCACGACCCGGAGTCGCTGAACTTGCAGGCCTGGCTCCTGCAGCGCTAGAGTTTGGAGGATACGACATACCGGCCGACTGCAGAGAGGTTCTTGCAAAGGCCAGGGCGTCCTCGACTCTTAAATGCTACGGACACAAATGGAAGAGGTTCTCTGTCTGGTGCCACGCACAGAAGATTAACCCTCTAAGGATTACGGCTCCCCAAGTACTGCCGTACCTGTTGACGCTGGCCAAAGCTGGATTGGCACACGCGTCCATCAAGATTCATCTTGCTGCAATCTCCCGATACACCAGAACCACGGGGCGGACGTCCTTGTGGTCTCATCGTCTGGTGAAAGAGTTCATGAAGGGACTGTTCAGATCGTTCCCGCCGTTGAAGGCCCTGGCCCCGGCGTGGGAGCTCAACATGGTGCTGACCAAGCTCATGGGACCTCCGTTCGAGCCTCTGCACTCGGCCCCGTTTAAGTTCCTGTCGTGGAAAACAGCGTTTCTTGTGGCCATCACCTCCGCACGACGGGTGGGAGAGATCCAGGCCCTTTCCTGCAAGGCCCCGTACTTGACTTTTCACGACACGAGGGTGGTGCTCAGGACGCACCCCTCCTTCATGCCCAAGGTGCCGTCGGACTTCCACCTCAACGAACCCTTGGTGTTGCCTGTGTTTTTCCCGTCACCATCGTCGCCGGCTGAGAGGACTTTGCACTCGCTGGATGTGGCTAGAGCGCTGAAGTTCTACGTGGACCGCACAAAGTGTTTTCGGAAGACGTCACAACTCTTTGTGAACTTTGGACCTGTCAATCAGGGGAAGGCTCTCTCGAAGGCTTCCATTTCCAGATGGCTCTCCGCCTGTATCATGTACTGTCACCGGTTGGCAAACCGACCGCTGCCTGGCCGTCCGCGAGCACATTCCACCAGAGCGATCGCAGCTACCACGGCGTTCCTATCTGGTGTGCCCCTGCTGGACATTTGCAGGGCTGCTACGTGGAGGAGGACGCACACCTTCACGAAATTCTACTGCGTCGATCGGGATTCCAGGGAGGAGTCCAGGGTCGGCCAAGCAGTGCTGCGCAACCTGTTCGCCTGAGGTGAGCCTGTTGAGGAGGTAAGATTGCTTAATGTTGAGTTTGATATGATGCTTAATGTTGAGCCTTTGCCACCTCCCGTGGTTGTGCATGTGGGTACTGCTATGTATTCTTTATTCATGAGCATGTGAATCCATGCCAGACCCCATGCTGGAGAAGGAACAAGTTACTTACCTGTAACTGTTGTTCTCCAGCATGGGTCTGGCATGGATTCACATGCGAACCCTCCCTCCTACCCCTCTGCGGCTCTTCACTTGGTCATACTGCCACTTCACGTGCTTCCAAATCTGAAGATGGCTGCCAGAGGCGGGGCTTAGGTAGAGGGCAGTCATTGGCTGTGGTCAGTATGACGCAGAGATCAGTGATTGGTTACTACTACGAAAGACAGCTCAGAAACGAAACTGATACTGGTTTTTTCTTTACCGAGGATTCCCAGCCTGACGACGGGGAATATTCATGAGCATGTGAATCCATGCCAGACCCATGCTGGAGAACAACAGTTGCAGGTAAGTAACTTGTTCCTTCTTAAACTGTTGGTAATCTGGAAAGTATCCTATAACCGCCTCAATGGTATGCATGCCTTCCACTCCTTGTGCCAAACAAATTCCCACCTGTACACCATCTCCTACAGACTGATCTTAATCCCTCTCTCTAAGACACACCTCGAGATAAGTTTCAGAAAGAAATTCCACAGTTCTTCACCCCCAATCTATCTGAAGATTGTGTAATGTTAACCAGGGCATACCCCGAATGAACTCTAGTTGTGTGGCATGAATAAGTTTGAAAACAATCGCCTTCCTATGTACACCTGCAATTATTAGCTCTGCGATCTTAGTTATGTGAGTGATAGGACCCAAGGATAGCTGGTTACCGTCCACTGCTCAGACCTGTTCGGTAACTGACTTAGTAATAATGGGAATGTCTAATGTGGCTGCTAATTTCCTGTCCATAAAATTTCCAGTGGCTCCAGAATCCAACACACAGGGACCTCCACACCTCACCTTACCATCCCAAAATAAAGATACATTCTAAGTTATATGTGGTACTGCGGACTGACGGGTGTTCGCCCTCTGCTGACCTCTGGACGATCGCTCAAAAATCTTTGAGGAGTTTGCGGGCACCTTCTAACAAAATGGGTACTATCTCCACAATACAGGCACAGGTTTTCCTTCCTCCTTTTCTCCTTTTCTTCCGTAGTTAAGGGCACTCAAAATTGACTAACCCTTTCTGCCGGTTTAGACTATCTCCATTTCCTTCTGCCTTAACATGCTCACTCCTCACCCAAGTTCTACCCTCCGGCACACCTTTCTTACGCTCAGACCTTCTTTCACTCTGTCTAGCATCTAGTCGCATAACCAAGGTAATAAGATCCTCACAATTAGTGGGTCAGTCGGCAATGATGGCCAATGAGTCCTTAAGTTCCTCCCTAAGCCATCTGTAGAAAAGAGAAGGTTTCTTCTCTTCCAGCCAACCACTTTCCAGCAACAAGGCTCTGAATTGAGTAATATATGTGACTAATTCCTTATTTCCCTGTTTTAATTACTGCGGACCACCTTTAGAGAACGATACAGACCACGCTGCTGCTTCCCCTGATAAATAAGATAGAATGAAAGCTACTTTTGAAGTCTCTGTAGGGAAAGCCTCCATCCTACACAAAGAATGCAACTCACATTGCATTCAAAAGGTTCTGAAACTCTGTGGATCCCCTCCAAATCGCCCTGGAAGAGCCAGTGGGGTTACCAATTGAGGAGGACCCATACCCTGAAAAGGATTTGTACGTAACTCTCCTCCTTCCTTACTACTACCTCCAGCCCCAGACCCCGGATACAACTCTACGGATCTCTCTGTCTCTACCTATATTTGGTGCCCCTTGTTTCTGCAACTCGCAAACTTAGCTCCTGTAGCCTTGTGGACAACATCGTAGTCTCTCTCTGAGAAGCTTTTAATTCCTCTCTCATTTCACCAACTGATTTGCCGAGATCCCCCAGGGTAAAATCTTGGTCGGACTCCATCTTCAATCCATGCAGGATAATTACTGTGAGTGTTTCATAATGTGAGGTCCCAGCTCACCTGTCCTGGGGGAATTGAAGATGGGCCCACTAATCCCTCTTGAACCGTCCTGCCAGAGGCTTTTAAGACACACTTCTGACTTGACAGCTCAGGTGGGAAAGGGGAATTGGATAACAAAAGAAACTGCCAGATCACAGCTCCAACCCACTGCTTGCTTCTTGACTCGGCTCTCAAGAATCCTTAATTCTTATGGCTCTATTCTTGGCGGAGTGGGGCAGGAGTGTTGTGCAGTGCTGGAGCTCTGCACTAGCGTGGATCGGAAAAGCAGAGTATGTCTTCCCTATTTACTACTGACTGTGCCGGCAAAGAAATCACTGAAAAGACCTACCCAACTCACAGAGCAACACGGAGTGAGGGAGGAGTGTTGTGCAGTGTTTTGCTGGGATTTGCGGGTCAGTGGCCGCTACTCTCTTCCAGCTGGCACCCACTCGAAAGCAAGGTGGATTACCCTCACCCTTCAATCTTTAAGGTGAGACCTGGAAAATTATTAATGCGAGTGTGATATAAAGATAAAGATTCTTAAACAGGACGTGGTTCGCGGTGTCCTACTCGAGTCCGGAGATTACTATGCTTTGCCTTCTCCCCATTTTGCCTCACAACAATTGACTTTACTGTTTGGCAATACCAAGAAAGATCGCCTGCACTTACAGCTGATTTGCTCAATTATGGGCAAATAAAATGGATAAGCGAGACATGATACCCGCTAACGGGCAGTTCCCGGATGACTCACCAGCTAAATCAACTTGGGTGAGTGGTGATATATCTGCACTGCTGCACTACATTTACATCTCTGATGTGATGAGAAATAAAATCAAAATGCTAAAAGTGATTCCGTCATTCATGAGCGACCACCATAAAGTGACGATGAGATGGGAAGCGGCAGGCGAACGGAAACAAACAAAGCGAATGCCACGACTCGACATAAATAATGGATTGAACAGATTGCGTATAACCGACCTGCAGTTAGGAACCTTAAAAGACGACCTATGCAACACGAGATTGTCAGACAGAGAGAAAATGGAGTATGAATGGCTGCTAATACCCGTTAGATCGAATAAAGGAGGATGAAACATAGAGGAAGTGAAACATGTCCATGCTTATAACACCCAGATTGCAAAAAAAATAAAGGCTATAAGATTGAAGATTAAAGATGCAAGGCATATAAGTCCCGAAAAACGGATAATAACAATAAAACATCATAAA
This sequence comes from Ambystoma mexicanum, assembly GCF_040938575.1. Taxonomy (NCBI): domain Eukaryota; kingdom Metazoa; phylum Chordata; class Amphibia; order Caudata; family Ambystomatidae; genus Ambystoma; species Ambystoma mexicanum. The sequence continues at coordinate 1,602,414,975 of NC_090932.1, forward strand.
CAACGATACAGAAACTGGATTACAAACTCTCAAGCATAGAACCACACAGAGAATATGCTAAATACACTATCAGAAAGAAACACCAGAGAATCATGTAATATAATTAATGACAAAGGAAATCAAGCTGACCGATTGATCTCTGGTGTATCTGAAGACGACTGGGTAGCACATTTCTCATTCTTATATGCAAAACAACACAGCACAACTGAAGAAAACAACTTAGAACATTTAACAAAATGGGACATAACCTCAGACTATGATGAAATTCGTACCCATATTAAACATCTAAATGGTTCAAGAGCCCCAGGCCCAGATGGCCTGAGCAACGCAGTCATCAAAAAGAATCCAGAAATATGGGCTGACATATGTCTATATTTATTTAACATCAGCACAGACCTAGCCCTGCTGCCAAAGACTTGGAAAACAGCGACACTAATCCCAATATACAAACAATAGAACAGGATTTCACTCTCGAATTACAGACCAATAGCCCTCCTAGACCCATTGGGCAAAATCTTTGCTGCAATTTTGCTGAAACAACTAACCAAATGGGCTACAAGGACGGGGCTTTAAGATCCAAGACAAACTGGATTTACTAAGAACGTGGGCACGAACGTCAATCTGATGCTTCTAAACCTCTTAAAACAGGAAGCTATAAGGGAAAAAAACCTCTATACACACTCTTCGTAGACTTACAACTGGCTATCGACACTGTCAATTGACAAAAGCCTTGGGAAAAACTGTTGGCATGGAATTGTCCGAAAGAAATAATGGAACCAATAAAAGTTCTTTACTCCCAAACATCAAACCGCATCAGTTCATCACAAGAGGGTGTGTTGTCATCGATACTTCCAACATCGAATGGTTTAAATCAGGGCTGCCCCTTGGCTGCTAAGTTATTCATTCTATACACATCATATCTCGGAGAGACCCAAACAATGATATCAGTCAACCCACCGAAATTGAACAACACCAAAATTCCATACATGTTGTATGCGGACGATATTGTCTTCCTTGACAGGATGCAGGTAGGGCTGCAGAAGAGACTGATTAACCTAGTATATTATACTGAACAAAATAAGTTAACGATCAACACAAAAAAAACACAAGCCATGGCACTGACGCAATGCCCTAATCCCAGGAATAAACCCCTGTCAGTTTTCATCAAAGGGAAAAAGATTGATCTCGTAAAACAGTTAAAGATCTAGGAGTCTGGTTGAACCAATCTGAAATTGAAACAGGATGGTCTGAACATCTAAAAACCAAATCTCTCTCATTAGCCCGACGAGGATTGGCAATACATAAAAAGTATTTTGAAATACTCTTTGAAACCAGTGATGGCGTTTTATCGCCAAAAGGTCCTAGCTATCTTGACATATGGGAGCAAAACAATGCTTAACATATCTCTGCAAATCTGGAACCAAATAGAAGCCATTTTGTGGAGGAAAATCCTGTCTCTACCGGCATCATACCCAATGCCACAAATCAGATTTGAGCTAGCATTACAATCATTGGAATCAGTAGTCAATTGGAAACATCTAGACTTATATAGAAAAACACTCGAAGATGACACCATCCCTCCAATTGACATCCTGCGTAATAAGTTGAATGCATCAAACAATGCTGCAATAAAATTGTGGAAAACGTGCATACAACTACTGCGGAATGCTAAAGTAATTAGCAAAACGCTAATCAACCGACCGCTCAAGTTAAAGAATAAAATCCAACGCAATATCTGGATCAGCACCATAACTATGAAAGCTCAATACCATAAGGACATTAACTCAACTATTGAAGCAATAGCACTGATCCAGCTGCCTCAATACGTGCCACTGTTTCCAGATTGACACACGAGGGACATATTTCTAAGATTAAGATTGAACATTCTCCCTACACTTGACATCGAAACAACTGACAGCGGAAGAAGCCTTCAGCAGATTCTGCAAACAGCTGGACCAAATAGAAACACTCTTCCATCTTATTATGGAATGTCCGGCAGTGGCAGAGAAAAGACAAATATTTGCAAATATGCTTCCACAAGAAGCCAGACAAATGGGTTGCGATGTACGATGGGCGCACATAGTGCGGGGTAGCAACAATGCGCTCACATATAGAATACTGCAATTCGGGTATGCAATTATGGCTGTCAGTAGTAAAAAATAAAGATAACAAGAAGAACTTGGACAATTGTAATCCAAGAAGGATGAGCCAAATGACAAAGATGTCTAGGAACTAACCTTCTGAAGAGCCTGCATTAATGTGTAATTAATTGTTCTATTTTAGAAAATCATTAAGGAAAATTAACTCTTCTTTTTTCTACGATGTATAATGTAAAGTTTGTAATCAAACTAAACGATTTTAATAAAAAAAGAAAATATGGCTCTACTCTTTCTGGCGGGAACTACAAGTAAACACACTAAAGGTTAGATCTAATGTTGTTCTTCTGGAACCTCTCTTACCCAAGTACTTATGCTCTGCTTCTTGAATTACCCGATTGTCTTCCTTACTCTCTGGAAGTCTGACCTTGATAACTCACGAAATCATTCTCAAACGACTTGTCTCTCCTCGTGTTTATAAGTCTCATATATTTATAGTTTGCTGATTTTCTCAGTTCTCTTTTGTTGTCTGTGGTCTAGAACTTATTTACAACTAACTCAATTGCCTCTTGACTTTCCTGCCACTTTAATATTTTCCTGCTCTTCAAGTATTTACACTTCCTGCTTTTCTTGTCTTTTCACTTTCCGCGTCTCCAGTGTTACTTTCTTTTCTTTAAAAGTCCAGGATGATTCCTAACAACTGATCTCCATGTTGTTCTCTCACTGTTTAAAATCCTCAGTGTGATAATCTGTTGCATCTCTCGTGCTAATTACTCACAACTTGGAAAAATATATCTGAACCTTAGCACTGATCGTGCTTACTCTGCCCCATGCTGCCTCTGCCAAGCCCTCTCTCTATTCGGTGCCGCCGTGTAACTGCTGCTTTCACTGGCCGTGCCAGAGCGTTTCTGGCAACCCGTGCCATACAACTTCACAAGGTGACTCTCTCCATAGTAATGTGACGCCTCTCCATGTTGCTTGTATGTTGCCAGGTACTGTACTCTAACACGGGCAGCTCATACTGACTACTCCGAAACGAAACAAAGGTTAACAAAAAGGAAAAAATAGCTGGACTTGCATCGCTCACTCATGCTTGGCTGCCTCTGGATTTAAAACAACTTGACTTGTCTCACACGCTCAGGCTAAACAGCCTCAGGTTCTTGAATTAAAATATGTCCGGCTGAGTCTTGATGAAAATCCGCAGGAGCTACTGAACCCCGACAGACCCTCAAAGGCGTGAAGCACTCAACCAATTCATTAACGGCTAAGCACCCCGGGGGAAAGGGGAAGTGGATAAAATAAGAAAGGAACAGATTCCTTCTGAGCCCTCAGGATATCTGTAATGAGAAAGAAAAAAGAACAACTCTCATTAAATTACACACACTTAAACCTCCTTGGTTTCCATATAAACAATATTAGAGATGTTATCTGTTCTCCCTGAGCTGATTGCATTGAGGGATGCTTTGGTTATTTCAAAGAATTAGCCAGAATATGACTTCAGACATTAGTGAAGATTACCTCTTTCCTTATGTAACTTCTTTCTTTATAGCTCCACTAATTATCCAAGTCTGTGAACTTTTATTACAAGTTTGTATACTTTAAATATTTTCAGCTTACAGATCTACATAGTTGTTTCCTTGAATGGCCTTCTTGTAACAACCTTTTCTTGAATGAATGAAATCTCTTCTCCAGACAACAAAGAGTTAACTCATCTAGGTTTCATAAACCTCTCTCCTTCCTGGAACTTGCACTCAATGTATTCTGCGAGAACCCACGCTTTCTCCTGTCTCCACTGATTAGGGTTTAGTCACAGTGCAACCCGCGTAATAACAATAAAATGAAATTGCAAGGGAAAGGCAAACTAGGTCTGTGCTCAGCCAAACCACTCAGGTGACATAGATTGCCTTCAGGAAGTTTGCGCGCGTCAACCGTGCGAGCCAGTAGATTAAACAGACTTTTAAAAGTCCCGGAGCCTCCGCTCATAAAAAGTCCAGGCATCTCGGTAAATCAATAAAAGGTTACGTTCTTGAAATCACATCCATTTGCGCGTACGCTGTGTGATAACCAGAACGTGAAACTGACTTTAGAGGAGCCTCAGAGCTTTCCACTCATAATAGTTCAAACTGCTCGATAAAATCAAATGAAACAAACATATTTGCAAATACACCCATGCGGCGGGCGCGCTCCGTGTTAGTCAGAACGTGAAACTGACTTTAGAGGAGGCGAGCGGTCTTCTGCTCATAAAGAGTTCAAGCGACTCAATTACATTCAAGGCAACGTTTTAATAATAACATTAATGCTGCTTCCGTGCCTGACACTTGTAACTAAAGACCATAGCATGCATAGTTAAAAAAATACACAAACTGTCCACAATGGACTCCTTTACTGCTACAGACTGTTAAATAAACATTTTCATTGTAGAAGAATACTAGAGAAACAAAATAAGGAGCCTTATTACATAAATACGAATTCGTATTAACACTTGAAGCTGAATGTTCACTTAGCTCAGGGACTTCTTGTTTCTTCACAGGTAACAAATCATTGCTGGCCTTCCACTGGAATTACATTTCCTGACTGGTCCAAGAAAATATGCCAAAACCTGGGAGCTTCCTGGATCCTAACCACCTCAGCTGAACATGGGACAATGAAAGGCAGTTGAGAATGTTTCCAACTGACCTTGAGAACAACTCAGCCAATCATATAATTGACTGAAGCATCCATCTTGGCTTGGGCAAGTGTCCGCACTCTAAATTAAATTGTTAAGGCCCAAACTGGAAAATGAAAATTAACACAGATTCCTCCCCCTAATAGTAACTCCACCCATACCAGAAAACAAAGAATTGCTGACTAAACTACTTCAGAGTAAAAACCCTGGCAGTATCATTACTAAATAAATTCACACAGTCTTTTGAATATACAAACTATGGATAACGTTTCTCTAGAGTCTTTTCCCAAAGAAAACGGTGTAGCGTATTCCATAAAATAGTGCTGGTCTAGTGAACTATGGTTACAGTTAGCTTAATCCTCTTCAATCTGGATTTCCTCCTTAAAATACTGGAGAACTGGTTGATGTGACCTCCCTGGATAAGATCTGTTGATGAAAAGCATTTTAGAACCTTGGTGAAGGTTCCAAATTGAGTCACAGCTGCCCTTCCTCCAGTCATTCTTGAGCTGAAGCTTCACCATTTTGGAATAGGATAATCCAAGTCCCCTATAATGTCGGAAATGTACAAATAAACTTGAAGAAATCCTGAACTCTACAACCCCAGTGGAGCTTCAAATTCAGCCTACCACTGCCTCTCTGTCTACTAGACCTGACAATGCTGGGAGGATGCCGTCTGTATATGATATGAACGCAGCCAGGGTTTCTACCAGGTCCTCTGTAGAGAGTGTCTTGAATGTTGTCCAGGGTGTGGAGATTTCGCGAGGAGGGACCTGAGATGGGTCTGTGGATGCAGAGCTGGTGTCTGTGCTGGTGAATCTTGCTGATTTTGTCGATGAAGAAGGTGTTGATGGCGGTGGATATGTCGATGGAGTGTGGTATGGCAGAGTCGTGTAGCAGGTTGATGCAGTGCTTGACAGCTTTGAAGACGGCTCTACTTTTGTTTTCGGCTTCTGCTATGGTATTCGGATAGTAGGAGGCCTTGGCTGTGTTGATTATTTGTCGGCGGGTTGCTTAGAGTTCCTTGAGGAGCACCTGGTTGAATGCGGTCCTGGAGCAGTGGCAGGTTTTCTCTTATTTCCTGATGACTCTTTTGTTGAGGTTGAGTTTTTGTGTGTACCTGGGTGCTGACAGTTTTGGTTTGCAAGTGTGTTGTTTCAGAGGCACGTGTTGGTTGATGTAGGCTGGAAGGTGGCGTTGAGTGCTTCTAGTAGAGAGTTGCAGTTTGGTTAGGGTTGTTTGGTCCATGTGAGGTGAAGGTTGGCTAGGTCTTCTGTGAGGGCTTCCACAGGAAGTTCTTGAAGGGCCTGAAGGTTTGTCTGATGGGTTCCTGCTAGGAGTGCGTGATGTGGGTGGTGTGCAGGATGTTGAAAGGCACAGCCATGTGGCCAGACTTGTCAAGTGGGGGAGGAGAGCTGTAGTGAAGGGAAGGCAGTGCAATGATGATTAGGTCGAGGATGTTACCTTTCTTGTGCGTTTTGAGACTGAGGGTGTGGAGAAGGCAGAGAGCGTCCTTCATCGGTTTGGTGGCCTTGTTGCCTGGAAGATTGAAGTCATCTTGAAAAATGTTGGTGTGTGCAAGGGCCATGATGGTGACCAGGTCGGTGAAGTCTCTGATGAAGGTGGTGTTAGGTTTGAGTGGTCTGTAGATGAGATGGGGAGAGCGCGAAGTGGCAGGAAAGGACTTCGAAGGAGCCAATGTTGTCAATATCAAGTCTGGTGCAGGGCCACAATGTTATAAGTGTGTGCCCAGTGCCAATTTCACTAACTTGATAGTAAGGGTGCTTTAAATATTTGCTATTGAAAGATCTCCCTGCAGCTTTTTGCTCACTGACAGGAACAATTCCACAGAGATGCAAAGAACCGCAGGGAATCCCTTTGGGGAATAAAACCCTGCACTGAAAACTTGAAGATAGATTCTCAGGAGTCATGCTGCGGTATAAAACTGCATGCAGTCAAGGTTCAGCAGGACGTGCAGCTCGCGGTCGATGGTGAGTAAACAACAGCAATGTATCAATCGGGAAACGGGGATCAAAGTAGAGCGGTTGTGTGAGACCCGGGACTCTAAAAGGAATACAGGGAAAAGGTTGAGCAAAGAAGGAAGACGCATTCACACAGATCACACACAGACAAACCCCTTCGAGCGTGTACTCACAAATTACCGGGCTACAACAGTAGAGAACCACCACCATTAGGATCCCTTGTTGTACTATAGAGAATGTTCTTACCTTCTTTCTAGATTGCATGCACGACGTCCGACGTAGCTGTGTACACTCTAGAATGCAGCTTCTCCTTTCGAGCTCTATATTGGTAGAAACTAGGTTCACTCGTACAGTAGTGCGTCGTTGATACCACCAGCATTGCCATAACAACCACCTTACACTGTGCGTCTGTATTGCTCTCCCAGAGTGCACGGACAGTCATAAATCACCAGTGCAATTATGGAGCCAACGCAGGAAGACGTAATAACTTGCAACAACACACACTCTTAGAAAATAATGAGCACTTATACGGCTATTTATTCAAAGCTTAGAAGCAACCAGTGATAACACAGAAATAAATCACAGAAGAAACAAAGAATTCAAAAGGAAATACATCACCGTGAGCGTAACTGGATTCCTCATCTCGCCAGATGCGGCTGGAAGACCCCGATAACAGCCAGGCCGAGAGCACAACTGCCCACTGGTAGGCCAGACGGAAGCGCCCCCCCTCCACCTGAAGTCTCACCTGACCGCTCAGGGGTTCCACATATATGCACACTTCAAAAAGGGGTGGCAATTTCTCGAACCTTCTGGCAACGCACTTGCGCATTGATGAGCACCCGTTGGTTGCTGTTAGGCAGAAACCTGTGCAGTTCCCTTGGGGAACACTGCAAAAGATTTAAGACTACAGGTAGAGCAGTAAACCCCTTTGGTAGCAGTCTGTACCACCCAGATTTACCTGGTAGCTGTGGCTGAGCAGTCAGACTTCTCTCAAGAAGAGTTAGGCAGTATGTAAAGTATACACAATATGTACCAAAACACAATAGCACAAGCAAACACTGACCAGAGCTTGGTTTCAAAAGTATATAGTTATTTATTTAAAATACACATAAGTTAAAAACACTCTAGCAAAAATATAGTAAAAGCACTTCAACACAGTTATAATGAAAGTAGATTCAATCCTTTCTCCTATCTAGACAACTCTAGGTAAACACCACTTAATTAAAACAGAGGTGAGTGCTTAACGTTAGATGACACTCTAGTAGTTTCCCAGAAAGGGAGAGAAAAAGCAGAAATGGGTTAGACACACCACTCTAAGGTCCAGAGCACTTGCAATAGGCTTAAAGAAGAATAAAGTCACAGGTGAGCAAAAGTCACTAGGCAGGGCCCACTCTTAGAGTAGCCGGAGCGAAAATGTGCCCAAGATCACACTGTTAGTTAGAGATTCAAAGTCTTGCAAAGAGTCAAAAAGAGGTTAGAGTGGCTCAGAAAGTTTAGCCAAAGTGTCCCAGGCACTCCCAGGTTCGAAAGCCGGGGACTAAATCTACCCCGTACAGTCGGTAGCAAGGGAAGCCAGGCAGAACACAGTACCTTAAGCGGAAAGGATCCTCCAGCGGTGGCAGTTGTTCCAGGCAGTGGCAGCAGGGCTCGACGTCGGTCAGGGGAGAAGAAGTTCTCGCTGAAGAGCAGAAGAAGAGGGTCGTTGCACTGCCCGGGAAGAACCCAGCCGCGGAGTCCTCCGGTTAAAGGGTTGGTGCCGACTTTCGCGGTATGGGGGTAAAGTGTGGTATTCCGGTTGCCGGGGTGCTTGGCACAGGCAAGGCGGCCACGAGATACCTCAAAGAACGGAAAGAAGGCGAAAACTGGTTGTCCCCACCAGTCAAGGGAAGGAGCCACTCCGTTAAGAGTTCTCCTCGGTCGTCGGGAAAAAGTGGTGAGACGGTTCAGCAGGGCTCCACCGGGTGGTGTCGTCGAAGCAGGTCGGCTCAGCTCTTCCCTCGTCGGATTCTTGGTCCTGTGGCGACTTCTGAAGTCCCAGTCCCCAAAGCCCTGCTTTTATGCAGCAAACCCCCATTCACCCAGCCTAGCTGTCACTCAACCATGCTAAGTGGTGAGCCGGGCGGCTCACCACTTGGGCCAATCAGGACGGAGTGCGACTTGAGTTACCAAGGTAACTCAGTCCAGGGTGCCTAAATCCCCCTCCACCCCTCCTAAGTACCCCAGACAGAGTGGCACCACTTTGGAGGGCTTCTGTGGAGAAGCCCGCCAAAAGTGGAACAAAGGGCTCCACTTTGGGTCAGAGTTACAGAGGCGAACACCAACGCCATTTTAGAATCAAGTTTTGGCAAAAAGTCCCAACCGGAGTTATAAAAATAAATATATAAACCGGCGGTATGTTTAAGGCTACCGTAAATAAATAATTAAATGTGTTAGCCTAAAACAATGGGAAATCCCATAGGGAAATATTCGCGGTCGAATATAAAAAGTAGTTTCCACTGCCACCAGCCAAAACTCGATCAGGGGGGACGGAGACGTGCCCCCTCGACTAACAGACCCTGGGGCAATCGAATTGCCCCAGCCAGTACGTCCACAATATGATGGTTTGTACTGGTTCTGTTCAGGATTCAAGACTAGCAAAGTCTTTGGTGACTTTACATGCCCTGGGAGACAGTAGTCAGTCCCAGGGTATGGAGTCTATGTTGGGGAGTCCCTAGGACACCCCTGGGTCACGGCACAGAGGGTGCTGTGTGACCCACATCACAAAAATACATGAGGCCCTATGGAGTAAGAGACCCCATAGCCCATTCAACACAAGGTTTAACCAAGAAAACACACTTCAACATGTCCAAGAGTGAGGGTAAAAGTGTCTCACTCTTGGCAGGAGAAAAAAATTAAACCCCAGAAATCCAGCAAAGCTGCTGGGGGACTCACTAGGTAGGGAAATTCAGCCTAAACAGAGAATTCTCCCTAACACTCGCCCCCCCCAGACTAAGGGACAGGAGGATTTAATCCACTCCTGGATGAACCTCATACCTCTAGTCGATGATATACATCCTAGAGAGTCCATCAGCATTTTGATGGTGACACCTTGACCTATGTTCAATGGAGAACTCAAAGGTTTTCTTTTGCAAGCTAACGGACCTACAGACCCTTTGAGGAACATCAGTCTTTTTGTTATAGGGGATCTGGTTGACCAGTCCCTCAGAAGTTGGTACAACTTCTGAACCTATGTTAGGCTTTTTCAAGGGGTCCTTATAAAGGATTCCCTGAGATCTAGAGGGGCCTCCAAGGTTCCTCACCACCTCTCTTGTGGGAGCAGGTTGGGTCTTAGGCCTCTTGGTTGGAGGGGTTGGGGTTAGGCACTGCACCTGCTTCCCCTTCCTCTTAGATCTACCCTTACCTATTTTAGGAGTTTCCCCCCTAACATTAGGATTTGAGTTGGGGTCTTCAGTAGAAGGTCCAACAGTCTGAAGGTTTTTGGCCTTAGACTTTTCTTTTCTGGTTTTCCACCAGCACTGAGAATTACCAGTTCTCTCAGGTCCAGATAGGGGCCTAGTTGGTCTATCCACCTCTTCCTCAGAAGCAGGGGGAGTCAGAGACTCTGAGACTAGGGGAACAATGATGGAGCTTGGTTGGGGCACCCATGTTCCTAGCATACTATCCTGAAATGTGCCTGGGTTAGAGGTCAACTTACTAACACCAGGGCTTGTAGTGGGGTTCTCAGTAGAGGGTCCCACAGGCTTAGAAGGGTCCTTCAAGGTAGCCTGTCTAGCCAATTTGGTTAAGTTCTGCTTCTCCATACTGGGAGGCCTGGGGGTATGTGACACTACTCCTAGAGTTCTTAGGTCATTCCCTAACAGGACCTTCCCAGGTACCTCAGTCTGAACACTGACAGGGATCCTCACTGTCATGTTGTTACACTGAATGAGGGCTGGTAGGATAGGAACCATTTGGACAGGGCCTCCAGACATCTTAGTGGGACCTTTGGGTGCTTTGGCCACATCCTCAGGTTGAAAGAAGCTTTCATCCACTACTGTTCTGCTGGCCCCAGTGTCTCTCCTGGCAGGAGTATCCTGGCCATTGACAAGAACACTGTCCACATAATACACCTTAGAGTTAACAGGTAGGGAGTTATACACAACCCTATTCTGGGGACTAACCAGACCCATAGGCTCTAAGTTTACAGTTGCTTGAAGACCCAAGGGTTCTTCAGCAAAGAGTTCAAAGTGGGCACTAGCCATCTGTACTTCATCCTCAGGAGTGAAGGCTAAGGAGACTGTGCTGATCCCTGCAGGTTTACCCTTGCACTTGGGATCTCCTTTGATATGGTCAGTACCCTGACAGACATAGCATTGTCCAAATGCTCTCTGGAAGGGTGGCTTGCTCTGACCTCCTTCTGGCTTGTGGCCAGAAGGTACACTAGCCTGATTCGGTTTACCCTGGGGCTTACCCTGGTTATTTGGTTGTTTGTGGCCCTCTTGGGTATGGGAGGTATTAGAATTCTCTTTGGGGTCCTTTTTAGGCTGTTTCTCCCCATCCTTCTTCTGAGTTACCCCAGAATCCTTGTGAGTGGCCCTGTTGGCAACCCACAAGTCAGCAGCCTTAGCTAGCTTCCTAGGATCCAATTCCTGTGAATCAGCCAAGTGCTGTCTGAGCTCAGGAGAGCAGGCATCATAAATTGACTCCAACATAAAGAGATTTCTCATCCCCTCATAAGTGTTCACCTTGTAACCCTTAATCCATCCCTCTAAGTTTTTCAAACATTCACTCACCCAGGTAGCCCAAGGGGTACCATCATGCTTTTTGAGGCTCCTAAACCTCTTAAGATACTGGGAAGGGGTCTTCCCAAACCTAGCTATCAAAGCTAGTTTCACACATTCATAGTCCTTCCTATCCTCCTCCCCCATCTCCATTACCACATCAGTTGCAACAGGGGGAAGCCTAGAGAACAACCAGGTGAGTAAGTTATTTCCTGTGATGTTCTGGAGCCCATGATTATATTCAAACAGAGACAACCAATCCAACACATCCAACTTAGGCTCATACATACCAACCAATTCTTTAGGCATCCGGGGTCTTTTAGGACTGGAACTTCTAGAGGAGCCAGAGAGAGAAACATTCTCAACAGATAATTTCTTCATTTCTAAGTCATACTTGAGCTCCATTTCCCTTAGCCTTAGTTCTTTGTCAGTTTGAGCATTAAGTTTCTTATACTCCAATTCTAGCTTCATTTTCTCCAGTTCAAAGTACTGAGGACTAAATGTGGGACCTGGTAAAGGTCCAGTAGGTACAGCAGGTAGAGCAGGCAGAGGCCTAGGGGGGACAGTTACAACAGCCTCACCCTCCTCTTCTGACTCTTCCTCAGAAACATCAACATTTTGCTCCATGTTAACTTCAACACTGTCATCTACAGTCGCTGGAGTGGTAGGTTCCTCTGAACCATCACCCAGACTTTGGTTAGCTAACAATCTTTCAATCAGCTCCATTTTCTTGCCCTTAGTCAGGAGATCCTTATGTTTACAGAGCACTCTTAAACAATCAGCAGTTTTGGCTGCAAGGGACTCTTGACTATAGCTTTCTATAACTGACATGTTAGAGGTTTTACTTTTTCAGTGCTAAGCTTTGTGGTTAGTTGCACTAAGGTATCTAAAGCACAATAAAATGTATACTCAATACAAATCCCACCGCTGTACACCAGTGTTAGGCAGAAACCTGTGCAGTTCCCTTGGGGAACACTGCAAAAGATTTAAGACTACAGGTAGAGCAGTAAACCCCTTTGGTAGCAGTCTGTACCACCCAGATTTACCTGGTAGCTGTGGCTGAGCAGTCAGACTTCTCTCAAGAAGAGTTAGGCAGTATGTAAAGTATACACAATATGTACCAAAACACAATAGCACAAGCAAACACTGACCAGAGCTTGGTTTCAAAAGTATATAGTTATTTATTTAAAATACACATAAGTTAAAAACACTCTAGCAAAAATATAGTAAAAGCACTTCAACACAGTTATAATGAAAGTAGATTCAATCCTTTCTCCTATCTAGACAACTCTAGGTAAACACCACTTAATTAAAACAGAGGTGAGTGCTTAACGTTAGATGACACTCTAGTAGTTTCCCAGAAAGGGAGAGAAAAAGCAGAAATGGGTTAGACACACCACTCTAAGGTCCAGAGCACTTGCAATAGGCTTAAAGAAGAATAAAGTCACAGGTGAGCAAAAGTCACTAGGCAGGGCCCACTCTTAGAGTAGCCGGAGCGAAAATGTGCCCAAGATCACACTGTTAGTTAGAGATTCAAAGTCTTGCAAAGAGTCAAAAAGAGGTTAGAGTGGCTCAGAAAGTTTAGCCAAAGTGTCCCAGGCACTCCCAGGTTCGAAAGCCGGGGACTAAATCTACCCCGTACAGTCGGTAGCAAGGGAAGCCAGGCAGAACACAGTACCTTAAGCGGAAAGGATCCTCCAGCGGTGGCAGTTGTTCCAGGCAGTGGCAGCAGGGCTCGACGTCGGTCAGGGGAGAAGAAGTTCTCGCTGAAGAGCAGAAGAAGAGGGTCGTTGCACTGCCCGGGAAGAACCCAGCCGCGGAGTCCTCCGGTTAAAGGGTTGGTGCCGACTTTCGCGGTATGGGGGTAAAGTGTGGTATTCCGGTTGCCGGGGTGCTTGGCACAGGCAAGGCGGCCACGAGATACCTCAAAGAACGGAAAGAAGGCGAAAACTGGTTGTCCCCACCAGTCAAGGGAAGGAGCCACTCCGTTAAGAGTTCTCCTCGGTCGTCGGGAAAAAGTGGTGAGACGGTTCAGCAGGGCTCCACCGGGTGGTGTCGTCGAAGCAGGTCGGCTCAGCTCTTCCCTCGTCGGATTCTTGGTCCTGTGGCGACTTCTGAAGTCCCAGTCCCCAAAGCCCTGCTTTTATGCAGCAAACCCCCATTCACCCAGCCTAGCTGTCACTCAACCATGCTAAGTGGTGAGCCGGGCGGCTCACCACTTGGGCCAATCAGGACGGAGTGCGACTTGAGTTACCAAGGTAACTCAGTCCAGGGTGCCTAAATCCCCCTCCACCCCTCCTAAGTACCCCAGACAGAGTGGCACCACTTTGGAGGGCTTCTGTGGAGAAGCCCGCCAAAAGTGGAACAAAGGGCTCCACTTTGGGTCAGAGTTACAGAGGCGAACACCAACGCCATTTTAGAATCAAGTTTTGGCAAAAAGTCCCAACCGGAGTTATAAAAATAAATATATAAACCGGCGGTATGTTTAAGGCTACCGTAAATAAATAATTAAATGTGTTAGCCTAAAACAATGGGAAATCCCATAGGGAAATATTCGCGGTCGAATATAAAAAGTAGTTTCCACTGCCACCAGCCAAAACTCGATCAGGGGGGACGGAGACGTGCCCCCTCGACTAACAGACCCTGGGGCAATCGAATTGCCCCAGCCAGTACGTCCACAATATGATGGTTTGTACTGGTTCTGTTCAGGATTCAAGACTAGCAAAGTCTTTGGTGACTTTACATGCCCTGGGAGACAGTAGTCAGTCCCAGGGTATGGAGTCTATGTTGGGGAGTCCCTAGGACACCCCTGGGTCACGGCACAGAGGGTGCTGTGTGACCCACATCACAAAAATACATGAGGCCCTATGGAGTAAGAGACCCCATAGCCCATTCAACACAAGGTTTAACCAAGAAAACACACTTCAACATGTCCAAGAGTGAGGGTAAAAGTGTCTCACTCTTGGCAGGAGAAAAAAATTAAACCCCAGAAATCCAGCAAAGCTGCTGGGGGACTCACTAGGTAGGGAAATTCAGCCTAAACAGAGAATTCTCCCTAACAGTTGCCAGCTGGGTCATCCGACAGTAACCTCAAAGAGCAAAGTGCCTCCCTCCTCTAAAAACAAGCATCACGGAAAACAGTCCCATAGCTCATAGCAAAACAGTTAGCTTTCCCAGCAGAAATGTCCTTGACTGCATACCAGGTTTGGAAAGCATGTTTTCTTCAGCATTGTGAATCTAGCTCTCAGCAAAATGAGTGCAGCTTTTCACTGCAGCATGAAGTAAATATCCATCATGGCTCTGAGCGCTCCCAGAATGCACTGCGCACTAGTACCATGTTTTAGCTCAAGCATAACACTTCCACCCTTGGATATTTATCTTCCATAGCCCAGTGGCAGAGGAGCCGGTCTCTGAAACCGACGAAATATTAAAACTAAGTTGGGAATACATTGAATACATTGAATACAACAACAACAAGCTATTATAATAGCTAATATAATGCAAATACAAGCAAAAGCGTAACGTAGTGTACCCCCAACATCAGGAATCCATGAAAATAACCAATCCCACCAATTCCCAGTATGATCTTGGGACACTTGAGAAATGAGATCCCTCAAACCTCGAATATGACTTTCAATGGATCGTGAATGGTCACTTAGATTGAAACAACACTTCAACGGCGTTACAACCTAAATTATGCTTTAGCAATAGATAATCAATAGTAGCTCTGTTTTGCAAAGTTGCTTTTCTAATAACTTTACTATCAAGGAGTAACTCTTCTAATGCCTGAGAAGTATGATTAAGTTCTCTGACTACTAAACATGCTAATTTGATCAAAGATTTGTAACCCCCAGCAGCTAAACCCCAAACTCCCACTAATGAAAGGGTTAATGCTAGAACCTCAACTTCTGATAGCAAATGCACATGTGAATCACAATCGGGGGATAGACCCACAGACTTGAAAGTTTACCTTTTGCCTCGGGTTATCGCTGGGTGTAAAGGAAACATAATTAGTCCTAATCGAGTTAAGGCACATGGACCTCTGGAAATGTTAGCTGGAATATAAGTGAATGTGATGTTGCCACATGAAAAGATCCATCCTGTTGGAAGTTTCACATGATTCAAATGACTGGCAGCTATCACTGTATGATTACAAGACAGTGTTATTCATGCGGGTACATGTGCGTGGCACTCGCAAACATAATTGTTGCTCAAACACCGTGTGATTTTGCTGTTTGGTGAAATCGAGCTGTTGGCATTTGCCAATTTCTTTTGCATTGCATGTCATGAGGTAGCACACATCGCCTTGGGTTATATTATAGGTTATAACATGTGTCAAATTTCTCCATTTGCGATCTGTTTCCTGGCAAAATCTGCAGTACTCATAGACGGACAAAAGATTGCCTAATATCGGAATCTTGAACCAAAGAATCATTGTGTGTGATGGGGAAAATATGCTTTAAAACCGGAACTGGCGTCAGCACTGCTACTAAGCACATAGTCAGTAAGGCTTCAGCATTGGGCACATCAGTAAGGCCAAAATGCGTACTGTTGAGCACCTGTTGTGCCAGGTATATCCACATATTCTCCGTTTGGGTAATCATGGGACAATGTTTTCGCCGTTCTGTAGATGCCTCTCGCATGACTGGCATCAAGGTTGTTTTCACTTGCCCCTGACGTGTTTGCCGCATTTCACAAATCCATGTCTTCGGTCTGGCTGGCTTTTCGGCATCGGCATAAGGCTGCTTTTGGACATCATTACTCATCATTATCAGTTTCCCCTTGATCGCTGGCACAGATGTGACATTTTTCGCTGGTAGCAGCATGCCGTTTAACTCTCCCAAATGGAGTCCATTTAGTCCCACAATTACACCAGCCAGACACAGGATCTACAAGGCAAACCCAGAAAAGAGATATCAGTGTTGTACATCACTCTCTCAGGTAACATTTGTCTGCGGGCACATATTGCCATTTCTTTCTACCGGGCTCCATTACTAAAACTACTTGGTCTTTGCCTGATGCAATGACATCTGCGGGCACTGGTGGGCCACTTGGCCTTTCCACCCACACCTTCGCACCCGGTACCATACTGTCTGAAGAGCCAAAACCACGATCCCCAGTTAACACTGTAGGAGGCTCCCCCTTCTTAATCATGGAGAACTTAAGGGGAATGATAATCAATTGGGCCACCCGATCACCCTTGTGGATCGGTAACAGTTGGACCCCACTATTCATCAGGATGACTTTGATCTCGCCTTGGTAATCGGCATCAATTACCCCTCCCAACACTTGAACTCCCTTCAATGCTAGGCCAGATCTAGGGGCAATCCATCCCATATACTCTAGGGGAATTTGTACTCCAATCCCTGTTTCAATTAAAACAATCCCGCTTGGGTCTAATCTGATTTCTTCATGGCAATGCAAGTCTACCCCTGCTGACTCTGGAGTCGCCCGATCGATAGGGAGCTAACGAACCTGGGGTAATTTCCCAGTACAATAGGGTTTCTCTGACTGAATTGGGTTGAATCTGTAAAGTAGGAGTCATTAGCCTCATCAAAGGAGTTTCATGCTCATTCACAGGCCTATTGTTTAGTACTTGCACCGCATCAAACACACGATCAAGCCAGCCTGCCAAGTTGCCATCTCCAGATTTGCGCAGCTGTTCTTTCAATAACCCATTCATTCGTTCATTCAGCCCTGAAGCGGCAGGGTAATAAGGCACATAGTAAAGCCACTCAATGCTCTTTTCCTCCTGACAATGCTCCTGTATTAGTTTGCCTTTGAAATGTGACCCATTGTCACTTTGAATCTGCAAAGGCACTCCGTAATGTAATATGACAACTGATCTAACAACCTGATGGTGTTCAGTTGTGTTGCACGCTTGCACAACAAAACCATCATGTATCCTGAATATGTATCCACAATAGTGCATGCATACTGACAACCTTTACTGATTGGCAGGGGACCGATATAATCAATCTGCCAAATTTGACCTGGTAGTTTTCCTCTTCGCAATGTACCCCGAACAATCTGAGGGATAGGTCTATGCTGTTGGTGTTGGCACACTGGACATTGCAAAATGATCATTTTCACTACCTCTAAAGGAATACTGATTCCTCGAGCTTGTGCCCACCTGATAGTAGCCTTTTCTCCAAGGTGCCCACATTTCTAGTGAGCCCACTTGGCCAAACCCTCCAAATCGTCTTCCTGAACCTCCACATCCACAGATGAAATCTTGGTGTGTTCGTCTGCAACAGAATTAAACCAACGTTCTAATGAGTCTGTGGCACAATGCGCGTCCACATGATACACAGTGACTTCACTTTGTGATAACATTTCTGCAATAATTTGCCACAGTTCTTTTCCCCACAACTCTTTTGAATGAATCTTCCACCCATTCTTTTGCCAGGTTGGAAACCACACCGCCAATGCATTAGCCACTGACCATGAATCCGTGTACACATGACATCGACCAGGGTCTCTTGTTTCAATGCCTGGTAAACTGCGTAAAGCTCTGCAAACTGACTGCTCTTCCCTTTCCCTGACGTTGTCAAAATCTTTTTTGTCTTGGGAGTGTACGACACTGCTTTCCAGTATCGCTCAGTTCCCACATATCGGGCTGAGCCATCCGTGAACAAGGCATGCTCTGTTTGCTCCACGGTCAAATCGCTGTAAGGTACTCCCCATTTCACGGGAGACTCGCGTTTTTCAGGTTCTTCCGGTGGTGTGTAATCTGAGGGCGATATATTGGCTACTTGCTCATGTAATTTCGCAACTCCACCCTTCCCTGATTTGGCTCTGTCTTGAATGTACCATTTCCATTTAATTATGCTGGCTTCTTGAGCATGTCCTATTCTATGTGTTCTAGGAGAGCTCAGCACCCATTGCATGATTGGTATTTCTGGCCTCATCAATACATCATGGCCCACCGTCATTTGCTCGGTATCAACAATGGCCCAATAACATGCCTGCAACTGCTTCTCAAACGGAGTGTATGAGTTACCAGCATCGGGCAACTTACGACTCCAAAAACCCAATGGCACACGTTTCCTGTCCTGCTTCTGCCACACACTCCAGTTAGCATAATTGTCTTGTACAGACACATTCAATTCCACTTCGCCTTCCTTCAATGGCCATAAATCAAGCACCTGCTGCACGGTGTCTTTTGCCAAATCAAATGCTTTCTGCTGCTCTTCCCCCCACTGAAACTCATATTTCTTGCGAGTCACTTTGTAGAGGGGGGCCAATATCTGCCCTAAATGGGGAATGTGCTGTCTCCAAAAACCAAACAGCCCTATAAACTGCTGAGCTTGCTTTTTGTTTATTGGAGTGGTGAATTCAAGTATTTTCTGTCAGGCTTTTGGCACCATTTATCGATGCCCATGATGCCACTGAATCCCTAGGAATATCCCTGTTTCAGCTGGGCCTTGAATTTTATTTGGATTAATTTCCCACCCTTCCTTCTTCAATCCTTCCATAATGACATCTAACTGGGTTTGCACACTGTGCTCATCCTTGCCCTGAATCAAAATATCATCAATGTAGTAAGAGATTTGAATGTCAGGTTTACACAGTATCTTGTCTAAGTGCTCTGCCACCAGCCGGTGACAGAGAATCGGGCTATATATGTACCCCATAGGTAACCTTGTAAAGGTGTACCGACGCCCGCTCCAAGAAAATGCAAACTGCTCTTGACACTCTTCAGCAATTGGCACAGAGAAAAATGCATTGGCTAAATCTACCACTGCATACCAGGTCCCCTCAAACTTTTGGACATTCTCAATCAAGGTAATGGCGTCTGGGACCGCGGGCACTAAGGGAGGAATGTGTTTATTCAACTCACGGTAATCCACCATCATCCTCCACGACCCATCACCCTTTTTAATAGGCCAGAGAGGATTGTTCCATGCGGTGGTGATAGGGCATAACACACCCGCCTCCACATACTCTTTGATGGTGTCTGAAATGTCCTTGTGCCCCCCAGGAATGCGGTATTGCTTCATTGCTACCTGCTTGGTTGCCACAGGCACTTGCACTGGGGGCATCTTCAATTTGCCTACGGTAATGGGTGTGCAGGTCAATGCACTCACCCCAAACTGGTTCATTTTGCCTCCAAGTCCCAAAGTCAACCCTTCCAGAATTTCAAAGCCACTTATATACTCAGGTATCGGGACAATCAACACTTGGTATTTCGAAGGGATTGTGTCCTCCAACGTATTTCTTATCTTTGATAATACGTTTCCAGCTTGCTGGCCTCGGAATTTTTTTCTGTAGAGGGCGCTACGCGTCGACGTCCGCCGAGTCGATGTCCCTCGATGACCACCGTATCGGCGCCGACGTCACCATGCCCATAAATAGCCACACGCTGCGTCCGTTGCTCAGTTCCGTTTTTCCGCGCTTCGTGGGGCCTCGGAACGTCGTTGCTCAGTTCAGTCAGGATAACCCTATATCTACTCGAATAAATACCTACTCGTTCTCGATGGCATCTTCATCGGAACCGACGACGCCGCGATCCGGCTTCAAGAAATGTCGAGACTGCGGTAAAAAAACTTCGATAACGGATCCACACAGGAGCTGCTTGTGGTGCTTGGGAGCCGAGCACCATTGTTCGGAGTGTGAGGACTGCATGTCCATGACGGCGAAAGCCTTGAAGGAGTGCAAGGGGAAGCTCGAGAGAGGTAAGTCAGTCAAAACCTCCTCGAAGGTTTCTTTGGCTGAGTATAGGCATTCGTCTCCTTGCCGTCGAAAACATTCCCATTCTAGATCTCCAAGTAGCTCCCACCATTCGTCGAGATCAAGACACTCAAAAAAGAGACGTCGAAGATCCCCTTCCTCGTCGTCTGCAGTTTCCCCTGAAAGGGTCTCCTGTCTCACAACACACAGCTCTCAGGCTGAGTGGGAGGAATTCAGAAAGAAAATGTTAAGCGTCTTCGAGAAAGCGGCCTCGAGCCCCTCGAAGACAGCTGAGGGTGATACCCCGGGTGAAAAACCCAAAAAATCAAAATGCCGCGAGTCGCAGACCCGGCGAAACATTCCACCCGAGAGCGCCACGAGCCATCGGGTAAGAAGGCACCATCTTCGACGCCATCGTCGAAGATTCCTTCAACGCATGGATCGGCGCCATCGACGCCGTTGTCGAAGGGTTCCTCAACACATCGGTCGATCGACTCGACGCCATCGTTGATGCCGACATTGACGCCGATGAAAGAGAAGACCAAGGCTACTCCACAGCCAATGGTGATTCCAAGGGCCTCCGGCACGATGCCGAGACCGTCGGCAATGTCCTCAAGTAGCATCCCGATCCTCTCGAGTTCTTCGAGACCTCTTACAGTTTTCTCGACGCCGTTCTCGGCGCCTTCGAAGCCTGTCACATCGGCGTCGACGACATCAACGTTTTCTCGCCCAATAATGACGTGTTTGGCTCCTTCTGCCTTAGAGATGGGTTTCACACCATTTCAGAGGTCAGAGTACCCTGGACTATCTTCAATTTATGAAGAGGGGGAAGATTCTGACCAGGAAACATTCGGGTTATAGAGGACCACGCTGCCTATTTCAGAGGATTTCACCTCTGAGGAAAGAAGGTTGAAGGAACTACAGGAGTCACCACATGAGGCAAGTGGGCTGGACACTTCCCCAGAAGTGGAATTTGTTAAGCCAGACCCAGGGGAACATACCGAAACACCCTATAGAACCCTTATGGCAAGAATTATTGAATTTATGAGTTGGTCTGCGCCTTTGCCTGTTTTTCGACAGGATGACCTAACAGACATATTAGACAAAGGTCCAGAGAAGGACCCTGTGGTCCCCTTCCATGCAGCCTTACAAAGGAAAATTACATCTAATTGGGAAACTCCTGAAGTTATCCCTGCGGTCAATAAAAGATTGTCAGCCAAGTATAGGGTAGCGGCTGCTGACCCTGAATACTTATCAAAACACCCGACTCCAGAGAGCCTGGTGGTTCAAGCGGCAACTTCATCTAGCAGTAGGACCGCTTACCCTACTGTCCCACAGGATAGAGATGACAAGAGGTATGATTCTATGGCCGAGAAAGTCTTCTCTGCTTGTAGTATGGCGTTGAAGTCCATCAACGCCACCTGTACGCTCGCCAGGTTCAGTCGCACACTGTGGGAGTGTGCTTCATCAGCGGCTGACTGCATACCCGAAGGAGAGGAAAAGGAAGCCTTCCTTAACATTATTAAAGATGGCAAAGATGCCATGTGCGAATTACTTCAAACTGGCATTGATTCCGCTGACAGTATCAGCAGGGCCATGGCTGCAAGTACAAGAATCCGCATGCATGCGTGGTTGCGAAAGTCTGGCTTTGCTCCAGATGTACAGGCCAGACTTTTGAATATGCCCTTTGACGGCTCTTCACTATTCGGAAAAAAGGCTGATGACAGTCTGGTAAAGTTCCAGACTTCTAAAGCAGCAGCATAATCTTTAGGAGCTGCTATCCGCCAAACTCCTTTTTTCGCCCCTCAGGAACCTCTGGGAGAGGACAGTCCTTTTGCTATTATTCTGCATTCGGGAAAGGCAGAGGACAGCCGGCTCAAAGAGTCCAAAGGAGATCCACCCGAGGTGGACGGGTCAAAGTTACTAAGGCCGCAGCAGCAGCAGGTGCCTCTTTACCCTCGGTATCTGCATCAGCCGCCCCCAAACCACTCTGAGGCCTTTCCACACAATACACCTGTAGGGGCAGGTTAACTCACCATCTGACGGAATGGCAGGCTATAACGTCAGATGCTTGGGCATTGGAGACAGTTGCCCAAGGTTACTGCCTACCCTTTCTACACATCCCTCAGAGTCATCCACCGGGGAACAGATCTCTAAAAGTTCCAGATCCGCTCCTCTTGCAGGAAATTATAGACCTGCTAGAGAAAGGTGCCATAGAACCGGTACCTGTAGCGGACAGGAACAAGGGCTGGTACTCCCCCCTACTTTCTCATACCAAAGAAGGACGGAGGATTGAGACCCATCCTGGACTTACGAGAATTCAACAAGTTCCTCAGGAAGGACAAGTTCAAGATGGTAACTCTCTCTCAGATCATTCAGGCCCTGCAGCTCCAGGACTGGCTGGTATCTCTGGACCTTCAGGATGCTTATTTCCATGTGCCAATCCATCTCAAACACAGGAAATACCTTAGGTTCGCAATTGGAGACTCTCATTATCAATTTCGAGTTCTGCCATTTGGGCTGACCTCAGCCCTGAGGGTCTTCACCAAGCTGATGTCGGTAGTGGCGGCGAGTCTAAGGAGGGAAGGGATCCACGTCTACCCCTACCTGGACGATTGGCTGATCAGGGCTGTATCTTCGAAACAAGCCCAGGCCCAGCTAGATTATGTCTGCCACTTCCTTCACAAACTGGTCTTCTCCCTCAATTTAAAGAAGTCACAGATGAGACCATCACAGAGACTCCAGTTCATTGGAGCGGTCCTGGACACTTCCCTGGGAAAAGCCTCGCCACCAGAGCTGAGGGCTCAAGATATTTTACAGATGGTCACCAAGTTTCAAAATGCCCAACGTCTCCCAGCCTTCGACTTTTTGAGGTTGCTAGGCCTCATGGCATCCTGCATCTTCCTTGTGTCAGAGGCTCGCCTGAGAATGAGATCTCTTCAGTGGGCACTGAGAAGTCAGTGGTCGCAATTCTCAGGGAGAATGACAGATCTCCTCCGGATTCCGGACAAGGTAGCCCGCGACCTTCAATGGTGGGCCTATCCAGAGAACATCTTGAAAGGAGAACTGTTTTGGCAACCAAGGCCGGAGATAACAGTAGTCACAGACGCCTCACTCACGGGGTGGGGAGCCCATGCCAACGACTTGACCATCAGCGGTCGTTGGTCTCCATCGGAGTCCAGACTACACATCAACCTATTGGAGCTGAGAGCGATCAGACTAGCGCTGAAAGCTTTCCTGCCATCAGTACAGGGGAGAAATGTCCTGATAATGACGGACAACACGGTGGCCATGCACTACCTCAACAAAAGAGGAGGCGTAGGATCACTGCCACTGTGCAGAGAGGCGATGCAGCTCTGGTTTTGGGCAATCCAAGAAGGAATCTCTCTATCGGCAGTCCACCTAGCCGTAGAGAAGAACTTGAAAGCGGATGCTCTGAGCAGGCAGAGCACAGTCTTCCACGAGTGGGAGCTTGCTCAGGAAGTCCTTCAAGAGATCTTCGCCCTTGGGGAACCCCTCAGGTGGATCTGTTCGCCACAAGCACCAATAGGAAGTGCAATCTGTTCTGTTCAAGGGAATTTCACCCGAGAGGAGCTCTAGGAGTTGCGTTCGTAGTGGACTGGGAGTTTCCACTTCTTTACGCGTTCCCACCAGTCCCCGTTATTCCTCAAATGATCAGGAGGTTGAGAAGATTCCGGAAAACCATGATCCTAATTGCCCCGGATTGGGCCAGGAGAACGTGGTACCCGGACCTTCTAGATATGTCCATCTGTCCTCCAATCTTTCTTCCACTCAAAGAGAATCTTCTCTCACAGAAGGGAGGTCAGGTTCTCCATCCAGACACCAGAACCCTCAACCTTCACGCTTGGCTTCTGAAAGGGTGAGGTACAAGGATTGGGATCTCCCTGATGATGTCATGGAAGTGTTGCTTTCGGCCAGAAGGCCAGCAACAAAGTCTTTATACCGCTGCCGTTGGAACAAATTTTGCAGCTGGTGTAGGGAAGAAAATATCGACCCTTTTTCATGTGGTACACCAACGGTGTTATCGTTTCTACTCTACTTGGCAAACTCAGGCCTTCAAGTTGGCACTGTAAAAGGCTATCTCGCAGCGCTTTCTATCTTCAAGTGCACTGCGGAGGAACCATCGTATTTCAAACTTCCTCTAGTGATACAATTTCTCAAGGGATTAACTCATGTTTATCATCCAAAACCATTCCAGGTTCCCTTATGGGACTTAAATTTAGTCTTAAACTTCCTAATGGGCACTCCATTCGAACCACTTCACTCCTGTTTGCTGAGATTTCTCACGCTTAAAACTGTCCTATTGGTAGCACTAACATCTGCTAGGAGGGTGAGCGAGCTACAAGCTCTCTACTGTAAACCCCCACATACAATTTTCCACAAGGACAAAGTTGTCCAACAGGTGAAGCCTAATTTCCTCCCAAAGGTGGTTTCCTAATTTCATATTACTCAGAAAATGACCTTACCTTCATTCTACCCTCCTCCCCATCCGGGGAAAGAGGAAGAAAGGCTACATAGGCTGGACCCAAGGCAAGCTCTCAGCTTTTACATCAGCAGAATGGCTAGGATCAGGCAAGCAGACCAACTGTTTGTAGGATACTCAGGTCACAAGTTGGGACTACCCATAACAAAACAAACCATCTCCAGGTGGATTATTTTGGCCATTCTGGAATGTTACAAACTGGCAGGGAAAGAGCCACCCCAAAATCTCAGGGCTCATTCAACCAGGGGTATTGCAGCCTCTTCGGCTCTCCAAAGAGGGGTACCGGTCCGAGACATATGTGCGGCTGCCACATGGTCGTCCGCCCATACATTCACAAAATTTTACAATCTGTATTCCTCCTCTAGTCAAGAGACCAGATTTGGCAAGGCCGTATTACATTCGGTCCATCCCTAAAGGGATACATAACATTCTCACTCCCACCTCCAATTACATGCCACTGCTATGGGAGTCTATCAAAGATAAGGAATATGTCGGAGGACACAATCCCTTCGAAGAACAAGTTACTTCTTACCTTGTAACGTTCTTTCGATGGGATGTTCCTCCGACGTATTCCTTATCGCCCCTCCCATCCACCCCGCAGTGATACTTCCCTTGTGGTTGCAGCTTACGCTCCTTCAAGGTCAATAACCAATTCAGGCACGACTTTTCTTATGCTACAAAACGGAACTGAGCAACGGGCGCAGCGCGTGGCTATTTATGGGCATGGTGACGTCGGCGCCGATACGGTGGCCGTCGAGGGACATCGACTCGGCGGACGTCGACGCGCAGCGCCTTCTACAGAAAAAATTTCCGAGGCCAGCAAGCTGGAAAAGTATTATCAAAGATAAGGAATACGTCGGAGGAACATCCCGTCGAAAGAACGTTACAAGCTAAGAAGTAACTTGTTCTTCTGCCTATTCAAATTGCCTATTTTCATCTCCACTTTAATTTGTACTGCGGGGGTCTCCTTTCCCCAGAGACCTGTAATAGTAAATTGTTTGCCTTAAATCGTGCTGGATTGCCATGAATCAGAGAGGCCTCCGCCCCGGTGTCTATCAATGCTCGCACTCCTTGCGTATTTCCTGGCCCCCAAAAAATCTTAACATCAACATGGGGCCGCCTATCAACTTTTATGCGAGCAGACACTGCCGGAACTTGGCGTAGCCCTAGTCAAATTTCGAATGAGTGTGACTTGACTCCACCTCTAGCATTGCACTCACCACCTTCCTCAAATCAGCGTATGTTGGCTGGTATGGGGAAGGTGTCCCCATAGACCCTTCTTCTTGTTCTTCCTCAGGAGGAGCGGAAGGTGAGGTGTCCCCCTGTGGCTTAGTTACTACCTGTTTCTTAACCTGTTTATAGCGCTCTTTGGCTGCAAGTCCTCTTTTTTTGTATAATTCATACATTACCCTAGTTTCAATGCCATCAATTTCTTCTTGTGGCACACTGTCTTTTAACAAAGCCAGAAACATGCCCTTTCTGGACACTCGTGAGTCTCTACTATCTTGCCTCCTGCCTTCAGTTCTTCTCTCACTACGCCCCTCTCTCTCCCGTGGCTTGTCATCACTTTTGTCCCACTCCCCTAAATCTGCCAGCTGCCGAATGGCATCCACTACCTCATCAGTGGGTTTGCCCGTCATACCTACGAGCAAAGTCATAATGACACTTTTGTATGCAGGTGGTGCAGTTCTAATCACCATGTTTCGAGTTGAAACTCAGAGCAGCACGGCCCCCATGTGTCCTGGAGCATCTACGTGAATTGCCTCTTTCATAGCATGCTCTCTGACCTTTTGAATTGCCTCTTTCAAAGTATACTATTTTGTTTCTTCACTAGGCCAATCTGTGGTAATGGGGTATTTTACGGTTACATGCTTGGGCTGCTAGGTGCAACAAAGACACCTGTGAATCGTGACCATTCTCATCAGAGGGCGGCCCTGCCCTTAAGACCTCCTGTACATTGGTGTCAGTTGACAAGGGTAGAAAACGCGGTGAGTGCATGGAATCTACCAACAACCCTGCAGCGCCCCCATCTAGCAACCTCACCATCCATGTCAATAAAGGTTCCCCTGATTTTTGCCTCAAATGGGTAATGATTTCCCCAACCTCCTGTTGGGTGTAATCCTCCAGCGTGGTTAAATCCACCACTCCGCACGCAGGATTCTGCGGGTGGGGTCCGGCTCGCCGTCTTCTAACTGGCTTAGCTGCCACTGTTTTCTGCTTAATTTCCATTTTGGGGTCGGACTCATTTGCGGAACTACCCCCTGGACTGGTTGAGTCAAAGATATCACCATCCCACTTATCCGGGTCCCAGTCCACACCGGCGGTAGCAATTACAGCTGCCACCTTTCTTTTGTTGACCCCTCCCCGTCTTTTCCTATACTTATACCGGGCTACTCTGACTGCTTCCCTCTGTTAAGTTGTGTGTCCCGAGGACGGGGCGTACCTGTATCTCCAGAAGTCTTGCGTGCCGAGGTAGCCAGGTCGTGGTAGAGGTAGACACGTAGCTGATGAAGTCTTCGCAAATGAAGAGTAGCGACGCAAAGAACCAACCCCGGACCCGTCCTGTAATACAGGATTGAACTGGGGCCAGCTCCTGACGCCACGAATGACGCTTCCCAATATTAACGTGGCGTCAGAACAGTGCAAGCACTGACTGGGAAGGTCGTAGATGTTTCTGGCAGGTACCGGCAAAGTCTCCCAAGCAGCTATCCAGGATAGTGAGTGTACAAAGTAGCCAGTACAGGTAAGCGGAGAGTCCAAGGTACCAATGCCGGTAAGCAAAGAGTCTATGGTACAGGTACAGGTAAGCAGTGGGTCCAAGGTACCAATGCAGGAGAGCTGGAGAAGCAGACCAGGACCACAGGAGACTCAGCAGAGGTGGGCAACTCAGGCAAGGATGGAAGCAGGAAGATACCCCAAGGAAATAGACCAGCGTACACAAGAAGACAGGTAAGGGAAGGGAAGGGAAGGGGGAGCCAGGCAAGGGTAGGGGCAGGAAGGACACAGCCCAGGCACAGGATCAGGACCCAAGAACCTCAGAACCAGGGAGCGATGCGGAAGGGAACCAACCGCGTTGAGACGCGATGGGAAAACAATTCGGATCGCTTAAGTAGCGGTTCTGCGTGAAAACGAGGCTTGAACCGCGCTGCAATGCGCATGCGCGAATGGATGTCGCCGCGCGAACGAGGTTTGGAACGCAAACCCGTTCGAACGGCTGCGTGAACGACACCCGTGCCCCACACGGGCCAGAACAGAGCAAATCCGCCGGGGAAATGTGCCCGGGGCGGCGCGTCGTCTCCACATTCTGAGACGTGGGTACAGCCGCCAGGAACCAGCACGCCCCCCAGAGTCCCGCCGCCCAGCACAGGTAGGTGTCCTAACACCCTCTCAGCCACAGCCTGATATGTGTCAGCCTTATCTTTAAAAAGTTTCATTTGAATCTGCGGCATTAACGCAGTCTGCCTTTCTGCAGCCAGCTCTCTTTCTAATCGCAAAACCTCATTTTTCATTTCCAAATTCCTTTGATGTATTTTCCTATAAGCATGCAAAAGAACCCAACCTCGCCTACCTAATGCAGCACATTCTCTGCCACGTTCCACTGGAACTTGTTGCAAGCACACCATTACATCAGACGGATCAGCACCTCTCAATCCATGATCCCATGTTTCACTTAGCCCTGCGCTGCATGCCCACGCCTGGGCCAATTTATCATATGGACTCTTAGTCCAGCCTGGAATGATAACATCAGAACATTCACCGCCAGCGGGAACGTTCTTTTTCCTGAACAAACTACTCATTATTGCAAACAAAACAAAACCTCTTTATATCTATATATTTTTTTTCTTTCCACACTGCAATCACTCCCACAAGCATGCACACACCGGCAAAAGAAAAGAAAATAGCTTAACACAGTTCAACACTCACTGCCAAATTACTTTCGCTTGCAAGGTATCTGAAGCCTATCTACGTTCAAACAGATTATTGAATATTTGGAACAATTCATCACAAATATCCTGTTTGTGACGCCAAAATGTATTGCTCTCCCAGAGTGCACGGACAGTCATAAATCACCAGTGCAATTACGGAGCCAATACTTTGAACGCAGGAAGACGCAATAACTTGCAACAACACACACTCTTAGAAAATAATGAGCACTTATATGGCTATTTATTCAAAGCTTAGAAGCAACCAGTGATAACATAGAAATAAATCACAGAAGAAACAAAGAATTCAAAAGGAAATACATCACCGTGAGCGTAACTGGACTCCTCATCTCGCCAGAAGCGGCTGGAAGACCCCGATAACAGCCAGGCCGAGAGCACAACAGCCCACAGGTAGGCCGGACGGAAGCGTCCCCCCTCCGGCTGAAGTCTCACCTGACCGCTCAGGGGTTCCGCATATATGCACACTTCAAAAAGGGGTGGCAATTTCTCGAACCTTCTGGCAACGCACATGCGCATTGATGAGCAGCCGTTGGTTGCCAGCTGGGTCAACCGACAGTAAGCTCAAGGAGCAAAGTGCCTCCCTCCTCTAAAAACAAGCACCACGGAAAACAGTCCCATAGCTCATAACAAGAAATAACAAAGTTAGCTTTCCCAGCAGAAATGTCCTTGACTGCATACCAGGTTTGGAAAGTATGTTTTCTTCAGCATTGTGAATCTAGCTCTCAGCAAAATGAGTGCAGCTTTTCACTGCGGCATGAAGTAAATATCCATCATGGCTCCGAGCGCTCCCAGAATGCACTGCGCACCAGGGCCATGTTTTAGCTCAAGCATAACAGCGTCGTGACACTCGAGGGCTTGTGGATGACCGTAAGGCCTCTGCCTGTCTTGTTCGGCCAGTCTCTGTTTTATGCTGTAGCCGTTGTGATAAAGATGGCGTCAAGGTTGTGTGTAGTAATGAGGTTGGTGATGTCTGCTGCATGTGTGACAGCTGAACTGACCTTGGCGAGCATCAATGTCCGTGTTGTGGACGGTGAGGGGGTGCTGATGAGCTTGAGGTTGATGTGGGTGAGATTGCTGCATTGTAGAGTCCATTCCTTAGAGGAGGGACGATGACGGCATTTCCCGGTGATGGTGGGGATGGCCTGTGGGGACGGAGAGAGAAAATATATGTTGCCGCATGCTTATCTGTTATCTGAGCAGGGGTTCTCCCAGGCCGAACAGGTCCAAACAGGAACTGCCTTTTTCTTTGTCTGGAGTTCGGACCAAGTGAGAGATGCCCTTAGAGTTAAGAGCAGAATGGAAGAGGCAGGGCTAAGATGATGGGTGTGACTTAGGCCACGGGACCTAGATCCACTGCACCTGCTCACCAACTGCAAAGGAAAAGAGGCTGGAGGGCTGCTTAAGTTTGAAAAAGAGCAGCAAAACAAGAAGGCACCAACAGTTTAGCAGTGATTGACAGGTGGATGGGGCCTAGGCCACGTGACCAAGATCCACTTGCGCCTGCTCACCAACTGCAAAGGAAAAGAGGCTGAGTAGGAAAAAAGGACAGCAAAACAAGAAGGAACCAACAGTTTAGCAGTGACTGACAGTTAGCCGAGGCTTAGACCACGTGACCTAGATCCACTTGCACCTGCTCACCAACTGCAAAGGAAAAGAGGCTGGAGGGCTGCTTAAGTAGACAAACATGGTAGCAAAACAGGAAGGCACCAGTAGCGAAGCAGTGATTGGCAGGTGAGCCGGGATTTCCTTTATGGGGAAAGTGTTTATTTTCCTTGTCACTGTTTTGCGTTTAGCTGGTGGGCGCTTCTGTCTTTATCCATACTATGAAGGTTTCTTCTCTGTCTATGCTTCCCTGGGTTTGGGGGACTTCAGGATCCTCAGAGAGGTCAAGGGCAGGCCTGGGGAGCTGTCCTGTATTTCTCCCCACCCCAAATGCAGGGGACCTCATTAAAGTGACCTCTTTCATTCCAGGTTTGTCCACTGCCCATTCAGGATTAGGGCTCTCTGAATGTATCCATATGTGCGTACCTTATCAAGAAAGCACTGAGTGCCAGTGCTTTGTCTGTGGTGCCAAATAGCCTTTCCACTCCTGATAAAGTTATGGTGATACTGCCTAGAAGTGCCCCATCACCTGTGCTTACCTGAACTGGCCCTGGGATTCTATGGGCCTCATTACACGGACGGCGGTAAGGGTTAACGGTCACCGTTAATGGCAACGGTGACCGTTAACCCTTACCGCCGTACTACGAGGTCCCTTTGCGGGTTGGTGCTTTAACGCCTGCTTTTTGCAGGCGTTAAAAACCAACCCGCTAAGGGACCTCGGAGCTAATTACGCCACCGCAAAATTGCGGTGCCGTAATTAGCGCCTTCCCCATTCCCATAGAGCCCTATGGGGCAGAAATGGGAATGGGGAAGGGCAAAGGCGGAAGGGGGATTTACCGCCCCACCAACCTTGGAATGGGGCGGTAAATCCCCTTTCCGCCAAGGCGGTGCCGGTATTTTACCGGCATGAGCCATGGCGCTAATAGCGCCATGGCTCTCCGCCTTCCGTGTAATGAGGCCCTATGCCTGATACCAAATCCCCTAAGAGGATTGAGAGGATTCCATCCAGCTACCTTCAGTCTGAGGTTGCGGGTCCTTCTCCCAATTGGTCTGGTTCCCAGACTTTGGTACCAGGGGTACCTGAGCAGTGTACTATGGGGGTAGCTAAAAACCCACAAGAACACTGATTCCTCCCTGGTGCCTCATTCACATGGACACAAAAGGACTAAGGGCAAAAGTTCAAAAGACTACCTGTCCGGTCAAATGCACAAGAAAAGTGATTAAAAAAAGAGAAAATAGAGGAAAGAAATGCCTCTATTCTTACTGAGTGTCAACCAGTCCTTTAGAGCCAATAACCAGCTTGAACATTGAGAATGTACCCTTTACACCAGTATGATAATTCCAACCTTCATTACCAAGTTATACAGAATCTGATTATATGTTTAATTCAGAGGGAGAAACAGTATTGGGATATTGACCCCTTACAATAATTGGGTCGCTATACTTCAAAGCCTACTTTTTCTCCTGATTTGGCCCTTCACTTCAGCAAAACTTCAGTAACCCAGTTTTGTGATGAATTATCAGGTTACAGGATAAGACCTTTAGTCTTAAATGTTTATCACAATAGTTTGAACAGCGGTCTCTCTGCCTCTTCTTTACTAGTGGGCACCATTAAATCTGCTTGATCTTGTGAAGGGAAGAAAGTCCTCTCCCTGAGCCTGGCCAGGAATGGACTTAACAAAGCCCATAACATGCTCTCTGCTACCGTCTGCTTTGCCAGAAAGGAAACAAACAGATAACTATGATATTAAGTACTTCTGAAGTTCCTCCTTCAGATCCTGCCCCACATTCAAGACCTAGAATTTTTATGGATAATACTACTGCATTGCTTGACGTAAACATGCAAGGGGGAACTTGATTCTATCTACTTTGCCTCCGAGCAGAACAAATATGGTATTGGGCCATGGAAAACCAAATTTGTCTAATAGTGTCCTATCGAGAGGGAAAGATAAATGTCTTAGCAGACAATTTGAGCAGGTTAGAGTCTGCATCACATGTATCAGAACTAAAACTAATCCACTGCTGGGAACACCCAGCAGTGGATTTGTTTGCGACACTATAGAATGCTTTATTGACCCTTTATGCATCAACAGACGGTCAGGGACATCATTCTCTGGGCGATGCGATGGAGTGGTCGAACAAAACACTTTATGCTTTTCCTCCACTTCCCTTGATACACAAGACACAAATGAAATTAAAATAAACACAGAACTCGACAATCATCTTGGTAGTTCCATTCTGGGCACATCAGATTTGGTTAACGGATTCTATGGATCTAGCAAAATGCCTGGCATTAGATCTTCCAGTGATTAAAGTCCTCTTGACTCAGCAGAAGGGGCAGGTGCTTCACCCCTCCCCTCAATGACTGAACTTGAAAGCTTGGTTCCTGAAGAACTAGCATTCGCTCATTTACATTTATCTGAGCAAAATCTTAATGTCATGACGGCAGCAAGGAAAGTATCCAAGAGGAAACAATAAAAAAGCGAATGGTTACGTTTTTGTAGTTGGGCATGGATCACAAATTAAATCCATCGTATGCATCCATAGACAATGTTATTTCCTTTATCATTCTTAGCTTCAACAGGAGTGAAAGTAGACACTTGCAAACATTATCTCTCTACAATAGGTTTCTATCTTAATAGAGAACAAAAATCGTTCTCTTTATCAAACGAGGCAATTTGTCAGCATTTTTAGGGATTACTCAGGATATACCCTCCTATTTGCAATCCTCCACCTCAGTGGGATCTGAATTTGGTTTTAGCCATGTTAATGCATAAACCATTTGAACCAATGGCCTCTTGCGAAATTGATCTTATAACATGGAAAAAGCCTTCCTGGTTTCAGTTACATCGGCAAGAAGAGTAGGAGATATCTAAGTCCTGTCCTCAAAGGAATTATATCTGTTTTATAACAGGGATAAGGTGGTCCTCCATACAGTACCTTCTTTCTTACCAAAGGCAGTCTCGGAATTTCATTTGAATCAAGAGATCTTCCTTCCAATCCCCATCCCATCCTAGACCACATTCTTCACTGGCCTAAAATATCTATAGATTTAAAGTTAGTTCTAGTTAGAAAGAACAAAACCACTCAGGAAATCAGAAAAACTTTTTGTTACATATGACTTGTTTTCACCTGGTAATAAAGCAGCTAAAGCATCCATTGCTAGGTGGGTTGGTTCGTGCATTGCGAAAAGCTTATGACTTGAAGGGAATGTCAGCCCTTCAGAGAATTCGGGCTCATTCCACAAAGCCAAGGCAGCATCAGTGGCCTTTATGAGGCACGTTCCTATAGCAGAAATGTGTATGGCTGTTACTTGTGCTCCTTGCGTTTTGCAAACATTACGTTTTAGATGCATCATTAAGGAGGGATGCCACTTTTGGCCAAGAGGTACTTCGCAATCTATTTGCTTGAAACTAGCTTATGTGCTGTCTATGATGCCCTTACTATTATTACGTTTTTTAGTCTGGTCCCAACCAGTTGCGAAGGTGGGAGAGCAGGACGACGAAGAAATAAAAAAATAACCTTCGTGGTGATTCAGGTTCTCTTAGTATTTGCTCTCCCTCCTTCACAACACCCACCCAACCATTGCCAGCAAAACATTTACCTAATCACACCCACCAGTAGACGAAGAGAGAAAACCCTTAAGGGAACTGGGTGTGGCAGTTGGTGATGTGGGTTGGAGGTTGGGACGTGAGCGCGGAGAGACACACGTGCATTAACCCTTTAAGTGCCAAGGACGTGTATGCTCATCCTTTTTGCATAGACTTGCATAATAGCCTGGTGCTTATTAAAGAGTCCCTAATCTTGTAAATATTTAAATGAGACAGCCATCTTTTGTATCCAACATTTCCCACCCATCTACGGACGCAGGCTGTCTCATCCAGTTGTGAAGGGGAGAGAGCAAGGACTAAAAGAACCTGAATCACCATGAAGTTCATTTTTCATATATTGGTCATTCAATGTCTGAAACACCATATGTTAACTTTCTGGTTTTTAAACATCTGTTGCGCATCTTGTTAGTAAAGCAATAACCAGCCTCTTTTCCATATATACCACCATCATACTCAGTTCATGGATAGATCTAATTTGTATGTTTTCAATTTTATGGCCTGGATCACAGGTACACCATATCTCTCTCAAGGTCTTGCTTATAGTTTTAATTGTTGCAGGATTTTCTGTCAACCCCATTATGCTATAATTAATGTTCAACATTGTAATGACTCTACAGGGTCTAACTTGCAACATATTGTTTTAATAATGTGTTGCTTAAATGATCAGTGAAACATTTGTGTGCATTGTGTTGTGGCTCCTGGTAATGGGGGTTGTAACAATCATTGCAATAATCATGTTTCAAGCAGTCCTTTACCACAGTAGCCATTACACCATGTGCTTCCTCTCGTTTCCATTCTTTTTCTCTTCTGGCTCCTCTTTACTGCAATGCTCCTCCTCTCTCCCTCTGATCTATTCAATCTTACCCCACGTTCAGTATAAGTCCAAACGTTGCCTAGCAACATTTGATTACAATTGCCGAGCAATGAGCCGCGCTTGCACGAAGGAAATCCACAGCGTTCGACTTTACTCAGCGTCTCGGTTATGACTGTATGATATTCATCAGGAATCCAAACGTTGCTTCGCAACGTCTGATTACAGCTGCCGAACTACGATCAAAGCTTGGTTTGCACAAAGGAAATCCACAGTGTTCGACTGTACACAGCCACACACCCAGACCACCTAATGTAAGTTTTGAGCTGTTATAGTATATTTGATTACTCTCACGTAATCTGACACACAAACTGAGCGAAATCCCGATTCTTTGCAGAAAAAGGTTTTTGCAGGCACGTTTGAATAATCCGAAGTGGGACACTCAGCGCCTCCACTCAAGCAGCCACATTCTGTAAGTAGTTGTCAGGACCGGCGGGTGGAGGCTATGGAATCGCTGGAGGCATTAACCAATTCAGGGTAGCGCTCTAGTCCTCATCTAACATGGCGGCCTGCACTATAACATCCAGCTCCACCCCTTCAGCCAGTGCGTTGTATCTGTTACCTCTTGTTACTTCGCTCGCACTCCTGTGCCTACTCTTGCGTATTTTCTTGTGTGTACAACCGTCTCTGCTTCCCGGGCTTCTGGGATTCCTCTCTACGGTGTCTTGTCTTTTCTGTCCTTTCATTCTTATACGGCATCCTGCCGTTATACCCCGCTGCCCTGTTTCTGTTTGCTTGTAACTCTCGCTATCCACGCTCTCGTTTTCCTTGCTTGCATTCACGGCGCCTTGCCCGTTAAACCCAGCAGCTTTCATTTTCACACGTGAGCTGCTGCGTTTCTTTTGTCTTGCACGCGAGCTGCTCTCGCTACTTCCATTTCCTCACTGTACTTTCACGGCGCCTTGCCGTTCTGCACGGCTATTTTCATTTGTCTTATTTGTCTTACACGCGAACTGCTCTCGCTATTGTTTACTTTGATTTTGATCCTTAGCTTTAGCACCCGGCGCCTGTCCATTCCTACTTGACTTTTGCTTCCTTTTCTTACAGTGTATGAGTTCATAACTACAGGTATTTTCTATTGCATTTTCCTGTCTGCTCTAGTGCTCATTCTCCTGAATTTCCGTTCATTCTATCCTTTCCGGTTCCTTCATCATTATTGAGCCCTTCTCATCTTATTGGACAATTATCATTGCTGGACATTGGTCTTTGGAAACTACTTTTCATTACCTCCGCAACGCACCAGAACCAGGGTTTTTTCTGCCTTCCGGCTTTTTCCCTGGGGCGAGGCTGGCCCCCCTGGGCGTCCCCCTGGGCAGGTTCTCATCTGTGTCATGGTGGCCTCTGGAGGGGCCAGACCTTATTTACACGAAAGAAGAGGTTGGAAACTAAAGGACAACCAACCCAAGGAAAAGAAAAAGGATATAAAGAAGCCTGAAGCTGCACTTAAAGATAGCACCTCCGAGGATTCAGGTGAGGAGAAGGGGGAGTTTGAACCTGACAGCATACAACGCCCAACTCACACAATGGCTTCTTTGGAGCAATACCAAGAACTGGTGGCTGTGATGCAGAATTTAACCGTGGAGGTTCAAGCCCTGAGATCAGAGAATATTGCACTCCGACAACAGGTAGTTCTACGCCGGGATGATTATGGCGACTTGCCAACTATGCCACTCTCCTTCGGAAAGTACATCCTGGAGGCCTTAAGGACTTTCTAGATGCATGTAAGGTGTACTTTGCCTTCAGGACCCATGCTTATGATACGGCCAGATCAAAGGTCGGTTTCATCATCGCTAACCTCTCCGGAAACGCATTATCCTGGGTCACGCCGTTAGTTACAAATAACGACCCGTCCCTAAATGATTATGACCGTTTTGTGGAGTTGTTCAAGGAAAGGTTTGACAGACCTGAGGTGTTCTACTCCTCCTTGGAAGCCATTCTGGATGTTTGTCAGGGAAACACTGCTCTTCAAACCTACATTTCCCGCTTCCAGAGACTAGCAGCCAAGGCAGACTGGACAGATTCGGCCCAACAGACCATTTTCAGACGAGGCCTTCATGACGAAATTAAGGATGAGCTAGCTAGAGTAGCCAGACCAGCTTCCTTCCGAGATTTGATAACTTTGTCTCTCCAGATAGAATTCCGTCTACAGGAACGACGACAAGAAAGAAGACGACCCACAGGTACTCCTCAGGCAATAAGTCTCCCTTCCCCTTCTCCTCAAGCAAGACCCTCAGTCTTAGCAGAAGAACCCATGCAAATCGGAGCCACCCGGGGTCCTCTGACTCCAGAAGAGCGAAGAAGACGACGGGACACCGGATTGTGTATGTACTGTGGTTCTTCCAAACACTTACTGAGAGACTGCCCGGAGGTACCCCCTCGGCGGAAGGAAAACTTCAGCCCCCGCTCTGCTACAAGGGAAGTGTCGGGGGACTTGACAAATACCCTTGCAACAACTCCAGAACCTTAGACAACACTGAAGAAAACAGTCTGATGGTGTTCAAGGTTAAACTGTGGTTGTCTGAATCTGCTCCCACTGAGGTATTAGCCATGTTGGACTGCGGAGCAGCAGGCAATTTCATGGACCTAAGATGGGCAACGGAACACCAGGTGGCTACCAGACTCAAGTCAGCTCCTATACCAGTAGAGGGTGTAGACGGCAGACCTTTATCATCTGGACCAATCACCTCAGAGACTTTCCCGCTTAAGATGAAGATGGGCCACCATGAAGAGATTATGGTATTTGATCAGATCAGAGCAGCTCATTTTCCTTTGGTTATAGGGATCCCGTGGTTTAGAAAACATAACCCGCACATCAACTGGACAGACAACAAGGTGAGCTTTGATTCACAGTTCTGTAAGACCAACTGTATGGACCTATCCACTGCCCAAACTACCAATGCTAGATCGGAACAAGGAAGACCAGTCCACAATCCTATGATCGTTTCTTCTGTCCCTCTTCAATATCAGGCGTTTTCTGAAGTATTTATGGATGCGATACCCAAGATGCTGCCTCCGCATAGGGCGGAGGACTGCGGCATCGTCTTGATACCAGAAGCCGTAGTTCCCTTCGGACGCATGTATCCTTTATCGCTCCCTGAACGGAATGCCCTTCGAGACTACTTGAATGCAAATCTACAGAATGGACTTATCCGAGAATCAAAGTCTTCCTGTGGAGCTTCTCTATTTTGTATCCCCAAGAAGGATTCAGTAGAGTTACGTCCTTGTATAGACTATAGAGGCTTGAATAAAGTTACCATCCGTGACAGATATCCCATGCCATTGATATGGGATATATTAGAAACCGTACAAGGAGCGGTCTACTTCACGAAGCTCGACCTAAGAGGTGCCTATTGCGTATAAGACAGGGAGACGAGTGGAAGACGGCATTCCGCACCCCCTTTGGCCTATATGAATGTAGAGTGATGCCATTTGGCCTTGTAAACGATCCAGCAGTATTCCAAAGATACATGGATAAGGTGTTTGCCGATATGTTGTTCATAACGGTGGTGGTATACCTCGATGACATTTTGATATTTTCCAAGACACTTGCAGAGCACAGAAGACTCGTCATGCAGGTGTTGCAGCGTCTTAAGTCCCATCAGCTACTGATCAAACTGGAAAAGTGTCAACTTGAAGCTACATCAGTGTCCTACTTAGGATTCATCCTGTCCAAGGAGGGTATAGAGATGGATCCGATCAAGATAAAGGCTATTAGAGAGTAGAAGGAACCTACCAATATAAAGGAGCTACAGAGTTTCCTGGGTTTAGCAAACTTTTATCGAAGATTCAATTTCTCTAACACCGTGCTTCCACTCACTTCCCTGTTGAAGAAGGGCGTAAGGTTTGTCTTTGGTGAGGAACCCAGAAGAGCATTTATAACCCTCAAGGAATACTTTTCTAAGGCACCCATACTGGTCCAGCCGGATCAGACTAAACCGTACATTTTGGGAACAGATGCTTCCTTAGGTGCAGTCAGGGCCATCCTACTACAGAAGTCAGAGGACGAGGTGGAACATCCTGTGGCCTATTACTCCAAGACCCTGACTACAAGTGAGCGCAACTATTCTGTACTTGAAAGGGAACTTTTGGCGATCAAGTTGGCATGTCAAGAGTGGCGTCATCTATTGCAAGGGGCTGCTCACAGCTTTGACATCAGAACAGACCATCGTAACCTTCGGGTCTTACAACAAATGGAATGCACGCCACGCCAGGTGGGCCTATTTTTTCCTGCAATATGACTTTAACATTACCTACATTCCGGGTACAGAAAATATGAAGGCGGATGCCTTGTCTGGCAGTCTAGGGGAAAGCTCTGGAACCTACATGGGACACGAATTGGTCTTCCCAGGACTCAGGATTGTTGCATCCACTCTCTCTTTTCTTCGAGATTTGATACCCCAATATCAAACAGGCTTAGATCTCCCTTCTTCTATCATCCAAGGTAAGGATGGGTTATATTATCATGGAGAAGCATTGTTCATTCCCATCAAAAGACTTCAGACTCTTGTCCTATCCTGGTGCCACGACACCCCATTAACAGGACACCCAGCAGTTAGAAAGACGTACAACCTGCTACGCAGGGGCTTTTGGTGGCCTGCTCTTCGGAACAAGGTTTGCCGGTATGTATCCACCTGTTCGGTTTGAGCCTCCAACAAACATCGAACTAGAAGACTGCTAGGATTACTACAGCAACACTCCTGGCCTGAACGCCCCTGGGAACATATTTCCACCGATTTTATTGTGGATCTTCCTCCATCTGATGACATGACCGTGATCATGGTAACTGTCGATTCTTTCAGTAAATTAGCTCACTTCTCCGCTTTCAAGCACGTTCCTTCAGCCTCAGAGACAGCAGCAGTAGTTCTCCGAGATATAGTCCTCTTACATGGTTTGCCTGCGGACAGTGGTTTCAGATCGAGGACCTCAATTTACTTCTAAATTCTGGGCTTCTCTTTGCCAGACACTGGGGATTCACAGGGCTCTCTCTTCGGGTTACCATCCTCAGAGTAATGGACAAACCGAGAGATTGAACGCCAGTCTGGAACAGTATCTGAGGTGTTTTTGTAGCCCACAGCAGGGGAATTGGTATCGCTTCCTTCCGCAAGCAGAGTTCGCCTACAACAATGCTCTTCATACATCTATCCAGATGAGTCCTTTTTTTTGTACTTATGGGTATAATCCCCAACATTTGTCCTGGCTCAGTGCCCCTTCCACCAAGATTCCTGCTGTGGATGGGGTTCTGAAGGACTTACATGAGGTACATGAACTAGCTCAGAAGTCGCACCTGGTCAGCCAACAAGTACAAAAGAGATGGGCAGACAAGGGCAGAAGCCCCAACCCTTCGTGGCAGGTTGGACAATTGGTCTGGTTGTCTACCCGTTTCTTGCCTAGGTGGGTCCATTCTGGCAAGTTCTCCTCACGGTTCCTCGGGCCTTTCCCCATTGTGCAACGGATCAACCCTGTAGCTTTTGAGATCAGACTGCCGGGCTACCTCAAAAGGGTGCATCCGGTCGTCCATGTCTCCTTACTCAAGGAATACAAGGATGATCCTTTCCAAAGACCTGTCCACAGGGTGCGTGCTCAAGTGAACCCAGCACCTGAAGAATACGAAGTGGCCTATTTGGTTGATTCCCGGTACCGCAGGGGCAGGTTACAATACCTGGTACATTGGAAGGGTTACCCGTTGGAAGAGAGGTCCTGGGAACCAGTGAGCCATATTCATGCACCCCAATTGTTGAGGAGATTTCACCACTTTCACCCGAGCAAACCTGGGGGCCCCCGAGGAGAAGGGGGTATACTGTCAGGACCGGTGGGTGGAGGCTATGAAATCGCTGGAGGCATTAACTAATTCAGGGTAGCGCTCTAGTCCTCATCTAACATGGCGGCCTGCACTATAACATCCGGCTCCACCCCTTCAGCCAGTGCGTTGTATCTGTTACCTCTTGTTACTTCGCTCGCACTCCTGTGCCTACTCTTGCGTATTTTCTTGTGTGTACAACCGTCTCTGCTTCCCGGGCTTCCGGGATTCCTCTCTACGGTGTTTTGTGTTTTATGTCCTTTTGTTCTTATACGGCATCCTGCCGTTATACCCTGCTGCCCTGTTTCTGTTTGCTCGTAACTCTCGCTATCCACGCTTTCGTTTTCCTTGCTTGCATTCACGGCGCCTTACCGGTTAAACCCAGCAGCTTTCATTTTCACACGCGAGCTGCTGCGTTTCTTTTGTCTTGCACGTGAGCTGCTCTCGCTACTTCCATTTCCTCACTGTACTTTCACGGCACCTTGCCATTCTGCACGGCTGTTTTCATTTGTCTTATTTGTCTTACACGCGAACTGCTCTCGCTATTGTTTACTTTCATTTTGATCCTTAGCTTTAGCACCCGGCGCCTGTCCGTTCCTACTTGACTTTTGCCTCCTTTTCTTACGGTGTATGAGTTCATAACCACAGGTATTTTCTATTGCATTTTCATGTCTGCTCTAGTGCTCATTCTCCTGAATTTCCGTTCATTCTATCCTTTCCGGTTCCTTCATCATTATTGAGCCCTTCTCATCTTGTTGGACAATTATCATTGCTGGACATTGGTCTTTGGAAACTACTTTTCATTGCCTCCGCAACGCACCAGAACCAGGGTTTTTTCTGCCTTCCGGCTTTTTCCCTGGGGCGAGGCTGGCCCCCCTGGGGGTCCCCTTGGGCAGGTTCTCATCTCTGTCACGGTGGCCTCTGGAGGGGCCAGACCTTATTTACACGAAAGAAGAGGTCGGAAACTAAAGGACAACCAACCCAAGGAAAAGAAGATGGATAAAAAGAAACCTGAAGCTGCACTTAAAGATAGCACCTCCGAGGATTCAGGAGAGGAGAAGGGGGAGTTTGAGCCTGAACCTGACAGTAGTATTACGCTTACAACAGACAATATGCTGACAACTTACTCAACACTTGTACTGAAATTCATATTATCAACAGGCAGAATTGCGGAGAGGGAATTTCGCAAAGCATTGACTGTGAGAAGATTGCACTCTGTTGAAATAGCATCAGACAAGAATCTTCAAATGCACTCTTGACTTCGAGGTACAATATGGTATATCTTACGGTACTGAATTTAGCTACAGATACTGAATACAAAATCTAGACTGAGATTTCCTCACATATGTAATTCGCAGGCTTCTTCCCAATAATGCAATCCTTCAGCACAGAAGTGTTACGTATTCAGAACATCATTGTTCCACAACATGAGAAATTACTAGGTGAAGTATTAAAACGCTTGCTGGGTTTTCGTTTCTTTAAAAACTCAGGAAGTTTTAAGAGGCATGGGTGCCTGATACTTTTCTTTCATATCTGTTTATAGATTGAATTTGCTAAAAATTGAAGAATTGATTTCTAGCTCCTGAAGAAGAGATTGTTTTCTCGAAACACGTAGAGCTAATTTTATATATGTTGATTTGTATTTGTATGTTTTTTTTTTCTTTATGATATCCTATGGTTGCTCTGTTACATTTATGATTGTAGAATTTCACTACTACATAGTACAATCTTATTATTACACATAGATCTCTAGGCAGTAAAACACTGATCATATTCACTATCCTTAATAAAAGAAATGTTGATGTGTACTATTTATCATATAGCACACAAAAATCTGATTAACTATTTTTGACTGAATTGTGCTTCAGTATAATAGGTGTGCATTGGACGGGAGTGTCCACAAGTCCTGGACACTTACAAACTGTAACTGGATCTGTTTGCACAGCCTTTTCAACGTCTTGCTGACAAAAAGAAAGGGACGTTACGTTTTAAAATTCAAAGGGGAGAGCTAGTAAAAGCATTTATAACAGATCGAACCATACTTACATTTCCAACACCATCACCTTTATTATACGCAGTTTCCACATCCGCAGTGCCAAGTCCTCAAATCGTTGTGCAAAGATGTTTTCTACCCACTCCATATCCTCGTAGAAGCCGCTATTGTTTCATCCTCTTTCACAAAGTCCATGCACAATGGTACCTCAGGGGTCTCTCGCTGAATCTGACGCTCCAAAGTATTGATAGCAACCTCACTTTCCCGGTTAACGAGGTCCTTGCCACCATGGCTGATTTGACTGGGATTATGAGATGTCAAGGCAGGTATTGTTTAACAACATCTATCGCCCATCACAAGCATCATCATCCGTCTGCAGCAGGCTTTGTGGTCTACAGGAAACACTGCCATTTACTTTCGGGGTTTGTGTTTGTTCTTACAAGTTGTTTTTGGTTGGTCAACAGACATCACACTCATAATAGATAAATGAATGTGTTTAAAAGATAAACCAGCCGTGTTCCTTTTATATATAGCTCAGACCTGCAACTCCTCCTACTACTTACCACAAGTGTGTCCCCTGCTCAGGACACTGACTGGTTTCCAGACATGCATGTCTGCGCAGCTGGTGTTCAGACCATTAGGGACATGGCCAGACATTCCCCTCAGCACAGCAGCTGTTCAGACCATTAGGGAGGCATGCCTGCCTTTTTACCCATATGTCCCACCCATCAAGCGTGGGGCACGGCCCTAATATCGTATGTTTTAGGACGATAGAGTGACCTGGATAAAAAAAAAAAAACGATAAAAACATTTTTATATAACAAAAGAAATAACTCAACGTTTTAATATAAAATAAATTAAATAAACAATTTATAAAATAAATAATAAATGCATGTAAAAAGTATATTAAAAAGGTGATAAAAAAAGTAAATTAAAAAGGAGCACCTGCCAGTTTGACAAAAGGTATGCGTATGTACCACTGACACCAAAGGTGTTTATTTGTTGACGAATGTCATATTTTCCTCACATCTTATATGAAGTATGGTTCATAGATGGTGTGAGGAAAATGTAAAACAGTGAAAAACAGCCATGTTATATTCTTATACATTACCGTTTGCTCGGAGGTTTTAAGTCTTCAAAGCACATTGCCAAAATCAACAGGATATTTTGCTAGCTTCACGCTGAATTGCATTCTGGTATTTGTATTCTTCCTTTCAAGATGGGTGAAAATAGCATTATAATCATACTTTTTTTGCTTAATGTATTTCGGTAGGAATTTATATATTTGTCTGAGCAGTATGTTATGATTTGGGTACTTTTCAAGTTATCTCTGTAAAAATGTGTAGTGTTGAAAGCTAAACATGCGGGTGCTAAGAGGAACGGGAAAGGAGGAGAGGGCAGGTGAGACATGAGGATTTGCAAGATATGTAAGAAAAAGAGGCTGTTGACCTGGAGCCAGATAGGTTATTTTCCCTGGTCCCTTTCATTTGCTAACTTTGTTAACATTTGTAGACTTGCAAAATTGCTTACTCTCACTTCCTCAAGACCTCCTCGGACAACAGGTTCTGCTTCGATCGCACTGAAAGCCAATCCTGCGGTAGAGGAACGTTGACCTTCTTCATTTTAATATGATGTAAGGCAAACGCTTTTTTTCTCTCCGTATACATGCAACAGCACTGGTAGATTTGTATTTAGCACGGCTGCATACATTAGATGGTCTGGACGCGGATATTTAAACACTATGTTAAAGTACAGTTGATAATTCAAAGGAAATCACAAATATCAATGACACTTTTAGATCTTAATTTGAAATTAATTGAAATTAGCTTTTTGCCATGGTTATCTGATAATGTTGCAATTGAGGCACAACAACACAGTGGGCCTGATTCACAGAACCTTTTCCTATGGCATTTTGCTATTATAAAACACTTCCATGAATCAGGCCCACAGTGTATTGAAGTCTCAAGAATTGTATATTTCGAGAAATGTTTATAC
Source organism: Ambystoma mexicanum (assembly GCF_040938575.1). Lineage (NCBI taxonomy): Eukaryota > Metazoa > Chordata > Amphibia > Caudata > Ambystomatidae > Ambystoma > Ambystoma mexicanum. The sequence continues at coordinate 1,602,459,465 of NC_090932.1, forward strand.
TGAGCTTATGCCATGTTCTCATAGGAACCATAAGCCATGACACACTGCAGCCTATTACCTCTGATTCCCCTACCAGTTCTGAGCCGCATCTTGAAGGATGTATTGCCACTGGATGACACCATCAAGTGGGAGAAGAGGCAGGGGCCAGAACAATCTACTAAGAATCTCAGTGATGGAGCCGAGGTGCAGGGAGTACAGGAAGAGTAGGAAGCATCATATCATCATAGAGACGCGGCTTGAATATGGACCCTCTTCTTGGAGAAGACAAAGGCCCTCATTACGACCCTAGCGTTGCACCATGGTGCTATTAGCACCACGGTCCATGCGGGTCTCCGCCATGGTGGATGGCGGAATTACCGCCCCCATCACAAGGTTGGCGGGGGCGGTAATTCCCCATTCACCATTTGCGCTTCCCCATTCCCATTTTGCCCCATAGGGCATAATGGGAATGGGGAAGGCGATAATTACGGCACCGCTAATAGCGGTTGCCGTAATTATCGCCAAGGTCCCTTTGCGGCACCCACTTTAACGGCTGGTCTACACCAGCCATTAAGTACGGGTCCCGCAAAGGGACCTTGTAATCAGGCGGTAATGGTTTAACGGCGCCGCTGCCTTTTACGGCGCCGTTAATCCATTACCGCCTGGGTCGTAATGAGGGCCAAAGAGTCTGTATTGCCTTTGGAGCAGGAAGCAGGCCAGTTTTTCAGAGGATGTGCCGAAGCCCTCCATTTCCTCACAGCCACCCTGCACTTGTGTTTCAGGCTGGCGAGGTCGGAGTCATACCAAGAGTTGTACTTGGAGGTAGGCTTCAGACTAATTCTCATTACAGGGGCAAGGATGTCCAAGGTGTTGGAGATGGAAAGATGCAGGTTTGAGAGGGCTGTGTCAGGGTGGAAGTCAGACGCAGGAGTTGGAGGAGCAGAGAAAGTTCAGGCAAAGGCGGCCACTGACACAAGCTTCATGGGCCGAATGACTGAGAAGGAGGGTGGCAGTGCTGGGCGGTGGGGGGCTTGCCTGGGGGACAAGAAGTTTCTTGTGGTAAGAGAGCAGAAGGTGGTCAGTCCAAGAGAGATGAGTAGTAAGAGAGTTAGAGAGGGAGATGTCTGAGGAGATGAGAACCTCGAAGGTGTGTCTGGCAGAGTGTGTCAGACCAAAGGGTGGAATGGAGAGGGAGAGTGAGTTGCAAAGGTTGTGGAAGAGCCTGGAGGATCCCGGTGGATGTTGAGGTCTCTGAAGAGGAGAAGCTGAGAGGTAGAGGCAAGGAGAGAAGAGGAGAGGTCAGCCCATTCTGAGAGGAAGAGGGTGATCTGACCCAAGTGGCCTGTAAATGGTGGCCACAGTCAGAGAGAGGCCAGGAGATATAGAGAGCCTGCAGACCAGGCATTCAAAGGAGGAATAGGCCTGCATAGGAATGACAGAAGCAGAGACTCACTCAGGAAACGTCAGGCCACTCCACCTCCGGGCGGGTTGGTTCTGGGCTTGGAGAGGATCTTGTAGCCCACAGGGAGGTGAGTGTCAAAACCTGTGACCGAGCTGGCTGTAAACCAAGTCTTAGTGAGTGCGAGGACATCCATGTCAGGGTCTTCGAGGAGATGGCAGATGGCAGAGGAGGGATTGACAGCAGAACAAGAGTTGAGCGTAGTGACGTGGAGCAGGTTGCCACTTTTGAAAGACTTCCGGGGTGGGGTACAGGAGTGAGGTACACCCAACGTAAGCGGCAGAGGGGCCCGAGAGTGGGCAGAGGCAGTAGACAGAGGTGGCATAGGGGCCAGAGAGAGGGGTGTCATATTGGTGGCAGAGGATGATGATGAAGTTGGCAGAGGGGCCAGAGAGGTGGTAGCAGGTTTAGCAGGCGAAGGGTGGAAGTTGATAAGACGTGAGATTGGGCTGAGGGCCCTGGACCATGACAATACCATTAAGGTAGACATTGGTGATGGTCGTAAAGGACTGGAAATAGGCCAATAGGGACTCCCACCGGGTACCACCATTAATGGGAGAGGAGAAAGTAGTGAGAACAGAGAACCTATGAGGGGTCCATCCATAGGTCTGGAGAGGAAATGACAAAGAGGATGTCAGTGAGAGTCTGTCTGGAGGAAGCGCTGGTGTAGGTATCAGTGATAGGAAAGCCTGGATTAGAGACCAGCATATCCCTCTTGAACTTTTTTTTAAAACAATTTTATTTAAATCGGTTGCAGCATAGTAGACATACATTGGTAGGATATGATATCAGCAATGCATAATTGTAGGTGGGTGCCAAAAGCCCCCCCATTGTAAAGCCTTTCCCTGGAGCTCCTTGGAATGGAGTCGCTATTGGGGGCGCAGGAAAGGTTTTGTCGGGCACAGTTGGAAAGTCAGCATTGGAAAGGCCTGATCATAGTCCAAGATTTGGGCCCAAGATTGGGAACAATGTCTGTGAACCGGTGAAGTGCTCCCTCTTTGGCCGTCGTGACTTTCTCCGCACCAAGGATATCCCAGACCTGGACCCACCGTATCAGTAGTTGGGGGCCCTCTTCGGCCTTACAGGGGCGATCAAGAATTATATTTGCGGCTAGAATGAGCTGGGTGTGTAGCTTGGCTGTAGGTCCAGTTTTAGGGTAGACTTCCGGATGCAGGATCGCTAGTAGAATTACTTCCGGGTCCATTGGTAGCCTAAAGTGAGTGATAGCCTCAATCGTATTGATTGTTTCCTCCCAGAAGGCCGCGCTCATGGGCATTCCCACTGCATAAGTGCACATTGACTCCAGCACTTGGGATCTAGTGCATTCTTGAACTGATGTAAACGTACTGGGGGTAGTACCAGCGATATAGAAGCTTCAGAGCACATTCCTTATGGGTGACACATCTGGTGGCTGTATTGTTCCTGGACCAAATGTCCACCCACGGTTGGTCGTCTATAGAATGCCCTAGGTCCGTCTCCAATTGGGTCGGATCTAAGTGAATCTGTCAGTTTCTGAGAGGGTGAACATGATTTTGCATTTCTCGCAGGTGAGTGGAGAGTGCTCCTCAAAAAGTTGAGAAATCGCCTGCAACCGCCTGCCGCCCCACCCACCCCAACCCCTCCGACTCCATTTCTTGAAATTAGCCGGTTCTAGTCAGGGCTTCCGAAGGACTGGCGAGCATGGGCTCATGCCCTTGGGAGACCCTTTTTTTGGCCCAATCCCAGATTTGCAGGGTTGTCCTGGTGGAAGGTAGGATGGACGCTCAATGTTTGGGTGCAGCCACTGATATGTGAAGTAAGGAACAGAGCAGGAGGGGGCATCTGGCTTGTTCAATGAGTACCCATTTCAGGGGATTTGCCGTTTCTGACCATGCAGGGACGTTCGTGAATTGTGCCGCCACGTAGTAGCAGCAGAGTTAGGGGCGCCCATTGTGATGCTGGAAATGCATCTGAGGGACAGGGCCTCTGAATCCTTGTCCTTTTACTGTTTTTACCGTGTGTTCTGTCATGTTTTCTGCCCAGGAGTCCATGTGGGACTCCTGGCAGTGCAGCTCTCTCTTTTGGTTTGGTGAACAGACCCATGGGATACCCTTATGGCACCCATGGGTAGGGGTACAACCCTGTGCCCCTAGTGTATGTTTTTGGGCACCTGTGGGTGGCCCCAGAGCAGGGTATGGGCTGGTGGCAGCTCCATGCTGAAATTGACAGGTGCTCTGGGTGTCCTCCATTTTGGGATACCCAGGCCCTGCCATTGGGATCAGTTGATTCCTGATAGAAAACAAGATGGCCCCTGTGGCCTCTTGCTTTCTATTGCCTGTTATCTTGTTTTCCCAAAGTCCTGGGAAGCCCTGTCTCTGTCCCTTCCCCCTGACTGGCTGTTGGGTGGAAGTTCCATGTATGGTGTTGTTGTGAAGGCCCAGCTAGACTGACTGGAGCCTTCCCAGTGACTGTATGTTGTGGGTACCTCCTGTGGGTGGGACCTGGGTGAATGGAGTGTGTGACCAATATACACTCCTTGTTGTGGTTGTCTGGTTTCTGGCATGAGAGACAAAGACTGAGACAGCCCTGCCCGAAACTGGCCTGAATGCAGTGTGTTGTGTTGAATGGCTGGGTACTTGTCCCAATCCACATTCCCTGTTGTGAGTGTCTGGAAGGGAGGAGTGTGGCCTGAATGCACTGTGTGCCTGATTGGCTGACTGACTGCATGAATGCCCCTCTGTATGATTGGCTGCTGAGTGTGTGCCAGCAGCGTGGATGAGAGACAGGATAGTATATCTGGGGACCTCTCACCACTGGAAAAATGTTCAGAAGGGACCTTTGGTTGAGAAGCGACCATTGTGCTCCTAAGCAGCCAGGGAGCTGAGTCTCCACTCTACGAGTAACTGGAACTGCTGATCCTCGACGTCCAGCTGGAAGAAGAAGACTTGCTGTGGTATTTGCTTCGACCGATCTGAAGGCTGACGAGATCGTCGAGGGCTAACCTGAGAGAGGACCTGGTAAGGCGCCCTCTTCCCGTGCTCCGAGGGACCATCGAGCACCGCTCCATCTTCGCCGAAGCGCCCTGGAAGACAGACCCTCGAAAGGCTGTCGACCCGAGACGGGACCGCTGAGGAGATCGAAGTGAAGCACCCGGACATCGACGCCGTCAAAGTCCATTGCCGTCGACCAAGGTTCGCAGGTTTGTGTAACCGCTGGAGGCCCGTCGAAGTTGTGTTGCCCAGCCGTGGGAACCACTTGACGCCGTGCCGCCGACGACTGGAGCCGTCCGCTCCTTTGCCTAAGAACATTCAATCGAAGGACTCTCTCGACCGCATCGTCGACCGCTTATCCTGCCGGAGAAAGTCGAGGACGACCAACGCGCCGAGGAGAAACCTGCCGGTGGGTTTCCCGCCACCCGACGACCTCAAAGACTCGGACGACTCGACGCCCTTGCGGGGCCTCCGTCTCTACAATCTTTGCGGTCCAGAACTATTGTCACCGAGGTGCCCCGCACGCCTCTGCCTTGCAGGACGCCGACGCTCCGACGCCGACGAGCACCGCTCGGACGAAGCTGCTGTCTCACCGACATCGTTCTACCTCGTTTGTCGACGGACGTTCGACGCCCCGTGCCTCCCGCTTGAAAGGGAAGGCATTCAAGAAGGGCCGTCGATTCCCCGTCGCCGAACAGCGAGTTCCTCAATGTTTGTCGACGCCTCTTCAAGGAACTCGACTCCACCAGGTACATTGGGGGGGGTAAAAACATTATAGGAGGGAATAAGACTTGCAGAGCAATATATGGACTGGGCTTGTGCTATATCTTTATTTACAGGTTGCCCAGGTGGGGCGATCTCCACACAGAACTGTGTCCAGTGGTAGGGGCCAGTATTCTGCCTATTGCTCAACCATCTTATTTTCTCTCCTCTCTCTATTGCTGGTTTCACTCTATTGGTCTGTGTGACATTGTTACAGTATTGTTCATGCACTTTAATGAGATCTAATACAAAGGGTGGTACCACTTTAGGATTGTATATATTTGCCATTGTTGATTTTTCCGGAGTACAAAGTGAGTTATTATGATAAATGTACACAACCGTAAATATTGATTATATAAAGACTGTGTTCTAACCAATACAGAGTGTGGATATTCCTTTGTGGGGGCTTGGGGACTACACTGTACTTAAGAACCAGCCTGCATCACCTCCTGAGAAGCTAGGCCTTGATTGCTCAACCATTGCTACCGTAATAGAGAATCTTGGCTGGGGTCTCCTGTGCCTCTCCTCCACCATATAGGGAGCGGAAGTACAGACACCCCCCACCGGTCGTTGAGGCCCTTCTCTCACACTGGTGGCAAGCGGTGGGATGCTTATGGTTTTAAGAATCAGTGTATAACCGTGCCACTTACAAAGGATATTTGCCCTTTATTAAATTAAGGTTTAGTTGTGTACAAGGTAACTGCATTACAAACAATGGAGTCTATTGCGAATGGCAAATTAACTCGGATGAGCTTGGAGGCTCTCCAGAGTGCTTGTGAAGCCAGGGAGTTAGACTTTGTGGATAAGTCTAGGGCTGAGCTGATAGCTGCCCTGGTGGACTACCAGACTGATAGTGAAACTCTTGATGAGGGGGGGAATGCAACCAATGAGGACTCTGCCCCTGGCGTTTCTGCTGAATCTGTTTCTGGGAATGCCGCCATTCCTGCTGCCTCTGTTCCAAACTCCAGCAATTCCTTAGAGCTTGAGTTATTAAGGATGAAATTGGCCTTTGAATACCGCAAGTTGGAAATAGATGCTGAGCTTAAGAAAGAGGAGTTGGCTCAACAAGTGGAGCTCAAGAATAGGGATCTTGAACTCAGAAATAAGGACCTTGAACTCAAGAGCCAGGACACTGAATGTCAGAGGATCCAGCTAGAGAAAGCTAGGGTGGAGACTTCAGCTAAAACCAGTGAGAGTGTCAGGTCCCCAGCCACCAAGTTTATGAAAGATTTGGTTGGTGTATTTGTGGAGGGTTCGGATATCCTCCAATGGATGGAAGCGTTTGAAATGGCTTGTGCGATTCATGATGTTGATAAAAGAGATTGGGCGAAGTGTTTGTTAAGCAGAGTGCCTCAAACCGGGTATGACTGTATTCTGAAGCTGAGTTTGGAAGAAAGGGGTCAGTACGAGTGTATGAAGTCTGCTTTGATTGCCAAGTTCGGCAATACCTTAGAAGGTTCAGGGATTTTAAGAAAAAGGAGAATATGTCTTGGGTTGACTGGGTGAGTGCTGCGCACATGAACATGATGGGGTGGATCGATGGATACAAGGTTAAGACTTTTGTTGAATTGTCCCACCTCTTGTTTTTTGAGCATTTCTCTGAAGCCTGTTCACCAGAGCTGCGTCAGTATGTGGCTGACCAGAACATTTTGGACCCCTTTAAGCTGGCTAGGTTGGCTGACAAGTGGGTCTCCCACCGGGTGTCCCCTAAGGACTCCAGTGGGAAGGACAAGGACAAAGAGAAGGGGGCCTCTCAGAAAGCTGAGGAGTCCCCCAAGCAGTCACAGTCGGGTAAACCAAAACCTTCCTCTCCTAAGACCCAAAAATCTAGTGGGGATAAGTCATCTGGGGGTGGGAATAAGAGTAGTGGTCCACCTGCTGCAAAGCAGGCTCCCAGTGGTTCCAGTACCGTACCCCGCACTCCTGGCGTTTGTTGGGACTGTGGGGCTCTGGATCACAAAAGGGGTGACCCCAAGTGTAAAGGTAAGGCACTTGGAGTACAGGCTGTCAGCCTGACCTACCCTTACCCCGTGTCTGAGGTGGAGGCCACTGTCCTCCCCTCCTCTGCCGGGATCACATTTGGTGCTCCGGTGGAGATTTCCTTAGTGTCCCTTGGGGCCTGGGACCAGTATGCAGAAGTACTGGCGACTATCCCACAGAACACCCGTAGGTTTTTGAGAAGTGTCCTCCTGAATGGCCAGCCTTCTACTGGTTTGAGAGACACTGGGGCAAGCATGACAGTGGTGGACAGGACCCTGCTCAAGCCAGAGGACTATGAAGGTGCTCCTCTGCAAACCACCAGGTTAGCTGGTGGGCCTCCCAAATTATCACCTGTAGCCTTAGTCACGTTCATGATTGGAGACAAGATAGCAAAGCTTCCTGTCCTGGTTCAGGACAATGTCCCTGCTAACATTTTGTTAGGAAACGATCTAGTAGCGTTGGGGTTGATCTCGGATGGTCTTCCCATGACTGCTGCTGCAGTCACTAGGTCACAGGTGACACCGGGTCTGGCTGTGGGTCAGGTACCCGAGCCGAAGGCGAGGCCTAAGGCAAGAAGAAGGAAGACCAAGAAGGCCACCTCTGTGGAGGGAGCATCTTCTCTTCCTGCTGTTCCGACAGCACCCATTGGGGTCCATGCTCCGGACGGGCTGGGTCCAGTGGAAAACCCAAACTCAACTCCTGTGGGAGAAGAGACAGAAGACTCTCCTGTGGGAGAGGTTCTCAACCCGGAGGATCATCCTGACCTTCAATGCTTGTTAGCTGAAGGGGGACCCTCCCGGGCGGACTTCTGTAAGGGACAGAGAGAGTGCCACTCTCTCGAGGGACTGAGGAAACAGGCCCTGGCCCAGGCACAAGGAGAAGTGCCTAGGACATTCCGGATTTATTGGGAGGGTGAGCTCCTTGTTAGTGAGCCCACTAAGCCTGAACCTGGTGCCCGCAAGAGGTTGGTGGTACCCCAGGTTTATAGGCCCTTCCTACTGCAGTTGGCGCATGAGGTGCCCTTGGCTGGTCATCTTGGGACCAAGAAGACTAAGCAGAGGCTCTCTGCCCATTTCTACTGGCCACGGATGGGAGTAGAGGTGGAGTCCCACTGCAGGACCTGCCCAACTTGTCAGTTGTCTGGCAAGACTGGAGGCAGTGTCATTGCCCCACTGCAGCCGTTGCCAGTGGTTGGCACACCATTTGAGAGGGTGGGCATCAACATCGTCGGTCCCCTTGACCCTCCCACTTCGGGTGGACATCGGTTCATCCTGGTCTTGGTAGATCATGCCACCAGGTACCCTGAGGCGATACCCCTTCGGACTGTTACTGCCAAGGTGGTTGCCAGGGCTCTCCTGGGCATTTTCACCCGTGTTGGATTCCCCAAGGAGGTTGTCTCTGACAGAGGATCCAACTTCATGTCTAGTTACATGAAAACCATGTGGAAAGAGTGCGGGGTAACCTACAAGTTCTCCACCTCTTACCACCCCCAGACCAATGGTCTGGTTGAGAGATTTAATAAAACTCTCAAGGGCATGCTAGGGGCTTTGGAAGAACCCCTAAGGAGGAAGTGGGATCTCCTCCTGCCATGTCTGCTGTTTGCTTACAGGGAGGTACCTCAAGAGGGTGTTGGTTTCAGCCCCTTTGAGTTACTCTTTGGACATCCCGTAAGGGGGCCCCTCGCCTTGATCAGAGAAGGCTTGGAAGCCACCCCTCCGGGTCCCGCCAAGCAAGTGGGGGACTATGTGTTAGGCCTCAGACGGAGGATGACACAGATGATGGGTCAGGCAACAGCAAATTTCAAGGCCAGCCAGGAATTGAATAAGTACTGGCATGACCTTAAAGCCTCACAAGTGGATTGGACTCCGGGACAGGAAATCCTTGTGATGGAGCCTACCAAGCCTAGAGCTTTGGCAGACAAGTGGACTGGACCCTTCAGGATCATCTCCAAGATGGGCGAAGTCAATTATCTGGTTGATATGGGAGCCGCTGGGGTAGCCCCTCAGATATTCCATGTCAACAGGCTCAAGCCTTTCCACCGACGAGCAGAAGTCTCATGTCTCTTGCTAGCTTCCGGGCAAGAAGAGGATGAGAGTGAGCCCCTTCCTGATTTGCTGCATAGCAACCCTCAGGATGGCTCAGTGGAGGGAGTACATCTCTCTCCAGATTTGACAACAGAGCAACAGAGGGCCTGTAGGGCCTTGCTCCAACAGTATGCCTCTCTGTTTTCACTGAAGCCAGGCCTTACACCGTGGTGTAAGCATGAAATTGACACTGGTGACAGTGTGCCTGTCAAACGCAGGTGCTACCGTATGTCAGATACCGTCAAGAACCACATCCAGGCTGAGGTCGCCAAGATGTTGGATCTGGGTGTTATTGAACCCTCAACCAGTCCCTGGTCCAGTCCAGTGGTCCTTGTCCCCAAGGCAAGTTCCCAGGCGGGTACCAAGGTTTGGAGGTTCTGTGTGGACTACCGTGGAGTCAATGCCGTCACCAAAACTGACGCGCACCCATTGCCCAGGGCTGATGAGCTCGTGGACACCATCGGTGCTGCCAAGTTTGTGAGCACCTTTGACCTTACCTCAGGCTATTGGCAAATAGCTCTGACGGACCATGCCAAGGAAAAGACGGCCTTCTCAACACCTGAGGGACTCTACCAGTTTAGGGTCATGCCTTTTGGGTTGAAGAATGCCCCTGCCACCTTCCAGAGATTGGTCAACCATGCGCTCAGTGGGCTGGAAGCCTTTAGTGTGGCTTACTTAGACGACATTGCCGTCTACAGTTCCACCTGGGAAGAGCATTTGACACATCTGGATAAGGTGTTGCAGGCATTGAAAAGGGCTAACCTCACTATCAAGGCCACCAAGTGCCAGATAGCTCAGGGGAAAGTTACCTATCTTGGTCATGAGGTAGGAGGGGGTCAAATCCAACCTCTCTCGAGTAAAGTACAGGATGTACAGAACTGGGAGACTCCCACTACTCAAACCCAGGTGAGAGCCTTTTTGGGCCTCACTGGGTACTAGCGCAATTTCATGGCAGACTATGGGACCATAGCTGCCCCCCTGACAGCTCTAACGTCACCCAAACAGCCTAGGAAGGTTAATTGGACCGAAGACTGTCAGAGGGCATTTGATGGCTTGAAAGAAAGTCTGTGTAGGGCACCTGTGTTGAGTGCGCCTGACTACAGCCGACCCTTTATCGTCCAGACGGATGCCTGCGACACCGGAATTGGAGCTGTCTTGTCCCAGTTAGATGACAAAGGGAGAGAACACCCTATCATATTCATCAGTAGACAACTCAAGGGTAGAGAACTTAGGTGGGCTACTGTTGAAAAGGAGTGTTTTAGCATAGTTTGGAGCCTTAGGCGTTTTAGGCCCTACCTTACGGGGTCTACCTTCAAGGTCCAAACAGATCATAAGCCCCTGAAGTGGCTTATGCAGATGAAGGGTGAGAACCCGAAATTGCTCAGGTGGTCCATTAGCCTGCAAGGGCTAGACTTCACCATAGAGCACAGACCAGGGAAGAGTCACGATAATGCAGATGGCCTTTCCAGAAGGTATGTTGACCGTCTGGATGAGGGTGTCTATCCCGTGGGAGATTAGACACCCTCCACCTCAGTCTGGGGGGGGCGACTGTGATGCTGGAAATGCATCTGAGGGACAGGGCCTCTGAATCCTTGTCCTTTTACTGTTTTTACCATGTGTTCTGTCATGTTTTCTGTCCAGGAGTCCATGTGGGACTCCTGGCAGTGCAGCTCTCTCTTTTGGTTTGTTGAACAGACCCATGGGATACCCTTATGGCACCCATGGGTAGGGGTACAACCCTGTGCCCCTAGTGTATGTTTTTGGGCACCTGTGGGTGGCCCCAGAGCAGGGTATGGGCTGGTGGCAGCTCCATGCTGAAATTGACAGGTGCTCTGGGTGTCCTCCATTTTGGGATACCCAGGCCCTGCCATTGGGATCAGTTGATTCCTGATAGAAAACAAGATGGCCCCTGTGGCCTCTTGCTTTCTATTGCCTGTTATCTTGTTTTCCCAAAGTCCTGGGAAGCCCTGTCTCTGTCCCTTCCCCCTGACTGGCTGTTGGGTGGAAGTTCCATGTATGGTGTTGTTGTGAAGGCCCAGCTAGACTGACTGGAGCCTTCCCAGTGACTGTATGTTGTGGGTACCTCCTGTGGGTGGGACCTGGGTGAATGGAGTGTGTGACCAATATACACTCCTTGTTGTGGTTGTCTGGTTTCTGGCATGAGAGACAAAGACTGAGACAGCCCTGCCCGAAACTGGCCTGAATGCAGTGTGTAGTGTTGAATGGCTGGGTACTTGTCCCAATCCACATTCCCTATTGTGAGTGTCTGGAAGGGAGGAGTGTGGCCTGAATGCACTGTGTGCCTGATTGGCTGACTGACTGCATGAATGCCCCTCTGTATGATTGGCTGCTGAGTGTGTGCCAGCAGCGTGGATGAGAGACAGGATAGTATATCTGGGGACCTCTCACCACTGGAAAAGTGTTCAGAAGGGACCTTTGGTTGAGAAGCGACCATTGTGCTCCTAAGCAGCCAGGGAGCTGAGTCTCCTCTCTACGAGTAACTGGAACTGCTGATCCTCGACGTCCAGCTGGAAGAAGAAGACTTGCTGTGGCATTTGCTTCGACCGATCTGAAGGCTGACGAGATCGTCGAGGGCTGACCCGAGAGAGGACCTGGTAAGGCACCCTCTTCCCGTGCTCCGAGGGACCATCGAGCACCGCTCCATCTTCGCCGAAGCGCCCTGGAAGACAGACCCTCGAAAGGCTGTCGACCCGAGACGGGACCGCTGAGGAGATCGAAGTGAAGCACCCGGACATCGACGCCGTCGAAGTCCATTGCCGTCGACCAAGGTTCGCAGGTTTGTGTAACCGCTGGAGGCCCGTCGAAGTTGTGTTGCCCAGCCGTGGGAACCACTTGACGCCGTGCCGCCGACGACTGGAGCCGTCCGCTCCTTTGCCTAAGAACATTCAATCGAAGGACTCTCTCGACCGCATCGTCGACCGCTTATCCTGCCGGAGAAAGTCGAGGACGACCAACGCGCCGAGGAGAAACCTGCCGGTGGGTTTCCCGCCACCTGACGACCTCAAAGACTCGGACGACTCGACGCCCTTGCGGGGCCTCCGTCTCTACAATCTTTGCGGTCCAGAACTATTGTCACCGAGGTGCCCCGCACGCCTCTGCCTTGCAGGACGCCGACGCTCCGACGCCGACGAGCACCGCTCGGACGAAGCTGCTGTCTCACCGACATCGTTCTACCTCGTTTGTCGACGGACGTTCGACGCCCCGTGCCTCCCGCTTGAAAGGGAAGGCATTCAAGAAGGGCCGTCGATTCCCCGTCGCCGAACAGCGAGTTCCTCAATGTTTGTCGACGCCTCTTCAAGGAACTCGACTCCACCAGGTACATTGGGGGGGGTAAAAACATTATAGGAGGGAATAAGACTTGCAGAGCAATATATGGACTGGGCTTGTGCTATATCTTTATTTACAGGTTGCCCAGGTGGGGCGATCTCCACACAGAACTGTGTCCAGTGGTAGGGGCCAGTATTCTGCCTATTGCTCAACCATCTTATTTTCTCTCCTCTCTCTATTGCTGGTTTCACTCTATTGGTCTGTGTGACATTGTTACAGTATTGTTCATGCACTTTAATGAGATCTAATACAAAGGGTGGTACCATTTTAGGATTGTATATATTTGCCATTGTTGATTTTTCCGAAGTACAAAGTGAGTTATTATGATAAATGTACATAACCTTAAATATTGATTATATAAAGACTGTGTTCTAACCAATACAGAGTGTGGATATTCCTTTGTGGGGGCTTGGGGACTACACTGTACTTAAGAACCAGCCTGCATCACCTCCTGAGAAGCTAAGCCTTGATTGCTCGACCATTGCTACCGTAATAGAGAATCTTGGCTGGGGTCTCCTGTGCCTCTCCTCCACCATATAGGGAGCAGAAGTACAGACACCCCCCACCGGTCGTTGAGGCCCTTCTCTCACACCCATTCCACCCCACTTGGCAGCACCTGTCATAACTTTTTGTGAGATCTGCACTTTTCCCCCTTTCCAAATCAATTGGTATATCTGTCTCTGTAGCCGAAGAAGGGGCTTTAGAGGGATTTTCACTGGGAGGGTCAAACACAGATATAGGAATCTGGGTAGAAGGTTCATCTTGCATGCCGTGACTCTTCCCATAAGTGAGATCTCCTGAGCTGCCCACCTTTAAAGGTTTGCCTCCAGGTCGTTAAAGAGGGGGTGGAAGTTAGCTGCATATAGGCTTTTAGGGTTTGCCGCTATATGTACCCCCAGGTATTTTATCATGATAGTGCTCCATTCCAATGGGCAAGTTGGTCGGAGGAGATTAATTGTGTTGCTAGCCATTCCCACCCATAGGGCCCCCGATTTAGCATAGTTAATGGCAAAACCTGCAGCTTTTTCGAAGGAGTTTAGTTCTGTAAATACATTCGACAGCGATATTGTTAAGTGAGAGCATTACATTGTCTGCATACAAATATACTTTATAATGTTAGTCTTTTATTCACACCCCTTCAATGGCTATGTTGTTACGGATCCGTTGGGCGAACAGCTCCATAATTATAGCAAAGATTAAAGGGGAAAGCAGACAACCCTGTCTTGTCCCGCATGAGAGTGGGAAGGGGCCGATCATTTCTGGTTCACCTTCAGGACTGGTTTCAGGGAACTGTAGTTAGCCAGGAGCATTGTGCGGAAAAGGGGGCCAAAATGAAATGCTTTCAAGTGCCAAACGCATAAAGATCCAATCCACCCTATTGAATGCTTTAGTTGCATCTAAGGACAATAAGGCCAGTTCCTTGTGTTCCATTGTTGCCACCTCTAATTAGATCGATGGCCATTCAAATATTATCCCAAATGATTCTTCTGAAACTGCATTGGTCACCCGGCTACCCTCTGATCTCGGGTCTAGGTCCCCTCCCTTGCCAGTTGCACACCTGCACTGCCTCCCTGGCAGCCCCCGCACTTAGGGACTGTTTTCTGTATCCCTACAGTGCCCTACCAGCCCTTGACACCTGATGTCTGCACGTACCCTTACACTTGCCGCCTGCTGACCACACTTTTTTATTGCTTTTATTTATTATATTTATTTTACTGTCAATCCCATGTGCTGCACTGCCTCCTCTCCCTACCCCCTGCACTTCGCCCCTTCCCCTTCCACCGCAACTTGCAAGATCTCAATGTCACCTGGCCTAGTAAGATCGTTGTCTGTCTTCCCTCTGTTCCCCCTCCCTTACCTCGTTGCACCTTGAAACACTTGTGTATAGGCACGTTATCAATGCCATATCATATTCAATATCAAGCCTGTTTGATTGGTGTTAACAATTTTGGAGAGGACCCATGCCAACCTATTAGCCAGCACCTTCGAGTAAATGTTTGCGTCTATATTAAGAAGTGAGATCGGTCTATATGAGGCACATTCTCCTGGGTCTTTTCCAGGCTTTAACAGCAGGATAGTGGTGGATTCTTGCATGGAGGGGGTTGTGGTGCCATACTCCTGAAATTTGTTCAGAAGCTCTCTCAGGGGGCCCGTAAGAGAGGCCCTAAAAAGTTTGTAGGATTGGAGAGAGAAACCATCAAGGATAGGGGCCATAGCTTTTAAAGATTTTATAACTGTCTCCACTTTCTCTGCGGAGATAGGTAGCTCCAGGGAATCACTATCTATCTCCGAGAAGCCCGGGAGTGCAGCTTCCTCAATTTATTACTTCTGTTGAGACAAGGATCTGGGGTGGCTGACATTGTGTCGATTAAGTGTGATGTTACTAGGTTAATCCTCAGAATATTGGGTAGACCCAGAGGAATCTTTTAGGCCTATAATCTTTTTTCTTGTTCGGGTTTTCGCTAGCTTCTTGACCAGGAATGTATTGGCTTTATTGCCATGGGCATAATAAATTTGCATAGTTCTTATAAGTGTTTGGACTGTCCCTTCTGCGTAATGGGCTTCCATTTTGTTGTGTGCAATTCGCAGGGAACGTACTGCCTTGGGAGACAACCCCTTCTTATGCTTTATTTCAGCTGCCGCTAATTCGTTTTGCAATGATTCTTTATTTTGGGCTCAGCGTTTTCTGTAAGCCACCGCTTGGGCAATTAACTCCCCTCTGACAACTGCTTCAATTGCCTCCCACCTGGTGAGTCCAATTAGGTTCTCTTTAAAGTAGTTGTGGATGGCTTTAGTTAGTGCATCTCTGGTTGCCACGTCATTTAGAATCGTATCGCATAGGGACCATCGGGGCTTAGGCAGTGGATCAGGGTTGTGAGTTCAGGCTGTGATGATGACAGGAGCATGATCTGAGATTATCTTCGTACCAATCGTTACTTGGTCGGTATATTGTAGGAGCTGGGGGCTGGTCAACAAGAGGTCAATGCAGGAGGAAGTGTGGTGTACATGCGAAAAAAATGAGTAGTCCCTCACTTCCGGGTGTAAAACCCTCTATGAGTCCACCAGAGATTTAAAGAAGTGAAGCCAGGCCCTCTGTAATTTTGAAGTCTTACAGTGCCAGTTGATGGGATTTATCGATCTGGGGTTTCGGGACCCCATTAAAGTCTCCACCCAGCACCTCCTGGCCTTCCAGGAAAGGGAGTAAATTGGATCCCAAGTCTGGCAGGAAGGCGTCTTGTCTCTCAATGGGAGCATAGATAAGAGACCAGGGTATATAATTGGTCGAACAGCTTACCTTTAATGCCCACGTATCTTCCTTCGGGGACTTTGATTACCTTCAGCTCTGTAAATGGGGTGCCTCTCGCCAATAAAATTGCTGTGCCACCTTTTTTGGAGCCGCTGGATGGCAGATATTGTCTTGGGAAGGCTCTGCTCCGCAGTCGATGAAAGTCTGCTGCGATCAGATGAGTTTCTTGCAGGGAAATTATTGAGCTGACCAAATCCCCCAGGCGTCAAAGTGCTGATTTGCGCTTGTTGGGAGAGTTCAGGCCTTGTATGTTAAGAGTTATGAAGCAAAGCTTTTGGTGAGGCGGGGAGACCTCTTGAGGTTGTGTGTAACGCTTACCTTGCACCTTGTCTCTGCAGGACCGTCTGGACCCTCGGGGTGACTGATGCTGCTTGGGCTGCTGGGAGTGGACTGCTAGGGCTTCTCCTAAAGGGAGGATAAAGGTGTGACTTAATGAGTTTCTGTATGTCCCATACCCTCCTCCAGCTCCCCAAATCCCTTTGGCGTATTCCGTATGGGTGCTGATCTCATCTGCATGTAAATGATAATGGGCTCTCCGTCCTGCTGTCAGTCGCCGAGGCGCTAATCTTCGGTGTGCACCACCAGTTGCTTCACTGGTTTCCAGGCCCAGTCCGGCTGTGGCCCGTCAGTGCTGTGTGTGATTGTCTTGTTAGTGCCCAGGGACTCTTTTCAGGATGGCCTGTTAATGTCCGGTGGCCCTGGGTCCTTAGGGTATTTTCAATGGCTTGACTAGAGTCCTTGTGTATGGTTGCCCTGTTCTATAATAGTAGGGCACAAATACTGCCTTTCAGCAATCCCGCGGAACAGGGGATGACACTTGTGCTTCTTATGAATGCCAATCACAGCTGCTTGCTGTGTGTGACGAGCTGCATGTTTCCTCTGAAGTCACAGCTGTAAATAGCTGCTTTCTGTATTAATGCATTGCGTGTTTGCCTGTATTTGTATCTTTGTTGTCTGTCTTCTTACTTGCAGATGTCGGCTCGTAACGAGCTCCGGAGCGGAGAAAACCGCGTGCTGAATGAGGGATGGAAGCGGCGCTGATGAGGGGTGAACAATGGAGACAACCGCGTGCTGAATGAGGGATGGAGCCAGCGCTGATGAGGGATGAACATCGGAGCTGCAGGAAGATCTGCGAGGAGCCTTGCAATATCGAAGTACGTTTTCAGATTTGCAAAAAGCCTCTGTTGCCGGAGTCCGCTTTTCAGAGCTCTTCTCTTCTTTTTTGCAGGTCGGGAGCTGGAGTTTGCTGGTAAGCATTAAGCTGCAGATGCAGAATAATGCAAAGCAAAGCCACATGCCTGAGGTGTGGCTTTTATAGGTAGCCATTCCCATCAACTAGATGTGCATTTCCAGAGATGTCCTTGGCCTGATGGCCGGCATTCTTGGTAGAACCAGGAAGTTCACTGCAATCCTTGCTTCTGGACTGCAATAGGTGCCAGGTACACCATGAGTGTGTCCAACTAGCCCTTACACCAGCGTTTCTGTCTTTTCTTCATGAATGAGGGGACAGACAGGCCTTTGATGGTGGGATGATGTACAAGTGTGGGGTGGTTCCGATGATGGGCATGACAGCACTCCCCCCTAAGGCACTTCTCTAGGATCGACTACCAGGTCCTGGTTTGGTTGGGTGATTTTGATGGAACCTAGTTATCAGCTATGGTGCATGTATGTTAGTAATGGGTTCCCATGTTCAATCTTGCGGCCCATATCCCTTCCATTCTATCAGGTAATATAAAGTATTCTGGACTAGTTTCGAATCTAAGATGTTCTTAACTTCGTACTCTGGCTCACTCTCTACTAATACCTGAGCTGGGAGTGCCTTGATACGAGTGCCTGGTTGGACTGGTTTGAGTAGAGACACATGAAATACTGGGTGTATGCGCATGTTGGAGGGCAGAGTCAGTTTCATAGCGACAGAATTAACTATGACCTCAATTGTAAAAGGTACCAAAAATGTTGGATGAAATTTCTGTGGTCCTTTCAGAGGAATATGTTTAGTCGCCAACCACACCGCATCACCCACTTGATAACTGGGAGCTTCCTTTCGGTAACGGTCTGCACATTTCTTGTGTGTCTTCTTAGCTGTTGACAGGTATTTGGTAGCCTTTTTCAGAGTCTGACAGATAGTGTCATGCAAGGTTCTAACCGCCGGCATTTCCAATGCTTCCGGCAGGTCATGAATGGAAGTCCAAGGATGACGACCATAAAGTACATAGAAGGGGCTGTGTCCGGTGGAGGTATGCACTGCATTATTGTATGCATATTCTGCTACCCACAACACATCCACCCATGTCTGTTCTGTTTGGTGGAGCATGCAACAAAGGTACTATTCCAGCGTCTGATTAGTCAGTTCCGTTTGCCCATCGTTTGAGGATGATGACTTGAAAATAAACGTATGTCAATCTTTGCCAAGTTGAAGCTTTTCTTCCAGAATTTGGACACACATTGACTGCCCCGATTTAATATCACTACGGAGGGGAAACCATGAATCTTGACTACTTGCTCAAAAAAGTTCTTAGCCAGGGTGGAAGCTGTTGGAAGTCCTTCGAGAGCTATGAAATGTGCCATTTTAGACAAAACGTCCACCACGACCAGAATGGTGTTGTGCCCCTTGCAGGGAGGTAAGTCTATGATAAAATCTAACGATACTGGTACCAAAGTACTGTAGGTACCGCTAAAGCTGTAGAAGGCCCAACGGTTTCTGCTTTTGGCACTTGTTCTGAGCACATACCCTGCATGTTAGTATGTACTGAGTAACGTCTCTACGCCAAGTTGGCCACCAATAAAACTGTCTGATCTTGGCCAAGGTTTTAGTAATTTCCGGGTGACCTTCCACAAGGGTCTTGTGATAGTTTGCCAAGACTTGATTTTGCAAAGCAGGGGTTGGGACATACATTCGACCCTGATGGTACATTAAACCTTCTTGGATTGCTCAGTGCCGATCTTTGGCAACCCAAATCTGCAACTTGTCTGTAGTCAAGTTTAGCTTCACTGCCGCCTTCAACTCTTCCAGGAGAGTGGATGTGGTTGCTAAAATGTCAAGGAGTTTGTTTCCTCCAATGATAGCCACTGGTTCAGGTGTGGCATAAGCATCCTCTAGCATTCTTGAGTGCAACAACAAATCTGCTTTACCATTGTGCACCCCTGGCTGATAAGTTATTATAAAATAATACTCTGTGAAAAACAGCACCCATCTTAGTTGGCGTGATGATTGTGCCCTTGCTGATTGCGGTATTGCAGGTTTCGGTGATCTGTGATAAATGTAACGGGGTGTCTGGCTTCGGGTGCTGCAAGACTCTGGCTTCGTAAACTTGCGCTTTAGAGTCTGAAATGCTTCTTCTGCTTCTTCAGACCAGTTGAAATTCTTACTTTTTCAAAAGCAGGGTTGTGATTGGATGTACTAACTGAGAAATGGCAGGAATGAAGCGATGATAGACATTCGCGAACCCTAAGAAGCTTTGGACCCCTTTCACAGAAGTAGCTGAGGGCCAATTGAGAATTGCATCCACTTTTCAATTATCCATCCGTATCTCCTGTGGAGTTAGGACAAATCCCAGGAACTCAACCTCGGAGACATGAAAAGCACATTTTTCCAATTTTGTGTATAGTTGGTGTTGCAGCAATTTTTCAAGGATAGCTTGCACATGGGTTATGTAATCTTGGAGTGTGCTAGAGTAAATCAAGATGTCCTCGATGTAAACCACTGCACATACATCCAACAATTTTCGTAGGACATCATTCATAAAATATTGGAAAGCCGTGGGGGAATTACATAGCCCGAAGGACATTACCTGGTACTCATAAAGACCGTATTTGGTGCGGAAGGCAGTCTTCCATTCATCTCCGTTCTTTACTCACACCAAATGGTATGCCCCCCTGAGGTCCAATTTGGTATAGATTCTGGCATTCTGAACTTGGTCCAGGAGCACAGGTATCAGCGGGTGTGGATATTGGTTCTTGATCGTTATCTGGTTCAACGCGCGATAATCGATTCACGTTCTTAAGTCCCACTCCTTCTTTGGCACGAAGAAGAGGGGAGAGGCTGGCCGAGACTTAGATGTTCAGATGAAACCATTGGCAAGGTACTGATCTATGTAGGTTTTGAGATGGAGATTTTCCTGTTCCGCCAGAGCATAAATCCGACTACAAGGAACTTGGGACCCAGGAATCAGGTCAATTTGACAATCATACGCCCTGTGCGGCGGAAGGGTATTTGCTTGCTGTTTTTGAAATGCATCCTGAAACTCTTAAGTACTCAGAGGGCAACACCCCCACCAAACATAGGGTGGAACCAGTCTTCTTAAGAGTAGGCATTGCTTGGTCAATTCCGGGAGCATAGCCTTCCCTCTAACATGAGTATCTGCACTTGTCAGAGACGGTTAGAGTTCTTGCACATCAGTCAATGTGGGGTTTGTGGATCTCTAACCAGGGCATCCCTAGAATCATCTGGAACTGAGGAGCACTAATTAAGTCAAAAGAAATACTCTCTCTGAGACCGTCCTGACAAAGCAGTTCGATCTCTTCGGTGCATTTAGTGACTGGTCCTGAAAGCAACTGGGTGCCATCCACCGCAGTGACGTTCTCTGCCACGGATTTCGACTGAATGGAAACCTCAATTTTGCAGGCCATGTCGTGGTCCATGTAGTTACCTATTGCACCGCTGTCCACGTATGTTTGGGAAGGCTATTGGTGGCAAACAAGAACCAGGGGTATGACTAGGTGTGAGGTCAAGGGTACCTTCTCTTTGCTCGACAAGCTGACATCTATGCTTGCTGCGCGTTGGAGTTTTCCAACTGACTTCCTTCCTCTCCCTTGTCCAAGGCTCCTACCACCTTCTTTGATGGTTTTACAGGGCAATCTCGAAGAAAAGGACCCGCTTTCCTGATGTACAGACACAACTGCTGTTGTCTCCTTTTTTCTCTTTAATCTTGGGTGAGCGGGCTACGTAGGCCTCCCAACTACATGGGTTTTGAGCGGGACTCAAGTTGGCGTGCTGGGTTTTCCCTTGAGCAGACGTACAATGCCCTACCCTCCGAGCGTGCACAATCCGCTCTGTGATCCTGTAATCTGTGGTCAAACTGCAACACCAAATCAATATATTCTGTGCACCCCTCAGGTGGATTGACCACCTGGGCCAAAATGTCCTTCAATTCCCCTTGCAGGCCCAGATAGAACAAGGTGGTTGGTTTCGCCTCAGGCCAGTTAGTCTCTGAGACTAATCGGTTGAAGGTGGCTACATAGTCCAAGAGGTCCTGACTGCCCTGTCGTAATGATAGAAGTTCATTAAGAAGAGCTTGACCCTGAGAATGGCGGGGAAATAGTTTTTTTAATTCTTGTTGGAATCCTGGAAATTTACGTAAGAGGGGATTGCCCCGATTTACCAATGGGACTGAAAAACTTTGCGGCATGCCCTCCCAAATAGGATAAAAGAAAGGCCACTTTGGACTGATGGGTAGGAAAAACCTCTGGCCTACAAAGGAAATGCAAGCAACACTGATTCATAAAAACTGCAAACTTATGGGGGTCTCCTGTGAAACGTTCTGGGAGGGCCATGGGATTGTACTGGGAACAACCACCTGAACCGGAGCTACTGGAGCGGCTTGAGGACCAACGCCTGGTAATGGGGCTGTCCAGCCTGAGTCTGAAGCAACTGCCCACGCTTATTTCTCGTTGCAATCCCTATTTACTACTAATTCCCATCGTAGTGCATTGGTCTCGGCTCGGGCTGAGTGAACCTCGGCTCAGAGCTCCTCTAACAGTTGTGACAACTGATCGACTTCAGAGGTGTCCATGACACTCAGGCACAATGTTCAACGTGGACTTTACGTTCTGTAACGCTTACTTTGCACCTTTTCTCTGCAGGAGCACCTGGACCCTCGGGGTGACTGATGCTGTTTGGGCTGCTGGATGTGGACTGCTAGGTCCTATAAGTGTGACTTAATGAGTTTCTGTATGTCCCAGACCCCCCTCCAACTCCCCAAATCCCTTTGGCGTATTCCTTATGGGTGCTGAGCTCATCTGCATGTAAATGATGATGGGCTCTCCGTCCTGCTGTCATTCGCATGGGCGCTAATCTTCCGGTGTGCACCACCAGTTGCTTCACTGGTTTACAGGCCCAGACTGGCTGTGGCCCATCAGTGCTGTGTGTGATTGTCTTGTTAGTGTCCAGTGACTCTTTGCAGGATGGCCTGTTAATGTCCGGTGGCCCTGGGTCCTTAGGGTATCCTTAATGGCGTGACTAGAGTCCTTGTCGTGGATTAGTGCAAAAATGCAGATTAGGCAACATGCCTGATTACTTACAAAAGCTCCTTATTGCGAGAACGAATACTAGAACACTACGATCTAATAACCAGCACTTGTTACTTGTGCCAAAATGCTGAATTGTTAAAGTGGCCCAATCAGCCTTTTTCTCCATTGGGCCTAAGGTCTGGAATACTCTCCCACTGGATATGTGATCCATTGAGTCACTCGAGATTTTTAAGAAAAGGTTGAAGACTCAGCTTTTTATTCAACTCATTCATAGTTTTTACCTAATGATTTTAATCTCTCTTTTTAGCACCCAACTATGTATTTCTTATGATCTCTGTTATTTGTTGTCTATGTCTTGTAGCGCCCTCACGCCCTATGGTCCATGGCTGCACTATACAAATGTAATAAAGTAAAGTAAAAGGTTGCCCTGTTCTCCAATAGCAGGGCACAACTACTGCCTTTCTGCAATCCAACGGAACGCAGGATGACACTCGTGCTTCTTATGAATGCCAATCACAGCTGCTTGCTGTATGCGACGAGCTGCGCGTTTCCTCTGAAGTCACAGCTGCTGTTGTAGCAATGTGCGGCGTGCTTCTTAGTGTAATTAAAGTTTGTAAATAGCTGCTTGCTGTATTAATGCGTTGCGTGCCTGCCTGTATTTGTATCTTTGTTGTCTGTCTTCTTTCTTGCAGATGTCAGCTCGTAATGAGCTGCGGGGTGGAGAAAACCCCATGCTGACTGAGGAATGGAGCTGGCGCTGATGAGGGGTGAACACCGGAGACAACTACATGCTGAATAAGGGATTGTCCAAGGGGGGATAACTCAGCGGCAATGTGTTTGCCTTGGAAGCAAGACGACACAAAGCAACACAGGTTTGATCCCCAGATCCCCGCTTAGAAACCTCTGGGTATTTAAGCGTGTTACAAATATGCAACTAAGACAAAAAACAATTACGCAACTAAAAAACAAACAATTCCTGTAACAGCGCCTCCATGCCTGCAAGCTGTGTGAGCGCTTTTAAAATGCAAAATACATTTTTTCAAAATAAATGAAGCCGGTGCTGATGAGGGAAGAATACCAGAGCTGCAGGAAGATCCGCGAGGAGCCACGCAATGTCAAGGTAAGTTTTCGAACTTGCAAAAATCCTCTGTTGCTGCTGTCCTCTTTTCAGAGCTCTTTCTTCTTTCTTGCAGGTCGAGCGTTGGAGTTTGCCGGTAAGCGTTAAGCTGCATAGACAGAATAACGTGAAGCGGAGCCGCACGCCTAAGGTGTCGCTTTTATAGGTAGCCACTCCCATCAACTAAATGTGCACTTCCCAGAGATGTTCTTGGCCTGATGGTCAGCCATCTTGATAGAACCAGGAAGTTCACTTCAATGCTTGCCTCTCTTGACTGCAATAGGTGCCAGGTGTGCCACGAGTGTGTCCAACTGGCCCTTACACCAGTGTTTCTGCCTTTTGTGCATGAATGAGGGGATAGCCTGGACTTTGATGGTGGGACGTGTACAAGTGCGGGGTGGTTCCGATGATGGGCATGACATTATTTCCCATCGGAGGGCGGGGAGGGAATCGGGTTCCGATGGTGTTCAGCTGCCATTAAACTTTTTTGAAACCAAGAACTTAAACAGTAAAACTTAAAACAGTAAAACAACAACTAAACTGAGCCTATAGGCCGTTTGGTCTAGTGAGTAAAAGCACACTCTAGGCTGGCTTATGCCGTGTAAGGTCTGAGCTCCACCCGTCTCATATCGTGGGGAGCTGAAGAGAGTTCACTGAGGAATGTGGTGAAAGGTTTTGGTGGGTGAGCCCATTGGAGATGGTCATGTTTGCTGTGGGGAGAGCCCTGGTTTCTATCCCTTTGCCATTTTCACCCAGGTGTTTCGCTGTGGTTTTGGGGCTGTTCCCACCCTCCCTCTGGGGCGACACACTTGTGAGGTCTTCCTCCAGAGTTGTGGGTCCTCCTATCAGGATACCATTAGCTTCTTCCAAGGAGTGAATGATAGGGGTCTGGCCCTCGAATGTGAATTGGAGGGTGGCCGGGAACAACCAACGATATTTTATATTTCAGGCCTGGAGGAAGGAAGTTAGAGGCTTGAGGGCCCTTCGTCTTTGCACCGTTGCTGTTGACAAGTCTTGGTAGATTTGTATCAGCGTCCCTTGGTAGGTTAAGTCACCCTGTTTCCGGCTCGCCGTCATCTCCTGCTTTGTAGGGAAGAAGTGTACTCAGGGATCACGTCTGGTGTGTCTTTTGAGGGGGCTCCCCTGCAGGCCCGTAGCGTGTGGGTGCGATCTAGTAGCAGCAATGCTTTGTCACAATTTGGTGAGGAGGGTCTGGAAGAGGTCTTCCACATAGTTTTGTAGAGCTTGGTCCGTGATTGTGGCCGGTATTCCTCTGATCCTCAAATTGTTTCTCTGTGCACTCTTTTCGATGTCCTCTTGCTTGAGGATTATGCTTTCATTTTTCTCTCACAGGGTCTGCAGTTTCCTATGCAGGTCCGTCAGTTACGCTACATGATCAAGAGCCTGGTCCTTCGATTCACTGACCCTATGTTTCAGCTCCTCCACCCGACTGTCCAGATGCTCCACCTTAGAGTACATTTCTGACATACAATTCTGGAATTCCAATTTTATATCTGACAAGAGAGATTGGATGTCACCCTTTGTAGCCCATTGCCCTGTCGGTCTCTCAGGTGAGTGGGGCTGAGGCCGTCCAGTTTCTGGTTTTTGCCATTGTCGTCTGGCTGTAATAAGGAGGCTATATCTGCCGACTTGTGGGGTTTTGAATACCTGGACATGGTGGAAGAATGGGAGGAGCACTCTCACCAGAATGGTCGGACGGGTCAGTTGATCCAGTGGGCTTTGAGTTGCAACTTCTGGTTTGTAATCTCGTTGTGCAGCGTCCTCCACTGATATACAGGATCCCTGCTACTATAGGGGAGGGGATTCCTCCTGTGTGTGGGAAATCAGGTGGGGCGGGGCTGGAGTGTGGTTACTCTCTCCCCGATTTGAGGGATGAGCACCCGCTATATGAATGTTCTATCTCAGGCCAGCCGCTGCTCTCCCTCTCCAGTCATGATTGTTTCTCAGTGTTAGCTTTACCTCTCGTGGGGGGGGGGGGTAGGAAGGAGCAAGGCAACCCCTGTCCACGGATTTGCGGCAGGAGAGGAGGGGACGGAGTAAGCTTTCTTCCGCAGCTTGGGTGGGGATGTTGTCGTGTATATCCCAGCCTGGAGCTTTTCTTGGTTCAGGCTCCCCGGTTTGGAGGGACTCCTTCACAGTGCGCCACAAAGTTCCGTTGCCTCCGATCCCGTCCTGAATCCTGCTTACTGTAAAATTCCCCGCATCGGGGATCGCGGCATTCACCAGGGCTTTTCCTGCACTTCTGGATCCTCAGATGGGCCACTTTGCTGTTGCGAGCATGCAGGGTCTCAGTTCCTGATCTGTGTGGTGCGCCATCTTGGGGGTTGTTGGGGCAGGCTGGCCCCAGCATTCGAAAGCAGTACCGGGGTGTGCCGATCTTGTTTTCTCTCGCAACTTTCCCCACATTATCTCTGGGCATTCTGATGCTCATTCCCCCAGTTAAGAGCGACAACTGGACTCCATATCGCCTTAACTTTGCTGGATTTTCGAACCCTACACAGAGGTTCTCAGTGAAGCGACCGCATTGCTGGCGCTTCAAGCCCTGCCTCCCTCTTGAACTTTTATCTTCCAGACTTAGTGAGAGGGATAGGATAGGACATAGAGTAGCTTTTTGAGAAGATAGGAGAGATTGAGCACACCATAGAGGGTGCGAGGAGGCAAGAGGGGAGAGTGAGGGAGGGGAAGCACAGCCCAGAGCCACGCACCACAAGAAGCACCAGAGAGGGGGGTTCACACAGAAGGGGGCACACAGGAGCTACAAGCAAGTAACACACCATAGGGGAATGCAGGATCAGCAACGACGGAGGACAGGGATAGCTGTGGGGTGGGGGGGACAATGCACTGCGAGAACACCCAGATTCAACCCTCCCAGAAGGGGAAATGTATAGTTTTAAACACAGCAGCCGTGCAAAACACACAGATTCGACTTTCCCAAAAAGGGGGTAAAGGCCTAGTTTTAAACACAGCAGCAATGCAAAATATGTGACTTTCCTAGGGAGATGTAGGGATGGCTAAACAATGCAATTAACTGAGATACTTATGAGTGTTTTGGTAAGCGGAATAGGAGTAATTTGAGTGGTGGGTCAGTTTAGTGGGGTTCAGTGAATGCTGCCCCCCTGACCGCACTGCACCTACCTTGTCAGCTGCTGCAGGCTTCCTGCTTCAAGGGCTGCTTCTGTGGGTGCTGTCCTAAGCCACAGGGTCCTTCGCGAGAGGGGGCTGCACCTGGCAGTTGGGCTGCCCTGGGAGCAACAATTAAGTAGGGCCTAGTGCCCAATCAGGAACGGGGGCAGGCGCAGGGAGGGAGCAGGAGGAGGAAACAAATGGTGGGGAGGGTAAGGCAAAGGAAAGAAGCCACAACGCTGCAGATGTTAAACACACAATTATAACAATTTCAATTTGAATGCAGACAGAACACACTCCCCGCTAACATGAGCAGCATGAGCAGACAGCAGATGTTAAACATAAAATCATAACAATATTCGTTTCGAATGCAGATGAAACACAAACCTTGCATTTCACAGTAACCGGGTGAGTGACACTATCGAGAAGGAGGACCACCGAGAACAACCTGCCTAGAATCTCGGTTATGGAGCCAAGGTATCGGAAGTGCAGGAAGAGGGAGGAGCGAGTCATTTGACTAGAGAACAAAGACTTTCATTGCAAATGAGCTTGGCATGTGCAGGGCTGCCCTGCACCCTATGCCCCCAGATGCTGATAATTTTCCATGCACTGTGCAGGTAGAAGTGGCATTTGTGCCTCATAGGCAATAATGTGCACCGGCAAAGAAAGACTGTACCAAAAGGGCATGAGGGCTAGCTTCACAGGTAAAATGGCACTGTGAAACACAGGGGACACTGGAATGGGTCACCTCTTTTGATTTACAATTTCCTTGAAGATGAACCTACCACATAGTCGAATGGGTAGCATAAAGGACTAGTACAAAAGGGGGCTTTGTAATATATTCACAACCAGTCTTTCCAACCACCCCCAAACAGTTCCACATTGACTTAATAGTATTAGATCAGTCTCTGACTTGAAGGCTTCCTGCACCCTGCTTGTTCATGTTGCTTGTTGTCTCTCAGTATTGGATTTAAATGGGTTCCTGCACCCTTCTTCCCTCAGTTACTCCGATCTCCTCTCACACCCTTCCTTTCTGTAGTTGTTCCTACCTTTGGATGGCTCCTAGTAAACATCCCTGTGTTTCTCCCAGCAGCTGCAGATATAGGACAGACTTCTCATCCATGCTCAGGTAGAACCAAGGAGGCTGTTATCTTCCCATCACCCCATGCTGCTTGAGTAGTGCCTGTTCTTTTTTTTAAAACATGTTTTTATTGATTTTTAAACAACAATACATCTTACAGACTCTTATGCACATGCCATAAATTCCAGTCAATTGTGTCTGTATATTCCACACACCCCAACTCTCCCCACCCTCATCCCAGCCTATTCCACTGACATCTTATATCGACTTTAGATATATGCACTCACATTCGCTACTAATTGTGCAGGACAGTTACTACTGATCAGGCATCGTTCTGCGGTATGGCCATCAACTCCTGCACCACATGATTCCAGGAGTCGAGGTCAATAGTTGGGTCACCTTGGCATCGGCGGGATGCTTCCCGCCACACAGCGTTTTCTGCCAGCGTCCATTTTTGGAGGTCGCTTCATCATAGGTGCACTTCTGGTCTGTTGCGCGCTTTCCACCCCATTGCTATTCTCCGTTTCGCCAGGATATATGCCAAGTCTTTCAGCTTACTGACATGTCTTTCATTTTTAAAAAATTTTTTATTAACTTTTACAACATCCAATCAACACATAAAGAACAAATTTAGCGGTATATGTCATACGTTTTTTAAGTATCTCGTATCCTATTAAACCATAGCCGCTGCTTACCCATTACCCTCCCCCCTAACTTGAGCCTACTCCATTTCGTCTTCCGCCATTATATCTTCTAGGAATGTTCTCTCTTCCGTGTTTTGGGAGTTATCATATTCGCTTCGCCATACCTGGGTGGACCCAGACAATGTGGCCACTAAGTGCCTCCAGGCCTCCGGGGGGTCATGTACGCTCTGTGAGTTATGCATAGCTGGATTTGTTGCAGCCTTGCACTCCTGGACATCTTTTTATGGTACATCTGAGCCCTCTCCCACAGCCCATCGTTCATGCTTTCTCCCACTTCCTCTTCCCAATCCCGTCTTAGCTGGGTCACTTCCTTCCTCACCCTGGTCATCAACAGTTTGTAAATTCGGGAAACCTCATGCCCTACCTCTGCAATGTCATAAATTGTTTCTATGGCCGTATCTGGTTGGTCTTCCAGCACTATTTCAGACCATGTTTCTTTCACCCGTCGCATTAGTCTGGTGTATGTAATTTGTTGCCCTAGATGTAGGCCCGTTTCCTCTACCAGTGCGTTAAATTCCAATATCTTCCCATCTTGCCATATGTCTCCCATTGTTGCAATACCCACCGGTTCCTAGTGCTTGCGTATCATCTTCCTCAATTGCACATTCACTTTGGTCAGTGCTACTAGCTGTACCTGCAGGGAGCATGGAGTCGGGTTCTCCATGGCCTGGCAAGACTTTCGCCACATTTGCCATCCGCATTCCAGCATTCTCGGGCACCCCTTTAGCTCTGATTTGGGCATCCATATCCATTCTTTCAAGAACAATGGAGTACATTCTGACCTCAACAGCCTGGACTCCGATGTTGAGTCTTCCATTAGCCACCTGGCCACATATTGTAGCTGGCTGGCCCAGTGGTAGATCTCAAAATCTGGAAGTTTTATGCCTCCTTAATCATACGCATTCTGTAGTTTCCACAGGGCTATTCTGTTCCTGGTGTTGTGCCAGATGAAGCCTCTACATATGCTCTGGAGTTTAACAAAGAATCGCTTAGGTATCATGTATGGTATATTTCCAAAAAAGTGTATCAGCCTCGGTAATACAACCATTTTCAACAAAGCCGCTCTTCCTACCATGGCCAAAGGAAGCTTAGCCCAGAATCTCATGCTATTCTCAATGTTTGCTACTGCCTTCTCTGTGTTATGTTTATGTTCATCCTCCACCCCGTGATAGATATTTATCCCCAGGTATGTAAAGGTTTTGTCTCCCAGGGTATTTGTAGAATGGGTAGGTGCTCCTGTGGAATCCCTTTATATCTCCCCAGCAGGAATATAAACGACTTTTTAGGGTTGACTGCAATGCCAGAGAGCGACGCAAATCGCTCCATTACTTCTAGCATGTATTGCAGGTTTTCCTACGGGCATCTCAAGTACAGCAGCATATCATCCGCATACAATGATATTAGGTGTGGCCTTCCTTTCGTGAAAATCCCAACCTCTCCGTACTGTCATCTTAGGTATATCGCTAGGGGTTCCAGTGCAAGAATATATAGCATCGGGGACCAAGGGCACTCCTGTCTGGTACCTCTGCTAAGTTGCCATCTTTCTGAAATAACCGCTCCCGTCTTAACCCTGACTAGTGGTGAGCTATATAATAGTTTCACCCACTTCAGATACTCTGGCCCTATTCCATTTTCCTGTAAGGCTGCTAACAGCCACAGCCATTTAACAGAATCGAAGGCATTCACCGCATCCAATGAAACAATTGTGACTTTTTCTGCTTCTCCTTCTGTTCGCTCTGTGCCCCGGTGGAGCCTTCTAAGGTTGTCTGATAGCCTTCTGTGTAGGACGTATCCGGTCTGATCATGGTGTATAAGTTTGCTTATGACCTGCCTCAATCTCCCCGCCAACACAGCCATGAGTATCTTGCTGTCCTGGTTCAGCATGGATAGCGGTCTATACAATCCGCGGTCCATGCTCAGCTTATTAGGTTTAAGAATTGGAATGATTATCGCCTCCCTTAGGGATTCTGGCAATATTCCTGATTCAAAAGCTTTGTTTAGCAGAGCCAGTAGCGAGGGAAGCACTTCCGTCTTATATGTTTTATAGAACTCGCAAGGGAGTCCGTCCGCCCCCGGGGCCTTGCACGTGGGTAATTCCTCAATCACTGCTTCTAGTTCCTCCAATGTGATTGGGGCGTCTAAGTTCACTCTCTCCTCAGCACTCAATTTGGGTAGGCCAATGTCCCCTAGTGTTTCCACTATCTCGCCCCGTTCATCCCCATCTGTATCTTCATACATTTGTTTATAAAAACTCGAGGAACCCTTCGTTCACTCCCTCCTGGGTATCAAGTATCTGTCCTCTGTTCCCCTGTATTGCTCTCATCGTTGGTCTTGGTGTCTCGCTTTTGTACAGCCATGCTTACAACCTCAACGGCTTGTCCCCGCCAGCTTGCTGTCTCTCTATGTATTTCTTGTAATTTAAATTACATAGCCTCTCCCAGTGCTCTTCACATTCTTGCCGTAATTCATTTATAGTGCCAGCCTTTTCCAGGGAGTCATCCTCTCTGCGCATGTCAGCCTCTAGTTCCTCCTCTGCCTTCTGTAGCTCTTGCAATATGCCTCCTTGCAGCCCTTTGGATTTTTCTATCGCTGATCCCCTCACCGCCACTTTAAATGGCTCCCATAGGGTGCTGGCCGATTTTACACTTCCAGTATTATTTTCAAAATATTCTACAATTTCTCTCCCCAGGTCCCCTCTTAACACTGTGGGCCTCATTACGAGTCCGGCGTTAACTGAGGCGGTAAAACCGCCTGGTTAACGCCGGACTCGTATTACCATTCCGCCTCCGTGATTCCCGGAATTACCGGGGCATCACAACCCCGGTTTTCCGGGAATCACGGAGGCGGAATGGTGTAAATCCCCATTCCCATTGAGTCCTATGGGACTCAATGGGAATCGGGATCATGGAAACACCGGCAGCATCTTGTAATGCTGCCGGTGTTTCCTCGTCCGCCTGCAGGCGGGCAGTGTTAAACCCGCCAGGTCAGACCTGGCGGGAACATCACCTCCCGCCTGCAGGGGTCGGGATCAGGCGGTCCGGAAACAACGGTGGCGGCGGGTTTACCGCCACCGTTATTTCCGGACCGCCACGGTCGTAATGAGGCCCTGTGTCTTTCAATGCTTCGGCTCTCAGCCACCACGTTGGAATCCTGGCTCTAGGGGCCTGATACTGCCATGTTAAGATCAGTGTTGAGTGGTCTGAAAGGACCCTCGCTTTATATTCAGTCTGTACTATCTCTCCTATCATCTCCGGGGAGGCAAACATATAATCTTACCGTGTACAAATTATGTGGGGCCGAGTAATGCGAGTAATGTCTATCATATGGGTGGTGTAGCCTCCACATGACTTCTAGCTTAAAGTCTCTCAACAGGGTCTTCAAGGTTTTGGCTGCAGGGGTGGGTTTGTCTAATTTCCCCATACCGCCTCCATCCTCCAATCCGACTCTCCCGCAGATTGTAACAACTGAAAGGGGACATGCGGTGCTACACAGGTGATTGCCCCTCTGGCATATGCCAAATATGTTGCCCCCACGGTGGTTCCCTTCCATTTCTTCTTTATCATATCTTGTTTTTGCTTCGTTAGATGGGTTTCTTGTAGTAGAGCAATATCTTTTTTCTGCCTCCTCAGGTACATTATGATCTTATTTCTCTTCAGTTAGCTGTTGAGCCCCCTGACATTCCAAGTGACTATCTTAAGGTCTCCCATCTTTCAGCCATACCCAGTTCCTCCACTGTCCCCCCTTGTCTCCTGTATCTTGCGCAGCGGCACGTGGACGTAAGCTTGTTCCCTAACTGAAATCACTGCACACCCTCCAACTCCCCTCCCACCCCCTCCCTTCTCATTCCCAACTGTTGCCCAGCTCCATCCCTGGATCTCAGGCTATCCCGCATTTAGTCCTTTCTCAGCGGTGCCGGTACTAGGAACACAGCAGGGGGTTACCACACTACCGGTAACCCAACTAAACTATCTATAGGTGTA
Organism: Ambystoma mexicanum; assembly: GCF_040938575.1. Classification (NCBI taxonomy): domain Eukaryota; kingdom Metazoa; phylum Chordata; class Amphibia; order Caudata; family Ambystomatidae; genus Ambystoma; species Ambystoma mexicanum. Next base: position 1,602,491,628 of record NC_090932.1, read on the forward strand.
TAAGAGTGAGTCCATTGTGTCTCCTGCAATTATGCACCATTACACTATGTCCCTCAAATCTACATGCTCAACACATAGGTTCTCATTGCGAGTTTGGCGGCAGCCATGGAGCTACTAGCTCCATGGCTGCCGCCAATCCGGGCTCTCTTACCGGGTTCCCGGAATGGGAAATTACCGGGCCATTCCGAGTTCGGAGGGCCCGGTACTTCCTCTCTCTGGGAACCCGGGCCCGGACCTTCCCCATTCCCATCTGAGCCCCCATAGGGCTCAATGGGAATGGGAGAGGGAGCTAACAACGGGCCGGTTATGACCGGCCCGTTGTTAGCTCCCTCTTCCCTTTGCGGGACCCGGTAATGACGGCTGGTTTTACCAGGCGTCCTTACCGGGTTCTGTGAGTGGACCTCGTAATTTTGCGCAACAGGTTTAACGGGTCCGCCTCCATTAGCGGAGCCTGTTAACCCGTTCCGGGAAGGTCGTAATGAGGCCCATAGTTTATTCCCCCCCCCCCGATCATCATTGCCCTATCTTATATTCAAGTCCCAATGTCACAGTTTATACAGCTCCTCGGCTTCTGGGATCGCTGCCTCATTTATCCATTCCGCCCTCCTTCTGGCTGTCTGTTCCCGACTGACAATTCTGGGCATCCAACCACAGCTTACTGACATGTCTCACATGTTTCGGTCGCTCAAAGATGCCGAGCATGCAGGCCACTGGAGTACTTCTGTACAACTTTATACCTGCCTTGGCCAAGGCCTGCGCAATGTCTTCCCAGTATTGTCAGATCTCAAGGCAAGCCCAGAACATGTGCACCAAATCCGCATTTAGCAATCCACATTTCGGGCAGGTTTGTTCTGCTGCCTTGCTAAACTTGGCAATCCTCTTTGGAGTTAGGTATGCCCTATGAGTTATATACAGCTGTATTAATTGAAGCTTTGCGTTTCTAGACACCTTTTAATGATAGGCTAGTGCCCTACCACGGACTGTGTCTGTTAACTGCTCTTGCCAGTCTGCCACCCAGCTGCTTCTGGTCTGCCTCCGCATATCCCCACTCCGTGACATAAGTAACTCATATATACTAGACGCTGCATGTCTGCCCCCCGAAATATCATAAAGTGTTTCTATAATGTCATCTACCTGCAACACTCCATCCTACCCGGCCATCTCTGCTGTAACCCAGTGAGGCGTCTATTAAGTATTGTCCTTCGCGTATGCCTATTTCTGAGGTGAATACACTGAAATCCATCGGTCTGGATCCAACTGTCGCCACTCCCATGGGTTCCCAGTACTTTGTCACATTTAGTCTAAGCTGTGGGTCTTCCTCTTTCAGTGTCACTAACGGGATCTTGGGTGAATAAGGTGACTGTTTCTCTAAAAAGCGACAGGCCCTAAGCCAAATTGTCCTTTCCAGCCTCCGCAGCAGCAGAGACTTCGGGGTGCACAGTGCCACCATCCATATCACCTCCTTCAAATAAAATGGGGCACATAAGGGCTGCAGCATCAAGGTGTGTTGGGACTGCTCATCTGATAGCCAGTTAGTAATAAATTGCAGCTGGCTCGCCACAAAATATGCCTCGTAATTGGGCACCTTTATGCCACCTTCCTTGTATGGTCTCTGCAATTTAGTCAACGCTACGCTAGCCTCGACATATACCTTTGAGGCTGTTAAAAAATCCTTTAGGGATATTATACAGATAGTAGAAAAATGAAGAAGCCTCGGCAGCACTACCATTTTTAATAATGCTGCTCTCCCCATCAATGAGAGCAGTAATCGGACCCTGAAAGCCATGAATTTCTCCACTTTCTCCACCGCCTTCAGTGTGTTCTGTAAATATTCCGTCTTAGGGTTGTGAAAGATATCTACTACCAAGTATCTGAATGAGTTGACCTCCCGTTTCACTGGTAGCGTAGGCAGTGCACCAGGAGAAGTACTACTGTATACTGCCAAGGGGAACAAGTATGATTTCTGTGCATTAATCGTAATGCCTGATACATCTGTGTAATGCTCGAACACGTCCAAAATGTACTGCAAGTTGGTTTCTGGGTGCTGTAAGTACAAAAGTATATCATTTGCATATAGAGAGATTAAATTAACGTTGTTCTCTATAACTAGGCATGCATCGTGATATTCCTTCCGAAGGTACATTTCTAGCGGTTCCAAGGTCAGTATAAACAGCATGGGAGAGCATGGACAACCCTGTCTGGTACCCTTCTCCACCTGCCATTGATCTGAAATGTGGGTTCCTGTTCTGACTCTCGCTTGGAGCGTACCCATTTTATGTAAATTGGCCCTATGCCGAAGCGGTGCATCACCGCATTTAGCCATGTCCATCTGACTGAGTCGAATGCTTTAACTGCATCCAGCGAGGCCACTACATATGGTTGTGTGCCACCATTTGTATTATCTATAACATGGTGTAGTCTCCTCAGGTTACACGTAATGTTCCTGCCTGGCACATATCCCGTCTGGTCTGGGTGTGTAAGCTTAGCTATTACTGGCTTCAGCCTGTTGGCCATTAACGATGTAAGGATTTTCCCATCCTGATTAAGCAACGAGAGGGGCCTATACAAACTGCAGTTGGTTTCAGGCTTATTGGGCTTTAATAGTGGAACAATAATATACTCACCTCAGCGACGCTGGCAATGCGCCCTTGTCCAACACTTCATTCAACATGGCCAGCAACGGGTGTGCCACATCCACCATTAATTCTCTGTAGAATTCACCAGGCAATCCGTCTGTCTGCCCCTGGGGCTTTACCCGTTGGCAACTCTCTTATGGTGGCTTCCAACTCTATGGTTATGGGGGCCTCAAGCCAGCTATCTCTGCATCTAACTTGGGGAGATCTAGCTGTGCTAGGGCCTCATCTATTTCTGACAAATGCGCCCCTGCCTTCTGTATATAATTCTTTATAATAATCATAAAAGCACTCATTAATACTTCCTTGCGTTACACACACATCCCCATCCCTTCCCACAATCTTCAGTATCAACTCTCTTTTAGACTCACTTCTGTACAGCCAGGCTAACAAGCATCCTGGCTCATAACCTTCAGCATATTGTGTCTCTACATATTTCTTGTAGTTCAGCTTGCCTAACCCTTTCCAGTGCACTAAACATTCCTGCTGTAGTCAGGCTACTTCTTGGGCCCTATCACTGGACAGGTCCCCTGAGCGGTCTATGGTCTCCAACTTACTTTCAGCTTTACCTAAATCATTTTCTATCACAGGTTGCATACCTTTTGCCTTAGCTATCGCTGTTCCCCTGATCACTACCTTCAAAGCTTCCCACAGTGTGCCCGCTGATTCGATGGTTCCTGTATTGTTTTTAAAGTAGTCCTTCACCCCCTCTCTCAACTGTTCTCGGAACCCTGCATCTCTGGGGGACTTGCTTCTCAGCTTCCAGGTCGGGATGCGTGCCCTAGGGGAGCGAGTCTGCCATGTAACCACTAAGGGAGCATGATCTGATCTGACAGTACCCGAGCTCTGTATTCCGCCGCCTCAAATTCACCTAGTGTCTCTTCTCCTGTAAATGCATAATCCAATCTAGTGTATAGGTCTGTTATGTTGCCATGTAGACTGCTGACACTTGGTACTTTATCATAAAGACCTTTTATTGAAAGGTACAGTTGCATACATAAGACGACCCCCAGCAGGAGGCTTACAACCGTCCCCCTTCAGTCAACCTTCTCATCTCCCTCAGCACCCTAGAACTCTCACCATGCAATACAGTTCTAATGTAACTACGGGTGACAGAAGGCAATATGATGCATATACTAAACACTTTAAAGGCGGACAGGCATGACATATACATATCAAGCGCAGGCTGTAAGTGTGTAAAGTAATGATGAATGCCTATCCTAACACCTCCTCTCCTTAAACATGAACAAGTAACTGTTGTGGGTAACTGCCTAATAAATTGAAACCTGTAAAGAAACATACAGATAAACATGCAACCAAAAATAACTTGATCAGAAATCAATAAATACAATTGGCTGTGAGAGACGCTGTGAGAGATATTATTGATGAGCTGCAGGTGAAAACCTTCACCTCATCCCGTGGTCCTCCTCTCACCTCTCCTTGGTTGACTGAAAAGAGCCACCCTTTCTTTATTCCAAATACCTCCTCCCTTGACTAATACTGACGAACCCAAATCCTTCATGACTTGTTTGGGCTCAGAAAACAAACAAGCTCCCTTGCGAACTTTGGTGGGAAGCTTGACTTTAATCCAGTCACCCTCTTCAATTTTGAGTTCCCTACAACAATTTTTCTGATCATACCTCTCCTTGGATTTAACCCCAGAATCAAGAATCTTCCTTTTCACACTCTCTAGATCCACACCAACCATTTTGGATTTACCCATCCATCCTGGACACAAGTGTGTATTTGGCTTCCTTCCTCTTAACATCTCAAATGGACTCACACCTGTGACACTGTGGGGAGTTAACCTATACTGGAAAGTTCGTTCCATTACCGTCCTTACCCAATCCCCTCCCGTAGCTACCGCAATTCTGATAGCTTCCATTAGAGTCCTGTTAAACCGTTCTACACACCCATTACTCTGGGGATGATATAAGGATGTATTCACTTGTTCTATTCCATGTCTATCCAAAAATTCTCTGAATTCTCTAGAAACAAGTTGAGATCCATTGTCGGACAAGCACTTCCTTGGAAACCCTTCTCTCCAGAACAGCTGTTCCATAAATTTCATTATGCTACTGCTGGAAATGTCCTTAAGTACACAAACCTCTGGCCATTTCGACAATAAATCCATAACCACCAACAGGTAGCTATCCCTTCCACCACCAATATTAAATGGACCTAAGAGGTCCAAAGCAATGTCATCCCAAGGAACATGCGGACAATCCCTCACTACCATGGGAACCTTCTGTACTTTCAGCCCTTTGTTCCCTTCAACACATTCCACACAATCTTTGACTTGTTCCTCAGTATCTTTGTCAATACCAGGCCACCAGAATGCAGATCTTACCAAACCCTTTGTTCTAGCAAGACCTAAATGCCCAACATGAGCCAAATCTAATACTAGTTTCCTCATTCCAACTGGAACAACCATCTGCTGTCCTTTGTACAAATAACCATCCTGAGCCCATAGCTCTTCCTTTACCTTGGTAAAACCACTCATCTCACCTTTGTAATACCTTATTTCACCTTCCACAACCAGTGTCAGTAAACTTTGATAAACATCATCTTCACTGCAGGCAATGTTCCAATCATTTTTCCTTAATGTTTCATGTACTTGGAATATCTCAGCACTCTCCCCTGGACCTGAGTAATCATCGCCATCACCATTTGACATTTCTCTCTGAACCGATCTAGATAATGCATCTGCAACTACATTGACCTCCCCCCTGACATGGAGCATGGTATATTGTAAACCTTGTAATGCCGTGACCAATTTCATAATGCGCCTTGACACTCCCTCCAAACCACTTTTTGTGAAAATTCCAACAAGAGGTTTATGGTCCGTGCAAATGGTGAATTTCCTCCCCCACAAAAACCTTTTAAACTTTTCAACTCCCCAAACACATGCCAGGGCCTCCTTTTTTTACAACGGAGTATCTAGATTCCGGTCCCTTTAAAGACCTGGATGCGAGAGGGCGCTAGAGAGCCATCCAAGATGGCTGCCTCCTAGAGAGCTCCGTGTGGCTCTCCATTAATCCTGCGACATCCTTCCCTCTGCGGTGTTCATTTCTCCCGCAAACACAGACTGGAGCCTTCAGGAGACACCGAACAACATTTTAAGCCCGATATTGTCTTTGGCGGGGAAGCGGCGGCCGAGTCCCGGCCAGGCAGCAGGCCTGCGGTTCGTGCCGGCGGTGAGCCTGGGACGGAGGAAGGAACGAGAAAGAGGCGCAAAGGCTCCCCTTCGAAGCTCGAGCGGCGGCGCTGATGTGTCACCCGACACCCAGAACCTACAGAGATCCGTGGAGTTGAAGAGCTGGGCCGCGTCAAGCAGCGGGTAGACGTGCGCGCCGGTGGCGCCAAGAGACACACAGTCTCCGTCCCTGCAACGGCCCAGCCGACGCCCAAGAAGCAGGACGACAAGCGGTGGTGCTCTCGCCGAGCACCCAGGTAGGAGCTCCCCCCAGCGTGCGCAAGCTACCTTCCCGATCCCCGTCAAATCCCTCGGTGAATGAAGGAGGCATAGCAGGGTACGCCTCGCCAGCAACTGTCTCCAACGCCCAACCGGCTGCGTCCCTCCAATACGAAGAGCGCGCTTGACCGGCTCCGAACAACCGGGGATATCTCCACCATCACCCGCGGCCACAGCGAAAGCCACAGCGAACAGCCCATTTGGCCAGGGCCAATACAATCAAATCCCAAGGCCGCCGATTTGCAGAGCCCAGTTCAGAGACCCTCTGCGCCCCATAGCATATAGCATAATTCGGCAAGCAGAGGAGACCCAGACTGACAAGATCACCATTAGGAGGTTGGCTACGATACAGGGCCTAACGTGCCACGACTCCTTACACTGCAGCTCGATAAACACTCGACGGCTCACGCCCAGAATATCGGCAGCCAGAGGAACACAGCGATCCCGTCTGAAAACCTCAAAAGTCGCCTCCCCCCACGAGAACAGCACTAACCAAAGTAACTCTGGTGGTCCCAACCCCCGAGCCAACCACAGACCCAAGGATCACTGCCGTAAAGAGAAAGGACGGCTTGTGCAGGCCCTACAGAATCAGGGGGGAAAAACCACCTCACAAGGAATTCACTCCAAACCACCCCCAAATAGCAGCCCAGCGCAGACCCGGCAGCTGCCCCAGCGCAACACCACAACGAAACCAATAGACGCCACTCAAATACCAGTGTTTGGCCCACAGTTACCAGTCGGCCCCATTGTTGAGTGCCCAGAAGCAGAAGAAAGTTTAATATGGGGAAATTAGACAAATCCCAAAAGAAACTGAACTTTGAGTCTGGCTCCACCAGCAAACCGCACTCCGAGGCGAGCGGAGTAGTGTCACCAACACCCACTACGTCCCCGCCAGAAGAACAACTACCATGTTTCGATATCAGAGAAATCCTGATGGACCTCAAAGCGGGAATCGGCGACTTGGGCAGTAAACTCGACAACCTATCATCGAAAGTAGACCTGCTCCAACATCGCCTCGACAAGCACGCCGACAGGCTAGACACGGTGGAGCAACGAGTATCCGACCTGGATGACGGCGCAACAGGCCTTGCCACACGTGTCACCGCCCTCGAGTCCCAGATGAAGTCTGTCAATGCCAAGAATGAAGACTTAGAAGGACGCTCACGAAGGAATAATATCAGAATCATCGGATTCAGAGAACAACAACTCCAAACGAAAATGGAGGACCATGTCGAACAGATTTGCATAGACCTTTTCGGGAAAGAGATCCTCTCCAAATTGTTCGTAGTCGAACGAGCCCACAGAATTCCGAGCGCCAAACCAATCCCAGGCGCAAGTCCACGGCCGATTATTGCAAAACTATTAAATTATAAAGATAGAGATGCGATACTCAAGGCTGCCAGAGAAAAAGGGAAAATTCAATATGACGGAGACCCAATTCAATTTTTCCCAGATTTCTCCCCTACCGTTCAAACACTGAGGCGCTCCTTCACGACAGTTAAGAGAAGGCTGCAAGACAATCAAATACAATACTCAATGCTCTTCCCAGCAAAGCTTCGCATTCAACATGATGGGAAAGCACTCTTCTTCCACACGCCTGAGGAAGCCAGCGACTACCTGGATCACGCCGGCTACAGATCCGCCGCTAATAACTCCAGACCGCAGCGTGAACACCAAAGACGCAGAGAACCGCCATAACGTTCAACCCAGACACCCAAGGAAACAGAATCCATATCCTAGGTAACAAGACATAAACCTAATACCGCAGAGACTAACTCCTAGTGTAAAGGAGAGCCACCCTTCCCTCTCGGGAGGCACAAGTGCCCCAAGCACAGCAACCTGTTCAGTTTAGTTATGAAAAGGGAACCTTGCGGGTCAGTTGGGGGTTACCCGCGTGTGGGAGGGAAGTCACAGTTACCATACCACCTCCAGTTGAGGTGTACATCCTCACCCCAGTTTAGCCGTAGGAAACGGCCAAGTTTTGCGCCACCAGTTCCACGCCATCCTCCGACCCTGAGCCCCCTCCGCTCACCACCACCTCTATCTCACCGTCCATCCATTGAACCTCCAAGCAGGACCAAAAGGAACAAAAAACGAATCAAAATGGTCCCCGATCAGTTCTATTCAAAATCATAACCTGGAATATAAGAGGAGGCAACATCCCATCCAAAACCAGAAAAATCCTCCAGTACCTTAGAAGACATGAAGTCGACGTTGCCATGCTTCAAGAAACTCACTTACTCCCGGAGAAGGATCACCAGTGGGCCAAGAGCTGGGGGTGCCATAGATATTTTTCATCGTACTCATCTTACTCCAGAGGAGTCGCGATCTTAATACACAAAAGGATCAGCTTTCGGCTTGTCCACACCACAAAAGACGCCGAAGGGAGAACTCTTCTGGTGAGTGGCATTATAGCAGGTCAGAGAATCACCTTTGTTAACTCCTACGCACCGAACATAGACGGCCCCGACAACTTCGGCTGGGTACTTTCCCGTCTACCATCTCATGAACCAGCGACTATAATCTGGGGCGGAGATATGAATACAGTGATGGATCCGGTGAGAGACAGATCTAGAGCAACCCCGCAATCTCCATCCAAAGCCAGCCTCCAAATAAAAGAAATCTGCAAAGCATTCAATCTGAAAGACGCATGGAGAACGTCTAAAGGGGAGCTGCGCGAATATACTTTCCACTCTGCCGTACACAACTCGAGTTCCAGGATCGACTATCTGTTCATCTCTGTGAACGGCCCATGGACAGGCGACCCATGTGATATCCATCCAAGAACTCTCTCAGACCACTCCCCGGTGACTCTCGTACTAAACCCAGCATGCCCCAACCCCCCTCTACAGCGGTGGCGCTTCAAAACCGGCTCGATGCGAGACGAGGTGTTCGCTGCCGAACTAAGAGAAGAGATTGCGGTGTTCCTCGAAGTCAACACAGGTTCCGTAGCCTCACCCAGCACACTGTGGGAAACTCTAAAGTGTTTCGTCAGAGGGGTCTGCCACGCTAAAGAAAATGGCATATTGAAACTTATACGACGGGAGCTGACAATTTGTGAAGGGAAACTAAAACAACTCGAACTTCAGCGCGTGAGCGCAACCAACCCGAACATACCAGTCGCTCTGAGAGAAGAGCTACAAAAATTCAATAGCGCAGCAGATCGAGAAGTGAAATTTCTAAACCGCAACAGCCTAATCAGACAATACGGCGAGGGTCAAAGACCGGGCGCCCTCCTGGCAAATCTGGTCAAGGCACACAATAAACTAGCGCCAATTGAAAGGATTCAGACCAGGCAGGGACACTTCGTCCACACTGATGAAGACATAGCAGAGGAATTCAGGCTTTTCTATCAAGACCTATACAGCAACAGCCACAACAACGACCCACAAGTCTCGTTGGAATACCTCGAAGACGCAGAGTTATACTGGGTCGAGCACTCCCTGCGGGAACCACTGAACGACCTAATCACACAAGAGGAGATCACAGAAGCCATCAAATCCCTCCCTAGCTCAAAAGCTCCTGGCCCAGATGGCCTAACAGGAGAGTTTTACAAAGCCTTCGCCACCACCCTCGCCCCCCTCCTGGCGACAGTATATGCCGAAGCACTAGAAAAGGAGACTCTCCCCCATTCCTCCCGTGAGGCCAACGTCATCCTCCTGCATAAACCAGGCAAGCCACCAGAGGATTGTGCGTCGTACAGGCCCATCTCCCTCCTCAACCTCGACAACAAAATACTCGCAAAAGTGCTTGCCAACAGGCTACTACCATTGATGCCCACCCTCGTCCTAGCAGACCAGGCAGGCTTCATTCCTGGCCGCAACACGACCTTCGGCATCAGGAGGCTGTTCAGCGTCATTGAAGCACTAGATCCCTCAACTCAAGCAATAGCGGTCCTCCTCGACGCTGAAAAGGCATTCGACTCGGTGGAATGGCCATTTATGTTCGCTGTACTCACCAGAATGGGTCTGGGAGCCCGCTTTGTCAAACTAGTTTCGTTATTATACAACGAGCCACGCTCCAACATCATTATAGGCACGGCAAAATCGGCTCCAGTGATACTCCAGCGAGGCACCAGACAAGGCTGTCCACTTTCAGCATTGATCTTCGCCCTGGTGATGGAACCGCTGGCCTCCATCCTAAGAGAACATCGACAACAAAGAGGTCTTGTTATCGGACCACACAAGCTCATAATATCCCTCTACGCAGACGACGTGGTCCTATTCGTCCGCAATCCCGAAGAGAACCTGAACCCTGTCATGAGGGAAGTAATCAAATTTGGAACAGCCTCTGGCCTGAAAATCAATCAGTCAAAGTCCATCATCTTCCCGCTGACTCCAGCCACCAAACCCTTTGTAGATGACTTCCAATTCACTTGGAAAACGTCCAATGTCCGCTACCTGGGAATCCAAATGTCCTTGAACTATCACGAGGTGTTCCGTGACAATTACGAAGAGGTGACCAAGTCCCTCCAGGAAAAAGTGACAAGATGGAAGACCCTTCCACTAACGCTCTGGGGAAGGGTCTCCCTAGTTAAGATGGTGATCCTACCAAAATTACTCTACCTGTTTTCCAATATTCCAATATTCCTTCCTCAAACTTATCTGAAGAGACTGAAGAGCATGGTCCTTGAACTTCTATGGGCAAATAAACCGGCCAGAGTGGCATATGCAACGCTAACACTTCCGGTGACAAGTGGTGGCCTTGCCCTCCCGGACCTGGAAAAGTACTTCTGGGCAGCGCAAGCACAATTTCTCAGTCACTGGTACGCCTCCCACACAATCAGACCCCACGTTCAGGTGGAACGGGCGCTGGCAACACCGAATCTGTTAACCGCAGTAATCTTCAGTCAAATTCCCATTCCCAACTCCACCATGAACGTAATGCTCTCAACTTACAGAGTGTGGCTGCGACTGGCCCAAAGGCAAGGGGTAAAAACGAGATACTCCCCACTGTTACCAGTTAAATTCATTCCAGGAGTTCCACTCACATCTGAAAAAGTGTTTCATCAGTGGGCCGAAAAGTTGAAAATTGAGACTCTGGGGGATCTCTTCACAGAAGACGGCTTTATAACTCCGCAACAAGCTAAAGCGAAAGGAGGCACCACCGCACTCGATGTATTCCTCTACTTCAGGACCCGTTACACATTTCAAGCGATCCTACCAGATTTCCCAAGACAGCCACGGACCTGGCAATTACTTCACAACGCCATTCAAGCGCAGGGTGAAGGCAAGCTAGTGTCACAAATCTACAAAGCTATTACTACCGATACATCACCTAAACTCGGCCAAGCAAAGACCAGATGGGAAAGAGCCCTGCACAGTACAATATCAGCGGAAGACTGGACTTTCATCTTGAAGCAGACTCAAAAAATCGCCCTCAACACACGCTTTAAACTAATCCACTTCAACTTCCTACACCAGACCTACTATACACCTGCGAAAGCGAACAAACATCACCCTGAAACAGCTGCGAAATGTGAGAGATGTGGGGAACATTCGGCAGACTTCGTCCATTTGGCATGGGACTGCCCCGAAATAACACCATTCTGGAATCAAGTCTTGGAGACAACAGCAGCAATAGTGGGAGAGGCGATACAGCCGAGCCAGACTGCGGCATTGCTGGGTATGACGAGGCTGCTCGCTGCCCCGACAAGGAAACTGACAGGTCTTCTGTTGACACTGGCCCGAAGGAGAGTGGCCATGTCCTGGGGCCGAGGCCCCCCTCCATCGTTCAGCGCCTGGCGCAAAGATATCCTTTACTGCCAGGATGTGGAAACAGACTTTGTCAAGCTACTTCCCCTACATGCCCGACCTCCAGACATCTGGGGACCGTTGATAACATTCTTGCTAAGAGAATCGGAGGAGGTCTTTACCAGCCAACCAGTTGCCTCAGACACAAGAGAAGGGTCTCAGTGAAGGCACAGGACTAGCAGCACTATTTCCATGCTACATCGACCTGGAAACAAGATAGCACGAACAGTAGAATCATGGGCCGAGCGAGGGGGTGGGGAGGGGAGCGGTGGGAGGAGGACAGGTGTGTGGGACATGGCGCAGAGTTAAGTCCACCCTAATGTGGGTGTGTATTTGTTATTATGTCGTTACAGGACTACACAAAAACCAAAAATAAAGGTTTTAAAAAAAAAAAAAAAAAAGACCTGGATGCAAATGCCACCATATGTAAACCAAACTGATCCTCTTGCATCAGAACCGCCCCAACATCATAATCACTGGCATCAACAAAAAGCAATGTAGGCCTACCTTCTTCAAATATCTTCAAAATGGGTGCATTGACAATGGCTTCTTTTATCATCTTAAATTCTTTCTTACAATGGTCATCCCACTTAAAGGTCACTCCCTTATGGGTAAGCATTCTCATGTTCCTTGACATTTTTGATAATCCCCTGACAAATTTACCGTAGAACTCAACTAGTCCCAAAAATGACAGTATGTCCCCCTTAGACGTGGGCTCCTCCATTCTCTTTATAGCCTCAATGGCCTCCTCTTTGGGCTTGACCCCCTCGCCTGTGATCTCGTGGCCCAAGTAAACCTCTTTGCTAGCCTTGAAAGTACACTTTTCCATGGCAACAGTAAGTCCTGCTTCCTTCAATATGTCTAGCACTCTCTTCAAGCGATGATCATGTTCACTCTCGTCACTCCCACACACAAGAACATCATCCTGATAACACATCACCCCTTTCTCTCCCCCAAGTAACCTGTGCATTATGCTCTGAAACACACTTGCCGCTGAGACTAGCCCAAACGGCATATGCACACACCTGAATAAACCAATTGGCGTGATAAAGGCAGTAAGATCCCTAGAGTCAGGGTGCAACTCAACCTGATGGTAGGCCGACTTCAAATCTAATATAGAAAATACCTTAGAGCCAGATACCCCCACCATCAGGTCATCTATTCTGGGCAGAGGGAACCTGTCTGCCACAACCATACTATTCAAATGTCTAAGATCAATGCAAAGTCTCAAAGATCCATTATTCTTTCTGACCACCACTATGGAGCTAACCCACTCTGATGCATGTATCCTTTCAATAACTCCATCACTTTCCATTCTCTTGAGTTCTTCATCTACATCTTGTCTAAGGGCAAGAGGAATGGTTCGTAGTTTTGCAATTTTTGGTACCGCACCCCTCTTCAGACGAATCCTATGAACAAACCCTTTCAAACACCCCAATTTTCCAGATGAATTTGCTTGCACCTCTGTAGCGTTTCCACCCATCACAGACAGTACCTGCTCAGGATGACTTGCCTCAAGCCTTATTTGCAATTCGGCCTGATCACTCCATGATAGCAATTCTCCCCCTTTATTGGTAACATATACAATCCCTGTGGACTTTCTATCCTTAAATTGTAATTCAGCATCAAAGAATCCTATAATGTCTATGGGCACATCACCGTATGCATTTGCTCTGACAGTGTTCTCCCACAAAGTACAACAATTGAACTTATCTTTCCACACCTGCACACTTATTAATGTGTAATCAGCTCCACTATCCATAAGCATACGTATGGGTACTCCTTGAATTACAACAACAGCATAAGGCTTCTGCTTCTTCACCATGCCATCAATAGCATTCACTGTAAACACAACCTCTCTACCATCCTCACAGTAGGATTCATCTTCATAGCTCACACTTATTTCATGCACTTGGTTTGACCAGAATTGAAGTTTCTACAACACCGGGCAATGTGCCCTCTTACACCACACTCATTACATATAATATGTATAGCAAAACATTCCTTATCAGACGCTATGTGCGATAAACTTCCACATCTAAAACACCTCCTCCCTGGGAAACCCTTTGGAGTCCCAGAATCCTTAACCGTCTTAAAGGAATTCAATTCTCTAGACATTCCTCTACTGTCTTTTGTTGGAACCCATTGTCGATTCCAACCTCTGCCAGTTGCCGGCTTATTTTCTTGGCGATCCTCACATCTCTTCCCATACTGTGTGGAACGCCTTGGGTTCCCTGTATTCTGTCTCTGAATGACTTTTGACATCTTTTGTACTGCCCCTTCACTCGCTTCCAACTTGGGTCTTCCATTGTTAACAGTATCTGTTTGAAGCACTTTAATGCACTTGTCGGTATGTTCTACCATTTTCGCTATCTCAATCGCTCGATCTAAGGTGGGGTTCCTCTCTTTCCATAGTTCTTTCCTGATACTGTCACTGGAACATTTGATCATCAATTGATCTCTTAAGTGCTCATCCTGACAGTGAGTAAACCTGCATTTCAATGCCAAACCCCTCAAAGCCGTAACAAAATCTTCAATACTTTCACCGCTCTTCTGGTCCCTCGTGGCAAACTTGTACCTTTCCAGTATGATATTCTCCTCAACTCTATAGTGCCTGTCCAATTTTGCTAATGTTTCCTCATAAGGACCTCCATCCAGTATATCAGTGGGTTCTGGTAATTTTTTTAAAACTTTTTCCCCTGCAGTTCCTAAACAATGGAACAGTAACGCCTCCTTACGCTCATTGGAGTAGTTGGCACCAAATACTCCTAGTGCATACTTGTTGAAACCCTCCTTCCAGTCCACCCATCGCACCCTGGGCTCACCTGGCGCAGGAAGGAAAAAAACAGGCGCAGGCACATTCGCCATGTCTCACTCAAAATATGTAATGTTGCAGGTGTGCAAGAAATGTATTCGAGTGCCCAGTAATTTCGAATGCCCGGTAATGTCTCCTAAACACTCACCATCAGTCTCTTCAGTGTGAGTGGTCAATTGCAGTGCCAGAGATCCAACATAGACCTGATCGTGGCCGCCACTCTCTTTTCTTCCACAGTGTACAATAGCTTCTTTCACACTACCGAACCGAAGATCAGCTGATTCTCGACTCCCGACTGCGGCTCCAATTACCATGGAAACAATGTCAAACCAAAATGGCTGCTACGTCCTTGGGTCCTTTCCCCTAGGACGTGTGGACGTCACTCGGAAGACACCGGGCTGTGCGTAAGCTGGTCGCGCAGGGAGTCCTCAGCTGTGACGTGAGTATATGACGGCGTCCCTCCGCCAGCGGGGTAAGCGAACGCGAGAACCATTTAAAAGTACATCAGATTGCAATGGCGCTAGTGGACCAACTGCCACCGCCCAATTTCCCCAACTACACAGTCTCTGGGAGGGATATGGCAATAGAGAGAGTGTACCTCCCGTAATATCCGAGGATCCTGCTTCCTCCGCCTTGCATGCACTTTCTTCACACTGCTGGGCTTCCGTTCGACTGCCTCGCCGAAAAGTCCTCACTGGCAATGAGCACTCACAACTGCCTGTGGCACCGCTCCTCAGCTACTACAACAGCAGGATCCTCCAAGCACGCCGGGGGTCGTCTCCAGGAGTCCGCTCCTCTTAGACCTCGTCGCCAAATGTTATGTTGCCATGTAGACTGCTGACACTTGGTACTTTATCATAAAGACCTTTTATTGAAAGGTACAGTTGCATACATAAGACGACCCCCAGCAGGAGGCTTAAAACCGTCCTCCTTCAGTCAACCTTCTCATCTCCCTCAGCACTCTAGAACTCTCACCATGCAATACAGTTCTAATGTAACTACGGGTGACAGAAGGCAATATGATGCATATACTAAACACTTTAAAGGCTGACAGGCATGACATATAAATATCAAGCACAGGCTGTAAGTGTGTAAAGTAATGATGAATGCCTATCCTAACAAAGTCCTTAGGGGCAGTATTATTAGAATATCCTGTACATGCGGATGTAGGGTTCTTCATACATCAGACAATTTTAATGCTTACAATAACACATTCAAGACTTTGGCCGGAGGGCCTGGATGTGTTCATTTGTCATCCGATCTATCTAAGTTAGGGTTCAGTGTACAATTAAAGTCTCCGCCCCATATTACTGTACCGTCCCCGAGTTTACCAATCTGGGGGTATAACAAGCGGAAATAGGCTGCAGTATCATGATTCGGTGCATATGTATTAATAATGCAGCACTCTCTTTGTTCCACACTCCCTTGGATAGTAATCATCTTGCCATCATCGTCCCTAAATGTCCTCAGGACTTTAAATGGCACAGACGGTGCCACCCATATCAGGACCCCTTTTGCAAACGTCGAGTACGGTGAGCCCAGGGTTGTGCCATTCCATTTCCTAGCAAGTGAAATGTGTCTGTCCTTTGTGAGGTGTGTCTCTTGAAGGAGTGCAATATCAATCTTCTGGCGTCTCAAATATTACATTATCCTATTGCGTTTAATATAACTATTGAGCCCTCTAACATTCCACAAAGCTATTATAAGGTCCCCTACCTGTATAAGCTATTCTGCATACCTCAACAGTCCGATGCGCAAGGTCATGTGTTCCTTGCGTGGATCTATAGGCTAACACTCCACTAACTAACACAACTCCCTTACCCACCTCCTCCCCAACAATTGCCTAGCTCAATACCTTGTGGTCAGGTATCCCTGCTTCTCACACCTGCCCCCGTTGCTTGTCCAAGGGGCTGGGGTGCGGCAGGTGGATACTCGGCAACTAATATCCAAAAAACAAATCCACTCTTGGGAGAAGGATGCTTCTCTGCAGCAAGCTCTCAGATGGTATGTGCACTGCTGGCTCCTATTGAACATTGGCATTGTTGCCTGTATTCTGTGCAAAAGGTCTATGCCTCTCGCCATCTGCCGGACATGCCGGATTCATCCCTGCGGTATTCCGCAGGCCTTTCAACGTGTGTCCCCTTCTCCTGTCGTCTGTTGGACCTCTTCAGATGACAAGTTCTCTGTGTCCATCCATGTGTGAGCATCCTGCGGGTTGTCAAAGAAGATGGCTCTGCGCTTATTGAATACCTTCAGTCATGCTGGGTATAGTAACATGTACTTAAGATTCACTCCTCGCAGCCTCCTCTTGACAGATGTGAAGTGCATTCTTTGTTTTTGCACCTGCAGGGTATACTCCGGGTAAGCAGTAATATTTGCTGATGCTCGCTGTATTGTGCCGCCTTTCCAAAAATGTTGAAGGATCCTTTCTCTATCTTTATAATTGAGTATCTTAGCTATTATGGGCTGTGGTGGGCCGTCTGGTGGTGGATTCTTCATCAGGGATCTGTGAGCTCTTTCCACTGTGAAGCCCTGATTTGGCCCGGGCCAATTTCTTGCATGAGTATGTTCTCCATGAAATTAGTGGGGTTCATGTCTTCTTCCCCCTCAGGAAGTCTGATAATTCGCACATTATTGCATCTGACTCAGCCTTCTGCATCTTGCACTCTACCCTCAAGATTCCGCAGTTGCTGCTGCAGTATTGATACCTCCCTGGAGGTGTCTTACCGGCCGGCTGTGTTCACTGCCACTTCCTTTTCCAGCGTTCCTGTGCGTTCTGAGAGTGCTCGAACATCTTACCTCAGAAGGTTCACATCCAGGCTAATTGCGTCCATTTTGGATTGCAAGGCAATCTTCAGGGCCGCTATGGCATCTATGACCTGCTGGTCTCCTTTTGCTTGATTTTGTTCTCCTTGCGAAGATAGGGCCTCTGATGCGGCGTTGTCTGCCAAGTTCGTGCATTTGGTAAAAGTGTCCAATGTCGGCTCCTTAGACTTATTCTTTTGGGCCTTGGATGCCATAGGTGAATTTACTGTACCGGCAATACCGCTCCTGTACGTTTATTTGGTTGCTTGTAGCTTATTGCAGGACACCAAATGGTGTCGGCTGAGAACTGTTCGTCTTATTCCAGGATAATTGAGTTGCCTCCTGTCATGACCACTGTTAGGGGTCACAAGCTGTGCCATAAGTAGGCTCCCACCAGAACCCTAAGGGCCTTAAAACTTATGCAAAAAGGCTCCTGCAGCCAGTCCTGGTGCCTTTGGCACCAGGCTCATATGCCGTAAGGAGAGACTTATCAGGCTTGCTATCCTTTATGTACATGGGTCTTTAAATCCAACATGGAAGCAACCACCTAGCTCAGTTCTTATGAACCAAGCCATGCGGCTTAGTGTTGTGGGTGTGGCTGGGCCTGGAACTACTTTACCTGGTACTACTTTACATGGGCTATATAAACCACAACCAGACTGCAGAACATGCTTCGCGTTATTCTGCAACTAGCAGCGTGATGCTCATCGTGTCCAGCTCCTGATCTTCAGCATCTTCCTGTAATCCTGCAAGAACAAGAACAAGATTACTTGTCTTACCAGAGAATACACCATCCCACGCTCAGCATTTCAACCGGGCCGCAATCTGTGGAAACCGAGAGAAGAAACATCACCTGTGAGTACTAGCTTGAGGAATTCCAGCATCTCGCGGCCACAGCTCCCATTCGAACACTGTGACCTGCAAAGGAAGAGAGGGAAAAACAATATTAGAACGTGTGTGCTTCCAAAACATCGAATTCCATCATTCTTACCTTAATACCATCGCGCTACGCAGCGCTTCCATCCGGAAATATTCAGGTTCACTTTCAATATTGAATGCCTGCATAGCGCTTAACTTACCTTAACGGATCCCTGGGGTCAGTATTCATCGTGCTCTCGTCCACTCGTAGCACCGCAGCAGCTTGTGAGGAGAAGAAGAAGAGAACACAGGTTAGCTTCAAAAAGACAAAGAACACTGTGCTTTGCACTTTCCCTTACCTTAGAACGTGCCTATTCATCCAGCATGACAGCATCAAACCTTCGCACCTGAAAAGAAGATGATAAAGACATTAAGGGGGTTTCCACCATAAAACAGAACTAAGACTTACAATTAACAAACCTACCTGCCTATCAGCAGAGTCGGGGTCACAGCAGGCCTGGACCCGAAGAAAGGTGCACTGAACCAGTGAAGCAACTCGGGCAGATCGCCAACAAACGCCAAGAGCCCCTGCACCAGACGCAGGACGGATAGCTCACCCTGCAAACAATTAAGGTGAGAAAGACTCAGTGGGAGAGGGATCGGTCAGAGGGAGGTGGGAGATTCACCCATTAGAGACAGTTATCACAAATCCTTCCTTCTGTGATTGCAGATTCGTTCTTCCGTGCTGGGCAACTACGTATCCAGGGTTCCAGATCCCAGAGCCTTCCAGATGCCCCCGGGGATATCAGGTGAGCATTACACCTCCCAGGTGCCTTAAACTGATTACACTGTTAGGTGGCGTCCTTTATATTGCAGTGATGCTCTCAGCCTTGTGCCTTTCAAGAGGTAGCCATCCGCCCAGCGTATGTTATTCAGCTATGTTACCCGTCTAGTTTGTCCCTTTCAGGTTCCCCAGTGCTTGCGCACTTCCTCTATTCATGAGTACTATAGAGCGTGTATCATCATCAGGGCCCCCTTTTTGGTCCGACTTACTCCCAGGGATCTAATTATGGTCTCCTGGCAGTTATTTATGCAACCGTTGCAGTTCCTCCTCTGGTCGCTATCCAAGGGTACATGCATCAACCTCCTGTGTGTTCAGTCTCTCACCCCTCCAAGGATATTGCGCCCAACTGGGCCTTACTTGCTGGGATAGCCAGTACAAATTTTACGTGTTCCCCTAGGTATAGAGTCTCAGTTGGTATATTCACTTATTTGGCTTCGGTTCTTCCCATTGATACAGTGTTCCATGCACTCAGGCGCTTACAGTGCTTCCACCCCACTCCTTAGCTGTCTCTATATGGATGTAGATTGCACTGCAATCGGCGGTGACTTCCTCTGTTGTGTCACGAGGGTGCGCGCCCTCTCATGTGCTCTCCCATATCAGGGCTGCTTGATGCCCCTATGCAATGGGCTAGTCAGCACTAGTGTGCTACCCGAGGCACACAGTCTAGTTTGGTTTCCACTTATTTGACATAGGTTCTCAACCCCAATACAGTGTTATATGTAATCACGCGCTTCCAGCACTCCCACCTCACTTCTGGTCTGCCACTGTGTTGTATAGATTGCACTGCAATCTGCAGAGCCTTCCTTTGTTATGTCTTGAATGCCCTCCAATGCACTCCTCCGCCTCAGGGCTACTTAATGCCACTCTTCAGTGGCTCCTTCTTTAACAGTCAGCTGTCCTGTTCATCAATTATGTCCAAATCTCCCTTCTGCCTGCGAGTGGGGTAGGGGGTCGGGCAACGTTCCGAACTTGACGCATCAGCTGTGCTCATGAGGGTATACATGGCACTCGTAGTGTGCCCTCCCACGCCGCTCCTCTCCAGCCGCTCACCTCACAAACTGCGCTCCACTGTTACTCCAGCTCACAACGTAGCCACTCCGGCAGTCGCGCCAGCTGGCTCTGCCGCCTCCACCTGCCTCACCTCCCGAGCCACCTCTTTTAGCAGTGCGCTAAGCGTATTCATGTACCGCTGTCATTGCTTGCCACTTTTGATCAATTGCATGAACATCCGACTTCTCCGCTGCACTGTTCTTGCGCAGCCCCGCTCTGGGATCTGGCTTCTTCCCGCATCCGCTTATTCCTGCTTTGTTCTGTAAAGCCACGTCCTCGTGGCCGCAATCTTTCTATCACCTCGCCGATCCAGACACCTTCCTCTCTTGCCAGTGTGACCGCAAGCAGCGCCTCTCCAAAGTTCTGATTTTGCACATTTGTGCTCGCAATCTTCATACACCCGATGGTGTTTTATGAAGGTTTCATACACGCTGGGGCCAGTATAGTAGGCCAGAATCAGTTTGGATCGTCAGGAGCTCCAAATAAAGGCGTCTCTGCAACATGGCTGTCAAGCTACGCCTCCTTGAGTAGTGCCTTGTCACCTCCCCCTCTCAGAGTCATGACCTTCATGTGCCTGGCCCGCCAACGTTCTGCCATATGCTCTTTCTTCCTTCAACCATGGGTCCAACCCCTTCTAATCAGAATCTTTGTCCTACCCTCTGCCTTGGACCCAACTGGCCTCCAACCTACCTATGCTTTCTAGCTACTTGAGCCTGATATTCTTCCCCAGCCCATTACTTGTCTCTCTCTGCTACCTTCTCCTGATGTTTACCACCCTCCTCCAGTTGTTCTCCCACCACATCCTTATCGTCTCGTGCCAACTCCACCCGATGCTCTCCCACCTCCTCTTTATTGCCTCCTTCCCGTTCCTTCTCTCCCAAACTCCCACTAATCACCAACTGTCTCTCCAAAAATGTGCCACCACTTCCTTTCAATATCCCCATCTCACATCAACTTCTCCAAATATCCAGTCCCTCTCTTAGGGTCTGCACTTTTGTTGGCAGATTGGTGAGGGACTGGGATTGGCTATCGTTAATGGGTTCCTGAGCTCACAAACTGGCTGGGAGGTGCAACAAGTCTTAAAATAGCTGTTCCACCATTGTGGATTTCGTCTAGGTCATTGCGATGGTCTGCATGGAGCTGTTGTGTGATGCTTCACTGAGTATTGTATTTGATTGGTGAGGGGATTGGCTGTGGTTAATGGGTTTACCTGGGCTCAATAACTGGCTGGGAGGCGCAACAAGTCTTCAAATGGCTGGTCCACCATTGTGGATTTCGTCTAGGTCATTACCATGGTCTGCATGGAGCTGCTGGGTGCTGCTTCACTGAGTATTGTATTTGAAAATACTGTTTGCATGGGGTTATGGTTTAATTCCTTTCTTTTTTTTTGGATCTTGCTCCGCGGAGGAAGAGCTACCAGCACTGTTAGTGGCATTTGTGGTCTCCTGTGAACTCACTCGGTTGCCGTATAAGGGGAGTTTTAATGAACTCCTGAGGTCTGCAAAAGCCTGCAAGTGAAGTCACATGATAATCCACGAAGGGTGTTCATCATCTGTGTGGACTGCAGCACAGGACAGGGATTCTTTGCGTTTAGTACTCTATGTTGCTCTGGTACCACTCTGAGTCCATATTCTTTAAAAGGCACAGAGGCTCATTACAGTTTCCCTGGTCTGGAAAAAAATGCCAGTAAAATTGCCATTAATTATGGCACCTGCATTTTTTAGGGCCTGGGGAAACACAAGTTTGTTGGTGGGGGACACAGATCTACTTCCATGCCTGACCCGCCAGAAGATCAGACCCCCGCCAGCAAAAATGCTGCAATTACCTCAGTGGAGTCCTATAGGACTCCATGGAATGGAGAGTTACTGGAATTACCGGCAGGATACCACCGAACTCGGAATGAGGCCCATAGTGTCATTAAAGTTGTCCTTAGAAATATAGGTATTTGACCCTATGGTCACAGGTCTGCTGAAAAGGGGTGTGCTATTGACCTTTCCTGAGCAGGATGCCTCTTGGAGGTGGCTTAAGGGGCCAGTTTCACCATGAAGTTCTCTGCGACTATACTCTTCCACTCTCTCCCAGGGGGAATCAGGCACTGACATGCTAGGCAATCTCCTTGGAACAAGAGTACAACCAGAAAGTCCTAGCTATGTATTTTTATCTGGGTGCAGCTGACTCTTTGGGCAACTGGGAGTAGGAGACCCATGTCCAGATTACCCTAAAACAATTAGGCTGAAACCCCAGATGCTACACATAAAAGTGAAAAATGGGAGACTATGAACCAAGAACGAATAATAGCTATAATAGCCTGTTTGGTGGGCTCTCTCCCACTTGAGAGGGACAAAATCACATTTTGGCTGGCAGTACTTGGAAACACTTGTGTAGAAGTGCCATGCAAATGTTCAGTTAATAAATGAATTTCGAAGGGATTGTGTCCTCCGACGTATTCCTCATCTTAGATATATCCTTCCAGCTCTGCTGGCCTCGGAAAATTTTTTCTCTAGAGGGCGCTGCGCGTTGACGTCCCTCGAGTCGATGCCCCTCGACAGCCGCCGTATCGACGCTCGACGTCATCCTGCCTATAAAGGCCGCGCGCAGCGTCCGTTGCTCAGTTCCGTTTTTCCGCGCTTACTCTTTGCCTCGGAATACCGTTGCTCAGTTCTTAGTCAGATTAATCCTATTTACCTCGAGTTATTCGATCCATACTCGATGGCTTCCTCGTCGGAACCGACAACTCCTCGATCCGGCTTCAAAAAATGTCGAGATTGTGGGAAAAAGATGTCGTTGACCGATCCTCACAGAAATTGTCTGTGGTGCTTGGGAGCTGAACACCATTGTTCGGAATGCGAGGACTGTATGTCCATGACAGCTAAGGCCCTGAAGGAGCGTAGGGGGAAGCTGGAGAAAGGTAAGACTTTTAAAGCTTCTTCTTCGTCGACGAAGTCGAGACATTCGTCTCCTCGTCACCATTCGCGCTCCAGGTCTCGGAGTGGGTCTCATCACTCCTCGAGATCGAAGCACTCGAAGAGGAGGCGTCGAAGATCCCCTTCTTCGTCTTCCTCTTCCTCTGTTTCGCCAAAAAGAATCCCTTGCCCCACGAAACATAGTTCCCGGGCTGAATGGGAGGAATTCCGAAAGAATATGATGAGCGTCTTCGAGAAAGCGGCCTCGACCCCCTCGAAGACTGCCGAGAGCGATGCTCTGGTCGAAAGACCCGAAGGTCAAAAACGCCGCGAGTCGCAGTACTCGGCGAAAGGAACCTCTCGAGCGCGTTTCGAACCCTCGAGCAGGACTATGACCTCCAAACCTTCCTCGAAGGTTCCGTCGACGAAGGTCCCGTCGAGGTCGATGTCTTCGGCGCCGTTGTCGAGGGGACCTTCGACACACGGGTCTGTCGACTCGACGCCGGCCTCGACACCGGCGTCGACGCCAAGAAAAGTCACGGTGACCACACATCCAGTGACTATCCCCAGGCCCTCGACATCGATGGCGTCGATATTGTCGAGTAGAATTCCAATTCTGTCGAGGTCCTCGAGGCCTCCACCTCTGTTTTCGACGCCACGCTCGAAGCCTTCGACGTCGGCGTCGACGACATCGACGTTTTCGAGGCCAATAATGACAAGTTCGGCACACTCTGCCTTGGAAATGGGATTTACTCCCTTTATGAGTTCAGAACAATTGAGAACTATATCCTCAATTTTAGAAGAGGGTGATTTGTCTGAACAAGACACATTTGAGTTACAGGGACCTGAACCCCAGTTAGAGAGGAATTTTCCTCTGAAGAGCGCAGATTAAAGGATCTTCATGATTCTTTACATGAGGCAAGTGGGTTAGACACTTCCCCTGAGGTGGATTTTGCTAAGCCAGACCCGGGGGAGCATGCTGAAACCCCCTACAGAGCCTTAATGGCCAGGATTACAGAGTTCATGGGGTGGTCTGCAGCTTCACAATCTTTCCAGCAAGATGACCTCAAGAGGATCCTGTGGTGCCCTTTCATAAAGCTCTTCAGAGAAAGATCATGACAAACTGGGAAACCCCAGATGTAATACCAGCAGTAAATAAAAAACTGTCTGCAAAGTACAGGGTATCTTCCACAGACCCAGAGTTTTTGTCTAAACACCCATCCCCAGAAAGTCTGGTGGTACAAGCAGCATCCTCTACCGATGTCAAGACGGCTTATCCTACAGTCCCACAGGACAGGGACGATAAAAAATATGATGCTATGGCAAAGAAAGTCTTTTCAGCATGTAGCATGGCGTTAAAGTCTGTTAATGCTACTTGCACCCTTGCTAGGTTCATCCATACGCTTTGGGAGTGTGCTTCTACAGCGGCTGACTGCATCCCGGAGGGAGAAGAAAGGGATGCGTTCCTGAATATTATACAGGACGGTAAAGACGCTATGTGCGAATCCCTCCAGACGGGCATTGATTCGGCTGACAGTATCAGCAGAGCAATGGCGGCAAGTACATCAACCAGGAGATTCGCTTGGTTGAGAAAGTCGGGTTTTGCCCCAGATGTGCAAGCCAGGCTCTTGAACATGCCATTCGATGGCTCTTCTTTGTTCGGGAAAAAGGCGGATGACAGTTTAGAGAAACTGCAAACTTCAAAAGCTGCAGCAAAATCCCTACGAGCTGCAATCCGTCAGACTCCTTTTCGTCCCACAGGAACCTCTGCGAGGGGCAAGTCCTTTCGCTTCTACTCCGCATTCGGAAGAGGTAGAGGACGACCAGCTCAAAGGGGTCAAAGAAGAACTACCCGAGGTGGACGGGGTAGATATTCTAAAGCCGCAGCAACAGCAGGTGCCTCTTTACCATCGGCATCTGCATCAGCCGCCCCAAAACCACTCTGAGGACTCCCCTCACAGGACACCTGTAGGAGGCAGGTTGACTCAACATCTGACGGTATGGCAGGCTATCACGTCAGATGTTTGGGCATTGGTAACAGTCGCCCAAGGTTACTGCCTGCCTTTCCTACGTATACCTCAGAGTCATCCACCGGGGATCAGCTCTCAGAAAGCTCCAGATCCGCTCCTCTTGCAGGAAATTTGGGACCTGATAGAGAAAGGTGCCATAGAACCGGTACCTGTAGCGGAGAGGGACAAGGGCTGGTACTCCCCTTACTTTCTCATTCCGAAGAAAGACGGAGGACTGAGACCCATCTTGGACTTGCGAGAAATGAACAAATTCCTCAGAAAAGACAAATTCAAGATGGTCACTCTTTCTCAGATCCTCCAGGCCCTTCAGTTTTAGGACTGGTTGGTATCTCTGGACCTTCAGGACGCTTATTTCCATGTGCCTATCCATCTCAAACACAGGAAATACCTGAGGTTCGCAATTGGCAACTCTCACTATCAATTTCGAGTACTGCCATTTGGGCTGACCTCCGCCCCGAGGGTCTTCACCAAGTTAATGTCGGTAGTGGCTGCAAGTCTAAGGAGGGAAGGGATTCACGTCTACCCCTACCTGGACGATTGGCTGATCAGGGCTGTTTCTCCGGAGCAAGCTCAGATCCAGCTAAATCACGTGTGCCATTTCCTTCACAGACAAGGCTTCTCCCTCAATTTAAAGAAGTTACAAATGATACCATCGCAGAGACTCCAGTTCATAGGAGCGATCCTGGATACTTCCCTGGGAAAAGCCTCGCCACCAGAAGTGAGGGCTCAAGATATTCTACAGATGGTTACCAAGTTCCAGCATGCCCAACGTCTCCCAGCCTTCGACTTTTTGAGGTTGCTAGGCCTCATGGCATCCTGCATTTTCCTTGTGCCAGAGGCTCGCCTGAGAATGAGATCCCTCCAGTGGGCACTGAGGACTCAGTGGTCACAATTCTCAGGGAGAATGACAGATCTTCTTCAGGTTCCCGGCAGGGTGGCTCGAGACCTTCAGTGGTGGGCCTCTCAGGAGAACATTCTGAAAGGAGAACAGTTTTGGCAACCCTGGCCGGAGATAACAGTAGTCACGGATGCCTCACTCACGGGGTGGGGAGCCCACGCCAACGACTTGACCATCAGCGGTCGTTGGTCTCCATCGGAGTCCAGACTACACATCAACCTGTTAGAGCTGAGAGACATCAGACTTGCGTTGAAGGCTTTCCTGCCAGCTGTACAAGGGAAGAACGTCCTGATAATGACGGACAACACGGTGGCCATGCATTACCTCAACAAAAGAGGAGGCGTAGGATCTCTACCCCTGTGCAGAGAGGCGATGCAGCTCTGGTTTTGGGCAATCCAAGAAGGAATCTCTCTATCGGCAGTTCACCTAGCCGGAGAGAAGAACTTGACAGCGGACGCTCTGAGCAGGCAGAACACAGTCTCCCACGAGTGGGAGCTAGCTCAGGAAGTCCTTCAAGAGATCTTCGCCCTTTGGGGAACCCCTCAGGTAGATCTGTTCGCCACCAGCCTAAACAGGAAATGCGACCTGTTCTGCTCAAGGGAATTTCCTCCGAGAGGAGCTCTGGGAGAGGCGTTCATAGTGGACTGGGAGTTTCCGCTTCTGTACGCGTTCCCACCGGTCGCTGTCATTCCTCAAATGATCAGGAGGTTGAGAAGATTCCGGCGAACCATGATCCTAATTGCCCCGGATTGGGCCAGGAGAACGTGGTACCTGGACCTTCTAGACTTGTCCATCTGCCCTCCAATTCTACTTCCTCTCAGAGAGAACCTACTCTCACAGAAGGGAGGTCAGGTTCTCCATCCAGACATCAAAACCCTCAACCTTCACGCTTGGCTTCTGAACGGCTGAGGTACAAGGATTGGGACCTCCCTGATGATGTTATGGAGGTGTTGCTTTCGGCAAGGAGGCCAGCAACAAAGTCTTTATACCGCTGCCGTTGGAACAGATTTTGCAGCTGGTGTAGAGAACAGAATATCGACCCATTTTCATGTGGTACACCAAAGGTTTTGTCCTTCCTACTATATTTGGCAAATTCTGGCCTTTAAGTTGGCACCATTAAGGGCTATCTCACAGCGCTATCTATCTTTAAGCGTACTGCGGAAGAACCATCCTATTTCAAATTACCCTTGGTAATACAGTTTCTAAAGGGGTTAACCAATGTTTATCCCCCAAGACCATTCCAAGTTCCCCTATGGGATTTAAACTTAGTACTAACTTTCCTGATGGGTACACCTTTCGAACCTCTCCATTCTTGTTCGTTAAGATTCCTTACCCTTAAAACTTTTTTATTAATAGCACTTACATCTGCTAGAAGGGTGAGCGAATTACAAGCTCTTTCTTGTAAACCCCCTCACACAATATTTCACAAAGACAAAGTTGTCCTGCAAGTGAAGCCTAATTTCCTCCCAAAGGTGGTTTCTGAATTCCATATCACTCAGAAGATTACCCTACCATCTTTCTATCCTCCTCCTCACCCGGGGAAAGAGGAAGAGAGGTTACACAGTCTAGACCCTAGGAGGGTTTTAAGTTTTTACATTAGTAGACTAGCCAGGATAAGACAGGCAGACCAGCTGTTTGTAGGTTACGCAGGTCACAAGCTGGGGTTACCAATAACTAAGCAGACCATTTCCAGATGGATCATTCTAGCCATTCTGGAATGTTATAAACTGGCAGGGAAAGAGCCCCCTCAAAACCTTAGGGCTCATTCTACCAGAGGTATTGCAGCTTCATCGGCCCTCAAAAGAGGCGTGCCGGTTAAAGACATATGTGCGGCCGCTACATGGTCGTCTGTCCATACCTTTACACGTTTTTACAATCTGGATTCCTCCTCCAGTCAAGAGACTAGGTTTGGAAGGGCTGTACTGCATTCTATTCATCAATAGAAGACAGCGTGAAGTCAGTACTCCCTCCTCCGAATATAGAATACTGCTATGGGAGCCTATCTAAGATGAGGAATACGTCGGAGGACACAATCCCTTCGAAGAACAAGTTACTTCTTACCTTGTAACGTTCTTTCGACGGGATGTTCCTCCGACGTATTCCTCATCGACCCTCCCATCCATCACCGCAGTTCTACTTCCCTTGTTGCAGCTTACGCTCCTTCAGGGTGATTAGTCTAGTCCAGACAGTAATACTGTGGGCTACAAAACGGAACTGAGCAACGGACGCTGCGCGCAGCCTTTATAGGCAGGATGACGTTGAGCGTCGATACGGCGGCTGTCGAGGGACATCGACTCGAGGGACGTCGACGCGCAGCGCCCTCTAGATAAAAAATTTTCCGAGGCCAGCAGAGCTGGAAGGATATATCTAAGATGAGGAATACGTCGGAGGAACATCCCGTCGAAAGAACGTTACAAGGTAAGAAGTAACTTGTTCATCAGTCTGCTCTCCCCACGAGGACAGTCCATCACCAAAATGCTAAGTAATCAAATCTGAACCAACATACAACCAGCAACCCCAGACACAAGTTTCTATCTGTTCAGCGTCATCAGTGAAGCTCACCTAAGTTTCTAGGCAACTGAGAGCAGGGGTACAGCCTATGGATTATCCCAACAGCTAATGGTAAAACTTCAGGAGCTACACATACATACGCAGAAATGTGAGAAACTCTCAATCCAGAACAAACAAAAGCTATAATACCCTGTTCTAAGAGCTGTGGACCACCTGGCAGTGTCTCAATGACATTCACAGAGGAGACTTTTCGTTTGCTTATTAGTCTAACCCCACCCACAGGAGGAGTCCAGCACCGAAATACTAGACAATATGGGCCTCATTACTAGCTTGCTGGTCCAGATGCAACCGTACCGGTAAACATGCCGGTACCGTTGTATCCGGACTGACAAACTCCGAGCTGTGCTCGTGGGTGCCTTGGCAAAATGAAAGGCACCCGCGAGCACAGCATGCCGGATGCACCGGCACCGTTATAAACAGTGCCAGTGCATCCGACCTCCCCATTCCCATTTGAGCCCTATGGGGCAAGAATGGGAGAAAAAAAATCTGGCTCCCAGGAATGGGCAAATACCGGGTCCGGCAAGGCCGTAATTACCCGGTAATTGCCCATTTCTGGGAGCCGGAAAAAAATGAATAACGGCGGCAGCCGTGCCTGTATTACAGTCTCGTAATAAGGCTCAATCTCTTGACTCAAACATTATTATTCTTATTATGGCATTTATTGAGCGCAGACCTAGCTTCGGGTAGCAACAGAGCGCTTTAAAGAGGGTACAACAGTACGGATGCATAACGGAGTGGGGGGGAAACATGACTCCCCTGGTACTAAAAATGGGGACCCCTGTAACTCTAGTCATCTATTCACCCCAATGGTAGCACAGATCCCTGGCCCGACCCCTCATTCCAAGGTAGAAAAACACAGATGCTATGTTGCCTGACTATCCATTGAGAGCCATCACTGAAGTCGAAGAACAGATAATTGTTAGCATTTACAAAGTTTTTTCTAGATTGTCCATTCTGTCTAAACATTTGCTAAGTTTCAAACAGTATCCGTTTTTTAAAATATTTACTTCTTTGGGTCAGACAAGAAGACTGACATCCCTACCTCTTCATCTGACCTTTGTCAATTTAAATTTCACGGGGGATCAGACCCAGCATGGCAAGAATAAGATCAAAGATCAATGCATTATCGGGGAGGACCAACATCATGCCTGGATACCAGTGCACACCTTCGCACCAGCCTCCCTTACACCGTTTCTCAGGCGAGTCACCTGGGCCTCATTACGACTTTGGCAGTATTTATGTGAAAATCTGCTGAAATACTGCCAAACTGACCTTTACTGCCAACTGGTCCTGTGGTGGTAGGTGGTGTAAATTCCCATTTTTTGGATACCAAAGGACTCCATCGGGGATTTTTGGCAGAATTATCACTGGTAGAGTTACTGATAGCAGCGGTATTTTTTCCTCCAAAAATCCTGCACTTTTTCTCTAAATAATTTGTGGAATTACCATTCGGTAATTCCACCAGTTGTAATTCTGCCAAATGTGTAATTTGGTGGTGCAGGAAAAGTTGTGGTAACGACATTACTGCTACTTTTTTTACCACACTGCCAACCTCGTAATGAGGCCCATTGTCTCGTTCATCCCAAGCCAACACACAACATGCCTGAAACATTTAGCAACTCTCCTCTAAAGACCACAAAACAGCATCCCCAACTCTATATACCCCTGAACAATATACCCTCATTTATTTACAGATGTAATTATATATTTATTTCCTTATTTTGATTCAATATATATATATGGGATACATTACTCACCGTAATCGTATTTCTGATGCTTGCATCTGCTTAGATTCACATGCTGTGCATAGGCCGACATCTAGTGGAAGCTGCGGAGTATTACAGTTTGTTTTTCGAAACTCGAAAATTGGGCGTCGACACAGGGCGTGCCAGTAATACTATCCCTAGTGTGACGTCCACTGTACCCATGATCCCTCACGCGTCTAGGACCCTCAGATTGTATTTTTTCTGACATGAGGTAGCATGAGGAGTAGCGTGAATACTGATGATCCAAGCAGATAGAAGATAGATAAGATAAGACTACAAGCATCCATGCGCCTTCTCTCAGAGGGGAGGAAGGGTGGTTCGCATGTGAATCTAAGCAGATACAAGCATCAGAAATACGATTACGGTGAGTAATGTATCCCTTCTGAGGCTTGTGGAATCTGCTTAGATCACATGCTGTGCATAGATTAGCGAGCAGTGTTAGAAGGAGGTGGGATTGGAGAAGGGTCATGAGCAAATAAATGTCTTAGAACCGCTTGTCCCACTTGAGTATCTGTCTTGGAATGGGTGTCAATGCAGTAGTGCTGAGTAAAAGTGTGAATAGAGCTCCAAGTAGCTGCTTTGCAAATGGTGTCAAAGGGAACATTTGCAATGAAAGCCAGAGTGGCCCCAATGCCTCTTGTCGAGTGGGCTCTGGGCGTAAAAGGCAAAGTTTTGTCAGAAAGAGAGTAACACAACTGGATACAGTTGACAATCCACTTGGAGATGGCACCCTTAAAGGTGCGATCTCCCTCTTTGCCTGTGGCTACCGAGACAAACAGTTGATCTGTTTTCCTAAGCGGTCTGGTCTTGTTAATGTAGTAAAGGACCGCCCTACGCACATCTAGGGTGTGTAGTTTAACCTCAGCCGAGCTTTGTGGGTTTTGGAAGAAAGCCAGAAGCTCGATGGACTGGTTTACATGGAATTTGGAAATAAACTTAGGTGAGAACCTAGGGTGTGTCCGTAAAACCAGCTTATCCTTATGAATAGTAAAGAAAGGATCCTGCACTGACAGAGCCTGAATTTCACTGACCCTTCTTATGGATGTAATGGCTACTAAGAAAGCAGTCTTATAGGTCAGGTGTTTGAGACTTGTCTTATGCATGGGCTCGAATGGGGGGCCCATGAGTTTAGATAGCACCACGTTCAGGTCCCATCCTGGTGGTGGGTTAGATATAGGAGGATGAAGTCTCTTTACTCCCTCCATGAAGGCTTTAACCACGGGTACCTTCCACCACAACACCTTGCTATGTGAGGTGGTGTACGCTGACAGTGCTGCCAGGTGTACCTTTAGTGAGTTGAAGACCAACCCTGCGTCCAGCAGGTGGAGCATGTATGTCACGATTGTGGAAGGAGTGCAATCAACTGGGTTGATTTGTTTATACTGGCACCAGATAACGAATCTCTTCCATTTGTCGAAGTAGCAATGCCTCGTGTTCGGTTTCCTAGACTCTTTTAGGATGTCCATACACCTCTGTGGTAAATTGAGATGTCCAAACTCTATGACCTCAGGAACCATGCTGCTAGGTTCATGGAGTTGGGTTGAGGATGCACCTTCTGACCTTGGTGCTGGGACAAAAGGTTGTACCAGCCCGGGAGTTTGATGGGATCGCACACCGAGAGTCTGCGTAGGTGTGGAAACCACAGTTGTCTCGCCCACATGGGAGCAACTAGGACGAGCATCATTGACTCTCTGTTCATCTTGTTGACCACCTTCCTGATGAGAGGAGTTGGTGGAAAAGCGTACGCAAACATCCCTGACCAGTTCATCCACAGGGCGTTCCCCATGGAGTCTGGTTGGGAAAACCTGGATGCAAATCCTGGGCACTGTCTGTTTTCGCTTGTGGCGAATAGGTCTATAGTGCGGAAACCCCACTGAGAGAAGAGATCTTCTACGATATCTCTGTGTAGACACCATTCGTGTTCCTCCGGAAGTGGATCTCTGCTCAAAGCATCCGCTAGAGAATTGAGATCCCCTGGAACATGTTGAGATGACAGAAAGATGTTCCGTCTGAGTGCCCATATCCAAATTTTCTGGCCAAGTCTGGACAGATTTGGCGAACGAGTCCCTCCTTGCTTGTTCAGGTAGAACATGGCTGTCGTGCTGTCCGTCCGGATCTGCACCGACAGGTTCAATAGGTGGGGCTCGAACGCTTGAAGTGCTCTGAAAACTGCCAGAAGCTCTAGCAGGTTGATGTGATGCTTGGCCACTGTGTGAGACCAGAGACCCTGAGCTGTGTGGTGGAGATGGTGAGCTCCCCATCCTGTCAGGCATGCGTCCGTCGTGACTACCGCCTGTATCTCGGGATCGTAAAAGGGTTTCCCCTTGGATAGATTGTCTCTTGTACACCAGTGGAGGCTTTGTACAAGTGTTGGCGAAACGACCACTAGATCGTCCCACTGACCACTTGCCTGAGACCACAGTTTCGCCAACCATTCTTGCATGGGACGCATGCGCAGGCGCGCGTGGGGGACCAGGTAAATACATGACGCCATCATGCCCAGCAAACGCATTGCTTTGCGTACTGTTATCTGGCGACCGGTTTGATATTGCAGAATTTGCAGTAGTATATTCCGAATTCTTTCCTCTGAAGGAAAAGCCAACCCCTCTTGAGTATTTAGAACAGCTCCTAGGAACTGCTTGGAGGTGCTGGGCACCAGACTTGATTTTTTCTCGTTTATGGAGAAGCCCAATTCGAAGAGGAGGTTGATAGTTCTTTGAATGTTTGTCCTGCAAATTACTGGGGTCTCCACCGTGATGAGCCAGTCGTCCAGATAAGGGTACACTGGGATTGCCTCCCTGCGTAGGTGTGCCGCCGCCACCGCCAGTACCTTGGTGAATACCCTTGGAGCCGAGGCTATCCCGAAGGGCAGTACCTTGAACTGGTAGTGCTGACTGTCCATCTTGAAGCGCAGATATTTTCTGTGCGCTGGGAACATGGAAATATGAAAATAAGCATCTTTCATATCCAATGTTGCCATGTAATCCCCCTTTTTTAGGAGGGGAATTACCTCTTGGAGAGTAGTCATGCGAAATTTTTGGGGCTTGTCATACTTGTTTGCAGGCCGTAAATCCAATACTGGGCGCATTGTCAAATCTTTTTTTGGCACAAGGAAGTAAGTTGAATAAATACCCTTGTTTACATGGTGTCCCGGGACGAGTTCTATCGCGTCCTTTGCAAGAAGAATTTCGATCTCGTCGAGTAGGATCTTCTGGTGGTCTAAGGAGTGTATTCTTTGACGTGGAGGGTGGTTTCGGGGACGCTCTACGAGTTCTATGCAGTATCCTGCAGACACTGTGGACAGCACCCATCTGTCTGATGTGATCCCTTCCCAAGCTTGGGTGAAGATGGAAATGCGTCCCCCTACTGGGGATGCGTGAGAAGGGACCCTGAACGGAGCGTCACTGTTTTGGTGGAGGCGTGCCCCCTCCTTTATTGGGACTGCCTCTACCCCTACCACGACCTCTTTTGTTACCTCTGCCATAATTCTGGGTAGACTGCTGGTTAGTGTTCCATGTAGTACCCTGGCCTTGGGAATAGTTAGAGCCTCTTTGGGAGTTTTGTCCGCGAGGCCGACGAAAATTGCCATTCCCTCTCTGGTTAGGGGGTTTGTTGGTTAGTTGCCCTAGGGACTTGATTGTCTCGTACCCATCCTTGGCATTCTTTAGTGCGTCCTCGACCGCCTTTTCAAACAATAGATCCGGCTCCACCGGCTTATCTATCAATGATGCTTGGGTCTCGGCCTTGAAACCAGACTGCCGTAGCCAAGCATGCCTCTTGATGACCGTGCTTTCAGCAATTAATCTGCCGGCGTTATCCGCGGCATCAAAGGTTGATTTTAAAATGCAACCTGATACGGCCCTCCCCTCGGCCAAAACACGTGCCAATTGGCTTTTTAAGGGTTCTGGGGCAGAGTCTATGAGAGACGCGACTACTTCCCATTGATGGCAGTTGTAACTAGCCAGCAGGGTGGTGGAGTTTGCAATCCTTGCCTGGTAGGCGGAAGTGGAGGCTACTTTCCTGCCCAAGCCATAAATCTTCTTGCTCCCCTTGTCGGGGGGAGCTTCGGACGATGACAAGGGTGTTCCCGCCCTCTTACAGGTGTTTGTAACAACCAGGGAGTCCGGTTTGAGATGTCCCCTTATGTATAGTGGGTCAGATTTGGCTGCCCTGAAAAGCTTTTCAATTCTGGGGTTTACTAGCCTAGTGAGATTGGGGTTAACAAGGGAAGGGTCTATCCTCCTTTGTATTGACTTAAGGATAGGGATGGCCTGAGCAACAGGTCTCCTCTCTCCCACCAGTTCCTCTGCAAAGTCCCTCTCTTCCTGAGCACCTTGGGTGTCAATGTGGAAGTGCTGTGCCGCTCTGGACAGGACCTCATTGAGGAGAGGTTGGTTGTCGACCGGGGAGTCGGTAACCGCAGGCTCTTTCGCTACTGGGGAATCGACCCTGTATGCATCTGGGTCATCCTCTTCCTCCTCCTCCTCTTGGTCCTCGTCATCCCCGTAATAGCCTGTCCCAGTTTGTTCTTCGAACATGACCACTTCTGGATCCTCAACAAAGGATGGATCTTCCTGGTATTGACAATAGGGCTGTATATAGAAAGGGTTTGAAGCTAGAGTTGGTGCTTCACCCGGGACTTCCTACTTGGGGGTATTGGATCCTTTGAGCCTGAGGGAGTTGACCCTTCTGGTGTATAAGAGAGAAAGTGTTCTGGGTTTTTGGCATAGAAATCTGCCAATGTTGACATCCTTGACATTACTCTGTCTATGTCCTCACTGGACCATTCCTTTGAACTGGGAATAACTCTTTCCTGGAGTGCTTTCTCTGTTTTATCCTCACTAGACCTACTGGATTGAACAGGGGTCTTAGGGACAACAGATTGAGATTTGTCCTGGCTAGACCTACTGGCCTGAACAGGGGCCTTAAGGACAGGGGTCTGAGACTTGGCTGTCTATTTAGGTGGAGTGGAATGTAGTTTAGGAGAGGAAGTAGGCTGGGACTGCTTACTTCGTTGTTTTCCCCCCTCCCCGTAGGTGGAAGAGTGCTTCCCCGACTTTTGTGCCCTATCAGAGCTTTTCGATGCCTGGCGTCGAAATTCGGGGGTAGAGTCCCTGTCTCTGGAGAGTGTAAGGGATTCGGTAGCAACCTTACCGCTGCCTGCAGACACCGATTCCTGGAGTGCGGCTTGGGGGTAGAGGTCGGCGTCGTCCTCCTCCGACTGAACCTCAGTCACTAAAGGGAGCAAGGCACTTTTAGCAACAGTGGAGGGTTGCTTGGTGTCATGAGGCGATCTCGAACGCGAACGCCCAGAGGACACCGACTCGGTGAAACGTTCTCTACGTGCCTCTTGCCGAGAACTCGACGTGTGTGTCGAGTCTCGGTTGGACTTCTGTTTGCTGGAAGTGGTGTGGGTAGCGCTCGTGTCGCCAGGGGTCTTCCCCATAGCTGCCCTGCCGGACAACCTTCCGAGGTCGGGGACTTGCGCTTGGCTGTCCATCGACGCCACATTGCCCTCGCCGTCCGAAAGTACGGCGTCGCTGCCATCGCTGAAGGCACCCTCCGCGGCCATGGCCTCTTGTCGCCTGGCGTGGTGGGCCCAACGCTTTGTCGAATGGTCCTTAAGGGTCTTCGGTTTAAACCGACTGCACGCTCTGCAATTCGCCTCGGGGTGGTCCCTCGGCAAGCAGAGGTTACACGTGGCGTGTCTGTCAACCCAAGGATACTTGCGGTTGCACTTGGGGCAAAATTGAAAGGGGGTACCCTCCATACGCACCCTATGGCAGCGGGCTAGGAGTGTAGGAATATAAGTAATGTACCTATATTAAACAGAATGTAGGATATGTGCCACCCCCCACTCTCCCTACTTGCAGGGCCGAGTCCAGAGGACTTCCGAGGCCCGGGCCAAGGCCAGAGGCCTTCCGAGGCCCAAATCTGTCGCTGTAGTCCGACGGTTGAATTTTCTCCGATCCGGCGTCGAGTGTCGATGTTCGGAGACTCGACGTAGAGGTGGAATAAACGGGGAAATATATAACAATATTAGCAAATTCTGACTAAGTCAGGGAACTCCGCTCAGTGCTTCCGACCAGCATGGCGGAAAAAAACAATCTGAGGGTCCTAGACGCGTGAGGGATCATGGGTACAGTGGACGTCACACTAGGGATAGTATTACTGGCACGCCCTGTGTCAATGCCCAATTTTCGAGTTTCGAAAAACAAACTGTAATACTCTGCAGCTTCCACTAGATGTCGGCCTATGCACAGCATGTGATCTAAGCAGATTCCACAAGCCTCAGAAATATATATAGTAAATAAAAACAAACTGCTACGTACTGTGCGTGTTGTGTCTCAGTAAGAATGAGTGCCGTGAGTCAGGCCTATGGAAAATCAAAGAAATGTCACATCACTTGAAACTTCTAAACTAAAAAAAACATCAAGGATAGGCAACCTGTGGACACAAGTATCACCTTTCGAGAGTGGAACAGTGCATGGCTCTGCTCCACCTATTTCCACCGAACATTGCTATCTCTAGGGTTTGCCTTTAGCCTTCCCTTCCTCCCAAAAAGTGAAAATAGGGAATGCAAGCAGTCTGTATCCAGAAAAATGCCACTTCAGGTTGTATTCTTTAAGCAATTTCCAGTATAACTAGGCGCATGGTGTCACAGGTGGCAGGTGGCCTTAAGAATTTCAAGAGGCTGAAAGATGGGTCAAGGGATTTTGGTAACAACACTTTAAAACAGATTTTTTGAAGTTATCGAGACTGCCTGGACTTGACTAAGAGGTATTTATGGCTGGTCCCTCAAATTTCCATGGGCTGCCTCCAGCCTAATCCATGCTTCCCTAACATCCAAGGGTAGCTTGGATTCTATAGCTCAGTGACTCCTACTGCCTAAACTAGCTCTCTATTTCAGGAGGGCTTTCTCTGGGTATTCTATTGTAAATGTCCAGCAAAAAGTGTCTCTAAATGGTGCCTTTACATTATCAGACAATCTCTCTCCACATCTCACTCCATTTGGTTTCGTTCCCTGATGTTACACCTCACTACTCTCTACTCCACCTTTCGTCCCACTCCCTCACTCATCTCCTCTTCATTCTCTCCCATAGTCTCCTCTTTGCCCATACTCCCTCCGGTCTTCTCACTGCCTTCCATCTCTCTCTCATATAGCCTTTCCTCCTCTCTCCCTCTCTTCTGTCCCTCTGGTCTTCCCACACTCCACTCTTCTATCTCTACCAGTTTCCTCCTCCTCTCTCATTCTACAACTCCTTTCTTTCTCGCCTCTTTCTCTCTCCCTCTCTCCCACTCGCACATACATGTTGTCATCCTTTCTCTGTCTCACTTTTACCAATTTCACCCTGTACTATCTCCTTCACCCTCTGTATTCATTCTACACTATATCCTTCCACTCTCTATACTCTCACACCATCTCTTTCTCTCTCCCTCTCTGTACACCCTGCTCTTCTAGCACTCACTCTCACATACACCAAGCAACATTCTTTCCATTTGGTACCACTCTTTCACACACAATACCTCACCTGCACCTTCATCCAATTCCTCTACAGACTATGAAGCACTCTGCTCCATCTTCTGTCCTTTGCCTGGTCTATCGGTCCACCATCACACGGAAACCTTTGACTCAGTCTCATTCCTCTGATTCTCTTAGAGCTGTGATTTCTTTCATCTGTCCTT
Source organism: Ambystoma mexicanum (assembly GCF_040938575.1). Classification (NCBI taxonomy): domain Eukaryota; kingdom Metazoa; phylum Chordata; class Amphibia; order Caudata; family Ambystomatidae; genus Ambystoma; species Ambystoma mexicanum. The sequence goes on from NC_090932.1 coordinate 1,602,529,715, forward strand.
CCTTCCCCCTCAACCGACACTATGGACTGTAAGGTTGCAGAAGGAGGAGAATGACACACAAGTGGCATGGTGATTGCTACAGAATTTCATTAGTCAGGAAAATAAAGAGAAAACCTAACTCCGTATTTCCTAGAGGGGTTTCACTGCCTCAACTAAAACACAAAGGCCCTCATTAGGACCCTTGCGGAAATCAACCGACCGGACCGCCATAGCGTAAATAGCGTTTCCGCCATTGCACGATGGAGCAAAGTGCGGCTCATTCCGACCCATCGGGCACGAGCACCACGCCATGGCGGAAGTGCAAAGTCCGCGATGGCGGAAATGACCCCAAAACGGCCCACACCGCCGCCGTACGGCGCCCTAGGTGCAATACCGCCACCCATCACAGCGGACACCGCAGTGAGCGCCAACCGGAAAGTACGGTGACCGTAAATATAAGGAAACGGAAGTAAAAGCATGGTCCCGGAACGGGAAACATCACGCCGTACACCTATAAAACCACAAAATCCACACAACCATAAAAAATACTACCCTGAGACACATCCCAACCCGTCATCCACCCTAGTGAAACCAAGAAAAATGGGAAAAGTAGCGAAGATGGCGTGCGACCGCAAGCGGCAGGTCCACTTCTCCCGTGAGGAACTCACGGTGCTCACGGAGACCCTCCAGGAGAATGATGCCGTCGTCTTCTCCACGCAAATGACCAGGACGGCACTTGCGAACAAGAAGGCCATATGGGCCCTGGTGGCACAGCGTGTAAGTGCGGTGGGGACCGCACCCCGCAACCCACAGCAATGCAGAAAGCGATGGGACGACCTGCGGATACGCGTCCGTAGCATACTTTCTGCCAACCGCAACATTGCCACAGCTACCCGGGGAGGATCGGAATCACCCATCAAGTTGACCCCCTGGGAAGAAATCTGTTCCTCCACCATTGGAATGGAGAGCATAGAGGGAGTCGGAGGGATGGAGAAAGGAGTGCAGACATCCGAAGATTCAGGTAGGTGTCCCAAATAAAACAATGCCAAAACCACAATGTCCAATCATGTGAAGTACCACGTGCCCACATAGTGCAACAGGAACACATGTCCAGGAGAACGTCCACATACATAGGCCTGATAGCACACTTTAAAACTCACATCAAATACATAAATAATTAAAAATCCTAAAAACACCCTCTACACGTGCAGCAGGCACACCCTAACTGCAGGCTGCCAAACAACTGCACCCTCACTCCACACACAAATGAAACCACCTCCAAGGCCCAGACCCAAATCACCCTCAGGTACCACCCCAATGCATGTGATACATTGCCATTCCAATTCCCACAGACCCATTAATAACGCTCGCCCTCCTTTACTCCACCACAGGGTCCGATCCAAACGACAAGCTCCAGGACACCCCTACCAGCACACCTGCAAAGAGGGCCAAGACCAACGGCCAAAGACCCTCCACCTCAGCTGCACGGATCAAGACACGGCAGCAGCACAAATCAAGTGACAGCACACAGGAGGGAACTCCAACAGGCACCCCAGCAGCCAGCATGCCCACAACACCACCACCACAGGTCCCCCCAATGGATGCCACAGTAGGCACTGCTTCTGGTGGCAGCAGCACCATAGGTGATACTGCATTAATGGCAGCATGCTCCGACACAGAAAACGGGGATGTCGAAGTTAGATCCATCCATGACCTGTCTCAATCCCCCTGTCTGTTCCATCCCGTACACCATGAGGATACCACGCAGGGGCACCCACAAGACGACGACTGGCCATCCCCCACAAGCCCTGTGGCAAGGCAACATGAGGTGATCAGCCCCTCTGTGACACCACCGCAAATGGCCATGGCCCAGCAGAGGCAACAGTCCCTCGACCAGTTAATCGTGCAACAGCAGCAACTGGCCACGCTCCTCAAGGACCATGCCGATGAATGTGGGGGCACTAAGGCAGACATAGAAACATCAACTGAGACACTGAGGGCAGAAATGGAGAGAAGTACAGAGACACTAAGGGCACAAATGGAGAGTAGCACCGAGAGCCTGAGAGTACAAATGGAGAGAAGCACCGAGAGCCTGAGGGGGGAACTGCATGCGACGTCCAAAGACGTATGTGCCGAACTTGCCGCAGTGCGCCGTGTGCTCACTGAGCTCTCACAAACCCTTAGGGACATGCATGGACGTGAGCAGGCAGAGACATCATCCGTTGCAAGTTCCGTCCAGGGCAGCCCCCAACGTAGATCTGGGAGGAACCTGCGCTCCACAGGCAGGGGTGCCCCTGATACCCGCAGAGGGGGCTTGCAATAGCGACAGCCCACTGACAATGAGCATCTTTGGACACTGGTGTTCGGGGGGGAGGTAGGAGGGTGGAGGGGGTGTGTTGGGCTCACTTGGGTGGCAGGTCGATAGGGTGTTTAACATGATATCACATATGCCATAAACAATGCACGATCATGCAATGAGATGTGTGGACATTGATCTTTGTGTACGAGGCCATTATAGGCGTACAGTCCATATTGTGCATGTCCCAGACACACACAGTGCCACGAGTCCCGTGTCCATGTATCAGCCACCAGGCGTGAGTGCTAGAAGCATGCATCTATGAGATGCTGACGAATGTCACGGCCCTCCTGTGCCTCGCAGACTCCTTGAGGTGCTGCCACATCCCCACCCTCATCATGACCATCATCAGGTGCTTGCAGTTCTGCGTCAGGGGGCATGGGCACATTTCTACGTACGCACATGTTGTGGAGCATGACACATGCCATGACCATCTTTGCAACCTTCACATGGCGGTACAGGAGTGCCCCGCCAGACCTGCTGAGGCAGCGGAAACGAGTCTTCAGTAGGCCGAATGCCTGTTCTATGACTACACGGGTACGTGAGTGGGCATGGTTGTAGTCCTCCTCATGCTGGTCCCGTGGGTTCCGGACTGGTGTGAGGAGCCATCTCTTCAGTGGATACCCGGCATCACCTGTATGTGGACAAGAAAGGAATATAGAGGAATGCCATTGCTACGTACGCACCCCCCCCTTCCTGCCAGGTCATTGCCGCATCACATACCCCACATCATCATGCATGAAATGAGACTCACCGAGTAGCCAGGATCTGTTCCCTGCGTGTCGCTCCATGTAGCGTGGTATAGTAGAGTTCCTCAAGACCATAGAATCATGGGTTGATCCAGGGAATCTGGCACAACAATGTGTAATGATCCTGTTGGAGTCACACGCCATTTGTACATTCAGGGAATGAAATTGTTTTCGGTTGCGGTACTGGGCCTCCATGGCATGTGGGACGACCAATTCCACATGGGTGCAGTCGATGGCACCAATGCAACCCGGTATGCCGGCAAGTGCATGGAATCCCACTTTTGTGTTCGTAATTTCCTGCTCCGAGCGTGGTAGAGAGATGTAGTCGTCTGCGTGCTTCAGGAGGGCATCGAGCACTTGCAATAGTGTCCGTGAGAACAGTGGCTGTGATATGCCATGCAACTGTCCGACTGTGTGCTGGTAGGTGCCTGTGGCCAGGAAGTTTAGTACAGACACCACCTTCAGTAGGGGTGGGATGGCGGTTGGGCTATCTATCATGCTGACAAGGTCAGCCTGTGTCATGTCCACAATGGCGGTTATGGTGTCCCGGTCCAAACGGTAGAGGGTGTGGATCTGCTCATCAGTGAGGTTGAACGGACGTGCTCGGAGGCGTGGGATTGCGGGCTGCCTGCGTGGTGGTAGTGGCTGTGCTGGCGGCCCTTGCTGGCCCTGCCTTGCCCTCCTCCTCCTCCTGCGTCTCTGCCGTGCGGCCGGTAGTAGTTGGTGTTCGTCTTCTTCTTGAAGTTGGAGTACTTGCAGTGCTATCAGGTCCCCCAGGGCCAACATGGCTAGTCCTGCCGGTAGCATTTCGGAGTGGGTGTGGTTGTGGGAGGAGACTGGGTGTGCAATTTATGTGTTTTCAGGCTGTATGGCCTCCACCTGTGGTGATTCATTCCACCTGTGCAAGCTGCACTCCCCTTTGGGCGAGCACGTCCCGCACACAACGCTGCAATTCGACGAATGGCATCTTGCTATTGCAATCATGTATTTGTACCCGATGGCAGTGTAACATTGGTTGATATGTTCATTCGGCTATGGTCCCATTGTTTCACATACAATCTTTGCAGTCGCGAACAGACTTGTGAAGGGTCAGTGGAACGTAGTACTCGAGTAACGGTGGACCCTCATGCAACACTGTACCGAGCTTCACCGACGGGCGGGGCGTTCCATTTGTGAGTGAAGGCAGTTGCCATTTTCACACACAGCCGCACTAGATGGATTAATTTGTGGTTTCAAGCGGCCACAGATGCCTTTTCGACGTGATGTTGCAAATGAGGAATTCGAAGGGCGGCGCTTTCGGTTTTCAGCTAGCGGCGAGGAGATGCCCACAGGTCTGACTGCAAATATAACGTTCTATTGTTCAATGTCCTTGGGACAGGGGCCATGGCGAGGATGCAATGATTGATATGAATAGTATGGGATGCGCAATAGCGACGTGGGCGATGAGGCCGGACGTTCCCAAATACATGTTACTTCACAACACTGGAATAACGGGCTGGGGCACGGTGGATTTTGCAGGCTGCATAACGCACAGACTCAATGGAAATTTCACATGTTATGTGAGTATGGAAACAGGCGTTTTCATTATGGGATGAGGGAATGATGTATGGATGCATGGACAGATGATTTGATACAGATTTTGCCATGTACAGGGCTTCTTGGAATCTATCCGCCTCCCCTGCGCTATGTGATGCAGGGCTGCCATAGTGGGGCCATCGTCTATCTGGCCTTGTTGAGCCCTCCCTGTCTCGACGCGCCTTCAGACACTTGTGTCTATGCACGTTACCAATCCCATCAGATGGATTCTGTTTTAACAGACGCATGCACAGGTACACTCGTTTGTGATAGTGTTTTCACCTCGATATAGATAGTTATGATTCGCAAGTGGTTTTTGGGTGGTGATGATCCTTTGGAGTGGGCTAGCATGCATATGGCTGTGGATTTGGTGTGATCATTGAAGTGAGTAATTCAAATGTAGTTCTGATGGCCATACTATTCTTTTTCATTTCATTTGGTTGACAGGTATCTCCTCCCCTTTTGCCACTGCCATCTGTATGCCACTCCTGCAGATGGATTCTACTCCCGACACCTGCTGCTTCGTGTTAATCAGTGGAGCAGCATTACGATCTTATGGGACGATCGCCAATGGGCTACATGCCCTTACGCAGTACTAGTGGCTAGGAGCAACATTTCGGCCTTTCAGCTGGACTAGTGCCTCCCTATTGGGACGGCCCTGCGGTTCTAGGCGCTTCCATGTTGCCTTTTCGTACGGGAATGTAGCCCCTGTGTACCATGAAGGAACAGGGCGTCACACAAGAAGTAGCTGGTCATTTATTGCGGATGCAGGCCACGATAATGAAATATATTTTGGAGTTCATGGCCTAATGGCTGTATGGGCTTGGTGAATTTGTTCTGCATTAAATTTCTATTCTGATATGAACCGTGTAGCGTTCTTCTTTGCGAGTGATGTGGCATATTCCTATTTGGGGAGCGATGTATTGTGAGGAGATCTGCATTGGGTTCCAGCTTCGGAGTATAGTTGCGTGGTACTGTGCTGGGCGCGTTTGCCTACGGAGCCCAGTGAGGTCAGGCATAAGGACTGCCATTATGACTGTTTTGATGATGTCATGCTCAGGGGCGGGGGATTAGCTTTTGTGTAACAGATGCCGGTCAGCCAGTTGGATTGGTGGAATGATGTGATTATCGGAATATTGCTGGTCACAGGTGCCTGTGTTTGCGTGCGTTTCTTGGTGGGAGACTGAGGTCATGTCCATTTGTATAGCTTCTGTATTCGTGCCATCTGTGCCCTGCAGCTCCCATTGGGCACTCTTGAGATTCATTTGTTCGTTGGCAGGCATGGATGACTAGTACATTTCACTGGTTGCATTGTGTGACTTCATTGCACCTACGGGGGGTTGTACAATGTGGCCAGGGAGCGGTGTACAAGCACTCAGTAGGGCCGTTTACGGTTGGTTCGCGATGCCGTACTTCTCACCATGGCGGAATGGTACTTTCCGCCGTGCTTGATGGCGTTAGGTGCATGTCCGCTAGGGTCGGAATTCGCGTACCGTTGCGCCATGGTGGTAATTACGGTTTGGCATGGCGCGCGCGCGCGTGCTTGGTGCAGTTAGCGTTGGCGTTCACTACGGTGTCGCTAATGGCATCGTACTTTGCGGTGACGGGTCATGATCGCACCGAGCGCTATTCGATGGCGGTATTGCATTTCCGCCATCGTTTTTCGATTTCCGCCAGGGTCGTAATGAGGCCTAAAGGGTTCTGTCAGAATGTATGTGCAAATCAATAGTCCACTGTCCTGTGTCAAAAACCCTAGTTCTGCCCCTTACACTTAAAACTATAGTGGAGATAAAGTAGACCTTGTTGGTACAGAGGAACACCTCAATTCTAGACTGAGGATCAAAATTCACTTCCAGGTTTTGGCTTCTTCTTAGGGGAATGACTCAAAACTATTCTCCAACACAAAAGGCAAAGTTCAATCACTTCTCCTTGGCAGATGCGCTGCCAATCTCGTAACACTCTGTATCAGGAAGACTTTATAACTTTGGCTGTGAGGAGAATTACTCTCTTCTCCTAGTTAGTATCCTGATTTTACAGTTCAACAACACAACCAAGGGGAATTACTTCCTTCCCCTGGTCTTGGTTACCACCTGTTTTCACAGTTCAGTGTTGCCCTGGCCTCTCTTTCACTTAGTTTCACAACTTCACCATACTAGGGGGGAAGACTCCCTTCCCCTGGTCTTCCTTTCACTTGGTTCTGGGCTAACTTGGTTCACTCTCCTGCCAAGCCAGGTCCCGCCTAAGGCAATATGCAAGTCTCTCTGCTTCTCGTGATGGGCATCCTTGGTTTACTCGCCTGACAAGTATTGCCATGAGGAAGATTATGGATGACTCTTCCTTGGTTCTATTTCTTTAGGTGGTGATTTTCAGGATTCACCTTAATTATAAAATATCTGTTTTTTGGATTCTCCGGGATAATGTCTATGAGAAGGGGGTCTAATGTTGCCCCAGATTTGTATGTTTTCCTTCTTGATGCCCCTTTGCAGTTGCCAATACCCTCTTCTGTCCCCACCAGGCTGCCCGTTCACTCCTGTACCTTTTGGGTTCTTCTTCTCAGGCTCTGGTCAGTCTCGGGGTCGGTTACCTCCTTGCTCAGGTCTCTTGTGGCTTCTGCCGGCTTCCCCCTCGCTATGGTGTTTCATCAGCTTGTGAGTCTCTTGGCCCGTTCGCTTGGCTTTCACTGACTTCTCCTTCGCTACGGTGTGCCTGCAGTGTCTGGCTCCATACAGTGTGCCTACCCATTCCAGACCACGGATTCTGCTTCTTCTCTGAAGACGGTTACCGCCTCACCGGTTCTTTGCAGGGTCTTCCGACATCGGACCCCACAGAGACGCATCTTCCTGCTTGACAGCGTCCCAGCCGGCAGGCACTTGAATTTCCAAACAGTTCAGTCGCTCTCTGTTCCTCCTGGGATGCCATGACAGCCCGCTTGACCAGGTATTGAGTCCTTCTTCCCTTTCTATGACTAGAATGTTCATTTGAGTTTTGCAGAGCATTCTTCACTACTCCACACCTCCTCCTCATCACAGTCTTTCCTACACAAGTCTCCACTCGAAAGTCACAGCTCTATCTCGTCTTAGTGGATGTCACACTGACTGCAATACACATATAGGTGGGTTGGATGAGTATAGTATTGGGGTATACATGTCAAGAGGTGTTGAGCTGGAGTGGCCATACCGCATTCTCCCGAGATGTTCTCCCTGATCCCCAGAGGGGGAGTCTCTCCCCAGGAGATCCTCCCTCTGTGTACCATCCTCAGGGGAACTCTCAGGTAGCGGCCTCACCTCCCTGGCCTCATGGGAAGGGGCTCCCCTTTGGGGAGAAGTGACAACATCTCGGGATTCATCACAGGGCCAATCTACACCTCCTCTTTTCCCCAGGGGTGAGTCTGTACATTTGGAGTCTTGGAAAAACACTTTTGGACTCGCCCCCCTTTCCCTGTATGGTATTTTGAATCAGTCTCTATTTGCAATTGCCAGTGTTCGCTTGGTGGGGTGCTTTCTTAGAGCTGCAGTAAATTATATAATTTTGGCCTTTGCTGGAGAGCGACCGGCCCAGAGTTTTGCGGTCGGACTCTATGCCGGAGCTTCAATCTTACAGTCCTCTGGGTTCCTCTGAGGCTGCATTGCATGTTGGTTCTTGTGATCCTGAAATGAAAAGGGGACTCTGGCCAGCATTACGGGTGCAAGGCATTGGGTGACAGACAGCGGTACCAAGATAAAACATCAGGGCACAGTTGGGGGATTCAAGGACTGTGGCCCTCCCAACTCCCTCACCCCACCTCTGGCTAGGACCTGCTCTGGCATACAACCAGTTGGCCTCTTACCCCAGGCTGGAAGGAGTTCCTGTTCTCCCCTGACAGGGTCAAGCCCCTGACACTGTCACAATAGCTCCAAAGATGCTTAATTCCTACCAGCTCCAGCCAGTAGGCGAGGGGTAGTGGGAAGCTAAACATAGTTGTCGTGGAAAAATAACCACAGTCTCTTCCAGTGGATTGGTGAATGACTTTTAATGGCAATCAGCACAGCCAGCAAACACAGGACAACAGCAACCCAATGATAGAACAAGACTTGCGCAGCAACGCCACTCCCCTCCAGACACTGAGCGTTATACAGGAGAGCACACATGAATTTAATGAAAAGGGAGGTTTCCGACATAGCATGATATAGTCAAGCAACAATATTTCACGTGAATGAACAGTGTCTCAGCTTACAAGTCTTAGGCAGAGGCAGGAAAGCATAACCTTGATGGAAGGCAAACAGTGATACATCTCTAGTTTTTCTGTGCAAGCTACTTCTGTGGCTCACACACGGCTCACTATATGACAACTTCCGTCTTCAACAGCCATTTTCCTAGTTAAGCAGGGCTCTAAAACACACCTCTACATGCCAAAAGGGAAACATGTCAAAGGCGAGGACTGTGGAAAGCCTTTGAGGTTAGGACATGCACTTTAGAACATATGGCTCACACAACAATGGCAAAAAGGTACTCGTTGAACATGTCAGTTAACATTAGCTGGGCAATACTATAAGGCAGCAAAATGATCAAGGTGTCAAAAAGTGTCAAAACTCATCCCCCCTGTCCCACACAGTTCAGACTGGCAACATGGCTACATATGGAAATATACAGTGCAGTGCAGCCAAAACCCTGCCCTTTGCACCATGCCCCCATCAAAATTACGAGAAAGAGAAAGACTGTACACCTACTATCTACAGCATGCACTGTTTTGTCACAGTGGCAGAACACTGAGAATGAGGATGGCTCATGGGCAGGCAGGTGTTCGCGCACCAAAACTAAGAAGTACCAATGTATGTCCTATTGGTAGCCGCACAATATTGCTGGTACATGTCACACCAAAGGCATAACAGCAAGCATATCTAGAAAAGGGGCAACATCTACATGAGTGTTCTGTATGAGGGCGTGCTATAGTGTAACTCTTACAGAAGGAAGAGGTTTGAAATATATTCCACAGTATACAATGCTAGCATTGCCAGGGCAGTTTTGCTGTCACCAATTGGTACAATACCAGTGAAGAGCTGTAAAAAGATAAGACGTGATGTTACAGAACATTGTGCCATGGTACATTTGCACCTTACATCATCCCGAGCAATAGGGTTACATGATCCAAAAATGTGCATTGCCACAAAAGCAAGGACAGTACACACCTTTCCACAGCAGGATATGCAAGTGATGGTCTGGATCATGACACAATATTTTCAAGTAATCAACACTGCATTTGTATATGTATCTGTGCCTGAAGTACTTTATTGTTGCTGTGAAGTCTCGTTGAAGCCATAGCATGGACGTGGTTGTTGAGTGATGGATGTGGGAAGGTTTCCGAACATGAAGTTTATTTAAAAAAAGAAAACATCAGAATGATTTCTGAGAATAGACTTCCCACTGCTCATGTCTCTTTTCTCCAGCCCTCTCCTGTCCATCTTTCCCTCTGCCATTACAGTAATATTATTCGATCAAATACAGAAAGAATTAATGTAGTCTTCAATATAGGTCCTTTCTAATAGGGTAGCTCATTTTTTGTAGAATGCAGGATTGTGTATGGTTATCAATGGTTATATGGTTATAAAAGCAGCCGTTAAAATCAGAATAGGCGTTAAGGGTTAACGACGGCGTTAACCCTTAACGCCTGGGTCGTAATGAGGCCCATTATCTTTAAAACTCTAGGGAAAAAAGAAATGCAGAAACTTTCTTTCCTATAGCCCCCAACAAAGATACATTTCTAATAGCTTCCCTTAACTACAAAGAAGCGATTTTACAGACCAAAAAAGAAACCTACAATAACCGTATCATCCAAGCCAAATCAAGTACCAAAGTACTCTTCAATATACTTAGAGAGATGGACTCCCCGGCGTCACCACCGGACACCTGCATTAAAGACACCACCTGGTGCACTAACATTCACAAAGCACTATTGGACAAAATAACGATGCTACAAGACAAAATAGAATCCAAAAAACATAGGGCCTCATTAAGAGCATGGAGGTAAGGAAAAAAGGAAGGCGAAATGGTAATACTGGCATCGATTACCGGTCCGGGCCATTACGAGCTGACAACCCGGTAATACCGCCACCGTCCGTACCGTGCCCCTAATACCGGCATGTGCGCGTACACGCGCCCTTCGTGGCGGCAATACCGGGATCCCGCTAACAGGAGGACATCACAAGTCACGCGGGCATGCGCCTACCGGCATCCCGAAGGCGGTAAATAGGGCCTGCACGATGCTGGTATTACAGGCATTGCGGATCACCCGTAAATAGCAACCTGCAGTGTACCCAACTGCCACAGGTGCCACAACACCACAGGTGGAGGCAATGGGGCCTGTCTCAGCGCAAAAGGAGCACACCCACACACCACACCCCTTCCAACACCAAAATGATCCCACTTGCTGTTGCAATCCTGGGGCTGGAGGACATGCCTGTACTGCTACACCAGCAACAACAACAACAGGCAGCACAGAGGAGACGCAGGAGGAGAAGGGGGGTGAGACAGGCACAGCAAATCCCACCAGTGCAGGCAGTGGCACCACGTAGGCAGCCACCAATCCCTCGCATCAGAGCCAGTCCATTCAACCTAACCGCTGAGCAGATCCACACCCTGTACCGGCTGGACCGGGATATCATCACCACCATAATGGACATGATAAACGACACTGTCAGCCTGATTGAAATCCATACTGCCATCCCCCCTCTACTGAAGGTAGTGCCTGTGCTCCACTTCCTGTCCACAGGCACCTACCAGCACACAGTGGGCCAGCTGCATGGCATAGTGTTAGGGAGAATTCTCATTTATGGCTAATTCCCCTCACCTGGTGAGTCCCCCAGAAGCTTTTCTGGATTTCTGGAGTTTCTTTTTTTTCCACTTGGTAAGAGTGAGAGCTTTTCCCCCACTCTTACCAGTGTTTTGCTATGTGTTTCCCTCTGTTTTTGTGATTGTGGACTCTGAAGTACACCACTTCAGTAGCCCTCTTCTTTGTGTGTGTCACACAGCACCTTCAGTGCCGTGGCACAGGGTTGTCTTTGAGACTTCCCTCGACTCCATTTCTGAGGTGACTACTGTCCCCCAGAAAAGGGTAAAGTTACCATTAACTTTACTTAGTCAATCTACCACAGATCCAGTACACCCCATCTTCCATGGAGTACTGGAAAGGGTTAACTCGTATCCCTTTTTATCTGTACCACCTAGAGCATTGTTTCGCTCTTTTAACATTTAGACTTGGCTGGAGGCAGTGGTATCTACCCTAACTTTTCTACCACGATTATATTAGATAAATGTGGTACTGTTCTTGGATATTATATTAGCCTCGAACATAAACCCGCTTGACCAAATCGTCTTTCTTTTGGCTCCGGTTGGGTTTATTCGCCATTTCTTTTTGTTAAAGTCCTTCTTGTGTTTTACTTTGCGCGGCAAACTAGGTTCGCCTTCTTTGTTCACCGTCTTTTGGTGGGCTTTCTGTTTAGAAGCCCTCCACCAGGAATCTGGGTGTCTAGGTGGGCTGAATGTGAGGGAGGATTGTAGTCCCCCCCTGCACAGGGTATCCTAGGAAACCCAAGTCACATTTTGTCCTGATTGGCCAGGGTAGTTGTCTGGGCTGGACAACCCCCCTGCTGGGTGATTGGCAGCCAGGCTGTGTGAATGGTTTTTTTTTCGCATAAAAGGTTGGTCTCTTGGGCTAGAAGTCAGAGAGTCACCACTGGAACTACAAAGAACCGAAGAGAAGCGGAGAGAACGACGGCTGCTGCAACTGCCCCGTCCCGGTGAAGCCCTGCTGCAGTCCTGAGCTATCTGCCCTTCAACGACTCAGAGAAGATCCAGTCCGGAGTCTTCTTCCCTTGAGCTTGATGGGAATAACCAGCTCATCTTCTACAGCCAGATGACCCTCTTCCGTGGTCGAAATTGCTGCACACTGCTGTAGGGGTCCGGATAGCCACCTGAAGAGCCTCTCCTGTTTTTATGGAGAGCACCTTTTATTCCTTTTCGCTGCTGCCGGCCTCATCCCTGTGTGGTGCAGACCCCCTTCAGACGTCCTCCTTCACGACGAAGCTCCAGGAATCGTGGATCTGCGGGAAACCAACAGAAACAACTGCCAGGGCACCAGCTGCACCATTGGAACAAGGTACTGTGTTCTGTTGAGGAAACTGGGTGAATCCCTTTTTCTTCATTTCCAAGGCTTGACCTTGTCTTCCCTCCTTCTTATAACTTTTGCTTCCGAACATTGACAATATCGAAGTACTTTTGGCTACGTTGAATTGTGAACTGTCTGACCGTGTGATCTTCGGCAACTGGCCCGGTGTCTTTCGACCCTGGCTCGGGCCCTTTGACTTTTGAACTCCTGTCTTTGAGTGTTTCTTGATTCTGCCTGCCTAACCAAAATATTGCCTGTGATTTTTGCCTCCAACTCCCTCTGGGTATCTCAGGTGCTAAGTGTGTTTTGCCCCGGTAGCATTTCATGTCACGGATACGCGTTTGTTTAGTAGACCGAACTGTCAAAAAGTGATCGCAATCGTATTCGCGGTAACGTGTTTTGTTCGTAACACCGGTTCATTCAAACACAGGGTACTTACCTTGAGACTTACTGTACAAAGTGAATTGGTTATTTGTAGTATATTTAACATGTGGTTTTCATTTGAGTTTAACAGAAGTGTTGGGTTTATAACAAATGGTTTAAAAATAAATGTACTTATATTTTTCTACCTGAAACCTTGAGTCAGTGTTTGCTTGAGTCACAGTAATTGTGGTCCCTTTGTGTAATCTCTGCTACTGCTCTATATACTCTTGAGATAAGCCTGGCTGCTTCGCCACTGCTACCACTCTGACTTAGTACAGGCTTGTACCAAAGGTAAGACTTGTATTGCCACCTGTATTCTTAATTGTGTGTCCCTAAGGGCACTGCACAGGATTCTGCCTAACACTGGTGTACAGCGGTGAGGATTTGGAAGTAGAGTGATTACACTTAGAGTGCTGCTGTTGCTTGGGTTCAGCTAACCACAAGGCTAACACCACTAATTCTATTTAACTAAGGAATCATGTCAAACATGGAAAACTACACTGAAGAGAGTCTTTTACTCTATACTGCTGAGGTTCTGAGAACCATGTGTAGGGATAAGAATATCTCTGGTAAAGGAAAGAAATCTGAACTGGTTGCAAAGCTAATGGGAAAAAACCTGGAGAGTGGGTCAGAAGGACCTACCACTCCAGCAAATGTGGATTTTGATGTTTCTGATTCTGAGAGTATTAATTGTGAAGAAGCAGATGAGTCCTTGCTAGGAAACCCTACAACTCCCTTGCCTGCTCAGAATGCACAACCTCTGTCCACAGGGACCCCCACAGGTCCTACACTTACTCCTGAGTTTATTGCACTTGATAAAATGAGACTTGAATTGGAAGTGAAACGTATTGATGCACAAACTGCCATGAAACATCAAGAGTTAAGGCTCAGAGAAATGAAGCTGAACCATGAACTAGAAACGAAGAAACTGCCTCTAGAAAATGCTTCTCTCCCAAAGTCCTCTAGGTCTTCAAGCCCTAAGAGACCCTGTATGCCAAAGGACATGATTGTTATGTATGAGACTAAACTTTTGGATTGGTTAGCAATGTTTGAGTACAATCATGGGATTCAAGGTATCTCAGGGAATCAGTTGATTCCTTGGCTTGTCTCTAGGCCCCCCCTGTTGCAGGTGATGCTGTAATGGAGTTGGGGGAGGAGGATAAACAGGATTATAAATGTGTGAAACTAGCATTAATGGCTAGGTTTGGGAAGACCCCTTCCCAGTACCTTAAGAGGTTTAGAACCCTCAAAAAGCATGATGGTACCCCTTGGGCTACCTGGTGTGTGAATGTTTGAAAAACTTAGATGGTTGGGTTAAGGGTTACAAAGTGAACACTTATGAAGGTTTGAGGAATCTTGTAATGTTGGAGTCTATTTTTGATGTCTGCTCTCCTGAGCTTAGACAGCACTTGGCTGATTCAAAGGAGATAGATCCTAAGAAGCTAGCTAAGGCTGCTGACTTATTGGTTGCCAACTGGGCCACTCACAAGGATTCTGGGGCTACTCAGAAGAAGGATGAGGGGAAGCAGCCAAAGAAAGACAACAAAGAGAATTCCAATAATTCCAATCCAAAAGAGGGCCCCAAACATAACCAGGGTAAGCCACAAGGTAAACCGAATCAGGCTAGTGTACCACCTGGTTCCAAACCAGATGGAGGCCAGGGCAAACCCCCATTCCAGAGAGCATTTGGAAAATGCTTTGTTTGTGGATTGCCTGGTCATGTGAAAGGAGATCCCAAGTGTAAGGGTAAACCTTCAGGGATCAACACTATCTCCTTAGCCTTCTCCCAGGTGGATGAAGTACCTATGACCAGTGGAAACTTTCAGTTACTAGCTGATGAGCCCATGAAAGTCTCAGCTAGTGTTTCTTTGCTGTCCTTGGGTCTTTGGGAACAACAGAACTTAGATGTCTATAACTCAATCCCAGATAATGCTAAAGAGTATTATAAAGATAGTGTTCTTGTGAATGGTCAGGAGACCCCTGCCATCTGAGACACTGGAGCCAGCATAACTGTGGTTGATGAATGTTTCTTCAAAGTGGAGGATGTTGCTAAGGCACCCAAACACTTAGTTAGCTGGAGGCCCTGTGGAAAAGGTTCCCCAGTTACCAGTTCTCATCCAGTGTAATGGCATGACTGTCAGAATACCTGTAAGTGTGCAAAATAACGTACCTGGGAGGGTCCTGTTGGTCAATGACCTTAAAACTCTTGGAGTTGTGACCAGTATTCCCAGGCCCCCCAGCAGAAGGAAGCAGGAGCTCGCAAGGTCTGCAAGGGAGAGAACCTTAAGAGGCTCTCCTGGGGACATGATAGAGGAAGCTATCACCCCATGTCCACAGGACTTACTTACTGCCATTGCAGGACAAGAAAAGACAAAGGGGAAACCTAAGTCTGCCAGCAAGAAACCAGCAAGCACACCTGTGCCCAGAAGGACATCTCCAAGACTGTCCCAAGTCACACCTGTGACTCCCACACCAGCTGAGGCTGAGTGTGAGGTTCAACCCTGTATGGTCAAACTAGATACTGAGGAATCAGATCTAGAAGAGGATCTCACCTTGGTAGGAGATCGTGACACTGTTGACCGCCCTGAGCTGCAGTCTTTACTGGCAGAAGGTGGACCCAACAGGGAAGATTTCAGTAAAGGACAAAGAGAGTGTCCTACCTTGGAAGGTCTTTGCCAACAGGCAGCTTCTCAGCTCAATGGGACTGAGCCTGGGAAGTATAGGTTGCACTGGGAAGATGGCCTCTACTACAGTGAACCAACTGAGTCAACTCCTGGAGACTACAAAAGACTTGTAGTACCTCTGTTGAACCGACTCCAGTTTCTGCAGTTAGCCCATGAGGTACCTTTGGCTGGTCACTTAAGTTTTAGGAAGACCAAAGAAAGGCTATCTCTGCACTTCTACTGGCCTAAGATGGGCACAGAAGTAGACAAGTTCTGCAGAAGCTGCCACATTTGCCAAACCTCTGGCAAGAGTGGATCCAAGAGTGTGGCACCCTTAGTGCCTCTCCCAGTGGTGGGAATTCCTTTTGAGAGGGATGGGATTGACATTGTTGGTCCTCTTGACCCTCCCACAACTTCTGGCAACAGGTTTATCCTGGTTATAGTGGACCATGCCACTAGATTTCCTGAAGCCATACCTATGAGGACTGTTACGGCTCCGGCTGTAGCTAAGGCCCTACTTGGTATTTTGTCAATAATACTCCGTACAAGGGAAGAGAATTCGACACTCTCTCCCGAACCACAGAAGCCGAATGAAGTCGACCCTCCACCCGTGGTTGGCACAGGCACCTGATAGAATAAACAGGACACCACGTGGCAGCCAATGGGGGGAAGAGGAGTTAGGAAGAGGTTGTGGATAGGGTGAGGAAAATTAGGAACACCGGTAAGAGGATTAGGAAAACCTATGTTGGATAGGACAAGGGAAGCAACGGGAAAAAACCCTACCTACTTTCCTCTGAACACTTTACACCTGTATCCAGCATACCATACACAGAATATAGACCTGAGCTTTGAAACACCGTAATACGTGCATCTAACATAGTCTTAGACCTGTCCCTACGACCTCATAAACACAGAGACATAGACTCTGCACATGTCATACTTGGGAGAAAATCCCACAATGAATTCAACAAACACATGGCCCGTGGGCTTACAGAAAACAATGAATATGAACACATAACATGAAACATGGAACATATTTACAGCAACATAAATAACAAATAACATATTCCCCTTATGATTTTAGAATGTGATTTGTTGTTATACAATGCAGTAATGGCTGTTCCACCCGCATTGATCAATGAACTTTGCGAGCAAACAAACTTCTAACACTGGATTTTCAAGGCGGCAGGATACTAGAAACAAGGACAAACTACTTTATGTCCGAGCGGTAAGCGCGCCGTTTCCACACACAGCAAATAACACCCATAAGAGCGTGATTCTGCCAGCCGCCACTCGCCCTGTACTTAACTCAAGTCCGGGAGACCCGCAAGCCTTCCCGGACGTAGCGGTCTTCAGCTTCTAAAATGGGTTCCGCAGCCGCCTGTAGTCCGTGTTCCCGTAGAGAGTTTTCACATGCTGCTGCCAGTGTTGTAGCTTCGCCTGCTCCTGCTTCGATACACAAAATAAGCCACACCTGCCGTGGCTCTGTAACTTCTTATAAACGTTTGTTAATCCTTACCAGCTGTGTCAACGGCCGCACTACCGCAACTACAATTCTCCCTAAAGCATGCTGAGAAATGTAGTTAGAGTTGAACTCGTGAATTCCACAGACCTCTATCGCCTTTTGCACACTCCTTTCTTGCACCAGCCCTTTTTCCTGACATTACCTCCCCTCTCACAGCCCTTCCTCAAACCAGCCTTGGACATGTGGCGCAAGTGAAATTGTTTCTTCAACATAGGAGCATGCACTGCTCCTGCTGGCTCCCAAGAACAATCCTCCGGTCCATAGCCTTTCCATTGAATTAAATACCACATCTTCTGGCCCTGTTTCTTGACATCCAAAATTCGTTTCACTTCATATTCCACCTGTCCTTCTTTCATGATTGCTGGTGGTCGTTTAGTTGTCATCCCAGGAGCTGCGGGTTTAAGAAGAGATACATGGAATACTGGGTGTATCGCTAGATTCTTAGGCAAACGTAATTTCATAGCAGTTTCAGAAATACATTGAATAATGGTATAAGGCCCAATGAACCTAGGCATACATTTTCGTGATCCTATCATGGAGAGGTTTCGAGTTGAGAGCAACACTCTATTTCCCACTTGATATTTGGGACTTTCCTGTCTATGCTTATCAGCTTGTGTTTTATACATTCTTTTGGCATGTTCCAAATTGTTTCGTGCTTTTTGTCTGACTTCCAAAAGCAACTGTTTGCGCTCCTGCAATGCTGGTATACTTTCTATTTCGGGCAAATGTTCAGGTAACATATTCTGCTCCTGACCATACAGGCACTCATTAGGAGCCATTCCCAAAGAACTGTGAAAGGTGTTATTGTATGTGAATTCTGCTAACCAAAGAGCTTGCACCCAGGTTCCCCTTCCATCCCCCAAATACCCTTGCAAATATTGCTCAAGTGTTTGATTCATTCTTTCCGTTTGACCATCTGTTTCAGGGTGATAGCTGGTGGATAGAGCACAGTTGATTCCTAATAGTCGACAAAAAGCACGCCAAAACCTGGAAGTAAACTGAGAACCTCTGTCTGAAACAATGCTTTTAGGTAGACCATGTAATCTCACTATGTGTTGTAGAAATAACTCAGCCAATTGGCCTGCTCCCGGTATTCCAACACACGGCACAAAATGTGCCTGTTTTGACAAGAAATCCACTACAACCAATATGGTATCAAAGTGATAGTCAGGGGGCAAATCTATGATGAAATCCATCGAAATGTGAGTCCAGGGTCTCTCAGGCATCAGTAATGGCTGTAACAAGCCTCTTTTCTTAACATGATCTGCCTTATTTCTTAAACAATTTTCACATCGTACCAAATAAGTCATAATGGGCCTCATTACGACCCAGGGGGTAAGTTACCGCCTGGGCCGTGACTTTACCACCATGGCGTAAACTACGTTTACGCCATGGTGGTAGGCGGACTTACCGCCCCATTCCAACCTTGGCGGGGCGGTAAATCCCCATTTTCCCATTTTCCCTTCCCCATTCCCATTTTGCCCCCTAGGGCATAATGGGAGTGGGGAAGGCGTTAATAAGCCACCGTAAATTACGGTGGCGTAATTAACTCCATGGTCCCTTAGCGCCATGGATTTTAACACCTGCTAAAAGCAGGTGTTAAGTCCGCCATGGCGCTAAGGGACCTCGTACTCAGGCGGTAAGGGTCGGCGCTGTAAAACCCTTACCGCCTGAGTTGTAATGAGGCCCAATGTCTTGTCTTAATGTGGGCCACCAAAAATACTTTTCCAACATCACTTTCATTTTTTTCTGACCTGCATGTCCCGCCAAGGGAGAGTTATGGCACCAAAACAAAGCCTTTTCTTGCAACATTTTGGTTGGTAAATACAACCGACCCTGATGATATGGTAAGCCATTCCGTACTGTCCTAGTCGAATGACTCCTTTGCCACTCTTGCAGTTGTCTAGATGATACTGCTTTCTTTACCTGTTCAATCAACTTCGTGATAATAGTCCCAATAATCCTATCGGGTGCAATGATCGTCTTTGTTTCACTTATTGTATTGTCTAAATTCTGTTGCCCGGACAAAGCATCAGCTTTACCGTTTTTCTTTCCCGGCCTAAAATCACCACAAAATCAAATTCATTGAAGTATTGAGACCATCTTAATTGTCGTGGACTCAAAGATTGAGCTCTCTTAAAGTATTGTAAATTTTTATGATCTGTTACTACCACAACCTGATGTTTTGCTCCCAATAAGTAATGCCTCCACTCAAGGAATGCTGATCGGATAGCCAATAGTTCTTTATCAGTGATGGAATAGTTTTGTTCGCATCCAGACAATTTCCTAGAGAAAAATGCCACAGGATGCAAAACTACATTCTCATCCTTTTGGGAAAGAATAGCTCCTATGGCCACATTGCTGGCATCTGTCTCCACCTGAAAGACCCTCTCCATGTTTGGATGTCTTAGTACTGGAGCAGTGGTAAAGGCTATCTTCAATTCGTGAAACGCTTTTTCTGCTTCAGTACTCCGATGAAATTTCACTGCCTTTTTGAGTAATTGTGTAATAGGGGTAACAATGTTTGAGAAATTACTAATAAGCCTCCTATAAAAATTAGCAAAACCCAGAAAAGACTGAATATCTTTTATGCATTGTGGAGATGGCAAATCCCTGACGGCCTGCACTTTTTTAGGATCCATCACAATTCCTGTTGCCGTCAGAATGAAGCCCAAAAACTCCACCTGTCTCACATGGAAGGCACACTTCTCTAGCTTAACACACAGTTGTTAAGCTTGCAACCTGTGCAACACAGCTTTCACATGCTGCACATGCTGTTCTAGAGACTCAGAATAAATCAAAATGTCGTCTATGTACACAATAACAAAAACATCAAGAAAGTCATGCAATACCTCTTGCATAAAAAACTGAAAAGCCGCTGGGGCATTACATAGACCAAAAGGCATAACCACATATTCAAATAACCCAAACTTTGTCCGGAAAGCTGTTTTCCACTCATCACCTTCTTTCACCCTTATCAGATGATAAGCTCCTCTCAAGTCCAACTTAATATAAATCTTGGCTGTCCTTACTTGATCTAAAAGGACTGCAATCAGAGGCAATGGGAACCTGTTCTTAATTGTCACCTTATTTAATGCACGGTAATCTATGCAAGTTCGTAAAGTGCCTTCTTTTTTTGGAACAAAAAACAATGGTGAGGAGACCGGGGACGTAGAGTGTCTTATAAACCCCTTAGCCAACATCTCATCCAAGTAGTCACGTAAATACTTATTTTCTTTTTCAGTAAGAGCGTAAATGCTGCTGCAAGGTAATTTTGCTCCTTCCTCAAGATCAATCACGCAATCATATGGTCTATGAGGTGGTAACTGCTCTGCTACCCTTTTGTCAAATACCTGGACAAATTCTTGATACTGTGATGGAATCTCTCCACTCATGGCCCCCACCACCTGATTGTCCAATCCTTTCTCTACCATAAATTGGACAGGTCCTACTTCTGGTACCATATGTTCCTGACAACTTTCCTCCTCAAACCACAAGACTTGTCTTACCCAATCAATCCAAGGGTTATGTAGCACCAACCATGGCATACCCAAAATCAATCCGAACTGTGGGGCTGCAATTAAATCAAACGTGATTTCCTCCTTATGCCCAGATGTACAAATCATCTCCATGACTTGTGTCTGTTTCCGGATGGGCCCTGATATTAGTGGTGAACCATCCACAGATTGCACTCCCTCCATCTTTTGTTTATCAACCAAGGGTAAATCCCAACCTTTCAGCAAATGAAATATTCACAAAATTGCCTGTAGCCCCAGAATCTACCATGGCCATCACTTCTTGTTTAGTATACGCAAAATATAATGTTACCAGAATGTATAAATGAGAAGTTTTACTTCCCATCGTATTTGCCACCAATCTTGGGAACCTGACTTCGTTCGGGCCTGACACCTGTGTTCCCCCTAAGGTTGGCCCAACTCTTTTCCCGACTCCTTAGTACTCTTTTCTCCACCCACCTTCTTTTGCGGGGTGTTGAGACAGGTACGTATAAAGTGTCCTGCATGCCCACAGTAAAGAAACAATTTATTCATTTTATGTTGTTCCTTTTCTAAGGCTGATAATGGTCCTCTAATACTGCCAATTTGTATAGGTTCCGCTTCACTCAGTTTTCCTCCTCTACCTCTATCCAGCCTCGCAAATGGTAATACTTCCGGTCTTTTCTTATCCCCTTTTCGCTCATTCATCTTATGATCCAATCGTAATGCCAAGTCAATCATTGCCGTACAAGTACTTGGTTGCGGCTCTACTTGAGCAATAGCATCCTTGAGTTCTTTGCGTAACCCCTGGTAAAATAACACTGTTTGTTTAGCCACTGGCCACTCTGTCTCGATTACCAGCCTATTAAATTGTGTGACATAAGTGACCAAATCCCTTGTTCCTTGCTTCAATCCCAACAACTCTTTGTCCTGTGCTAAGGACACTTCTCTTCTATCAAATAGTCTGCCAAATTCTGCCAAAAAACCATCCCAATTATATAGCAATGGATCATCCTTTTGTACCAAAGGCATGGCCAAAGCCGCTGCATCTCCAGTTAAATAGGAGATTAAAAAAGCTGTTCTCGCCTGTATACTCTCAAAAGCTGTGGGTTTACACAAAAAATGTAATCTGCATTGCGTGAGGAACGTCATGTATTTGCGAGGATCTCCCGCAAACCGCTCCGGCGCTGCTAGAGGAACACTGCTCGGAGGTTTCACAATGGTTGTTGGATTTTGACTTGTGGACGCTGTTACGCTCACCTGGTGTCCACGGGGGCGTTGATCTGGACCGGCCTGATGTTACTTCTTCCAGTGATACACGGAGCGCCGAGATGACGGAGTGGACCGGGCCACCCAGCTTGGTCTGTGTGGCTCGTATGAATACTCTTCTGTAATGCAGAAAGGGGGAATTAACCACCTGTGAGGTTTAAGCTTAACCCCACCTTCTCCCCATGAATTACTTTGGGACTCCTTTAGATTCTCACCTGATAATCTGAAAAGATGAACTCTCCATCCTGCTTCAAGTGCAGGGGCGCGTAGATGACCAGTTGCCTCACTGGTGTGGGAAGTTGGCGAGTTGCAGACGGTGTTGACTCCGTAGAGGTAATAGTTATAAAGAGTTCAAAACGTCTGGAATTCACTCTGTCCAATTCCCCTAGGTTGCCCTTATGGATCTGGAAAGAGTTCACGTGACAACCAGAGATGCGCAGGTAAGTGTTTATAAAAGCTGTTTCGGAATAAAGAGGGAAGCTTGCTCTAACCTGTGGTCTTTTTCCTTTTCAGGCATCCATTCAGAGGAAGATCCGTGGATTGAAGCGTTTACCACAACCGGGTAAGTCTGTAGCGGAATGTTTCCCCATAGGGGCCGGGGTGCGGCGGTGATGCGGAAGAGGTTGCGCCGACCCGAGATTAGGTGAGTGTCCCCGGTGATCTCAAGTAAGTCTTAATATTTGCCTTTGTTGTCTTAGATAACTCTCTGTTGCTCACCTTATTGTTATTATGTCCATAGGTGATGAAGAGCGGCCGCGAACTAAGATGCGCGTGATGGAATGCTGAAAATGGCAACAGGTGAGTTCAGCGCGGCGTTGCAGGAGGGGCGGCAAGAGCGTCTAATGGATTCTTTCTTCCAGGTCCAAGTCGGGAAGATGCAGGATTCAGGTGAGTATGAATAAAACTCTCGCTCTAACCTTCCTTCTGCTTTCCTTGCAGGGTTCAGGAGCTCCGGAGTGTAGACGGGCGTGGCTGAAGACTGGAAGCTGCTGCAGAATAACGCGAAGCACGTGTGGCTGTCCGGGCGTGGCTTAAATAGCTTTGGAAGAAGTCCCAGGTAAGTATTCTTCCACTGCCCCATCCAGGTAAGAAAATAGTCCCTGCATTAAAATAGTCCCTCCTAAGCCTCATTTGGCTTAGGTCTTCATGCAGCATGGTCTGCATCAGGTGAGTAAGCAGCATGGTCTGCTTTAGGTAAGTTATCATAAATGAGCCTGGTGCCTATGGCGCCAGGACTGACTTTGTCCTTATGAGCCTGGCGCCAAAGGCGCCAGGACTGCACCCAAACAGCCCCTAACTGGGGCTTTTGGGCATGCTCCAAATGGCGTGATGCCTGCTTCCGGGGCGGCTGGGCCTGGTCTGGTTTCCCGGGGGCAGGCATCATGACAGACGCTCCCTGAGTTCTGTTGCCTTCCAAAGGAATTCCCTGAGCTACCAAACTCTGAACTTGTGTTTTTAGATTATCTGACTCTTGTCTGGCATGTGCCAACTCCAAATGAATATCCTGAAGAGCCTTTAGCACATCGGCTAAAGGCGGAGGTGTCACGTCCATTTGGCTTGGGTGGTTGTAAGTATCCCAATATGGGGGTGGCTTATTATGTCAATAATACTCCGTACAAGGGAAGAGAATTCGACACTCTCTCCCGAACCACAGAAGCCGAATGAAGTCGACCCTCCACCCGTGGTTGGCACAGGCACCTGATAGAATAAACAGGACACCACGTGGCAGCCAATGGGGGGAAGAGGAGTTAGGAAGAGGTTGTGGATAGGGTGGGGAAAATTAGGAACACCGGTAAGAGGATTAAGAAAACCTATGTTGGATAGGACAAGGGAAGCAACGGGAAAAAACCCTACCTACTTTCCTATGAACACTTTACACCTGTATCCAGCATACCATACACAGAATATAGACCTGAGCTTTGAAACACCTTAATACGTGCATCTAACATAGTCTTAGACCAGTCCCTACGACCTCATAAACACAGAGACATAGATGATACTCTGCACATGTCATACTTGGGAGAAAATCCCACAATGAATTCAACAAACACATGGCCCGTGGGCTTACAGAAAACAATGAATATGAACACATAACATGAAACACGGAACGTATTTGCAGCAACATAAATAACAAATAACATATGCCCCTTATGATTTTAGAATGTGATTTGTTGTTATACAATGCAGTAATGGCTGTTCCACCCGCATTGATCAATGAACTTTGCGAGCAAACAAACTTCTAACACTTTTCAAGGCGGCAGGATACTAGAAACAAGGACAAACTACTTTATGTCCGAGCGGTAAGCGCGCCGTTTCCACCCACAGCAAATAACACCCATAAGAGCGTGATTCTGCCAGCCGCCACTCGCCCTGTACTTAACTCAAGTCCGGGAGACCCGCAAGCCTTCCCGGACGTAGCAGTCTTCAGCTTCTAAAATGGGTTCCGCAGCCGCCTGTAGTCCGTGTTCCCGTAGAGAGTTTTCACATGCTGCTGCCAGTGTCGTAGCTTCGCCTGCTCCTGCTTCGATACACAAAATAAGCCACACCTGCCGTAGCTCTGTAACTCCTTAGAAACGTTTGTTAATCCTTATCAGCTGTGTCAACCGCCGCACGACCGCAACTACAATTCTCCCTAAAGCATGCTGGGAAATGTAGTTAGAGTTGAACTCGTGAATTCCACAGACCTCTATCACCTTTTGCACACTCCTTTCTTGCACCAGCCTTTTTTCCTGACATTTTTTTTTACCAAAGTAGGTTTTCCTAAGGAGGTGATATATGACAGGGGATCAAATTGTATGTCCCACTACATGCAAACCATGTGGAAAACCTGTGGAGTCACTTCCAAGTTCTCAACTGCCTACCACCCTCAAACCAATGGATTGGTAGAGAGGTTTAACAGAACTATGAAGAGCATGATAGGTGCTTTAGAAGAGCCCCTTAGAAGAAAGTGGGACCTTCTACTGCCATGCCTTCTCTTTGCATGTAGAGAAGTCCCCCAGGAGGGAGTAGGCTTCGGTCCCTTTGAACTTCTCTATGGCCATCCAGTCAGAGGTCCATTGGCCCTGATTAAGGAGGGGTTGGAGAGTGCTCCTTCCCCCAAGCCAGTCAGAGTGACTGACTATGTGATAGGTCTCTGGAGGAGAATGTCACACATGATGGCAGAGGCAAGTGATAACTTGAAGGCTGGTCAAGCTCTGGTCAAACATTGGAATGACCAGAAGGCTAACACGGTTGAGTTTACTCAAGACCAGCTTGTTCTTGTTATGGTCCCCAAAAGGCAGAGGGCCTTGCAGGACAAATGGATAGGACCCTTCAGGGTTGTGGATAAACTTGGAGAGGTGAACTATCTGGTGGACCTAGGCATTCCTAAGGAGGCTCCCAGAGTCTTTCACACCAACCGTTTAAAGGCTTATGTCTCCAGACCTGACATAGGAGCTTTGCTTCTAGCTCTTGCTCAGTAGGAATAGGAGAGTGAACCTCTACCTGACCTCCTCAGAGGCTTACCTTTAGATGAGCAAGTGGAAGGAGTTAATCTCTCTTCCAGTCTCACACCTGACCAGCAGGATGAGTGCAAGTTACTGTTGAATCAGTTTGCCTCCCTGTTCTCACTTTCACCAGGCTTGACCCCTTGGGGGCAGCATGACATACACACTGGTGACTGTTTGCCTGTCAAAAGCAGGGGGTACAGAATGTCAGACAATGTAAGAACCCATACAAGGAATGAGGTCAACAAGATGCTTGATCTCAGGGTTATAGAACCCTCTACTAGCCCATGGTCTAGCCCAGTTGTGCTTGTACCAAAGGCAGGATCCAAAGAGTTGAGATTCTGCGTGGACTATAGAGCTCTAAATGCAGTCACAACAACTGATGCCCATCCTTTGTCTAGGACAGATGAGCTGGTGGACAAACTTGGTGCAGCCAAGTACCTAAGCACATTTGACCTAACGTCAGGCTATTGGCAAATAGCCCTGACAGACCATGCCAAGTAGAAAACTGCATTCTCCACCCCAGCCGGCCTCTACCAATTCAAGGTAATGCCTTTTGGATTAAAGAACGCACCTGCTACATTTCAGAGGATGGTCAATCAAGTTCTGAATGAGATGGAGGACATCTGCATGGCATACTTGGATGACATTGCAGTGTTCAGCCCTACATGGAAAGAACATGTTCAACACCTAGGCTATGTATTGCAGGCTCTGGAACAGGCCCATCTGTCCATAAAGGCAAGCACATGTCAAATTGGTCAGAGTTCAGTGGTCTACCTTGGGCATGAGGTAGGAAGAGGTGAAATAAGGCCACTGCCTAGCAAAGTACAAGCTGTACAAAACTGGGCGACCCCTACTACTCAAACCCATGTGAGAGCCTTCCTAGGTCTCACAGGGTATTATAGGAACTTCATAGAGAACTATGGGACCATAGCTTCTCCCTTGAATGTCATCTCCTCTCCCAAATTTCCTAAAAAGGTCAGGTGGAATGAGGAGTGCAATCAAGCCTTTGAAGGC
Source organism: Ambystoma mexicanum (assembly GCF_040938575.1). Taxonomy (NCBI): domain Eukaryota; kingdom Metazoa; phylum Chordata; class Amphibia; order Caudata; family Ambystomatidae; genus Ambystoma; species Ambystoma mexicanum. The sequence continues at coordinate 1,602,556,390 of NC_090932.1, forward strand.
TTCAAGAAAGCCCTTTGTCAAGCTCCAGTCCTAAGAGCTCCTGACTATCACCAACCCTTCATTGTACAAACTGATGCTTCTAATGTAGATATAGGTGCAGTCCTTAGTCAACTGGATGAGAAAGGTAGGGAACACCCCATTTGTTTCATCAGAAGGAAGTTAAAGGATCCTGAGACAAGGTGGGCACCAATAGAAAGAGAATGCTTTGCTTTGCTATTGCATGGGCACTGAAGAGGATTAGACCATACTTGTATGGATCTACCTTCACTATTCAGACTGACCACCAACCCTTGAGATGGCTGATGCAAATGAAAGGGGAAAACCCAAAGTTACTCAGATGGTAAATCTGCCTGCAAGGATTTGTTTTTTCCATTGAGCACAGAGCAGGAAGTCACCACCAAGTCACCACCAACATGCTGATGGTCTCTCTAGGATGTTTGTACCGACTAGAGGTATGAGGTCCATCCAGGAGTAGATTAAATCCTCTTGTCCCTTAGTCTGGGGGAGGGGCGAGTGTTAGGGAGAATTCTCATTTATGGCTAATTTCCCTCACCTAGTGAGTCCCCCAGCAGCTTTTCTGGATTTCTGGAGTTTATTTTTTTCCACTTGGTAAGAGTGAGAGCTTTTCCCTCACTCTTACCTGTGTTTTTCTATGTGTTTCCCTCTGTTTCTGTGATTGTGGACTCTGAAGTACACCACTTCAGTAGCCCCCTTCTTTGTATGTGTCACACAGCACCTTCAGTGCCGTGGCACAGGGTTGTCTTTGAGACTTCCCTCAAGTCCAACTACTGTCCTCCATTAACTGTACTTAGTCAATCTACCACAGATCCAGTACACCCCATCTTCCATGGAGTACTGGAAAGGGTTAACTCGTATCCCTTTTTATCTGTACCACCTAGAGCATTGTTTCGCTCTTTTAACATTTAGACTTGGCTGGTGGCAGTGGTATCTACCCTAACTTTTCTACCGCGATTATATTAGATAAACGTGGTACTGTTCTTGGCTATTATATTAGCCTTGAACATAAACCCGCTTGACCAAATTGTCTTTCTTTTGGCTCCGGTTGGGTTTATTCACCATTTCTTTTTGTTAAAGTCCTTCTTGTGTTTTACTTTGCACGGCAAACTAGGTTTGCCTTCTTTGTTCACCGTCTTTTGGCGGGCTTTCTGTTAAGAAGCCCTCCACCAGGCGCCTGGGTGTCTAGGTGGGCTGAATGTGAGGGAGAGGTGTAGTCACCCACTGCACAGGGTATCCTAGGAAACCCAAGTCGCACTTTGTCCTGATTGGCCAGGGTAGTTGTCCGGGCTGGACAACCCCCGTGCTGGGTGATTGACAGCCAGGCTATGTGAATGGGGGTTTTTCGCATAAAAGGCAGGTCTCTTGGGCTAGAAGTCAGAGAGTCGCCACTGGAACTACAAGGAACCGAAGAGAAGCAGAGAGAACGACGGCTGCTGCAACTACCCCGTCCCGGTGAAGCCCTGCTGCAGTCCTGAGTTATTTGCCCTTCAACGACTCAGAGAAGATCCAGTCCGGAGTCTTCTTCCCTTGAGCTTGGTGGGGATAACCAGCTCCTCTTCTACAGCCAGAGGATCCTCTTCCGTGGTCGAAATCGCTGCACACTGCTGTAGGGGTCCGGATAGCCACCTGAAGAGCCTCTCCTGTTTTTAAGGAGCGCACCTTTTATTCCTTGTCGCTGCTGCCGGCCTCATCCCTGTGTGGTGCAGACCCCCTCCAGACGTCCTCCTTCATGACGAAGCTCCAGGAATCGTGGGTCTGCGGGAAATCAACAGGAACAACTGCCAGGGGACCAGCTGCACCATTGGAACAAGGTACTGTGTTCTGTTGAGGTAAACTGGGTGAATTCTTTTTTCTTCATTTCCAAGGCTTGACCTTGACTTCCCTCCTTCTTATAACTTTTGCTTCCGAACATTGACAATATCGAAATAATTTTGGCTACCTTGAATTGTGAACTGTCTGACCATGTGATCTTCGGCAACTGGCCCCGGTGTCTTTCGACCCTGGCTCGGGCCCTTAGACTTTTGAACTCCTGTCTTTGAGTGTTTCTTGATTCTGCCTGCCTAACCAAAATATTGCCTGTGATTTTTGCCTCCAACTCCCTCTGGGTATCTCAGGTGCTAAGTGTGTTTTGCCCCAGTAACATTTCATGTCATGGATACGCGTTTGTTTAGTAGACCGAACTGTCAAAAAGTGATCGCAATCGTATTTGTGTGGTTTTCATTTGAGTTTAATAGAAGTGTTGTGTTTATAACTAATGGTTTAAAAATAAGTGTACTTATATTTTTCTACCTGAAACCTTGAGTCAGTGTTTGCTTGAGTCACAGTAATTGTGGTCCCTTTGTGTAATCTCTGCTACTGATCATATACTCTTGAGATAAGCCTGACTGCTCCGCCACTGCTACCACTCTGACTTAGTAGTACAGGCTTGTACCAGAGGTAAAACTTGTATTGCCACCTGTAGTCTTAATTGTGTGTAGTGGTCCCTAAGGGAACTGCACAGGATTCTGCCTAACACATATCACAACATGCTGACCCGAGTGCTGGATGCCCTCCTGAAGCATGCACTCAACCACATATCCCTACCACGGACTGGCCAGGAGCTCGCTGACACTAAAGTTGCCTTCCATGCAGTGGCAGGCATGCCCAATTGCATCAGTGCCCTCAATTGCACCCATGTGGAATTGGTGGTCCCACATGCCATAGAGGTTGTGTACCACAATCATAAGCAATACCACTCCATCAATGTGCAGATGGTATGTGACTCCAGCAAGATCATCACTCATTTTTGTGCCCGATTTCCCGGATCCACACATGATGCCATTGTGCTGCTGAACTCCTCGCTACCCCGCTACATGGAGCGACATGCTGGACAACATGCCTGGCTGCTCCGTAAATCAGCTGACAGGTACATGGCAGTGCATTGGGGAGGGGATGAATACTCCACCTGGGTGGGTTTGGGGAGGGGATGAATACTCCACCTGGGTGGGATTGGGGGGTGAATACTCTACCTGGGTGGAATGGGGGGAATGAATACTCCACCTGGGTGGGATTGGGGGGGGGTGAATACTACACCTGGGTGGGATTGGGGGGGATGAATACTCCACCTGGGTGGGATTGGTGGGGATGAATACTCCACCTGGCTGGGATTGGGTGGTGAGTGGAGACTGCACATACAGAATAACACTGTGGCCCTACACTTTCCGACCTGAACGAGACACAATAATGCCATATATAAGACCAATGCTGCACACCAATGACAATTTGCCAGACCTACAATCAGGCCACATCCCTCAACGCGTCCACTGCACATCAACTGAGCATACCCTCTGCAACACAATCCAGCAACATGCAGTGAGTATGCCTAACACACCTTAATGCAGCAAAGCACAACACAGAACATCTGCAAGAGCATGCAAGTGAACACCCTGCAACATCTAGACAACGCAATCCACACCTGCAGACCATAGTACAGCACACATTGCGACAAATGTACCTGTGTGCATACATCCAGGGACATGTGCATGTGAACATCAAACATCTGCAGACATGACAGTGATTTCTACAGGTGTCATGTCAGAAATTGACTCACAAATACCTCATTGTGCTCCCATGCAGGTGATCGTGGCTATCCCTTGGAATCATGGCTCCTCACTCCTATTCGGATCCCGCAGAACAGGCACGAAGAGGAGTACAATCGGGTCCATACCCGTACCCGTGTTGTGATCGAGCAGACCCTTGGCCTGTTGAAGGCACGTTTCCGCTGCCTCAACAGGTCTGGTGGAGCACTCCTTTACGCCTGGTCTGGCACACATGGCTTGTTGGAGCAGAGCTGGCAGGTGTGCTTGATTGGGTAGAGGTGGCTGCCTGTGCAACCGTTGGTGCAGGTCGTTGCTGCTGCAGTTGCTCAACAATCCTGCCCAGGACCTGGGTCACTGCTGCCAGACTGTCGCGGATCATCATAGTGTTACTGTTCATAGCTACGATATTTGCTGCATTGGCCTCATGTATTACCCGGCGGGTCAGTTCCCCCTCCGCCACATACTGGCGGACCAGCTCAATCATACTATTCTGGTGGGCCTCAAGCCTCGTCATGCGGGCCTCCATGTTAGTGGTGGCTGTGGAGGTGGACGGGACAGTGGCAGGGCGGACCAATGCTGGACTGTCCTCTGATGGGGACCACAGATGTGGACTCCCCACTGCTCCGGCCTGTTCGTGCATGGGGCTGACTGGTGTGCCCTGTGTGGAGTGTAGAGGGGTGGGCTGGGGGCTTGGGTTATGTTGACATTCCACATGGAGGTTGCCGTCCATGTCGAATTGTTCTTCAAAGTGGCCCTCTATGTCGCTGAGGTGGGCTGAGGCAGCTACCTCACCGATTGAACTGGGGCAGCAGACTGTGGGCCATCACCTTCAGCCTCTAGGACAGTGGACAACTCCGCTGTGGCTGTGTCATCGGGTGTTGTCTCACTTCTTTTTCCCTGCTCCGGTGGCCTGCCCTGTACTGCTGGTGCTGGCCTGTGTTGCAGTCTGGGCGTTGGTGTTGCCCTGGAGGTTGATGGTCCTGTACCTTCTTGCCTGGCCCTCGTTCCCTTGAAGGATGTTGTGGCCTGTGCAGCAGGCTCCTGGCCTTCACTGTCAACATCTGTGCCTGTGGGGGAGCAAGAGATGCAGGGCATCAGTGATGGTGGTACGTGCAAGATGCATACATTGGCGTTGTTCACTAGTTCACATTTCATTCATTGCATACTTCTAGGTGTGACGCACCGGGTGCTTCCAATAGAGGGGGACATATTGGCATACGTTGTGGACTCTCCTTTTTCAACTGATGTGTGCTATATGGCATACCATTGTGTTACGGTTTGCGTGATGTGTGACATGTGATGTTTTGCTGTGTGTTGGGTCTCTGTAGGTAATGGGATTGGCACGCAGCATGCATGTCAATGTGCCAGGGTTTGGACCACCATTTGGACATGGATCTGTTTATTTGTGTATGATGGGCCATGCATTGACTTGATTCAGTTTCATATCAGTTGTGCTACGTCATGCTTTGGTTCTCTGTGGTTTGTGGGGACACTCACCACCATCTGCCGATGACAGCGCACCTGCCGCCATGTCTCCAAAGCCCTCTATGGTGGAGGAGTGGTCCCTGCCGCCTGTTGCCATGGCCCTCCTGTGGTTGGCAGCCAGGATGTTACACACGCAGAGACATAGCTCGTCCCACCTTTTTTTAACATCCTTCACTATGCGGGTGGTGGTGCCAACCGCAGTGACTTTCCTCGCCACCTCCTCCCAGATTTCTTTTTCCACAGTTGTGCTGGGCGCTTCAGATCTGTGGCAAAGACTTCCTCTGCATATGCAACCAGGATGTCGGCTAACATGTTTAGTTCTTCGTCCGAGAACCTCTTCTTGCACAGGCGGGGGGTGGATTTTCTTGTTGCCTTGGACATTTTCTGTTGATTTGCCCTACTCCCAACTCAGTAGCAGTGCTGTGTTCGGAGGATTATGATGGATTGTGTTTTTTAAGATGGCCGCTGCTGCTTTTCCCGTTCCGGCGCAATGACGTTACTTCCGGGTCCGGTATTACGGACCCAGTATTTGCATGATGGAATTTCTGGGTCCATTATTAAGGGGTTGCTCCTGGGCGGAGGCGGTATCAGCAGGTTCCGTGATGCCGCTATCAGGGGGTTGGGGAGCCTTTAGCGGCATGGCGGTGCTGTCATTACCGGCACGGAGGTTCGCGCGTGCTCGCGCTCTCGTAATTAGCCGCTATTTGCGGCGTCGAGGGTGCACGGATGCGCTAATCCCACCATGCCGGTAATAACTATGTTTTTACTGCGATTCTCATAATGAGGCCCATAGTCTCTGCGCTGGCACATCCCAACTTACCTCATCAGCTCCACTCCCTAAAATCTACAACTTATTTAACTTCTCTCCTCTTACGACTAAAGAGTTAGAGGGCATAGTCACAAATAAAACCATCAAGATGTCAGGGAGACATCTGTCCTGCTCCCATCATTAAAGAGGCAGCCAAGGATCTGGCTCCCTTCATCACGTCCATAATCAATGCTTCATTTGAAACAAGCATAGTTCCTAACAACTTAAAAGATGCGTGTGTCCTCCCTTTTCTAAAGAAACCGACTCTAGACCCCAATATCCCTACCAATTATAGACCAATCACCACGGTTCAATTTTTACTGAAAATTCTAGATAGAGCAGCCTACCTGCAGATTCAAGAGCATCTGAAAATAAATAACCTCCTAGGCCCCAGGCAATCCGGCTTCAGGCCCAGACGTGGTACGGAAATGGCCTTGATTGACCTTAAAACACAAATTGAAGAATTAAAAGACAAAGGTGAACTTGCCCTCCTCCTCTTATAAGATCTGTCGGCTGCATTCGACTTAGTATATCACAAAGTCCTCTGCAAGCATCTAACCTCAGCAGCACACTTATGATAAAGCCACCACCTGGATCCAGTCATTCCTTCATAACAAATCAATGAGTCTTTGCAATCTCGGCCGCTGCCCAGCCTGCACCAGTCATTTGCGGATTCCCACAAGGATTGTGCGTGTCATCAACTTTATACAATGTGTTAACAAAGCCTTTGTTCGATGACCTTGACGGTCTGGGTGACACCTACACTAACTATGTGGATGACACCCAGATACTCATCCCAATCACTGGACACTACAAAACTGACACCCAATGATATCTACCTGATCACACAGGCCTGGATGGCTAAGCACGGACTCTGTTTTAATGACCATAAGACAAAGTTACTCCTCCTAGGCTCACAACCAAAACTCAACAGATTAGACAAACAGTTTGACTCCTTCAATATAGACGGCTTCCTATCAGAGTTTCCAAGGATGTGAAAACACTTGCCATCTACATCGACTCCACTCTAACCCAATCAAGACAAATCAATGCAATAGCCTCCTCCGCGGCTTACACCTGGAAATGAATTACGGCCTGTAGACCGTTCCTCTCCACACCCAATTGTATCACCATTGCCAGAGGTCTAGTATTGTCAAAACTAGACTACTGCAATGATTTCTACCTAGGATCTAACCAACAGAACTAAAAAAAGGTGCAAATTATACAAAACAATGCCATTAGGTAAGCGTTGAACATCCCCAGATCACAACACATCTCTAAATCTAGACGTAACCTTAATTGATTTGCATATGGTCTTTCTCCTTCTGTAATGGCTTGGCAGGTGAAGAACGGTGGACTGGAGGGTGGCCCAGAGCAATGCCAGTGGTTAAGATTCATTCTAAACCTTCCAGCCATCACCTCTTTGTTTTTGCTTTGTCACCCCGAGTGGGACAGGTATGCCCAGACGTGGGTCCCGTGCCTGCTGGGCCTAGAGACCCAAGCTACTCCTCACTGATGAGCCCCAACAAGGGCGAAACATGTTTGGGGATGCTTGTGGTCTCGTACAGAAGGGATATGACCTAGCAGTTCGGGCTGGACTGCCCCTTTTGGGGAGGGGCCAAGCCTGATTTGCATATGGTCTTTCCCCTTCTGTAATGGCTTGGCAGGTGAAGAACGGTGGTCTGGAGAGTTGCCCAGAGCAATGCCAGTGGTTAAGATTCATTCTAAACCTTCCAGCCATCACCTCTTTGTTTTTCCTTTTAAATGCAAGCCATTTAGCCCAGGCCCTATGAGAAATCCCCTCAGCCATGGGGGAAGGTGATAAACAAGCCCTCATTAAAATGCTGAGACAATTATACTCTACTATCTGATACCTCACATCCTCCAAATAAAAGGACAGAGCACCATATGCCCTCTTCCCACAGGTCATTATTATGGTTTTAGTTGCGTTGGGAGTAAGGCCGTGATTTCTAGCAACAAAAAAAAGGGCATTAAGAGATCTATGGAGGCCGACTGGTGTGCGGTCTAAGATGATGGTATCATTGGCATATGTCAGGCAGGGAATAGCCTCCCTGCCATGCCACAGCGGGTGATTGTTAATGGCCCTAACAGCAAGAGGCAAATCAGAAATATACAGGTTGAAAAGCAGGGGGGCTAAGGGACACCCCTGCTTCAGCCCTCACTTAGTAAAGAATGGACCAGATAGCTCCCCATCTTGTGATGATCTAACCCTGACCTGGGTGTCACTGTACAAAGCCTTGATAAATACAAGAGTGAATCTATGCCCCAGCTTTTACCATAGTTTTGCGATTATTACACTATTAAAAAAGGCCGAATAATCGACGAAGCATATATAAAGCACTGTTCCTGGTTAGTTCTGGGTATCCAACATCAATGTTAGCATAGTTTAAATGGAGTGGGAGGTCCCAAACCCTTTCCTGAAACCAATCTGCTGGAAATTAAGTAGACCATTCTCTCTGGCCCATGAGGATAACAGCTCGATTAGCAAGCCAGCAAATAACTTGGAGCTGCAATCCAACATTGCCAGTAGAATGACACCAGAATCACAAATCTGATTAAATAGTTGATGCAAGAACGAGGCCCACCATTGTGGGCCACCCTTTAAGACCAGATTGCATAGTCCATCAGGGCCAGTGGCCCCAGAAGCTTTTAATCTGCTAATACTTAACACCAGGTTGGCCTCCCTAATGTGCCGGTCTACCACGGAGTCAGACTTGGACTCCGAAGCCTCCCCCACACAGGGGGGCCCCTCTATATACTGGCCCCAAAGCTCTACCGATATACCAGAGAGCTCTTTGTCCTCCTCATCCCCCCTCCCCATAGTTGTGGATAAGGGGATTTGTGGGTCTTTATTAGGCGGTTAATACATTTCCAGCCTGCATTATTCCCAGAGAATCTAAATGCCCTCTACCAAGTCTTGTAACTTGTCCTTGTAGCTGCTATAATTTGAGTTTTCTCCCTCCAAGTAAATACCTGTGATCAAGGAGGGCGAGAAGCACTTGTAATTCCCGCAGATCACCACCACATTTCCCCAGAATGCCTCATTATAGCTACACCGACCCAGAGACAAATTGAATATTTCAATGTTAGCGGTTGACCATCGTAACCTATTGTCTTGAATGTTAACCGTAGGGTTGTGGCGCAATCTGGTGGCAAGAACTGTTTTTGGTTCCAACCAATTCATGACCAACATACAATGGTTGCTAGCCGATGTATCCCGGATCACAAGTCCAGGGGTACATTTAGCCGTGTAGGGATTAGTGCAGATGAAATTGATGTAACTACTATAGTGTCCGTTTGACCAGGTCGACTGCTTTCCATTCCCAATCACCACCACAGGCATGAGTTCAAATTCAACCAGAACTCCGCACCAATGCACAACCTTGGTGGGGAAGGTTATGCCTTGGTGCATAACTTAGGCGCAAGGTTATACCTCGTGCCTTGAAAGACTTGTGTACAGGTGCGTCATAAATGACTTGATTTGATTTTGATTTGGTTTGGGCATTTATATTGCGCATATGCCTAAGGAACCAAGCAACAAGCTGCATCTAGGTGCGGATCTTGTTTGTTGAAAGGTAGAAGGAATACAGTGCATTAACTTCAAATTTACACAAATAGGTGTGTTTTCATATGCTTCTTGAAGGCAGCCAGGGATTTGATCTGTCGCAGGTAGAGTGGGAGTGATTTCCAGGCCCGAGGACCAGTGAACAAAAAACATCTATCCCCAAGCAAGTGGTTTTGAAAGGGGGAATTACCAGAAGATCTTGATCCATTGATCTCAGGGAGCGCATAGAGCTGTAAATCTTAATTTTTGATGTTAGGTATGGTGGATCCAGGCCACAAATGCATCTAAAGACGAGACATAGTAGCTTAAACTGAATCTGCTGCTGAACCGGCAGCCAATTAAGACTTCTACGAAACTCAGAAACTGGAGATTTCCAGGGTAGAGAGAAAATCAAGGGTTCTGCTGAGTTTTGAGCTACTGAGAGGCACTGTAATTGATATTTTGGTCTACCTACCAGGGACGTCATTTCACCAAAATGGCAGAGGTAGCGGAAGTGACATCACACGACCCTTGACCTCTGATGACATCACAGGAAGTTATGTCATTTGACCCCACCACGAAGTGACATCACGGGAAGCGATGGAACCCAACCTTTTACCACTTGACAAAAGAGGAAGTGTCATCACATAGCATTGTTTCTAAGTCCACTATGAAAAATATGGTTACGATATCACTGTAAAGTGATATACATTTCATACAAGAATGGATCATCATGTGTATAGTTAATATCAGTGCATCTAGGCCCATATTAACAAATTACTGTGAATGCAAGGAGACATCCAAGGCCAAATGATAATGATGTGTTATTATATAGCATTTACGCGTAAGCACTTCATATAGAACAAATATACATACAATTACACCCAACCTGTGTTGGTACACATTTATCAACCTCAGCAGGATGAAAGGCTGAGTTGACCTTGCCGGATTCCACCCTCCAACCTGTATATGTATGACACACCCATTGCAGCAGCAAACACTCAATCCACTGAGCTATCCTAAAGCTATAGCTATCAGAAAAGAAAACCAGCCACTCCAGAAACAAAGAGCAACATGCTGCTGGCTACAATCCAGGAGCCCCAATTAGAAAAAAAGGTTTTTTTTTTGTTTCTTTTTTTTTCAGGGGTAGCAAGGGAGTCCTCGGGGGTCGCAAGTGCGAGCCCTGGCAACTCCTAAATGACGTCCTTGCTACCTCCAGAAGCACATTACAGTACCTACCACCGCCGATCGGTCATGCTCAGATATAAAAGGGAGAAAGGGTTTGTGGATCTTCAATTGGAAATATAGAGACTTAATAATGTGATTGACCTGCAAATTGCAACCCAAACTGGACTGCCAATGCATCCTAGAGTCTTCACAGAATCTGTGAATTTGGAAGCAATTCCAAAAGGTGTAGGACAGGGGATTATAGGAAAAAGATTTGCCACTTTATTTTTTGAGCCAAATACAATGATTTCCGTCTTAGTTAGATTCAACAAAAGTATATTCTCTAGCATCCATAAGTTATATTTTTTGCACACTTCAAAACAAGCTCTGCTGCCTCTGAGGGTTGCTTTAAACTGACATAGATCTGAGTATCATCCGCATATGAGTGATACTGACGATCAAACTGGTCAAAAATGTTTAACAATGGCAAATATATAGGTTAAACAGTATAGGTGACAGAGATGACCCTTGCAGCACTCCACAGGATACTGTCAGCGTTTCAGAGAGGAACAGGCATGTTTTCACTTGTTGGACTCGGTTGGTTAGAAATGAATTAAACCATCTAATTGCTTTTACCGATAACTGTGCCAAAGAGGTTAGTCTAGAGCTAAGTAAATCAAAGTCCACAGTGTCGAAAGCTGCCAACAGGTCAAGCATGACAAGCATGCTGATGACCCCCCTGTCAGCATTTTCGAGTAAGTCATCACAGACCTTTAGTAGAGCAGTCTCTGTACCATGGCCTGGCCTAAAGCCAGACTGGTAGGAATCTGAGATATTATTAACTTCCAAATGCTCTTGAAGTTGCATAGTGACCACTTTCTCAAGAATTCTTGCTGGCCATAAAAGTCCCGCAATAGGACAAAAGTTGGCGAAGACTTGTTCCAGAGTGGGCTTTTTCGGCAAAGGTGTCAAACAGGATTTCTTTAGTTCCTCTGGCAGAAAGCCTTGGCCAAGTGAAACATTCACAAACATCTGAATAGGTTTACTAGGTGCATGCACATGCTGTTTTGCCAGATATGCTGGAATTGGATCGTACCTGAAATTAGTAGGTTTGAGGTGCGAGAGTAATTTAGAGGGGATTGGGTCTTCATCTTCATGATGTCTTCATCTTCTTCTACCCCGCGGCCGGGTTTCAAGAAGTGTCAGGACTGCGGTTCCAAGATGTCACTGACGGACCCGCACGACACCTGCCTCGGTGAGGACCACGCCACGGACGATTCTGACGATTGCCAGGCGTTAACTTCGAAGGCCTTGCGGGAGCGTAAGAAGAATCTTTCTGTCGGTGAGGTGTCCAAACCCCGGAAGTCGAAATCTGCTGGGCTTTTGACTGACGATTCGAGGGGCGACTCCCTGCACTCGGTCGAGGAGTGGGTCCCGCTATTCTTCTGCCTCTTCGAGGCACTCATGGAAGCGCCGTCATAGGTCGCCTTCCCGCCCTCGTCTGAGGACTCCGCCCGTCGACGGGTTGCTTGTCCCACCAAACATTCCACTCCTGCGGAATGGGATTGATTCCGTAAGGAGATGATGGCGATTTTTCAGTCGCAGGGCTCTGTTCCGTCTGGGAACATGCTAGAGACACTGTTCGCACGCTTTCGGGCTCGAGCGGTCGTCGCGATCACCGGGAACCTTCGAGGTCCCGGTTGGACAAGGTGGATCGCTCTAGCCATGCCCACTCCAGGTCCTGGTCCTTGACGCCATTGAGATCGTCGGAGCCTGTGAGGCATGTGTCGAAGCCATCGGCACTACACTCGACGTCGACGCCGATTCCGTCGACGCCCTCGACACCTTTCGAGGAAGATTTTTTCGGAGGTGATCCGGAGACCGGTGGAAACTCAGAGAAAGGCCCTGCAGAAGTCAGTAAGGCCTGTATTCGAGCCTTTTTCTGTGCCCTCATCCAGGGATTTATTCCCGCCTCTGGATTACATCTCTGAGGTGTATGAAGGGTAGGATGAAGGTATGGTTCCTGAAGAGGTTCCTGACGAACTCTTGTCTGGTCATAGCCAGCTAGAAGACCTGCGTCAGTCCTTGCACGACGCCAGTGGTCTGGACACCTCTCTGGAGGTTGAGTCCAGTAGGCCTGAGCCTGGTATGCATGTCGAGTCCTCGTACCGGCGCCTTATGTCGAGGGTGGCGGGATACTTGGGGTGGTCTGCGCCACCAGGGGATTTTCTGCAGGATGACCTGACGGATATCATTGACCAAGGTCCCCCAACTGACCCGGTACTGCCATTCCATATGGCCTTGCAAAGAAGGGTGGCAGCGGGTAGGACTACTCCGGAGAGTCTCCCGGCAGTGAGCAAGTCTTTGCTGAAAAAATACTGTCCAGCCAGTAGCGACCCCAGCTACTTGACTACGCACCCCACTCCGGAGAGTTTGGTGGTGCAGGCGGCTACGGCCCCGGCAAAACAGGCATCGTACCCTACCATCCCTCCTGATAGGGACGACAAACGCTTTGATGGCTGGGCTAAGAAAGTGTTTTCTTCAGGGGGTATGGCTTTACAGGCAGCCAACTCTGTGTGTGCCTTAGCACGTTTCACTCATACTCTGTGGAATTGTGTCTCTTTGGTGGTTGAACACATTCCCGAAGGGGAGGAACGGGATGGCTTTCTTGCTCTTGTTCAGGATGGCAAAGATGCCATGTTTGAATCCGTTCAGTCGGGTCTGGACATGGCAGATTGCGTCAGCCGGTCCATGGCGGCGAACACCGTAATGCACAAATTTGCGTGGTTGCGGAAGTCCGGGTTTGCTCCTGATGTACAAGCCCGGCTTCTCAACATGCCCTTTGATGGTGAACATCTTTTTGGCAGCAAGGCTGACGAGAGCCTTGAGAGGTTGCAGTCCTCCAAAGCTGCAGTGAAGTCGTTGAGCGCTGCAGTTCGCCAACCTCCGCCTTTTCGTCCTAGGGGACAGCAATGGAGGGGAGGTCCCTTTCGATATTACTCATCCTTTGGTAGATCGAGAGGAGCTGCAAGTCAAAGGGGCCACCGTAGGAGTACCAGAGGTGGAAAATAAGGTACTAGAGGTGCCAAGGCCGCTCGGGCAGTTGCCTCTTTACCCTCAGGCAATGCCGCAGCCGCTTCAGCTCAGTCATGAGGCCATGTGCCATGGTTCGCCGGTTGGGGGAAGGCTGGCGCAGCATCTTGTAGAATGGCGTGCCATTACTTCAGATGTGTGGGTTCTGGAGATCATAGCCCGTGGCTACTGTCTTCCTTTCTGGCAGAGGCCTCACGACAATCCACCAGGGAATCTCTCTTTGAGGAGTCTGGATCCGCTCCTTGCGCAGGAAATAAAATCCCTGCTGGAGAAAGGTGCCATAGAACTGGTGCCTGTAGCGGAGAGGAACAAGGGATGGTGTTCCCCTTATTTTTTGATTTTGAAGACGGAGGATTGAGACCCATCATGGACTTGCGTGGTTTGAACAAGCTCCTCAGGAAGGACAAGTTCAAGATGGTTACTCTCTCTCAAGTCCTCCAGGCCCTTCAACTTCAGGACTGGTTGGTGTCTCTCGACCTTAAGGACGCTTACTTTCATGTGCAGATCCATCCCAAGCACAAGAAGTACCTGAGGTTTGCGGTTGGCAACTCGCACTTTTCGGGTCCTGCCGTTCGGATTGACCGCCGCCCGAGTGTTTTCACCAAGATCATGGTGGTGGTGGCAGCGTATCTCAGGAAAGGGGGGATTCACGTCTACCCCTACCTGGACGATTGGTTGATCAGGGCGTGCTCTCCCGAGCAAGTCCTGGATCATCTGTCAGTCATCCGCCACTCCCTTCACAAGCTGGGCTTCTCCCTCAACTTAAAGAAGTCCCACTTGACGCCAACGCAGTGGCTCCAGTACATCGGAGCAGTGCTCGACACGTCCCTGGGACAGTGTTTCCCTCCCCAGGTGAGGGCTCATCACATTCAGCAGATGGTGCACAAGTTTCAACATGCCCAGAGTCTCCCGGCGTTCGAGTTCTTGAGGTTGCTCGGCCCCATGGCATCCTGCATTCTTCTGCTGCCAGAGGCCAGGTTGCGGATGAGATCTCTGCAATGGGCTCTCAAGATGCACTGGTCGCATCCTCCGGCAGGATGTCGGACCCCGTTCAGGTGCCGCCCTCGGTCGCCCAGGATCTTCTGTGGTGGGCCGTCGAAGGCAATCTGATGAGGCGGGCTCCATTTTGGCTACCCTGGTGACGATCGTGACGGACGCATCCCTCACGGGATGGGGAGCTCATGCCAACGAGTTGACAGTCAGCGGTCATTGGTCTCCGTCGGAGTCCAGACTCCATTTTCAATCTGTTGGAGCTGAGGGCCGTCAGGCTTGCCCTGAAGGCTTTTGCTGCCGACTGTGCGAGGCAAGAATGTCCTGGTTCTGACGGACAACACAGTGGCCATGCGCTACCTCAACAAAAAGGGGGGGGCAGGGTTACTTCCTCTGTGCAGGGAAGTGATGCAGCTCTGGTTCTGGGCCATCCAAGCAGGACATTTCGATCTTGCCAGTTCATCTGGCCGGAGACGAAAACGAGACGGCGGACATTCTGAGCAGGCAGAGTGCGATCTCTCAGAAGTGGGAGCTGGCTCAGGAGATTCTCCTAGAGATCTTCGCCCTTTGGGGGACCCCACAAGTGGATCTCTTCGCCTCCAGTATCAACCGGAAGTGCAAAAGGTTCTGCTCACAGGAATTTCCTCCAAGGGGAGCCTTAGGAGACGCGTTCGTGGTGGAGTGGTCCTTCCTATTGCTGTACACGTTTTTCCTCCAGTCCCCGTCATCCCGCAAGTGCTGCAGAGGGTGCCCGGATGATCCTCATTGCTCCGGCATGGGCCCGGAGGGCGTGGTACCCGGACCTTCTCGACTTGTCCATCTGCCCTCCATGCCGTCTTCCCTACCGAGACGATCTGCTCTCATGGGAGGGGGGTTAGGTTATCCATCCAGAGGTCAGATCCCTCAACCTTCACGCTTGGCTTCTGAAAGGTTGAGGTATAAGGATTGGGACCACCCTGAAGATGTGATGGAGGTGTTGCTTTCGGCCAGACGGCCTGCAACAAAGGCCCTGTACCGTTGCCGTTGGAGAAAGTTCTGCGACTGGAGCAGGATTAAGAATGTGGGTCCTTTTTCATGTGACATTCCTGTGGTTCTGTCTTTTTTGCTTTTGTTAGCCCACAAGGGCCTGCAAGTGGGTACCATTAAAGGTTACTTGGCGGCGCTGTCCATATTTAAGCTCTCGTCTGAGGAGTGTTCTTATTTCAAAATTCCTTTAATTTCTCAGTTTCTGATAGGGCTCACTAATGTGTTTCCACCGTCACCTTTCCAGGTGCCCGGTTGGGATTTGAACGTTGTTCTAAAATTCCTAATGGGTGCTCCATTTGAGCCTTTACATTCTTGTCCTTTGAGACAGTTAACCCTTGAAACTGTATTTTTAGTTGTGGTTACTTCTGCTCGCAGAGTGAGTGAGATGCAGGCACTTTCTGTTAAGCAACCCTTCACAGTGATTCATAAGGACAGGGTTGTCCTTAGGGTTCGTCCTTCCTTTCTTCCGAAAGTGGTATCTAAATTTCATTTAAACCAGAAGGTCATTCTTCCAGCATTTTATCCTCCTCCACATCCTGGTAAGGAAGAGGAGAGGCTCCATAGGTTGGATCCTAGGAGAGCTTAAAGTTTCTACATTTCACGCATGTCCCGGGTCAGAGTGGACGAACAGCTCTTTATAGGTTACGCTGGAAGGCGGTTGGGACAAGCTGTAACTAAGCAGACTTTGTCTAGATGGATTATCTTGGCAACTTCTGAATGTTACCGCTTGGCGGTAAGGACCCTCCGGTAGGCATACGGGCCCATTCTACTAGGGTTATGGCTGCCTCTACTGCCCTGCAGAGGGGTGTTCCTATTCCTAACATCTGTGAAACAGCCACATGGGCTTCGGTCCATACTTTTGTAAGACACTACTCGCTAGATTCTATCCATGGGCAGGATCTGGCCTTTGGCAAGGCGGTCCTTTACTCTGCAATTTAATTGGGCATTCTAAATTTCTATATTGTAAATTCTTTTCCCTCCTCCATACGTTGGTACTGGTTTGGGAGTCTGTCATAGATATGGAATATACGTCGGAGGACCCAATCCCCTCGAAGAACAAGTTACTCTCTTACCTGGTAATGTTCTTTCGATAGGATGGTCTGACTACGTGTTCCATATTGCTCCCTCCCTAGCTGCCCCGCTACAGAATGTCTTATGCGATTGCAGCTTACGTTTCCGCAAGGCTTTCTGTGGTCATACTGGCAGACGATTGGTGCCACACGTTCTTGGAAAAAACTACAACTGAGGCTACGGGCGTCGTGCGTCCTACTTATAACATCCAGTGCCGTCGGCTCGACGGAGGCCCTTGAGGACAGCGTATCGACATCATCGACGCAGGACGCAGATGCCAACAATTTTCCAAACCAGCACAGCTGTGGTGATTACCGGTCATAGATATGGAATACGTTGTCGGACCATCCCATCGAAAGAACTTTACCATGTAAGAGAGTAACTTATTCTTCTCAATGGTTTCTTTTTCCACCGGTGAGAAATTAGACTCAGGTAATTGTGTTTCTTTTCCTACTTCAAGATTCAAGATCTGATTCAGTTGAAGAGGGAGTCGTAGTCGCTTCACCGTCGATATTCAGTCTGATCTTGTCAATTTTATTTAAAAAAGAAGGTGTTGAAATCAGCCATCTTCTGAGTTGGTGGCA
Source organism: Ambystoma mexicanum (assembly GCF_040938575.1). NCBI lineage: Eukaryota > Metazoa > Chordata > Amphibia > Caudata > Ambystomatidae > Ambystoma > Ambystoma mexicanum. Next base: position 1,602,573,775 of record NC_090932.1, read on the forward strand.
TGCAGGTGTTTGTACAATTAGGGTTAACCCTAAATAATTCTATAATATATTTGATGCCGAATTTATCATATCATATCATAACCCCCTGCTCCTCACACCACTCTCGCTCTCCGTTGGTGTGATATTGTAGCTGCCTGTAATCGGCATTGAAGTCCCCGGTCAAGACAATTGCACCCTTGGGACACTGCACCAGCTAGCAATGAAAAGTCTCCTCCACCACCAACTCAGCCATTAAGTAGGCTGGCGCTAGAGAGACCAACCTTGATGGCGGCTCCACTTTGAGCTCTGTAGTGAGCTCCCGAATATCCTGATAAAAATGCATCTGAGGAGACAATAAATACAAATTGATGGTAGCTGAGGCTTTCTGATTAGCCCCTAACACCAGTGAGAAAGCGGGCCGCTTGTGACGCCCATCTGACATCAGGGGACCGGTTGCAGGCCCAGAGCCGGTGGACGACCACACCAACAGTGAAGGATCAGCCTGCGGCGTGGAGGCAGTGGGCGGATCCGAGGACCAACCGAAGAGACGGGGGCGGTGGCAGCTCACAGCGGCCTCAAGGGGCTGAGACGGCTGGAGTAAAACTCCTGGTCTGAGTTGATCGAGTTGATCGCGATGTGGTACGATCGTGCCAGTGCAGCTCCCTCACAGCAGCCTGGTAGTGAACCCAGCGCAGTCAGCAGCCCGCACGCATGCCGTCAACAATAATCGGCTGCACCAGTAAGAGCACGAAATAAGCAGTGAGTGCAATCACCCGGACTGCTGAAAGATCAAGGGAAACTGCATTGACTGACCTGAGGGCCCGCCTCCCCTCTATCACTTTGCCTCTCCCCACCCGGGTGAACGTACAAGCGGGGAGACTGTGGTGTGAGATGGGTGGAGGGGAGTCTCCCAAGACCCCCACATAAAGATAAACGCAGGGACAGTACAGCAGCTGTCACAAAAGCGACACAGAGCAAAGGCTTTTGGGAGCCTGAGGTGAGTGCTGTGCACAGTTTTAAGACCCTGAGGCTTACGTACCACAGGTCGTGCCAGGATAGGTCGCACAGCTGGGCAGGGGAGTACAGCGCTACAGCACTACATTCACGGGCCCCCAGCTCTGTATCCCGCAGTGAGTGCCACAAGGTGTAGTAAAGCACGGGGGAAACCGCTAGTCTGCTTACAGATCTCAGAACAGACAGACACATAGAGAAGCGAAAAGCTGTCACAGCAAACCATACATAGCGAGCCTGAGGGCCTGGA